>NC_143575.1:162328616-163011538 GCF_048544385.1 Mastigoproctus giganteus
CTTTTATCCATTGTAGCAACTTACCCTTAACGGCATTCTGCTCCAATTTGTACAGTAGATTTCCATGTGCAACAGTGTCAAAAGCTTTCCTGAAATCCAAATATATGATATCAAAATAATTTTTTGCATCCAGTTCCTTTGTAACCAAATCATATTATCCTATCAAATTTGTCACACAAGACATTCCCTTAACAAACCCATGCTGTGTCTGAATTATTGCAGCAGTCTTGTCTAGATGATCCTGCAATGCATCTTTAACCAGTGACTCCATTATTTTACCAGGAACAGAAGTTAAACTAACTGCTCTGTAATTACTCGTGTCACCCTTTGATCCCCCTTTGTGAATTGGGGATACATTTACACATCTCCAGTCCGTGGGGACCTCCCCTGAGTCGAAGGATGCTCTCATAATTATGGCTAAGGGTTTGCTTAGTTGCTTTGCCGCCTCCTTTAATATAACTGGATAGATCCCATCCACCCCAGGTGCCTTTCTTATGTTTATCTTCAATTTCTTCTCCACTTTGCTCTCAATTATTACAAAATCATTAAGCACCCTGCTACAATTTGATAACCTTCTGCCATTTTCAAACCTTAATAACTCCTCGTGTGAATGTAAATGCCAAATACTCATTCAGTTTGTTTGCTATCTGAGCAGGATCATCAACAGTCGAACCATCGATATCAAGTGGACCAATCAGATTCATCCTCTTCCTTTTAGAGTTTATATAAGTAAAGAAATCCTTGCTGTTTTTCTTAGCATCTTTTGCCAAAGATTTCTTGTAATCTGCCTTCGCCTGCCTAACCTCCTTTGTGACCTGATTACAGACTAGCTTATATCTGCCATTGGCTTCTGAGTCGCTTAATAATTTATATGCATCTCATGCATTTTACTTCTCTGTCACGAGTCTCATTAGTTCATTTGATAACCATTTAGGCCTAAACCTTGAACAATATTTCTTAATAGGTGCAAAGTGCAAAGTGTGTTAAGTGTCTAACAGCACCAGGGGTTCCCCCCATCTCCGCGTTGCTTTCATTGTGAGTGTACCAGTTCACTGGGAAGGCCAGAGATTTAAAAGTGTATGGATCATGTGAGTGTGTTGTGTTATGTACCGTTGTTCTTCTGGCCATTTAGCTGCTGGACCCCAGCTGAGGCCCAACGTTGCCCGCACTTCGCCCCGTGGAGGCAGACCAGGTAACCACTAGTTTAAATTTGCACTCTGGCAGGTCCTGCCACCTAGTTTCCTGGGATTTCAGCGGCTAGGACCTTAAAAAAAAAAAAAAAAAAAATTTTTTTTTTGCATGGGAATATTGCGCTAGAATTAGAAAAGCCAAAATGGTGGGCGAACAGCGTAATTTAGACACGGTTATTTTTGGCGTGTGGGACATTCGCTTGCATACAGATAGAGTTGGGTAGGGAGAATGAAGACTGGAGGGATAAAGACAGAAGAATGGGGTCAATAGGGGAGACGACCCCAGGTAGAATCAGTGGGGCATGCCCATACCCCACCAGAGGGAAGAGTGGGGTCGGCAAGGAGGGGAGGAGACAGGAAAGCCGTCACCTCCCCCCGCCGGGGTAAGGGAGAAGAAAGGACCGAACAAGGGAGCCGGCTCAGATCACTAACATGGCGTGTATGTAGCAAAGCTGTGGCTTCGTCAGGTCCATGACAGTGTACAGTCCATTAGTTGGTCAGTGTTGGGATGGGATCCCATCCACTGCTGTTCCAATAATCAGGGTGTCAGTGTGGGATGGTGTCACTAAGGGGATATAGGTCTCCTCCAGTTAAGTCCTAGTCATTGTTGTCCGTTTCAGTTGTCAGAGTTCCAGTGACGAGTTTAGGGAAGTTGTGGTAATGCTCGTAGTCTGCTGAACAGTTCGTGCGCAAATTTCGAGAGGGCTCTATAGTACTCCTCTTCCGACAGTACAAGGTGTTCCCGATCCTTCGGGTTGAAACATATTTTTGTTATAAAGTGACATCTTATATCATCAAAGAGGGGGCATTCATGCATCAGATGTGTCCATGTCTGATTTTCACCGCAGTGGCATAGTGGTGATTCTTTTATTCCGAAGGTCGAAAGTTTGGCATTAAAGGAACCATGTCCCGTTAGAAGGAAGGTGGTGTAGAGCCCCGGTGAGAACCAGGCCGGCTGGTGGGGGTAGACTTGGGTAACGTCCGGAATAAATTTCCGGGTTATGGGTATGAAACTTTTAGTAGCATCCACGATTAATTCCTTGAATGCTTCCCACTTAGAATTTACTGTTGGTAACATTGTCAGTTGATCCCACT
Organism: Mastigoproctus giganteus; assembly: GCF_048544385.1. Taxonomy (NCBI): domain Eukaryota; kingdom Metazoa; phylum Arthropoda; class Arachnida; order Uropygi; family Thelyphonidae; genus Mastigoproctus; species Mastigoproctus giganteus. The sequence goes on from NC_143575.1 coordinate 162,330,902, forward strand.
GTGTACAAAATTTAAAAACTGTCTGAGACCACTGTACTCACCTTTACGGAAGCAAAAACCCTTTCCTTTACCCCTGATGGTAATTATATCTTTAAGTAAATCCCACATCAGTACACTGTGATCACTGCCACCTAGTGGTTCCTTTATCTGCAAATTCTTAATACATGAATGATCACTGCTGATAACCAGATCAAGAGTATTACCCTCTCTGGTTGCCTCTCAAACATGCTGCTGCAGAAAACAATCATCCAATAAATCCACAAAAGTCTTACTAGTGTGTGAGTGACCAACCCACAATTTCCAGTCAATATCTGGGAAGTTAAAATCCCACATTATAAGACATTCTGATTTACTAGCCCACTCTATTTCTCTGTACAATTGTTATTTGTACTCTTTCGAGTCATTAGGCCTATAACACACTCCTCCTGTTATTTTTGCTTTTGCAGTGCTTATGTCACACCAAACTGACTCAACAGTGCACTGTTCATCTATATCAACTGGATGCACTTCTTTTGATTTTATGTTTTTCTTAATTAACAGCATAACACCTCCTCCCTTCCTATCCTGTCTATCCTTTCAGTACACAGTGTACTCCCCAAATTCCAGTTCTGCATTCCTTATATCTGTGTGACACCATGCCTCTGCTATCCCAACAATATCCGCTTTTGATGTCTTGACCAACACTGCAAATTCATCAAATTTATTTACTATACTTCTAGCATTGGTATACATGTACCTATCCTTATTATTAGTTACCCTAACACATCCCAAAAACCCACCTGTTTCACGATGACTGCCATCAGTCCCTGAAACCCCCAGCACCCCTCGCTCCAGATCGCTACTTATTCTAATAGAAGTTGTGCAAGAATCACCTTCACTTCTGCCTGCGGCTACTTTTAACCTTTTAATCTGTGAATCCCCACCAAGCTAGCAGTTTTCCGACCCACCTAACACTGCCTAGATAGCATCAGCAAATATTCTTGCACCCTTTCTATTTAAGTGTATCCCATCCATGTAGAAGCAGTCTCTCCTGTTAACAAGCACAGACCATGCTGAAAAAAATTCTACCCCTTGAGCCTTGCACATTCCCTCCAGGGTCAAATTGATTGACAAGGTTCTCATCATGTATTCCCTCCTATCGTGTCTGTTAAGTAAATCTGCAGATCTCCTGCTCTTAATGTCATTGGTGCCAACGTGTACAACAATATCACCTTTTGTGCCCTTAAAAGATGATATATGCTTTACAACGTCATCAACTTTTGCCCATGGCAGACATACCTGGTCCTGTTCCATCTATCCTTTTTACACAATATATTCCCTGTCTCCCTGGCAATAGAGTCACCAACAATAAGTAGTTCCTTTGGGACCAGCGCATTCTGCCCTGGAGATTGCCGCTGTGTTGTCTGATGCCCAGGAGTGAGCTCTGGCGTTGAGTTGGGCAGCTGAGAGCCTGATGGACCCCTCATATTAATTTCTTCCAGGGCATCTACCCTATACCTCAATCTCTCATAGATGCCCAGTAGAACGCTGAGTTGATGCCTAATTTCTAGACACTCTCTGCACCTAGCACACACATACACAAAGACATCCTCTTTGGCTAGATCATGTTCTGTTCCAGAGAGTTTGGCAAACATTTCACAAGTTGCACATGTTTTTAGGCTGTGATGTGTTGGAGAATTGTCCCCCCTCAGTTCTCCCCCCAAGTCACAGCACTCCTGCCACTTTGTGCCCGTTGCTTTGCTGCTCTAGTCTGGGGCATGATATTTTAAATTAATAAGATCAATAAATTTAATTAATTAATTGTCAATACTACGCTATCTAATAGAATCCTAAATGCAATGATGCATATTACACTATATAATTATACGTTAAAGCTGCCTAGTTACCACAATTAAAAATTTGAATTCCCTACTACTCTATACAAAAACAATGGCTGCAAGATTCAAACAAAATAATGGTTTAACATATATTAAGTAGTAATCTACAAAAACTCTTTATCTAAATTAAAAATAAAAATAACCGACATAACAATAACTATAAGACTACGTATAAAGTACAATATAAAATAACAATTAGGTAAATAAAAAGGCAAACACTTATCGCTTTTCCAGAGCCTGTAATTCGCAGCTGTAATTTTTAAAGAGAGGCAGTGCTGTCTACCTTGGTCTGATGCTGTTATGGCCATGTTCAATGAGTTTGAAAATAAATGGAAGTAGTATGTTGTAGTTCAAACTTCCTCTAACAGATGATGGTACAGAAATTGTCCAGTAGGCTGACAGGTTACAAGTAACTACCAGTTTTGTTAGTAGAGTAACTTTCCATGTCATGATTTTACAATGGAGCATTGAATGATATCAAATTCTGCTTTAAACTGTAAAAATCTTCAACATAAACATATTAAATGTTAAAAACTGTTTATGGCGATGAAGTGTGAAGTTGTATCAGTGTGTTTGAATGGTATAAACAGTTCAAAGGCAGATGTGATGTTTGTAATGACCCGAGATGTGGGTGTCCATCAACCTCTCAAAATGAGTCGCAAGAGAAGATCGTTTGGCCCTCAAATTGATGGCTGGTGAGTTGGATATGAATAAGGAGATGATTTGTTAAATTTCTGTATGAAGATTTAGGGAAAAGGAAAGTCTGTGCAAAATTTGTGCCACACAGCCTCATGACGAGCAGAAGCAACAAAGAATCATCATTTGGAAACTTAATCAGACATATCAAGACAATCTTAATTTTCTCCACTGTATTGCCACTTAAGATGAGTGCAGAGCCGTGCTGAGGGTGAGATGAACAAGGCTCTTGCCTCAGGTTAAAAGATGAAAGGGGTGCCAAAAGAAAGATTAAATAATTGCCAACATTGCCATCATTAAGAGTAAGGTGCAGTTTTGCATTCTTGCCTCGGGTACTAAAATGGCTCAGCATGGCCCTGGATGAGTGTTAGGCATTTCAGTAGAATCCAGAGACGAAGCATCAGATCATGCAGTGGACTTCAAAATTATCACCAAGTCCCAAAACATTTCATTTACAGAAGTACAAGATCAAGACAATGCTGATCATGTTTTTCAACAAACAGGGTGTGATTCACAAGGAATTTGTACTTGAAGGGGAGAGAGTCAATGTTGCATTCTGTGTACAGGTGCTTCAAAGACTACTGAAGTATATTTCCCGGGTGAGGTCTCAATTTTGAGAGAAAGGCAGTTGGTTTATGTTGCATGACAATGTCACCATTCTTTCTGCACTTGTTGTGAAGACATTTCTGATGAAACATGCCACCTTACGGACTAACCATCTGCCCTACTCTCCTAATTTAGCATCAGCGGACTGCTTCCTCTTTTCCAAGGTGAAAACTGCTTTCAAAGGAAAGAGATTTCAGGATGTTGAGGATATAAAGAAAAATGTAACCATCAAACTGAACATCGTCTCTCTCTCTGGATGCTTTCACTGACTCTTTTAGAATGGTGTGATAAGTGTATTCAATTAGGTGGGGATTACTGTGAATAAAAATAAAATTATTTTTGAGCTCCTTCACTTTGCGTTCTTTTTATTTCACCAGTCCGGGAACTTTATTGCCACACCTCGTAACTTTTTTTAATCGTGTACTTAACTTTGATATGCATATTAAACATTTGCAGTAAAACCTCCCAGATCCATCAGGCTGTCCTCCAGTATCATCATTTTTGGCAAACCACATAAGAATCAACAAATTTAATTCTTGGATTGGTCATTTGGCACAGAAGCTACTTATTATGAATAGCAATTAGACAGTTCTATAACATAACAATTTTCTCAGTGTTGTTGAACCTTATTTCTCCGAGATAAAACTCAACACAGTCAGCAACTCATGCAAGGTGAAGATTTTGCTTCAGAGAAGTAAATTTTTGAAAAAAATTTAAAAATATCCTGATGAATGAAGTGTTCATCAGGATATTTTTAAGTCATGGAATTATCCAATTGCTATTTGCAAACAAAACTAGCAACTCATTGAAAATGAGTGATGGATTACTCAGTTACTAAGTTTCACGATTTGTACACAACGCTCTAAACCGAGTCTCTCAATATTCACTAAGTGAATGTTGATGACTTCATTTTCATTTTATTGAATGTTCTTGAAACTTTTTGACTGTCATTTGTAAGCACCATTGGCACAGCAACTTTCATCCATTTGTATTTGTCCATATCAAGGCTGGAAGTGGAAGAGGGATGCTGGGGGACACCATCCCTCTAGTTCCAGAGCTGTTGTGACTGCCTATGCTGATGCTGAGTGGTTCAGCCTCCATTGTATATCCCCTCCCCAAACCACTAAGCACCAGTAAGTAGGCAGCCACAAAATACCGAAAATGAGAGGTCACAGTTGTACAGTACTATTTACAATAAGTTGCAATGTAGAAATATGGTTGCCTGTCCTTCCAAAGGGACACTCCATCAAAATGAACAAACATAAAAAGGGTGATTTGATTTTCTATAGTTCAAATCTGCAGCTCTAATTATCAGGTCTTCCATCCCCCTCAAAAGGAGAGAAATTTTGGGTGTGCCATCATTCTGGAACTCTGTGAATGAAGTGTTCATCCAGTTCTGCAAACCTATTTCTACCCCTGGTCCATATGCTGCTTAAAAACATTAATTTGTCCAGAGTATTGTGTATTTTCAAAATGTATATTGTAGAAAGATTATCTTTGTCAAAGTTTTTTTAACAGTGAAGCTTCAGTAAAGTGACTGTGTGGAACTTGTGAGGATCAGTGTTTGCCATTTTATTTACCTAATTTTTATTTTATATTGTACTTTATAAGTAGCCTTATAGTTCTAGTTATACTGGTTACTTCTATTTTTAATTTAGATAGAGTTTTTGTAGATTACTACTTAATATACGTAAAACCGTTGTTTTGTTCAAATCTTGCAGCCATTGTTTTCGTATAGAGAGTGGTAGGGAATTCAAATTTTTAATTGTGGTAACTATTAATTTGCACTACTTCTATTAGAATGAGCAGCAGCGTGGAGCGAAGAGTGCTGGGGGTTTCAGGGATTGATGGCAGTCATCATGAAACAAATAACAAATAAATACATGGGATGTGTTAGAGTAACTAAGAATAAGAATAAGTGCATGTATGCTTGCATGTACATCAATGCTAAAAGTATTGTAAATAAATTTGATGAATTTGAAGTGCTGGTCAAGACATCAAAGGTGGATATTGTTTGGATATCAGAGATGTGGTGTCACACAGATATTAGGAATGCAGAATTGGAATTTGGGTAATGTGTACAGAAAGGATAGGAAGGGAGGAGTGGTTATGCTGTTAATTAAGAAAAACCAAATCAAAGGAAGTGCATCCAGTTGACATAGATGAACAGTGAAATGTTGAGTCAGTTTGGTGTGACATAGGCACTTGGAAAGCAAAAATAAGAGTAGGATTGTGTTATAGGCCTAATGACGCGAATAAGTACAATGAACAATTGTACAGAGAAATAGAGTGGGCTAGTAAATCAGAATATCTTATAACGGGGGATTCCCGTTATATTGACTTCCCAGATATTTACTGGAACTTGTGGGTTGGTCACTCACACACTAGTATGACTTTTGTGGATTTATTGGATGATTGTTTTTTGCAGCAGAATGTCCGAGAGGCAACCAGAGAGGGTAATACTCTTTATCTGGTTATCAGCAGTGATAATTCGTGTATTAAGAATTTGCCAATAAAGGAACCACTAGGTGGCAGTGATCACAGTTATACTGATGTGGGATTTACTTAAAGATATAATTACCATCAGGGGTAAAGGAAAGGGCTTTTGCTTCCATAAAGGTGACTACAGTGGTCTCAGACAGTTTTTAAATTGTGTACAGTGTGACCAACTGATGTTGTTACCAAGAGCAAATTCTAAGTAGGAAGTATTCCGTAGCCAGGTGGGCAGGAGCAGCAGAGCATAGCACACACTTCTGGATTAGACCGAGGTTCGAGCCCGTCACCACCAAATACGGAGGATGCGGAAAGGTCATGGAATGACCACCGCATATCCCAGACCAATATGGCATTAGTTGCTAATGCTCTTAAAAAAACCAAATAACAAACAAACAATAACAAGAAGCATTCAAGGAATTAATCGTGGAAGCTACTAGACTTTTCTTACCGATTAAAGATATTGTTCAAGGTTTAGACCTAAATTGTCGTCCAATGAACTAATGAAACTAGTGGTGGAGAAGAAAAGTGCATGGGATGCATATAAATTATTAGGCAAAGGGTGACCAGCCTATGGCAGATATAAGCTAGTCTGTAATCAAGTTACAAAGGAGATTAGGCAAGGGAAGGCAGATTACAATAAATATTTGGAAAAGGATGCTAAGAAAAATAGCAAGGATTTCTTTAATTATATAAACTCCAAAAGGAACGGGATGAATCAGATTGGTCCACTTGATATCGGTGGTTCAACTATTGATGATCCTGCTCAGATAGCAAACAAACTAAATGAGTATTTTGCATCTACATTCACACATGAGGAGTTATTAAGGAAGGAAAATGCCAGAAGTTTATCAAATTGTAACAGGGTGCTTAATGATTTTGTAATACCTGAGAGTAAAGCAGAGGAGAAATTGTTGAAGTTAAACTTAAGAAAGGCACCTGAGGTGGATGGGATCTATCCAGTTATATTAAAGGAGGTGGACTCAGGGGAAGTCCCCATAGTCTGGAGATGTGCAAATGTATCCCCAATTCACAAAGGAGAATCAAAGGGTCCGTTAGTAATTACAGACAATTTAATTTAACTTTTGTTACGGGTAAAATAATGGAGTCACTGGTTAAAGGTGCATTGCAGGGTCATCTAGACAGGACTGCAGCAATAATTCAGACACTGCATGGGTTTGTTAAGGAAAATCCTTGTCTGGCAAATTTGATTGGATACTATGATGTGGTTACAAAGTAACTGGATGTAAAAAATAATTTTGATATCATATACTTGGATTTCAGGAAAGCTTTTGACACTGTTGTGCATGGAAGACTACTATATAAATTGGAGCAGAATGGTATTAAGGGTAAGTTGCTACAATGGATAAAAGGGTGGTTGAGTAGGAGAAGACAGAGAGTGGTAATCAATGGCTAATGTTATTAGTGGAGTGCCACAGGGTTCAGTGTTGGGCCCACTGTTTTTTTGTATATTTAACAATGATATTGATGAAGGTATATCAGGCTTAGTGTCAAAGTTTGCAGATGATACAAAGGTTGGCAAGGTTGTTAATGGCAGTGTGCTACTACAACAGGATCTAGAAAATTTGGGCAGATGGGCTGAGAAGTGGCAACTGAAGTTTAACATTGACAAATGCAAAGTTGTGCATATTTGTAGAAGTAACCTGAGAGGAATGTACCAACTGTGTGGTACTACACTTAGCGTGGTAGAAAATGAAAAAGATCTGGGAGTAATTGTACAGTCAGATATGAAGTTTTCTGAGCAGTGCAGACAGGCTGCAAGAGCAGGTCTTAGGGTTTTGTCAATGATATACAGGAATTTTGCTAGCAGGGAAAAGGAGGTGTTATCCCTTTGTTTTTTTGGCTGATGCTACACAAGCTCATACGCTTGCTTTCTTGCATCACATGCCTCTATTACTATTACTAGATGATCCTGCAATGCTTCTTTAACCAGTGACTCCATTATGACCATAAGGCAATGGTCAGGCTACACCTTGAGTTCTGCGTACAGGTCTGGAGGTCTCATTTTAGGAAGGATGTAGAGTTGCTTGAGCGTGTACAGAGAAGGGCAACAAGAAGGAATATGAAGAGATAAGCTTAAGTTTTGCAAAATGCAGCAGCTGGAGAATAGGCACCCGCAAAGTGATCTGACTGAGGTGTATAAGGCCTTTAATGGGCAGAGCATGCTGAATTCTGATGGAATTCTTCCACTTGCTCAGATTACAAACCTAAGGGGGCATAAATTCAAATTGGCAGAATTTTTTGGCTGATGCTACACAAGCTCATACGCTTGCTTTCTTGCATTACATGCCTCTATTACTATTACTAGATGATCCTGCAATGCTTCTTTAACCGGTGGCTCCATTATTTTCCCCAGAACAGAAGTTAAAATAACAGGTCTGTAATTACTTGTGTCACCCTTGGATCCCCCTTTGTGAAGTGGGGAGCTTGCAGTTAATTGAGATCATTCTCACCTTTGCTTGTCCAAAATACTGCCTGTGGTAAACAGCTTAATTCCCATCATAATTGTCATGTTTTGATGGGAATCATCACCAAAACATGATTCCCATCATGTTTTGGTGATGTTTCTCTGTTGAATTTTTCATGAAAATATGTTTGGGCATCTTTCACTGCCATACCTATGTGTACTCTTTTTTTTGGCTCAGGTGTTCACAAATCATAGTAGAAGAATTGATCTCTTTTACTATGATTTGTGGTGCATGTCCTCCATCTTCAACAAATTAGAAATGTATAATTAATTCTGTTAAAAAAATAAATAATAAGTTACAGGATAACAAGATGTTCAGAATACCTTATACATTTTAAATTTTTAAAATTTTCAATTGTCGGTGATGTGCCATCATTTTTGTTATGACAGACTAATAAAGAATGTCGGCAAGTTTTGTAACAGAAAAATGTTAAGGACATCTCATAATACAGTGCAAACCACAGTTTAAAGATTATAAATTATAGACATTCCTTGACAGGCTTGGTGTGTAGGTAAATTGCGTTATCTGAAGATAACAAAGCACTGAAACCTATTTTGGTTTAATTATGTTTATTTCCGATTTGGAAATATGCGCATAATGGAATCAAACATCTTGTGGTATTTTCTTACCACTTCTTACCACATCACAAAAGGTTACTTAAGCAATAAGAACAATTATGTACATATTTCCAGCTCTGACAAACATAATTAAACTAATGTAGGTTTGAGTACTTTATTATCTTCAAATTATAAATCTCCATATTTAAAAATCTTATTTAACTTGAAATTAATCATATAAGGCATTTTAATTTCCTTAATATATTTTAATATATTTAATATAACACTCTTAATATATTTTTTGTAGTAATAACACTGATAACAATATTTAATAATAACATTCTTACTCTAATTTTTTGTAGTATGAAAATACCTACCAGCTTGAACCCTCTCAGAAAATAATTGCTGATAAAATTCAGCCATTCTTAAAGAACATTTTAAAGCTTACTTTAGAAGAAAAAATGTATGACTCATCTTTGATGAGTGTCCTTGCAGAAGAATTATGCCAGGGGATTCAGAAGGAAATGAAAAGTCTTCATTATCAAAGGTAAAGAGATCAAGTAATTTAAATGCTGTAATATGGAATGAATAGCAATGATGTTGAGCATAAAATTTAGAGAAAATATCTCCCCACTATCTCTTGTCTGTTATTTCCTTGTTTTATGAATAGCTCCATATTTAGTGCATATTGAAAGATATTGTGTAGAATATAAAATATTAGTTGGCAGTTCCAGAAATGTGCTGTATTACACTAAATGTTTTCTGGAAGTACATAAATTATGAACTGTGTTTTAAGGCTACACATCAAATAAGACTGCTTTTCCATCCGAATGACTTGTGCTAGTATGCATTATCCTGAGGGAGAATGAGTTTTAAAAAGAAGAAAAGTGTGTGTGTGTGTGTGTGAGAGAGAGAGAGAGAGAGAGAGAGAGAGAGAGAAACTTTAAGACACGTTCGTGCCGGAATGCAAACTTGCGTCAAAACAAACTTCAATTTTTGTGCCTTAATTCACATGTGTCCATTTGATTTCAGTAAATAAATGACTGTTGTAAAAGGAAAGGTGCATGAAATGACTGAGTGATATTAGCACACTGATTTGAATCATCAGTTATTGCATTATAGCTGGGATTTTGCTTAGCATCAATCACACTGTCTAGAGGATGCTATAAAAGCGGTGCATATAGTTCACAGTTTTATATGTTCTTTGCTTATGTTGAATTTATTTTATTTAGCTCAGTATATTTCACAAGTAGAAAAGGTAAAATTTTTGAAGATTGTGCTTGCTGAATTTTAATTCTTTAGTTTGTGAAAAACAAAACAACATCTTTAGTGTGTATCTATCTGTAAAATTTTGTGTAAGAAGTGTTTTCCAAAAAATATTTTACCATAAAGGTTTGTTATAATGGATCCAAAGCATGGGATATCAGGACTGAAAAGGAACAGGGTGAACAGCATGATGAAGCTGTTGACATTGAATCAGCTCTTTATAATATGTTAACTGATACTGAAATAGAATTCTATTCAAATGATGTGGATTCCGAATCTCATTCAAATGCATATGTTGATGTTAGAATGTTACAAATAACAGACAACTGTGTTACTTGGAGCGATGATTCTTCATAGATGAAATCCATTTATTAAAAAGCAATGCTTACTTGTTTCAGCACCCTAGAGAAGTGCCTCAAATCACACATAATGGACCCTCGCAAATATAAAAGACAGCAAATGTGTTAAGTATGGTGTAAAGCAAGAAGTTCAATGTAATGAACTATCCTGACTCCATTATAACGAACCATTTTTACCCCATTCTTTTTTGATATTTTGTTTTCACTTTAAAAACCATTCTGTTGACTTAGTGATAACTTGACGCTATCAACTTCTGCAACGACAGATGGAAGTTTGTTCCAGCAATCAACCACCAGGTGGCTAAAGGCAAATTTCCACACATCTATCCTACAATTGTATTTCTGCCCTCTCAGGCGATTATTCTGAGCAAGAGGAAGAATCCCATCAGCATTGAGCATGCTGAAACCATTCAAAACTTTATACACCACAGTCAGGTGCCTAGTCTCCAAACACTGTAATCGGCAAAACTTAAGCCTTTCTTCATAAGTGCTTTGTTCTATTCACTAATCTTCTTGCCCTTCTCTGCACTGGTTCCAACATCTCTACATCCTTCTTAAAATGAGGCCTCCAGACATGTATACAGTACTCAAGATGTGGCCTGACCATTACCTTATACAGGGGGATAATCACTTCCTTATCCCTACTAGAAAAATTCCTGTATATCATTGACAAGACACCATGAGCTACTCTAGCAGACTTTCTGCACTGTCAGAAAACTTCATATCTGCCTACACAATTACCCCCAGGACCTTTTCACTCTCTGCCACTGTCAGTATAGTACCACACAGTTGATACATTACTCTGGGGTTACTGCTTCCCATATGCAGAACTGTACATTTGTCAAAGTTAAACTTCAGTTGTCACCTCTCAGCCCAACTGTTCAACTTTTCTAGATCCTGTTGCAGCAGTGTTCTGTCATTAGTTTCATTAACAACCCTGCCGACCTTCGTATCGTCTGCCAACTTGGACATTAAGCTTGATATACCATCATCAGTATCATTAATGAATACTGAAAACAACAATGAACCCAACACTGAACCCTGGGGACTCCACTAATAACATTAGTCCACAAAGAGCAGTGTATATTGATTACTACTCTCTGTCTTCTCCCACTCAACCATCCCTTTATCCATAGCAGAAATTTGCTTCCAGTGCCATACTGCTCCAATTTGTGCAGCAGTCTTCCATGTGCAACAGTATCAAAAGCCTTTCTAAGATCCAAATATATGGTATCAAAGTTATTCGCTGTATCCAGTTCCTTTGTGACCACATCATAGTATCCAATAAAATTGGTCAGACAAGACTTCCCCCTAACAAACCCATGCTGTGTCCGAGCTGTAACTGAAGTCTTGTCAAGATGATCCTGCAATACTTCTTTAACCAGTGCCTCCATTAATTTCCCAGGAACAGAAGTTAAACTAACAGGTCTATAATTAGTTGTGTCTCCCTTTGATCCTTCTTTGTGGATTGGGGTGACATTCTCACATAAAGCTCTCATAATTATGGCTAAGGGTTTGCTTACTTCCTTTGCTGCCTCCTTTAATATAACTAGATAGATTCCATCCACCACAGGTGCCTTTCTTATGTTTATCTTCAACAATTTCTCCTCCACTTTACTTTCAGTTATTACAAGATTATCTAGCTTGCTACTAGAGTTTAATACACCTCTGACATTCCCTTCCCTGAATAACTTCTCATGTGTGAATGTAGATGCAAAATATTCATTTAATTTTTTAACTACCTGAGCAGGATTATTAACAGTTGAACCATCAATATCAAGTGGACCAATCTGATTCATCCCCTTCCTTCTTGAGCTTACATAAGTAAAGAACTCTTTGCTTATGTAAACTCAACTCTTTGGAACTCTTCATTTCCCAAAGATTTCTCTTAATCTGCCTTTGGCTGCCTAACCTCTTTTGTGACTTAGTTACAGACCAGCTTATATCTATCATAGGCTTCTATGTCATCTGTTAATTTATATGTATCCCATGCATTTTTCTTTTCTGCCACATGTCTAATTAGTTCATCTGACATCCATTTAGGCCTAAATTCTTGAACAATATTTCTTAGTTGGTATGAAAAGCCTAGTAGTTTCCAAGATTAATTCTTTGAATGCTTTCCATTTTGAATTTACTGTTGGTAACATCATCAGTTGGTCCCACCGTATAGAATGTAAATAGTCTCAGACCACCATAGTCACCTTTACGAAAGCAAAAACCCTTCCCTTTCCCCCAGATGGTGGTTACCTCTTTGAGTAAATCCCACTTCAGCACACTCTGATCACTGCCACCTAGTGGTTCCTTTAACTGCAGATTCTTAATGCATGTAGAATCACTACTGATAATCAGATCAAGAGTATTACTCCCTCTAGTTGCCTCCCGAACATGCTGCTGTAGAAAACAATCATCCAATAAATCGACGAAAGCCTGTCTAGTGTGTGAGTGACCATCCCACAAATTCCAGTCAATCTCTGGGAAATTAAAATCCCCCGTTATAAGACACTCTGATTTACTGGTCTACTCTATTTCTCTGCAGAATTGCTCATTATACTCATCAGGTTCATTAGGCTTATAACAGCTGCTATTACGCCTACTCTCATTTTTACTTTCCCAGTGCTTATGTCCCACCAAACAGACTCAACGTTGCATTGTCCACCAACATTAATTGGATGCACTTCCTTAGATTTTATGTATTTCTTAACTAACAGCATAAACCCTCCTCTCTTTCTGTCCTGTCTATCCTTTCTGTACACATTGTACTCCCCAAATTCCAATTCTGTACTGCTTATGTCTGTGTGATACCACGTCTCCGATATCCCAACAATATCTGCCTTTGATCTTGACTAGCACTTCAAGCTCATCAAATTTATTAACTATACTCCTAGCACTGGTGTACATGCAAGTATACATGGATCTGTTTCTACTCTTAGTTACCCTAACACAGCCTATGTATTTACTTGTTCCACTATGACTCCCAGCAGTCCTGGAAATCCCCATTGCCTTGCTTTCCAGGCTGCTTCTCAATTGGATTTCAATAGAAGCAGTGCAAGAATCACTTTCACCTAACTCTGCCTCAATAGCATCAGCAAATATTCTTGCACTCTTTCTGTTTAAGTGTATTCCATACCTGTAGAAGTAATCTCTCCTGTTAACAAACACAGACCAGGCTGAGAAAATTCCTACCCCTTGAGCATTGCACAATCTCTCCAGGGCCGAATTGTTCGACAAGGCTCTCGTCATATGCTCCCTCCTATCTGTATAGGAGGGAGTATATGATGAGGTCTGTATACCCACCTGTGATTTTCAGTACTCTTTATCAACCTACCTTTTTCTTTAATGTCTGAGTAGAATTGCAGACACTTTCAAATTCAACCCTAACTCATGGCTTTTTTTCAATATTGACCATGGCGTATAATCTGCGTCGGGAATATGCCCGTGACCAACAAATATGGAGGATGCGGAAAGGTCAGGGAATGACCACCGCATATCCCCGGAGCAATATGGCCTTAGTTACTAATGCTTCTAAAAACCAAATAACAAACAACAGCAACAACTTAAAAGATGATATCTGCTCTATAGTGTCATCAACCTTTGCCCCTGGCAGACATACCCTGGTCCTGTCCCACCTATAAGTTAGCTGATATGATTTTAATTTATGGTGAATTCTAATTCCATAATAATTCCACAGCTGCTATTACACCAAAAAATTTCGAACTGAATGAGTATCAAATCATGAAAAATTTGCTGCTGTAGAGGGACAACTAGAAATGAGTATCCTGAACCATTATGAGTAAACACTGTGAGAGGGAAATTTCAATGAACCTCAAATGTTGAAGAGACTGCTGTACAAATTGGTGTATGTGTATTTCCTACCCAGTTATCAGAAGGTTGTCAGGTCATCTGCAAACATATGGAGGAAATTACATGAACAGCAATTGTATCCCTTTTACAGTATGCCTATACAAGAATTGTTGCCGCAAGACATGAATAAATACGGAAAATTTTGTCAGTGTCTCATTTTACAATGTACGTGTGATTCTCAATTTCTCAGCCATGTTTTGGTTACAGATTAATTGTGTTTTACAAGAAATGTATATCTCAACTTGCAAAACACTCATAATTCATAAAACCCACCTGTGATTTTCAGTACTCTTTATCAACCTACCTTTTTCTTTAATGTTTGGTGTGGTGTTCTTGGAGACAGTCTCGCTGCCCTTATTTTGTTTAGCAGTAAGGCTTTAAGAGATAACATACTCAGGGCCGTACTTATGAATAGGCACATGAGGCTAGCCTCAGGCCTTACCATAGAAGAGGGCCTCACATGGCCTCCGTAATCTCAAATTTTTAAAGTGATATCTTCTTTTAATGGACCAACTTGTACCAGTCAACTAGGACCAACTTATAGCAACTTGTCTCTGGTTTACCCTGTAAACCAGAGACAAGTAAACCAGAGACAGCTGAAATTTTCTGAAAGTGCGAATGACTCATTTCTGCAAAAGAACAGATTAATTTCCAGAATAAAGGAAAATCACTCTCTCCTAATTCTCTAATAGGATGTAACAGTAGAACACAGGTTGACTACGGCATATTATCCACGTCGGGAATATGCCTTAATCTTTTCCCCTGGCTATGAACACAAGAAAGCAGTTGACCAGTGTGACTTCTCGGTACAGTATGTGAGAGTCAATTGTAAATGTGTTATGGACGCCACTTAATTGTGGAATGTCTCTTTAGTTCTTAATTCGTGCATTCTACAGCAGCAGCTCTATTGCCTAAAGACCAGAGGTGCGAACAATGCATACCCAGGTCTCTCAAAATACGTTCGTTATATGGAAATTTTATTTGTTCTACGGAAACTATTTTAATCGGACCATCCGCAGTTTCTCCGTGTCACAACTAAACTCTGTTGCAACATAGTTTAGTTCAGTACTGTTCTTTATATTTTGCAGTATTGCAATGTTTGTGTTTAAACAGATTGGTAAAAATAATTGTTTTTTTGTGATTATATTTATATATGCAAGTTTTTTTTTGGACTCTGGTATCTTTAAAGGGGTTCTGCAAGAGCTTAGCATCTTGCAGAGAAGGACAACAAGATTAGTGAATGGAACAAGGGGTTGCTCTTACGAAGAAAGGCTTAAGTTTTGCAAATTACAATGTCTGGAGACTAGGCACCTGCAAGGTGATCTGATTGAGGTGTATAAAGCCTTGAATGGTTTGAGCATGCTCAATGCTGATGGGATTCTTCTTCTTGCTCAGAATAATCGCCTGAGAGGGCATAAATTCAAATTGAGGAAAGACAGTTGTAGGATAGATGTGAGGAAGTTTTCCTTTAGCCAGCGGGTGGTTGATTGCTGGAACAAACTTCCATCTGTCGTTGTAGAAGTTGATAGCTTAAACAGATTCAAGGCAGAACTTGACAAACATTTGGAGCAAGTGGATGGGTGAAATAAGGATGTTTTCTTTTTTTTTTTTTTTTTTTGACTGATGCTATATAAGCTTGCTTTCTTGCATCATGTGCCTTTGCTAATGTGAATAGTAACACATTTCTCCCATCTATAGATCAGTCGTTTAAAGCCTTGAGACAAATCAAAGTGGCATCAATGCAATGGTTTCTTAATTGTACACCCAGCATTCATTATTTGTTGCCAACCGATCAAAAAAGTTCTCAACATCTGCATTACACAAATCCAACAGTTGGCAAGAACGTTGCATTCAACATTGCTTCTGCAAAGGTATCAGCAATCTTGGAACCCATCGTGCGGAGACCTTAGACATATGCAGATGGTTATATAAAATGGTGTGGGCAGACCCATAACTAATTCCCACTGCATTTGCAATTAAGTGAATTGTCACACGTCTGTCACTCAGCACCAGCTGCTCAACCTTTGCAACCATCTCACTGTCTGTGGATGTTGATGGCCTTCCGGGAGGTCCAGTGCAGTCGTACACTTGTACGACCGCACTGGAACTCCCATTTCCACCTTTTTTTACAGTGTCACAGGATGGACAATTCTGGTCATACACAGCTTTCATTTCTTTGTCAATTTCCTGAGCTTTCTTGCCCTGCAAATGCAAGAACTTGATCACTGCTCAATACTCCACTTTGTCAACCATATCATCCTTCCTCAGATTTCGGGCTCCACCTCCGGTGTATCTATGGGAATACACCTATGGGAATGAAATTTCACATTAGTTATTGAATATGTAGACAACTTATATTAAAAACAGCATCTTCCTACTCTTGTTTTAGGGTACAAAATTTTTTGATACCCCCTCATATATACCCATGCATACTTCTAAATTTTAAACTTTGATATCAATCTAGTGGGTGTACTTTATGCATCTCACCACAACAGACAGAAACAGCGGCAGTGCAAAACTTAAAAAATTGAAATATCTGTTAGAATTACATCAGTATGAATTTTAATATTTCTCCAGCATTGGTTTTGATCTGTATCATTGATTGAGAGCAGTCGGGTGGACAGCTAGCGTGCAGACGTCAATATCGTGCTCGTAAAAAAGTGCTACAAAATGTGCTAAAAAAGTTAAATCATTGCAATAGGATATTACAGTCAAGTAGTACAAGTCTTGGTGAGTTAGAGGAGATATTTTCCATCACTGTCGGTCAAATATCAAGGCTTTTGCAGCCGTTTCAAAATTAAGGCTTAAATGATTCTCAGTCGTTGTTTTAACATGGAATTCAGAATTCACTTAACATTGGATAATTGACCGACAGTACAAGTTTTTTTTTGAACAGGCATTGCTCCCACATGCTTGTGGAGATCGTGCCTTTTGATTTTGGTATACAGGGAGGCTGATGGTGATGCTGGGGACACCAATTTCATTACAATAGCATCAATAGCCAGCCTAGTGAAAAGAAACCTTTGGCCAAGCCGTTCAACACAAGTAAATTAGCTCAGTAGTGCTAGCCATATTGCCTTCTTCTCCACCATCCACACAAAGGAATTGGCGGGAAGATCGCGGGTGACCCTACATCCGGGCATTTGGGGTTACAAAAGTGTCTGCAAGACTCCCGACACGTCACCATGACAACCAGTACTCAGCAATAACATAAACGATGAAATGTATCAGTGTCCAAAATATTAGGAACACAGTGGTCTAAAACTTTAAACACCTGTACCTCAGCTCCTGTTGGACCTAGGATTATGATATTTAATATATAGGGAGTAAACAAAATTACTTCACCCCCCACCGAGTCACAGCGCCCTCTTTCGGCCCGTTCACGAGATCGGCTGTAACTCCGGCCCTAATTATCGGATCCTCTCCTGCTTTGGTGTACAGGTTCCTTGTGCACACACCTATCTGTGTGCTAACTTTCATATAGATCCAGCCAGAACTTCGTCCTCTGCGGGATGAAAGGCAATTGTGGTCTTTCATCCGGAAAACTGAAACGGGCACAACTTCCCTCCTAATTCACCTAGGACCTTCAAAATTGAAATACACCAGCAAGTAGTGAGATACTTCAACTTGGCACAGCAGCTCCCCCCAGCGGAGGATTCCTTCCCTGATCCAGGGATCTGACAGCTCTTTCACATAGGAGGCCACCAAAAACAACAAAATAAAATGGCGGAATCGGACACTAGCGACTCCTCATCAACATCATCCTATAAAGAGACCCCGCGGAAAACTGCTGGAGGATCAAAATATAAAGTAACTCCTCACCAAAAGGAGAAAATGACCAAACACAACACAAGTAAAACAAAAACCCATAGAGGTAAGAATACAACTAAAAAGGTGCTCCCCGCTAAAGGCAAAGACCAAAAACAGGGGAAGACCCAGCTGATATCTAAGGAAGAGGGCAAAATTACAAAAGAAATTGCACAACCTACGGAAATAAAAGAAACGGACGATGAAGATATCTTGTGCCATTCTGCAAACAAAGGGATCGCCAATGAGGACTTTCCCAGTCTTATCACAAATAAAAATGCTACCTCAGCCAAAGCATCTTTTGGGTCCCCAAATCTGCTCAACCCTATTGCTGCGGCAGAGGAGGATGAGGATATCACACTTAATCCTCAAACTTCGCAAAAGGGTAAACTTGAGATGACTCACGACTTTTCCCTCATGGCTTGTCGATCGGAGGTCTTTGTCCTCAGGAACCGTTTAATTGAGACCCTAGATAAGGAAGATCACATCTCCTCCTCCACACAAAATAAGGTGTATAAAATCTTCAGTGTGTTGGAGAAAAAACTGTTAGATCTGTGTGAGATTAAAACTACCAAGCCAGTGGGACCCCCTCCACCAATAGAACCTCAGTTGGGACCAGTGGTAAACTATGCCGGAGTGGCATCTCCTCCACCGTTGCTTCCCAAGGGGACTCAAGACAGACACGTACTCCTTATTAAGGCAAATACACAATCTAAGTTTGAAACAAGTGAAGATGTAAGCAAGGCAGTAATAAACAATTTAAAATCGGAATTAAAAATTAAAACACCTAAAAATAAAATCCTTAAGACAGGTCAGAAATAAAGGAATAGCAATTGAGACTGCTACATTAAATGACTTAAACAAAATAAAAAACTGTGCCAAAATACCCGAGCTAAACCTTACAGCAGGCATACCCAAAAAACTAAACCCTACTATGATAGTGTACGATGTCCATAAAGACATGAGTGAACAAGAATTCTTAGAGGACCTTTATGGGAAAAACTGCAGGGAGAGCAAAATAACATCAGAGGAATTCAACAAGAATACCAAAATAAGATTCAAAATGACACCAAAAAATAAGAGTAACACCAAGCACTGGGTTATTGAAGTAAACCCCAACACAAGAATGCACTTCTTGAATATGGCAGGACGCATATACTTGGGATGGTCCGTGTACACGATGAAGGACTTCATCATTGCCTCACGGTGTACAAAGTGCCTTCAATATGGGCACTCACAAAAGTACTGCCGCCAGCCCAATCCAACTTGTGGACACTGCGGCTTAGTAGGACATGAGTCAACCGCGTGCCCCTCCTCCACAGGACCAGCTTCCTGCCCAAATTGCCTACGTCGGAAATGTGATGCAACACACTCTTACAGAGCACCCTCATGTCCTGAGTTCATTAGAGCTCAGGAATTAACAAAGCAAAGAACAAACTATGATCACTCCTCCTACTAAAGGTACGAGTACTGTTCCAATAAAACTATGCCAATTAAACTGTCAAAGATCTGCATCCGTTCTTTCTGAAGTGGCAAAACTTTCTTTAGACAAGGGCTTTGACATCATGGGCCTACAGGAGTTATACTCATACAAGGGTGTGGTGAAGGGCCTGCCTTTCTCCCACAGGATAGTCCAATCGGACCCCTCTGTTGATGGA
Source organism: Mastigoproctus giganteus (assembly GCF_048544385.1). NCBI lineage: Eukaryota > Metazoa > Arthropoda > Arachnida > Uropygi > Thelyphonidae > Mastigoproctus > Mastigoproctus giganteus. The sequence goes on from NC_143575.1 coordinate 162,350,571, forward strand.
CAAGGAGGAAATGCAGTGACCAGGGTCTGGGCTGCTGTGGTTGTTCCAAATAAAACATACACAGTAACAAGAATAAATGGATTATGCTCCCAATATGCTGCTACTGCTTGTATTGAGGGAACTTTTGGACAAATATACATTACATCAATTTACATGAGATGCTCCAGAGCCTCACAGGATATAACACCGTCCATCAACTACCTTGAGCATGTCCTAAACACCCTGGCGGGCAAGAACATCATTATACTGGCGGATGCAAATGCATCTTCTATCATGTGGAACAGCCCCACCACTGACCAGAGAGGCGAGCTCCTTGAGGAACTGATCCTATCCAGGAATTTAACCGTTTGCAATGTTCCAGGCCATGCCCCAACCTTCTCATCAGCTTCTGGTACATCCTACATTGATGTCACGCTCTCCAATCCCACCCTGACCAACTCAGTAAAGAACTGGCAACTGCATCCAACCTGGTCAACTAGTGACCATGCAGCCATTACCTTCACACTGGTGCCACAGGGCAATCTCCCAGCTAAAAGAACATCACACAACCTCCCGAGATATCAGACTAAAAATATCACATGGAACAACTTTGACGAACTCATTAAAAACACTTTTACAGCAGATCTCATCGATTCCCTCAGTGATCTCCCCCCCGGAGCACTTCCTGTTGGAATTCATGCACCAATGCACCACCATCTGTGATTCCTCCTTAAAGAAGAAACGCCACAAACCCAACCACGTACCTTGGTGGACCAGGGAACTCAATGTGCTAAGAACCTCGGTCAAGACTGCGCGCAAACAGCTACAACGCGCCAGAAGGATTCAACTTCCAGAGCCTGTAATACGTCACCTACATGAAACATATCGTACGCAGAGGAAGAACTACTTTAACGAAATCTACAAAGAAAAGCACCAAGCATGGGGCCGCCTCATAGAAAATTCCTTACAAACCGATCACTGGGGACTGATTTACAAAATCATTTTTGATAAACTACATCCTGGGGAAATCGTCTCCTCCATCATGGATCAGAACAATGTGGAATCCTTGTCCTGGAAAGACTCCATCAACACCATCTTGGATGACATAATAAAACAGGACACACCATCCCCTGAGAGCCCATTCCAGACCTCCCTCCGTATAGACCATCTGAGCTACGCGGCTGTTGGCTACGAGGAATGCTTTTCACAGGAGGAAATAGGAACTGCCATTGAAGCACTCAATGAAGGCAAATGCCCAGGCCTAGACCTCATGGAGGTATCAATTGTGAAACGGATATGGTCACTCATTCCAAATGCAATAATCAATTTGTATAACTCATGCCTATCACATGGAAAATTCCCCCTGGCCTGGAAACAAGCAAACCTGAAAATACTTTTAAAAAACCCGGATAAGCCACCAAATTTACCAACATCCTACCGACCAATAGCCCTCCTCCCAGTTCTGGGGAAGGTCCTAGAAAAACTGATTGCAGGCAGATTTCGTAACTATTATAATTCCAAAGGCCTCCCATCAGCTTCACAATTCGGTTTCACCCCTGGCAGATCCTCCGTGGATGCCCTAAATTACATCCTCAACTCTATCACTTCCGCCGAATCTACCTATGTCCTGGGCCTCTTTGTGGACTTCAAAGGGGCGTTTGACACCTTATGGTGGCAGAGCGTCCTGGCGAGGTTCCGAGAGGCCGAGGTCTCAACTCCAATATATCGCCTGATTGCTGACTACTTTTCTGACCGCAGCCTCGTGGTCTCGGATGGAGTACATACTGTGACCAGACAGGTTACTCGAGGCTGCCCCCAGGGATCCGTTCTTGGCCCTATCTGCTGGAACGTGGTCCTTGATGGGTGGCTCTCCATCCCACACCAACAAATAACCAAAATAGCATATGCAGATGATCTGGCCTTGATCTTATATGGCAACTCCAGACTACAACTGGAAACCTTAGCCACTGAAGCATTAGAAGACCTTACCCACTGGTGCAACCAACATAAACTAAGCATTTCAGTGGAAAAAACCTGTCAAGTTCTCTTCAAGGGCCGCCTGGATCCGCGTAGACCTCCCAATATCAAGCTAAATAACCAAAGCATTAAACTGGTAGACTCCCACAAATACCTGGGAGTAATCCTAGATAACAGGCTAAACTTTGTACCCCACTCTAGATACCTACTAAATAAAACAAAAATCATAACTGGGAAACTACTTAAAATCACCAGGAAAAAATGGAAAATCAAGCCATCAACCTTGCAGTTATATTACAAAACGCTTTTCCTTCCTACCATATGCTACGCCGCAGGGGCCTGGGCCCCTAGTGTCTGCCGGGACCAAGTAAACAAAATCCTTACTAGGGCTCAACGCTTCTTCCTCCTGGCCACATCCAGAGCCTGCCGCACAATATCATCAGCAGCCCTAGAAGTCATATGTGGAAAACTCCCAATCAAATTTGAGCTCATAAACTCATTCCTAAAATACCAACGCAAACTAGATACACCAAAGGAAATTGGGCAATACAGCATAGACCAAAACCTATCAGGAAAGGAAGACAGCACCCGTCTAAGATGCCAATTCCTGCAACAATGGCAGGAAGAATGGGCCACAAACACGCTCCTATACTTCCCTGAAGTCATGGAATTCGGTAAAAACTGCAAACCCTGGCTTAACCCAAGCTTATACACGATGTTCTTACTATCAGGACATGGTAGCCTGAACTTCAAGCTCTACTCCTTCAACTTGACAGCGTCCCCAAACTGCCACTGTGGCTCCCCAAAGACAGTACAACACATCCTATTCGACTGCACACAATATACGGACCTGAGGATGCCGCTGCAACTTGATACTAATGTTTACTTGCCAAGTGAGCTACCAATATTGGTGGCCTCCCCGGACCATTTCTCTGCCCTCTCCCTATTTGCAGAAAAGGTCTTCTCCCCCAGATCAAGACTACTGAACGCAAGAGAACAGACCTAGGTCGAAACTTGATGGAGGTCTGCACTCTACATCTGTATGAAACTGTAAGGAGCTGGTGAGTACAGCCGCATTGCCTACCAAGTAGAAGACAGTCAATGTGGGCACATGCCTGAATAGGAAACTCAAACCTGTTGTTGACAAGTGCGTGAAGTGAGTGATTGTGACCAGCATAACCACATCCAAAAAACCATTAAAAAACTGACAGCAACTTAAAGACTGACTACAAGAAGAGGTTGAACACTCAACCTACTGACTGTTAGGTAACTGATTCTGATGCACATAAACTGGTGGATCAGATACTCTTCCTTGTACTAGACAATAACTAACACAAACAACCAAACACAGGCTGCCAGCTCTAGGACAGGATGCGCCCTGCGGGAACTGTGCTGAAGCCTGCCATGTCAAACAGCCACAACCACTAGAAGAATCAGAGACAAGAATGGTGGACACAACCATATACTATGCCCCACTCTGGACAGGACTGAGCCCTGCGAGCTGAGGGACGAGTCTCAACACACTGGACTCATGCGACAGGATTCTAAGCCATGCACTGAAGCAACTGGCTCAGTACAGGTAAACCTTGTAATAGCTTTCTCCTCCCTCCCTCACCCAACTGCTGGGTGTGCCAGTTCCAGGACAGGATTGGGCCCTGCAGGAACAATGCACGTTTAGGGATTTTATTATTCTATTACACATTGTTATTAGCTAAAATAGTAGAACCTGGCTGCCTCCTCGTGGCTAGGGATGGGAGCGGGGGGGTTGGGGCACACCTCGCCTTCGACCCCCCTGCTGCTAAATGCCAGGCGCCAGCCACAACCAACATAAAACAACACACAACTCACACTAACCTACCCAACTAGTAATCAATAAATTAAAATCAGAACAATTAAACATAAATTCAAACTTAAACTCGAACTCAAACTTAAATCTAAACTTTATCTATAACTCAATCTTAACTTAGACTTAAACTTGAACTTAAAATTAATCTTAACCTCAACTCTAACCCTAACTTCAACATAAACTAAAACTTAAACTTAAAACTGAACCTTAATCTAAACTTAAACTTGAACTTTAATTTAAACGAAAACAATAAATTAAACTTCAACTTACTTCAAACCTTAGCTTGAACCTAACTTAAACGTTAATCTAAACCTTAACTTAACCTTATTAGTGGAATTTCACAACACTGCTGGCAACAAAAAACGCTTAACATACGGCGGACATAGGGGACACCCTGGATACCGCCAGTAACCTACATAAATACTTTGCAGTGTCACTACATTACTTGGCAAAAGCCTTGTAAATGTAAATGTCATCACATTACTTGGCAAAAAGCCTAACAAACGGCGGATATAGGGGAAACCCTGGAAGCCGCTAATAACTCACAAATACACTTTTTCTGTATACATGTCGCGAATGGATATATATGTGAGAATGTATATAAATTGTATATAAATCTTCTATCATGTATATATAAATGGATGTATATAAATCTTGAGAATGTATATAGAATTGTGTGTATAAATAAAATGTAAATGTATCATTGATTATTTTTTAGTTAGATAAGTAATGGCCATATAAAAATAATTTAGTTAGTGTACATGGTTTATTACATTTCAGGCACATTAGCAAATAATAATAATTCATAATTTATTACAAAAAAAAAAAAGAGCAAAAAGCAATGACTTTTATGTGTGAACTGAGAAAATTGTGTTTCTGTGCATCTGCTGCATTGTTCATTCATTACTCCAACGAGCATATAACAACAAACATAATATCTAGTGCTTTAGCTGCAGCACTATAATAATTGCCAGGTTTATTTCTTTTGGTACTTTAAATTTTAATGAAATTATTTCATGAAAATCCACATACTGAAGTTTGTGGCAACTCAAATTTAACATTGATAAATGCAAAGTACTGCATATGGGTAGAAGTAACCCCAGAGGAACACACCAACTGGGTGATGTTACACTCGGGTAGTGGAAAATGGAAGAGACCCGGGGGTAATTGTACATTCAGATATGAAATTTTCTGAGCAATGCAGACAGGCTGCAGAGCAGGTCATGGGGTATTTCAATGATATACAGGAATTTTGCTAGCAGGGATAAGGAGGTGATTATCCCTTTGTATAAAGCAATGGTCAGGCCATGTGAAATATTTGTGAAATGAACTAGGAATGAACTAGGATTACTACTACTAGTAGTGGAAGTTGCATTGTTATATGCAGATGGATGGACGGACGTGGTGAAGACAATAGGTGCATTATGCACGTGTGCTAATGTGCCTACTTATATGTGGCTGAGGACATTGTTGTTATTTGGTTTTTTGGTTTTTAGGAGCATTAGCAACTAAGGCCATATTGCTCAGGGTATATGCGGTGGTCATTCCCTGACCTTTCCGCATCCTCCGTATTTGGTGGCTCACGGGCTCGAACCATGGTCTAATCCAGAAGCCTGTGCTACGCACTGCTACTCCTGCCCACCTGGCTACGGAGGCGCCTGGCTGAGGACGAGGGTTGCCTGTGCGGACGTGTCTTTCTGCAGCTCTTGGAACAGAGAAGTTTTTTCTGATTTATTTTCTGCTTTATTAGTTTAAATTGACATATTAACTTATTTTCTAGAGTAGCTTTATATTCCTATTTACGGTACTTAAGTTTAAAGTAACTTAGATTTGGGATTTGGGGGCTGGTCACTCACACACTAGCAAGGCTTTTGTGGATTTATTGGATGATTGTTTTCTACATCAGCTTGTTCGGGAGGCAACTAGAGGGAGTAATACTCTTGATTTGATTATCAGTAGTGATTCTTCATGCATTAAGAATCTGCAGATAAATGAACCACTAGGTGGCAGTGATCACAGTGTTCTGAAGTGGGATTTACTCAAAGAGGTAGATAGAGATTTTGTAGGTATTACTTAGTATCGGAAAGGGTATCAAATCCATGTGTTTACCGATCGTAAATAGCCGCCATTGCTACGCGAAAATTAATCAGTAAAATCTATTAATCTTGTCGAACTTCATTGGCAATTAAATTGTACTTTTAACTATACATATAACCACTTAGGTTACATAATATAAATAATTAGTAAAAATAAATAATTAATACATAACTTGATATGGAAGTTATATAAAGGGATTTCGTAGATAACACTTGTTACTGAAACAAATATTTCGTAGATAACACTCGTTACTGAAACATAAATATTTCGTAGATAACACTCGTTACTGAAACATAAATATTTCGTAGATAACACTCGTTACTGAAACAAATATTTCGTAGATAACACTCGTAGATTTCGTGGATAACACTCATAGATTTCGTAGATAACACTCGTTACTGAAACATAAATATAGCGTTATAACTGTGTTGGGATACAAGTTTAGGATTTAATTTTGTACTGAAATTGAAATTTTTATTGAAAGTAAATCGAAATCATGACTCAAACCAGAGCAGCAAAGCAAAAGGCTCAAGATAATGGGAATTCTGTGGCTCAGAGGAGAACTGAGGGGGGGGCAGTTGCCCTCTGAATCACAGCCTTTTAAGATGCACTATTTGCTTGATGTTTGCGGAGCAGTCAGGTATGGGACATGATACTGCCATGGGGGATGTCTTTGTATGTGCGCGATGCAAGGAGTGTAAGAAAATCAGGCGTCAACTCAGCATTGTTATGGGCCTATATGAGAGCTTGAAGGACAGGGTGCATGCCCTCGAAGGATTACAAGTGAGGGGCCCATCAAGCTCTCAGCTGCCCACACCAATGCCAGAGCTTGCACTTGGTCATTGCGCAACACAGCGGCAGCCCCCAAGGCAGAATGCGCTGGTCCCAAAGAAACTAGTAGTTGTTGGTGACTATTGTCAGGGAAACAGGAAACATGCTTTGTAAAAAGGGTAGGTGGAACAGGACCAGGGTATGTCTGCCAGGGGCAAAGGTTGATGATGTTGTAGAGCGGATATCATCTTTTAAGGGCACAAAAGGTGATATAGTTGTACACGTTGGCACTAATGATATTAAGAGTAGGGGACCGGCAGAATTACTTAACAAGTACAGGTCACTGATGAAAAAAAGCCGTGAATTAGGGTTGAATTTGAAAGTGTCTGCAATTCTGCCCAGACACGATAGGAGGGAGTATATGATGAGAGCCCTGTCGATCAATTCGGCCCTGGAAAGATTGTGCAGGACTCAAGGGGTAGAATTTTTTTCAGCCTGGTCTGTACTTGTTAACAGGAGAGAATGCTTCTACAGGGATGGGATACACTTAAATAGAAAGGGTGCAAGAATGTTTGCTGATGCTATGGAGGCAGTGTTAGGAGGGTCGGATAACTGCTAGATTGGGGGGATACAAGGACTAATAGATTAACAGTAGCCACTGGCAGAGGAGAAAGTGATTCTTGCACTGCTTCTATTGGAATGAGCAGCAGCCTGGAAAATAAGATGCAGGATATTTCAGAGACTGCTGGAAATCATTGGGGTACAACTAAACACATGGGTTGTGTTAGGGTGGCTAAGAGGAAGAGCAGGTGCATGTATACTTGCATGTACACCAATGCTAGGAGTTTAGTAAATAAATTTGATGAATTTGAGGTATTGCTCAAAACATCAAAGGCAGATATTGTTGGATTTCAGAGACGTGGTTTCACACAGATATAAGGAATGCAGAACTGGAATTTGGGGAGTACAATGTCTACAGAAAGGATAGATAGGATAGGAAGGGAGGAGGGGTTATGCTATTAGTTAAGAAACACATAAAATCGAAGGAAGTGAAGCCAGTCGACATCGCTGGACAGTGCAGTGTTGAGTCAGTTTGGTGTGACATAAGCTGATTTTTTTTTTTTTTTTTTTGATTTGGTAGTTGTTGGCGCATCGGCTTCTGTGGCCATATTGCACCTCCCAAGGTTTTTGCAGTACTCTGATCCAAGCCCGAGGCGGGAATCGAACCCACGACCTTTGGGTTGCCGGCCAGGTACTTTACCCACTCGGCTAGCCCGGTCGGCGTGACATAAGCATTGGGAGATCAAAATTGAGAGTAGGAGTGTGCTATAGGCCTAATGACTCTGATGAGTATAATAAGAAACTGTACAGAGAAATAGAGTGGCCAGTAAATCAGAGAGTCTTATTATGGGGGATTTTAATTTTCCAGATATTGACTGGGATTTGTGGGCTGGTCACTCGCACACTAGCAAGGCTTTTGTGGATTTATTGGATGATTGTTTTCTACATCAGCTTGTTCGGGAGGCAACTAGAGGGAGTAATACTCTTGATTTGATTATCAGCAGTGATACTTCATGCATTAAGAATCTGCAGATAAATGAACCACTAGGTGGCAGTGATCACAGTGTGCTGAAGTGGGATTTACTCAAAGAGGTAACTACCATTAGGGGTAAAGGGAAGGGGTATTGCTTTCGTAAAGGCGACTACAGTGGACTGAGACAGTATTTAAATTCTATACAGTGGGATCAACTGATGATGTTACCAACAGCAAATTCAAAATGGGAAGCATTCAAAGAACTTATCTTGGAAGCTACTAGGCTTTACATACCAACTAAGAAATATTGTTCAAGGTTTAGGCCTAAATGGATGTCAGATGAACTAATGAGGCATATGGCAGAGAAGAAAAATGCATGGGATACATACAAAATAACACGTGACACAGAAGCCTATGATAGATACAAGTTGATCTGTAACCAAGTTACAAAGGAGGTTAGGCAGGCAAAGGCAGATTACGAGAAATCCTTGGCAAAGGATGCAAAGAAAAACAGCAAAGAGTTCTTTACTTATGTAAACTCTAGAAGGAAGGGGATGAATCAGATTGGTCCACTTGATATCGATGGGTCAACTGTTGATGATCCTGCTCAGGTAGCTAACAAACTAAATGAATATTTTGCATCGACATTCACACATGAGGAGTTATTCATCGAGGGGAATGCCAGAGGTGTATTCAACTCTGGCAATAAGCTAGAGAATCTTGTAATAACTGAGAGTAAAGTGGAGGAGAAATTGTTGAAGATAAACACAAGAAAGGCACCCGGGGTGGATGGAATCTATCCAGTTTTATTAAAGGAGGCAGCAATGGAAGTAAGCAAACCCTTAGCCATAATTATGAGAGCTTCCTTGGACTCAGGGGAGGTACCCATGGACTGGAGATGTGCAAATGTGACCGCAATTCACAAAGGAGGATCAAAGGCTGACACAAGTAATTATAGACCTGTGAGTTTAACTTCTGTTCCCGGAAAATTAATGGAGGTACTGGTTAAAGAAGCACTGCAGGATCATCTAGACAAGACTTCAGTTATAGCTCAGACACAGCATGGTTTTGTTAAGGGGAAGTCTTGCTTGACCAATTTGATTGGATACTATGATGCAGTCACAAAAGAACTGGATGCAGGGAATAACTTTGATATTATATACTTGGATCTTAGAAAGGCTTTTGATACTGTTGCACATGGAAGACTGCTGCACAAATTGGAGCAGTGTGGCATTGGAGGCAAATTGCTGTTATGGATAAAGGGGTGGCTGAGGGGGAGAAGACAGAGAGTGGTAATCAATGGACACTGCTCATCGTGGACTAATATTATTAGTGGAGTCCCTCAGGGTTCAGTATTGGGTCCTTTATTGTTTTCTGTATTTATAAATGATATTGATGATGGTATATCAAGCTTAATGTCCAAGTTTGCAGACGATACGAAGGTTGGCAGGGTTGTCAAGGACACTACTGACACTATGCTGCTGCAACAGGATCTGGAAAGGTTGAGCAGATGGGCTGAGAGGTGGCAAATGAAGTTTAACATTGACAAATGTAAAGTACTACATATGGGAAACAGCAACCCCAGAGCAACATATCAACTCTGTGGTACTACCCTGACCTTCAGTATTGGGTCCTTTATTGTTTTCTGTATTTATAAATGATATTGATGATGGTATATCAAGCTTAATGTCCAAGTTTGCAGACGATACGAAGGTTGGCAGGGTTGTCAAGGACACTACTGACACTATGCTGCTGCAACAGGATCTGGAAAGGTTGAGCAGATGGGCTGAGAGTTGGCAAATGAAGTTTAACATTGACAAATGTAAAGTACTACATATGGGAAAGAGCAACCCCAGAGCAACGTATCAACTCTGTGGTACTACCCTGACAGTGGTAGAGAATGAAAGGGATCTGGTGGTGGTTGTGCAGGCAGATATGAAGTTCTCTGAGCAGTGCAGATGGGCTGCAAGAGTAGCTCATATTGTATTGTCAATGATATATAGGAATTTTTCTAGCAAGGATAAGGAGCTGATTATTCCCTTGTATAAGGCAATGGTCAGGCCACACCTAGAGTACTGTATACAGGTCTGGAGACCTCATTTCAAGAAGGATGTAGAGCTGCTGGAACGAGTACAGAGAAGGGCAACAAGATTAGTGAATGGAACAAAGGGGTGCTCTTACGAAGAAAGGCTTAAGTTTTGCGAATTACAGTGTCTGGAGACTAGGCAGCAGCGAGGTGATCTGATAGAGGTGTACAAAGCCTTGAATGGTTTGAACTTGCTCAATGCTGATGGGATTCTTCCTCTTGCTCAGAATAATCACCTGAGAGGGCATAAATTCAAATTGAGGAAAGACAGATGTAGGATAGATGGGCGGAAATTTGCCTTTAGCCAGCGGGTGGTTGGTAGGTGGAACAGACTTCCATCCCTTGTTGTGGAAGTTGATAGCCTAAATAAGTTTAAGGCTCGGCTGGACAGGTATTTCGAACGAACAGAGGGGTGAAGTGGAAGTGGTTATTTTTTATTTATTTATTTTACTTTAATATTTTTTTGGCTGATGCTACATAAGCTTGCTTTCTTGCATCAAATGCCTCTACTAATGCTAATGCTAATGTGGTTTCGTGTTTGCACACATGTACCATGCATCCTTTCCTGTGTTGAGTTTCTGTAGATTTTTGGTTTGTTTCTTTCAATTTTTATCATCTGTGTTGAAAATGAAATAAAAATAATTTTTTTTGTATGACAAGATGCTGTTATTTTCTTTTCCCTGTTTTATGATATATGATGCATGCTATGCATATGCTTGTTTTTTTTTTTTTTTTTTTTTTTTGCAGCTTTGCTAGAAGATTAATTGTTTGCTGACATTCTAAAAAGGGGATAAAGCAGCATTTAGATAGATTTACAGATGCCATAAAGCTTTCAGCTAATGAGTAAAACTTTGCTTTAATGGACTATATAGAAGTAAGGCTGTCTGCTAAGTACAGTTATCTATTAAACTCAGAAAAATATGATTATTTCTCCATACTGTCACCAAAATTGCTAGAATGCTTTGAAAAAATTATTGTACTTTGAAGTAAAAAAAATCATTATATGTGATAATGTATTTTACTGCATTTGGAGTAGAAAAGCTTTAAATTTTACCGTGTGTGTGGTAGGGGAAATTGACCAAATGTTATTCAGTCTGAACAGCTCTCAAGTGCTCTCACTGGAAGTTTGGATAACTTTTGATGTTTGGCACAATCGACAAGCAGGTGGAAAATAATGGTGAGGAAAATCCTAGCTCCCTGGCAGTGAAAAATTTAACTGATGGTAAATGCCATCTGATCAAGGCACTTTTTTTTTTTATTTATTTATTATTATTATTTTTTTTATTTATTTATTTATTTTTTTTTTCCGAACTTTGCCTATCCTGGAACTTTGTTCCGGTATAGACTAGCATGAAGGTAGTAGATCCTGGCCGCCTCCACGTGGCGGGGATGGGGGGTGGGAAGCTGTGACCAGGTGTTGCTGCTTCCCACTTGCTAAGAGCCAGGTACCGGCCGACTACATAACAACAGAACACATCATAACATTTACACACCCAACACACTACATACAAATGGCCGGTTCTGGCGTGAGCCTCAAAACAAGAAGTAGTAGCGGCTAATGGGGGAAACCCTGGGGTCCGCCACGACAACACATGAATATCCCCTGAAAATATCCCCTGATCAAGGCACTGCTCTTCTGTTGTACGGATGTGTATCTTTGTACCTCCGGTTAATCAGTTAAATGAACAGAATTATGCTTAAGTTTATATGATGATTTTGATGTTGGGGTATTCCTAAATTTACGCTGAACAAGAGGACATCCATTGTGTGGTGACTCAGACATCCAGGTATTTATTATTTATAGTTTTCTCATACTGCAAAATTTGCTGTTTTACTACAGATGGCTGACCAGAGCTATACACTGCTTCCGGCTACAGGTCAGGGTCAGCTATGGGTTTGTATTTGCGGTCAGATGACCATGGCGACACGTGTCAATTACTGGCCCCTAGCAATTATCTACAAGCGGAATTACTACATTCAGCAGTGACAAGTCTAGCCAACTAAAATAATAAGTTCTACTTATTTTGTATGTGTTAAGTAACTTTTTCACTTGCACACTGAGGAAATGGTAAGCATGAGAGCTCAAGCGATAGTCCCAGCTCCTCCTCCTCTAGTGATTCTACTAAGGATGAATCGGAAAAATTCCCTTCCCTTCCACAGAAAACACCACTGAAGCGTAGTGCTGTTCCTGCAAAAGCTGCTATGTGTCTGTTAATGAAAGAATCGATCCCCCTCCCCCACCCTCTCCAGGTACCCAAGGGAAGAGTGTGTTAAGGAAAAGGAAACCTGTCAAATTAAAATGAAGGAGAAAAGAAACAGAAAGGCAAAATTGGCACCACCCAGTTCAGAAATCCCGGATTGCGACGATGTGAGACTGGAGACCCCCTGTGAAGAGTCTGGTGAGACTAACGATCCCTCTGCATCCAAAGCAGAAGATACCATACTTCCACTAAAAGAACCCACTAAAAATAATAGTTTTCCTGGCCACAGTGGGCATAGGGGTGATAGTGGCTTCCATGGCTCACTTCTACTATCAGACAAAAATGATAACCTTGATCCCGCACTAATTTATGCAGAAATGACTAATCTGAAAATGACACTGCTTGCCTACATGGCAATTGAAACAAAAATACAAAACCAGACAACAACTTCATCCAGGGACTTTGGGCTGAATTGGAATCCATAACCACAGCACTCATTATCAGAAATGAAAAGCTCAAGGTGAAGACAGCAGAACTGCAAATCAGGGCTGATCATTTTGACAACCTTATGGCAGAAAGGATGTAAGGGCCCATAACATACGCAGACACTATTAAGAAACACTCCATTGTTGGAGTACTAAATATGGTTACTAAGGATCAGGCCCAGGACACTGCTCCATGTGCAAAACTACTTCACCCAACCTCAGAACCCCCAGGCTCACAAAAAGAACGACATCACATTGTAATCTTTCATCCCACAGAAAAATCACAGTTTGAATCCAGCCAGGAAGTCAGGAAAAAAGTGGAAGAAACCTTGCGAACTGAACACAAAGGTATTAAAATAAAGAGCATCAGAACAGTCAGAAATAAAGGAGTCCTTGTTGAGACCATCAATGGAGAGGATTTGAGCAGGATTACTAATACAACAACTCTTAACTTAGTAGGATTAACTCATGAGAAACCAAAACGTTCGAATCCTACTATAGTAATCTATGACATGCCAAAGGAGTACCTGAAAGAGGAAATACTGGAAGACATCTTCTACAAAAATCTGCAGGAGTTTGGATTTTCCCTGGATGAAATCAGACAGAAGATAACATTTAGATTGATTTAGATTTAGTTGGTCCAAGAATCAACCGACAAACTGGGTCATAGACTTCACCCCCAATATCCTAAAGCACATCTTAGGTAATGATAGAATATTCTTAGGAGGTATCCTCGCACAAATTCAGATTTACAGTGGTGTCTAAATGCTTCAAGTGCTCGTCCTATGGTCACTCATATCAATACTGCACGCACAAGGTTGTGTCTTGCAGACATTGGGCAGAAGGTGCGCACATTTTTGCAGACTGTCCACATAAAGCGGACTTCCCCAAATGTGTAAATTGCAAATGCAGAAATAAGGATCACAACCACTCTGTCCGAGACTCCAGATGCCCCGAGTATCTCCGTGCGGTTGAATTAGCCAGTACGAAAATCCTCAACGAATAACACACACTAAATTGCAGCACAAACCAGAGAAACCAGAACCAAGGGCCCAGAATCAAAATCCTTCAGGTGAATGGGCATTGCTCAAGAATGGTGGCGAATGAGATCAGGGTTCTGCCCTGGAGAGGAAATATGATATTATTTTATATGATATCTGTCTGCAGGAGCCATATTCCACCTCTGAAGCCGGTAGAAACTCTTTCAAAATCACGGGATATCCCATTACATCCAGGATGTTCTACACTATGGCAGTTTATCCAAAGGCCACTATTATTGTCCTGAACAATCAGATTGTTACCACATAGATATCCAGCCTGTGTACCCAGAACTCCTCCTGTGTTCATGTGTTAAATGCTTATGGAATTGTGCTCCTTTTTTTTTAATGTATAAGCATGGTTTAAAGAGTAGTTACGTTTATAAAATATATGACATGGATAGAGATAACTTCAGTGAGTCATAGGATAAAATTTTATTGCAGGTATTGAGGAGACACACAAGATATCGGTGTTTGGAAATTGTCTTCGAACTCTAAGAGCGACATATATAGACCATAGTCTCATAGGCTTACCATAGAGGATTTTCCCTTGTGAAAATTCCCATAGAATATACATTTTCCCATTGAAATAACATTACGCAAAATGGAGACTTGTTATCTTATTGCCTTGGAAATCTACTGGCTTTGGGGTAGCCCCCTTTAGGGAGAAGCCATTAAATATTTATATGTCACTATATACTGGGAATATATCCGTCTTTATTAGTTAGATTTCACATTTACATTTCGGAAAAGTCCCATAGGTTAACATGGGACTAGTTTTGGGTTACTTTTAAAGAAACTTAAAAGTGGTTATAACTCTCTTAATTTTTGAGTTGAGCATCTTACTTTGGAGGAAAAGAATCTACTTGAAATTACTCATTTTGTAAATAATTTTGTGGCACCCCCTGTCCGTGAGGGGTTGAGACCCGTAAACCAACCTTGATGAATTCTTCAACTCTTATGCAGATTTCATCCCAGGTTGGGTAAAGCGTCTATATAGACATATTGTTAAACTGTTGAAATTAATTGGTTGTTGTCTTCTGAATTACTTGTTTAATAAACAGTGTCAGAAGAAGACCGAGATATTACTTGGTCCCAGGAATTTGAAGCATATAAATCTTCTTATGATGCATATTCTTCTTCTGTTGATTTTGCAACAAAACAGGTGTCTTCTAACAAAGAATCTTTTCAGACACCAGTAAAGGTAAAAGGAAATCAAAGACCCTTAAAACTGTTACAAAAGGAGAAAAAGACAAAACTAACCTTAAAACAAAATTGGATAAAAATAAGACTTTGAATGATGAAGAAGATAAGAACAGCCAGTCTCTCGTTAAAGAAGTTCAAGCTAGTACAGCTAGGAACAGTGAGGGCTATGCAGGTCTTGATTCCCCAAGTGATACAGGGGAGAAAATAGTTAATGTTTGTAGTAGGGAGGACCAAGAGATTTCTTTTATAGATGGTTTGAACCTCGGAGGATCATTACATGCCTCGGAGGTGTATGTGACATTGGAGAAATTTAGGAGAAATAATGTCTAAAGATTCAAGTAAAATAGCAAAACCAGCATCTAATAGAATTTATGGTCTCTGGGCTGACGTGGAGGCAGTGACCACAGCTTTGGTTGTGGACCATGAGTGCCTTAAGGTACGTGCTAGGGATCTGGGGGAGAGTGCTTCTCAGATAAAAGAAATGTTAGATTGCCAGATTGAACTTCATAAGAAGTCTTATGCAGAGGTAGTGTGGCAGGATCTCAAGTTAGTTGATCTTGTTGTCAACCAGAATAAACCAAGATCAAAACAGAGGACTGACAGTGCAAGTTGGGATAGATCCTTATCAGTTCCTAGAGGTGTGGCTGATCCTCAGAATCTAATTATTTTTAGGCCTACTGAGGACTCTTCCTTGAGTTCGAGTCAGGATATAAAGCAGAAGGTGACACAAGTCATTAAGTGTGACCACAAGGAGATGAAAGTAAAAGGTATCTGTCTCCTTAGGAATAGGGGGATCCTTGTGGAGACCACAAATTCTGTGGATGCTAATAGGATCTATTCTGCTTCTGCTTTGAAATAGACAGGTCTTACAATGGAGAAATCTCGGTTATCTGATCTAACAGTGTTAATATATGGTGTCCCTCGTGAATATTCTAAGGAGGAAATACTTGATGATCTTTTTTTAAAAACTTAAAAGACTATGGTTTCTCGCAAGATGAAGTTAAAGACGAGGTGACTTTCAGATTTTGTTCTGGATTGGGTGCAAAGGTGGTTAATTGGGTGGTTGGATTCAGTCCTCACATGATGTGGTATATTTTAGATAGCGATAGAATCTATCTAGGATTTACATCGCACAGATTCCATAAGTTTACGATTGTAAGCAAGTGTTTCCGTTGTTTGGAGTATGGCCACTCGGCACAATTTTGTTCGCATAAGGCAGTTTCTTGTGGACACTGTGCAGAGGGTGGTTGTGTCTACAGAGATTGTCCCCATAAAGAAGACTCTCCAAAATGTATCAACTGCAAGAGACGTAGAGGGATGCCAAGTGTCCAGAATACTTAAAAGCAGTACAACTTACAGACAGCAGAACCAAACATGAGTGATAATGGTTCAAATTCAGTAACAGCGTTGGCTGATAAGAATCCAATTTTAGCAGAACCAAACATGAGTGATAATGGTTCAAATTCAGCAACAGCGTTGGCTGATAAGAATCCAATTTTAGCAGAACCAAACATGAGTGATAATGGTTCAAATTCAGCAACAGCGTTGGCTGATAAGAATCCAATTTTAGCAGAACCAAACATGAGTGATAATGGTTCAAATTCAGCAACAGCGTTGGCTGATAAGAATCCAATTTTAGGTAATATTATATATGAGGGGATAAAAGTTCTTCATATAAATGGTCAGTGCTGCAGAGTGGCAATGGATGAGATTAGAATAACAGCATTTGAAAATAATTTTGATATTATTTGCATACAGGAACCCTTTCATTCTTTGCAAGTAGGGGGTGGGGCCCACAAAGTTATGGGTTTTCCCACGTCAGCAAGAATTATTCATTTGCTTGACAAACCTCCAAAAAGTGCCATAGTTATAAACAATGATCTGGTTGTTACCAACATTACAGGTCTGTGCACGGACACTGTGACCTGTTTAATGATTTCTACACCTTTCATATATTTTTCCATTGCATCTGTTTACTGTCCGCCTAGTGAAGACATACAATTGACTCTCCATCGTTTGGACAATATATGTACTAATTTTGCTTCTAAAAATCTTATAATAACAGCGGATCTAAATGCCAAATCCAACTTCTGGCACAGCAGTTTTACCATCCCTAGAGGATTAGCTCTCGAGGATTTAATTTCATCCTACAACTTAAGTGTGCAAAACTTTCCTGACAAGCTGTTCACATTCTCTACTGTGAATGGCGAACCAAACATAGATGTCACTCTTACCATGATTAAAATAGATGAAATTCTAACTGACTGGGATGTTATTCCAAATCTTGTGAATAGCGACCACCGCGCCATAGTATTTGGTTTGAAACCTCAACAGCAATATAATGATTCACAGCCACACGATCTTAAACTTTTCTCAATGAATACCATTAAATGGAACAAATTCAGAGATTATTTTCTCTACAGATGTTGTAGATAGTTTAAATGCTATGACGGCAATGGAATTTACAAATTTCGCCCAGACCCACCTGTATTTGGCAATGGAGTACTCAGCCAAAAGAAAGCAGACAAGAAGAACTTCTGTTCCTTGGCGGTCTTCAGACTTAAGTGACCTGTGAAAGCAAAGAATTCCAGCAACACAGGCATCTTTCTGCTGAGGATGTTCGGACCTTCAGGAAAGCTTACAGTACTCTAAGGAAAAACTATCAAAAGGCAATTTCCAATTCAAAAGAAAGTTGCTGGAAAAATTTTGCAATGGATATAGGAAATAAAGAACTATGGGGCTTGCTTTACCGGATATTAAGGAACAAAATGGCTTGCAGAGATGTTTATAACACAGTTAAAGTAGGTGGTCAAGAGACTCAAGACTGGATGTCTACGGTGGATTCCATAATTAACAACCTATTCCCCAAAGATATATCGAATCTAGATTCACCTGAACAAATGCAAATACGTCATGATAATGAAAAGTATGAAGGACCATCAGACATTGAACCCTTTTCACTCCTGGATTTGGGCTCTGCCGTGGCAAAGCTCAATGGTAAGAAATGCCCCAGTATTGACCTGATTGAGAACACAGTCATAATTAAATTTTTTGAATTTTTTCCACACATTCTTTTAAATTTGATGAATAAGTGTTTACTAGAAGGAATATTTCCTCGTCAATGGAAAATAGCTCTACTAAAGATACTGCACAAGCCTGAGAAATTAATATCAGATCCACGGGCCTACAGCCCTATATTCACCTTTAGCAAACATGGGGAAATTGTTTGAGTGAATGTTAGCCCCCAAGAATCCAGAAAATGCTAGAAGATCATCAGTTATGTTCAGAAGCACAATATGGCTTTAAGAAAGGACAGTCGACTGAAGACGCTATAAATCTTCTGACCAACTATGTGTCCAACTCATCTGCTAAATATGTACTTGCTGTGTTTGTGGACTTTCAGGGTGTGTTTGACACTTTATGGTGGGAAAGTGCCCTCAGGAGCTTGAGATCTGCAGAGTGTGATGTGTATATCTACAGTGTTATGCGATCGTACTTTAGCGACAAACATATTAAGGTGGTGGCAAAACATCTTACATACTGGGCTCAGATTTCAAGAAGATGCCCCCAAGGGTTGGGACCTCTCCTCTGGAATGCTGTGCTGGCTCACTAGTTAATGCAGGAACACAGTGGTATCAGTAAGATAGCCCATGCAGATGATTTGGTGATCGTTGCTGATGGAAACATAAGGAGAATAACTGAAGAGAAAATACAGCCTATCTTGGATGACTTGATGTCATGGGCTACAGTCAACAAACTGAAAATATCCCCCAGTAAAACCAGTTTTATGACTTTTAAGAACCATTTTAGCCACAACAGACCGCCAGGAATCTGACTACCAAATACCATATGTATCCCAAACTAAGTATTTTGGAATCACCTTAGATGATAAACTCAGTTTTCTGCCTCATGTGTCAAAACTCAGGGACAGAATGTTTTTTCAAAGCCTTAGTTTCAGAGTCTCAAGAAAAGAGTGGGGATTATCAAAGAAAACCTTGAACCTTTACTAGTTATTAGCATTAGCATTAGTAGAGGCATTTGATGCAAGAAAGAAAGCTTAAGCAGCATCAGCCAAAAAAAAAAAAAAATAAAGAAATAAAAAATAACCACTTCCACTTCACCCCTCTGTTCGTTCAAAATACCTGTCCAGCTGAGCCTTAAACTTATTTAGGCTGTCAACTTCCACGACAAGGGATGGAAGTCTGTTCCACCAACCAACCACCCGCTGGCTAAAGGCAAATTTCCGCACGTCTATACTACATCTGTCTTTCTTCAATTTGAATTTATGCCCTCTCAGGTGATTATACTGAGCAAGAAGAAGAATCCCATCAACATTGAGCATGCTCAAACCATTCAAGGCTTTATACACCTCCATCAGATCACCTTGCTGGTGCCTAGTCTTTAGACACTGTAATTTGCAAAACTTAAGCCTTTCTTCGTAAGAGCACCCCTTTGTTCCATTCACTAATCTTGTTGCCCTTCTCTGTACTCGTTCCAGCAGCTCTACATCCTTCTTGAAATGAGGCCTCCAGGCCTGTATACAGTACTCTAGGTGTGGCCTGACCATTGCCTTATACAAGGGGATAATCACCTCCTTATCCCTGCTAGAAAAATTCCTATATATCATTGACAATACACCATAAGCTACTCTTGCAGCCCATCTGCACTGCTCAGAAAACTTCATATCTGCCTGCACAACCACCCCCAGGTCCCTTTCATTCTCTACCACTGTCAGTGTAGTACCACAGAGTTGATATGTTGCTCTGGGGTTGCTGTTTCCCATATGTAGTACTTTACATTTGTAAATGTTAAACTTCATTTGCCACCTCTCAGCCCATCTGCTCAACCTTTCCAGATCCTGTTGCAGCAGAATAGTGTCCTTGACAACCCTGTCAACCTTCGTATCATCTGCAAACTTGGACATTAAGCTTGATATACCATCATCAATATCATTTATAAATACAGAAAACAATAATGGACCCAATACTGAACCCTGAAGGACTCCACTAATAACATTAGTCCACGATGAGCAGTGTCCATTGATTACCACTCTCTGTCTTCTCCCTCTCAACCATCCCTTTATCCATAGCAGCTATTTGCCTCCAATGCCACACTGCTCCAATTTGTGCAGCAGTCTTCTATGTGCAACAGTACCAAAAGCCTTTCTAAGATCCAAGTATATAATATCAAAGATATTCCCTGCATCCAGTTCTTTTGTGACTGCATCATAGTATCCAATCAAATTGGTCAGGCAAGACTTCCCCTTAACAAAACCATGCTGTGTCCGAGCTATAACTGAAGTCTTCTCTAGATGATCCTGCAGTGCTTCTTTAACCAGTGCCTCCATTAATTTTCCGGGAACAGAAGTTAAACTCACAGGTCTATAATTACTTGTGTCAGCATTTGATCCAACTTTGTGAATTGGGGTCACATTTGCACATCTCCAGTCCATGGGTACCTCCCCTGAGTCCAAGGAAGCTCTCATAATTATGGGTAAGGGTTTGCTTACTTCCTTTGCTGCCTCCTTTAATATAACTAGATAGATCCCATCCATCCCAGGTGCCTTTCTTGTGTTTATCTTCAACAATTTCTGCTCCACTTTACTCTCAGTTATTACAAGATTCGCTAGCTTACTGCCAGAGTTGAATACTCCTCTGGCATTCCCCTCGCTGAATAACTTCTCATGTGTGAATGTCAATGCAAAATTTTCATTTAGTTTCCTGAGCAGGATCATCAACAGTTGACCCATCGATATCAAGTGGACCAATCTGATTCATCCCCTTCCTTATAGAGTTTACATAAGTAAAGAACTCTTTGCTGTTTTTCTTTGCATCCCTTGCCAAAGATTTCTTGTAATCTGCCTTCGCCTGCCTAACCTCCTTTGTAACTTGGTTACAGATCAACTTGTATCTATCATAGGCTTCTGTGTCACGTGTTATTTTGTATGTATCCCATGAATTTTTCTTCTCTGCCATATGTCTCATTAGTTCATCTGACATCCATTTAGGCCTAAACCTTGAACAATATTTCTTAGTTGGTATGTAAAGCCTAGTAGCTTCCAAGATAAGTTCTTTGAATGCTTCCCATTTTGAATTTGCTGTTGGTAACATCATCAGTTGGTCCCACTGTATAGAATTTAAATACTGTCTCAGTCCATCGTAGTCGCCTTTACGAAAGCAATAACCCTTCCCTTTACCCCTAATGGTAGTTACCTCTTTGAGTAAATCCCACTTCAGCACACTGTGATCACTGCCACCTAGTGGTTCATTTATCTGCGGATTCTTAATGTATGAAGAATCACTACTGATAATCAAATCAAGAGTATTACTCCCTCTAGTTGCCTCCCGAACTTGCTGATGTAGAAAACAATCATCCAATAAATCCACAAAAGCCTTGCTAGTGTGTGAGTGACCAGCCCCCAAATTCCAGTCAATATCTGGGAAATTAAAATCCCCCATTATT
Source organism: Mastigoproctus giganteus (assembly GCF_048544385.1). Classification (NCBI taxonomy): domain Eukaryota; kingdom Metazoa; phylum Arthropoda; class Arachnida; order Uropygi; family Thelyphonidae; genus Mastigoproctus; species Mastigoproctus giganteus. The sequence goes on from NC_143575.1 coordinate 162,372,252, forward strand.
AGATTCTCTGATTTACTGGCCTATTCTATTTCCTTGTACAGTTTCTTATTATACTCATCAGAGTCATTAGGCCGTTAGCACACTCCTTCTCTCAATTTTGATCTCCCAATGCTTATGTCATACCAAACTGACTCAACACTGCACTGTCCAGCGATGTGAAGGAAGTGAATACATAAAATCCAAGGAAGTGAAGCCGACTGGCTTCACTTCCTTGGATTTTATGTATTTCTTAACTAATAGCATAACCCCTCCTCCCTTCCTATCCTGTCTATCCTTTCTGTAGACATTGTACTCCCAATCTGTGTGACACCACGTCTCTGATATCCCAACAATATCTGCCTTTGATGTTTTGAGCAATACCTCAAATTCATCAAATTTATTTACTAAATTCCTAGCATTGGTGTACACACAAGTATACATGCACCTGTTCTTTTTCTTAGCAACCCTAACATAACCTGTGTGTTTACTTGTTCCCCAATGCTTCCCAGCAGTCTCTGAAATATCCTGCATCTTATTTTCCAGGCTGCTGCTCATTCCAATAGAAGCAGTGCAAGAATCACTTCCACCTCTGCCAGTGGCTACTGTTAATCTATTTGTATTTGTATCCCCCCAATCTAGCAGTTTCCCGACCCACCTAACATTGCATTGATAGCATCAGCAAACATTCTTTCACCCTTTCTATTTAAGTGTATCCCATCCCTGTAGAAGCAGTCTCTCCTGTTAACAAGTACAGACCAGGCTGAAAAAAATTCTACCCCTTGAGCCTTGCACAGTCTTTCCAGGGCCGAATTGATCGACAGGGCTCTCATCATATACTCCATCCTATCGTGTCTGGACAGAATTGCAGACACTTTCAAATTCAACTGTAATTCACGGGTTTTTTTCAACAGTGACCTGTACTTGTTAAGTAATTCCGCCGGTCTCCTACTCTTAATATCATTAGTGCCAACATGTACAACTATATCTCCTTTTGTGCCCTTAAAAGATGATATCCGCTCTACAACATCATCAACCTTTGGCCCTGGCAGACATACCCTGGTCCTGTTCCACCTATCCTTTTTACAAAGCATGTTTTCCGTTTCCCTGACAATAGAGTCACCAACAACTACTAGTTCCTTTGGGACCAGCGCATTCTGCCTCGGGGGCTGCCGCTGTGTTGCGTGATGACCAAGTGCAAGCTCTGGCATTGGTGTGGGCAGCTGAGAGCTTGATGGGCCCCTCACTTTTAATCCTTCGAGGGCATCCACCCTGTCCTTCAAGCTCTTATATAGGCCCATAAACGCTGAGTTGTCACCTGATTTCCTTACACTCCTTGATCGGGCACACACAAAGACATCTCCCATGGGGGGGATGTCTTTGTCTGTGCGCTTTTGTGTGTCTTTTTGTATGTCTTTGTTATTAATCAGTCCAAACTATTTTTTGAACTGACTAAGAGTAGAAAACTTTCTTCTTGCTCTAATGGTCGCCAAGCATTCTGGTCTCTTGCCAAAGCTACTGGCCGCAACTGTAGCCCGTTTCTGCTCCCACCACTGTCAAAACATGCTGGTTCTGTTGTCACTTCAGCCAAGGATAAAGCTGACCTGCTAGCATCCCATTTTTCTTCCAAATCATGTATTAATGGTCTTGGTGAAAACATCTCCCACCATTCCCAACTCCATTCAATGCCTCCTGTGGTCTTCCGTCAAAAGGATCTTAGAAGGATTTTGACGAATCTTGATGCAAAGAAAGCTCCAGGTCCTGATGATATTTCTCCACTTGTTCTCAAAACATGTGCTCATGAACTTACTTCTGTTCTTTGCCGCTGTTTTCACTTTCTTATTCCAAAGGTGTTTTTCCTTCTGCTTGGAAATTTTCTCATATTCAGCCAGTTCCTAAAAAGTGTGACAAATTCCTCCCATCCAATTATCTTCCTATTTCAATTAATTCTACTCTTTCTAAAGTAATGGAGAAATCAATTAAGTGCCAACTCTTAAACTACCTAGAAACCTTCCGTCTGATCAACGATCGCCAGTAAGGATTCTGTCAGTGTCGATCCACTGGTGATATTCTGGCTTATGTTACTCATTTATGGACAAATTCTATTGCTTCTATTGGAATGAGCCGCAGCCTGGAAAATAAGATGCAGGATACTTCAGAGACTGCTGGGAATCATTGGGGTAAAAGTAAACACATGGGCTGTGTTAGGGTAGCTAAGAAAAAGAACAGGTGCATGTATACTTGTGTGTACAGCAATGCTAGGAGTTTATGTAAATAAATTTGATGAATTTGAGGTATTGCTCAAAACATCAAAGGCAGATATTGTGGGGATTTCAGAGACATGGTGTGACACAGATATAAGGAATGCAGAACTAGAATTTGGGGAGTACAATGTCTACAGAAAGGATAGATAGGGGTTATGCTATTAGTTAAGAAATACATAAAATCCAAGGAAGTGAAGCCAGTCAACATTGCTGGACAGTGCAGTGTCGAGTCACTTTGGTGTGACATAAGCATTGGGAGATCAAAATTGAGAGTAGGAGCGTGCTATAGGCCTAATGACTCTGATGAGTATAATAAGAAACTGTACAGGGAAATAGAGCGGGGCCAGTAAATCAGAGAGTCTTATAATGGGGGATTTTAATTTCCCAGATATTGACTGGAATTTGGGGGCTGGTCACTCACACACTAGCAAGGCTTTTGTAGATTTATTGGATGATTTTTTTCTACATCAGCATGCTCGGGAGGCAACTAGAGGGAATAATACTCTTGATTTGATTATCAATAGTGATTCTTCATGCATTAAAAATCTGCTGGTAAATGAACCACTAGGTGGCAATGATCACAGTGTGCTGAAGTGGGATTTACTCAAAGATAGGGGAAAAGGGAAGGGTTATTGCTTTCGTAAAGGCGACTACGATGGACTGAGACAGTATTTAAATTCTATACAGTGGGACCAACTGATGATGTTACCAACAGCAAATTCAAAATGGGAAGCATTCAAAGAACTTATCTTGGAAGCTACTAGGCTTTACATACCAACTAAGAAATATTGTTCAAGGTTTAGGCCTAAGTGGATGTCAGATGAACTAATGAGACATATGGCAGAGAAGAAAAATGCATGGGATACATACAAATTAACACGTGACACAGAAGCCTATGATAGATACAAGTTGATCTGTAACCAAGTTACAAAGGAGGTTAGGCAGGCGAAGGCAGATTACGAGAAATCTTTGGCAAGGGATGCAAAGAAAAACAGTAAAGAGTTCTTTAGTTATGTAAACTCTAGAAGGAAGGGGATGAATCAGATTGGTCCACTTGATATCGATGGGTCAACTGTTGATGATCCTGCTCAGGTAGCTAACAAACTAAATGAAAATTTTGCATCGAAATTCACACATGAGGAGTTATTCAGCGAGGGGAATGCCAGAGGTGTATTCAACTCTAGCAGTAAGCTAGAGAATCTTGTAATAACTGAGAGTAAAGTTGAGGAGAAATTGTTGAAGATAAACACAAGAAAGGCACCTGGGATGGATGGGATCTATCCAGTTATATTAAAGGAGGCAGCAAAGGAAGTAAGCAAACCCTTACCCATAATTATGAGAGCTTCCTTGGACTCAGGGGAAGTACCCATGGACTGGAGATGTGCAAATGTGGCCCCAATTCACAAAGGAGGATCAAAGGGCGACACAAGTAATTTTAGACCTGTTAGTTTAACTTCTGTTACCGGAAAATTAATGGAGGCACTGGTTAAAGAAGCACTGCAGGATCATCTAGACAAGACTTCAGTTATAGCTCAGCCACAGCATGGTTTTGGTAAGGGGAAGTCTTGCCTGACCAATTTGATTGGATACTATGATGCAGTCACAAAAGAACTGGATGCAGGTAATAACTTTGATATTATATACTTGGATCTTAGAAAGGCTTTTGATACTGTTGCACATGGAAGACTGCTGCACAAATTGGAGCAGTGTGGCATTGGAGGCAAATTGCTGCTATGGATAAAGGGGTGGTTGAGAAGGAGAAGACAGAGACTGGTAATCAATGGACACTGCTCATCGTGGACTAATGTTATTAGTGGAGTCCCTCAGGGTTCAGTATTGGGTCCATTATTGTTTTCTGTATTTCTAAATGATATTGATGATGGTATATCAAGCTTAATGTCCAAGTTTGCAGATGATACGAAGGTTGGCAGGGTTGTCAAGGACACTACTGACACTATGCTACTGCAACAGGATCTGGAAAGGTTGAGCAGATGGGCTGAGAGGTGGCAAATAAAGTTTAACATTGACAAATGTAAAGTACTACATATGGGAAACAGCAACCCCAGAGCAACGTATCAACTCTGTGGTACTACACTGACAGTGGTAGAGAATGAAAGGGACCTGGGGTGGTTGAGCAGGCAGATATGAAGTTTTCTGAGCAGTGCAGATGAGTAAGAGTAGCTCATGGTGTATTATCGATGATATATATAGGAATTTTTCTAGCAGGGATAAGGAGGTGATTATTCCCTTGTATAAGGCAATTGTCAGGCCACACCTAGAGTACTGTATACAGGCCTGGAGGCCTCATTTCAAGAAGGATGTAGAGCTGCTGGAACGAGTACAGAGAAGGGCAACAAGATTAGTGAATGGAACAAAGGGGTGCTCTTACGAAGAAAGGCTTAAGTTTTGCATATTACAGTGTCTGGAGACTAGGCACCAGCGAGGTGATCTGATAGAGGTGTATAAAGCCTTGAATGGTTTGAGCATGCTCAGTGCTGATGGGATTCTTCCTCTTGCTCAGAATAATCACCTGAGAGGGCATAAATTCGAATTGAGGAAAGACAGATGTAGGATAGACGTGAGGAAATTTGCCTTTAGCCAGCGGGTGGTTGGTTGGTGGAACAGACTTCCATCCCTTGTCATGGAAGTTGATAGCTTAAATAAGTTTAAGACTCAGCTGGACAGGTATTTTGAAAGAACAGAGGGGTGATGTGGAAGTGGTTATTTTTTAATTATTTATTTATTTTTTTTTTTTGGCTGATGCTGCATAAGCTTGCTTTCTTGCATCAAATGCCTCTACTAATGCTAATGCTAATGCTAAAATTCAATGGAAAAGTTTGGGGAAACACCTTGATATCTCCAAGGCTTTTGATCATGATTGGCATAAAGGTCTTCTAAACAAGCTTTTATCTTATGGTTTTCCGTTTTTTTTTTTTTGTAATTAGTTATTCAGTTTTCTCTCTTATCACTCACTGCGAGTGATGGTTGATGGCTCTCTGTCGTCTAACTTTTCCACTAATGCTGGTGTTCCCCAAGGTTCAGTTCTTTCCTCCACTCTTTTCCTCTTGTATATTAATGACCATCTTCCATTGACTGGAAATCCTATCCATAGTTTTGCCGATGATAGCACATTGCATTCCACTTTCCATTTTGAGAAACCTTGCCCTACTCAATTAGCTTCAACTTATTAGCATTAGCATTAGTAGAGGCATATGATGCAAGAAAGCAAGCTTATTCAGCATCAGCCAAAAAAAAAAAAAAAAAACACACCACTACCATTTCACCCCTCTGTTCGTTCGAAATACCTGTCCAGTTGAGCCTTAGATTTGTTTAGGCTATCAACTTCAACAACAAATGATGGAAGTCGGTTCCACCAACCAACCACCTGCTGGCCAAAGGCAAATTTCCGCACATCTATCCGACATTCGTCATTCCTCAATTTGAATTTATGCCCTCTGAGGTGATTATTCTGCGCAAGAGGAATCCCATTGGCATTGAGCATGCTCAAACCATTCAAAGCCTTATACACCTCTATCAGATCACCTCGCCGGTGCCTAGTCTCCAGACTCTGTAATTTGCAAAACTTAAGCCTTTCTTCGTAAGAGCAACCCTTTGTTCCATTCACTAATCTTGTTGCCCTTCTCTGTACCCGTTCCAGCAGCTCTACATCCTTCTTGAAATGAGGCTTCCAGACCTGTATACAGTACTCAAGGTGTGGCCTAACCATTGCCTTATACAAGGGAATAATCACCTCCTTATCCCTGCTAGAAAACTTCTTGAATATCCGCTACCAATTCCTTAAATGCCCATCTCCAGGTAATTCTCCAGTGGGGCATAGACAACTTAGTTGATTTCAATCCTTCTAAAACTCAGTCTTGTCTTATATCTAGCAAAAAGGATTCTTTTGCTCTTATGCTTATCTTTGGTGATGCTCCAATTTCTAGACTAAATGATATATCTCTTTTGGGGATTTTTTTTTTTTTTAAGGATCATTAGCAGCTAAGGCCATATTGCTCCGAATATGCGGTGGTCATTTCCTGACCTTTCCGCATCCTGTGTATTTGGTAGTGATGGGCTTGAACCCTGGTCTAATCAAGAAGTGTGTGCTACGCACTGCTGCTTCTTCCCACCTGGCTACAGAGGCACCTGTTTTGGGGGGGGCGACTCCATAGCCAGGTGGGAAAGAGCAGCAGTGCATAGCACACGCTTCTTGATGATTAGACTGGGGTTCGAGCCTGTCACCACCAAATACGGAGGATGCGGAAAGGTCAGGGAATGACCGCTGCATGTCCCAGAGCAATATGGCCTTAGTTGCTAATGTAAAAAAAAAAAAAAAAAAAACCTCTTGTGGGGATTACCCTGACTTCTAATATCTCTTGGCACAAGTACATTACAAATATTGCTTCCTCTGCATCTATAAAAATTTCTTTCTCTCTTTCATTCTTAACATTACTTTTCTTCCAAATAGCTGTTCACTCTGTACACATCACAAATCCGTCCTACCATGTAATATTGTTCTCACATCTGGGGTGGCACCCCCAAAACCTCTCTCAGGATTCTAGATTCCATTCAGAAGAGGGCAGTTAGGTTAATTAATGACTAATGAATAAAAATAACCGGGCCAAAATTGACCCGGTGATTTTATTTATAAAATAAGTTGTTAATCACTCAGAGTCTCTCCACTCACTGTCTCATAGACGTACTGTTTCTACTGCATGTCTTTTCTATAGATACTTCCATGGGCACTGTTCTTCTGAATTATCTTCTATAATTCCCACTCTCTTTTTCAAAACAGTCCGAAAACATGCCCACCACCAGCCAACATCCATTTATTGTTCAACTTCAAACTCACAGAACCAACTTTTCATCTTCCTCGTTTATTCATTCAACTGCTATTTTCTGGAACAACCTTCCTTCATATGTATTTCCTGAAAATTGCAGTCTATAGAAGTTCAAGTCTGATATCAACAAATATCTTCTTTCATCTTCTCAATCTCCAATCCAAGCATGGTACTAAGTACTATAGGTTCTAATACCTCTTGTGTTTGCAGTTTTCATAAAAAAAAAAAAATATTGACTAGTGCGACTTCTTGGTATGTGGGATAAGTAGCTGCAAAGGTCTTACGGGCCCCACTAACATTGTAATCCCTTTAACCCTTAATTTGTGCTTTTTGATTGCCTAAATGCCAGAGGTGGAATAATGGGGAACATCCTTTGTAAAAAGGATAGGTGGAATAGGACCAGGGTATGTCTGCCAGGGGCAAAGGTTGATGACGTTGTAGAACGGATATCATCTTTTAAGGGCACAAAAGGTGATATAGTTGTACACGTTGGCGCTAATGATATTAAGAGTAGGAGACCAGCGGAATTACTTAGCAAGTACAGGTCACTGTTGAAAAAAAGCCGTGAATTAGGGTTGAACTTGAAAGTGTCTGCAATTCTGCCCAGACACGATAGGAGGGAGTATATGATGAGAGCCTTGTCGATCAATTCGGCCCTGGAGGGATTGTGCAAGGCTCAAGGGGTAGAATTTTTTTCAGCCTGGACTGTACTTGTTAACAGGAGAGATTGCTTCTACAGGGATGGGATACACTTAAATAGAAAGGGTGCAAGAATTTTTGCTGATGCTGTCGAGGCAGTGTTAGGTGGGTCGGAAAACTGCTAGTTGGGGGGGATACAAGGAATAATAGATTAACAGTAGCCACTGGCAGAGGTGGAAGTGATTCTTGCACTGCTTCTATTGAAATGAGCAGAAGTCTGAAAAACAGGATGCAGGATATTTCAGAGACTGCTGGTAGTCATTGCGGTACAAGTAAACACATGGGTTGTGTTAGGGTAGCTAAGAATAGAAACAGGTGCATGTATACCTGCGTGTACACCAATGCTAGGAGTTTGGTAAATAAATTTGATGAATTTGAGGTATTGCTCAAAACATCAAAGGCAGATATTGTTGGGATATCAGAGACGTGGTGTCACACAGATATAAGTAATGCGGAACTGGAATTTGGGGAATACAATGTGTATAGAAAGGATAGACAGGACAGGAGGGGAGGAGGGGTTATGCTATTAATTAAGAAACACATAAAGTCCAAGGAAGTGAAGCCAGTCGACATCGATGGACAGGGCAGCGTCGAGTCAGTTTGGTGTGACATAAGCATAGGGAAATCAAAATTGAGAGTAGGAGTGTGCTATAGGCCTAATGACTCTGATGAGTATAATAAGATATTGTACAGGGAAATAGAGTGGGCCAGTAAATCAGAGAGTCTTATAATGGGGGACTTTAATTTCCCAGATATTGACTGGAATTTGTGGGTTGGTCACTCGCACACTAGCAAGGCTTTTGTGGATTTATTGGATGATTGTTTTCTACATCAGCATGTTCGTGAGGCAACGAGAGGGAGCAATACTCTTGATCTGATTATCAGTAGTGATTCCTCATGCATTAAGAACCTGCAGATAAATGAACCACTAGGTGGCAGTGATCACAGTGTGTTGAAGTGGGATTTACTCAAGGAGGTAACTACCATCAGAGGTAAAGGGAAGGGTTTTTGTTTTCGTAAAGGCGACTATGATGGTCTGAGACAGTATTTAAATTCTATACAGTGGGACCAACTGATGATGTTACCAACAGCAAACTCAAAATGGGAAGCATTCAAGGAACTAATCTTGGAGGCTACCAGGCTTTACATACCAACTAAGAAATATTGTTCAAGGTTTAGGCCTAAATGGTTGTCAGATGAACTAATGAGACATGTGGCAGAGAAGAAAAATGCATGGGATACATACAAATTAATGGGTGACATGGAAGCCTATGATAGATATAAGTTGGTCTGTAACCAAGTCACAAAGGAGATTAGGCAGGCAAAGGCAGACTATGAAAAATCCTTGGCAAAGGATGCAAAGAAAAACAGAAAAGAGTTCTTTACATACTTGAACTCGAAAAGGAAAGGGATGAATCAGATTGGTCCACTGGATATTGATGGTTCAACAGTTGAGGATCCTGCTCAGGTGGCTAACAATCTAAACGAGTATTTTGCATCTACATTCACGCATGAGGAGTTATTCAGGAAGGAGAATGATGTAGGTAAAGTAAACATTGGCAGTGAGCTGGATGATTTTGTAATAACTGAGAGGAAAGTGGAGGAGAGATTGTTGGGGATAAACATAAAAAAGGCACCTGGGGTGGATGGGATCTATCCAGTTATATTAAAGGAGGCAGCAAAGGAAGTAAGCAAACCCTTAGCCATAATTATGAGAGCTTCCTTGGACTCAGGGGAGGTACCTATGGACTGGAGATGTGCAAATGTGACCCCAATTCACAAAGGAGGTTCAAAGGCTGACACAAGTAATTATAGACCTGTTAGTTTAACTTCTGTTCCAGGTAAATTAATGGAGGCACTGGTTAAAGAAGCACTGCAGGATCATCTAGACAAGAATTCAGTTATAGCTCAGACGCAGCATGGTTTTGTTAAGGGCAGGTCTTGCCTGACCAATTTGATTGGATACTATGATGTAGTCACAAAAGAACTGGATGCAGGGAATAACTTTGATATTATATATTTGGATCTTAGAAAGGCTTTTGATACTGTTGCACATGGAAGACTGCTGCACAAATTGGAGCAGTGTGGCATTGGAGGCAAATTGCTGCTATGGATAAGGGGATGGTTGAGTGGCAGAAGACAGAGAGTGGTAATCAATGGACACTGCTCAACGTGGACTAATGTTATTAGTGGAGTTCCTCAAGGTTCAGTGTTGGGTCCGTTGTTGTTTTCGGTGTTTATGAATGATATTGATGATGGGATATCAAGTTTAATGTCCAAGTTTGTAGATGATACAAAGGTTGGCAGGGTCGTTAAGGGCAATACTGACGCTATGCTGCTGCAACAGGATCTGGACAGGTTGAACAGATGGGCTGAGAGGTGGCAAATGAGGTTTAACATCAACAAATGTAAAGTGCTGCATATGGGAAACAGTAACCCCAGAGCAACGTATCAACTCTGCGGTACTACACTGACAGTGGTGGAGAATGAAAAGGACCTGGGGGTAATTGTGCAGGCAGATATGAAGTTCTCTGAGCAGTGCAGACGAGCTGCAAGAGTAGCTCATGGTGTCTTGTCAATGATATACAGGAATTTTTCTAGCAGGGATAAGGAGGTGATTATTCCCTTGTATAAGGCAATGGTAAGGCCACATCTTGAGTACTGTATACAGGTCTGGAGGCCTCATTTCAAGAAGGATGTAGAGCTGCTGGAACGGGTACAGAGAAGGGCAACAAGATTAGTAAATGGAACAAAGGGTTGCTCTTACGAAGAAAGGCTTAAGTTTTGCAAATTACAGAGTCTGGAGACTAGGCACCGGCGAGGTGATCTGATAGAGGTGTATAAGGCTTTGAATGGTTTGAGCATGCTCAATGCCAATGGGATTCTTCATCTTTCTCAGAATAATCACCTCAGAGGGCATAAATTCAAATTGAGGAAGGACGGATGTCGGATAGATGTGCGGAAATTTGCCTTTGGCCAGCGGGTGGTTGGTTGGTGGAACCGACTTCCATCACTGGTTGTTGAAGTTGATAGCCTAAACAAATTTAAAGCTCAACTGGACAGGTATTTCGAACGAACGGAGGGGTGAAATGGGAGTGGGTTTTTTTTTTTTTTTTGTTTTTTTTTGGCTGATGCTGAATAAGCTTGCTTTCTTGCATCATATGCCTCTGCTAATGCTAATGCTAATGCATGCATAAAAAGTTAAGTCTCTATTTGCAAATTTTCTTTGTTCTATGGAAACTATTTTAAATATAATTAACAAGAGGAATTCAAAAAAATTTGCTATAAAGAAGTTCGTTAAACAGAGGTCTGATTGTAATTAAATCAAAAATGAAGCCCCTCCCCCCACACTTCTCCTTCAACCCATGCACGGTATTAAGTACTATAGGTTTTGATACCTTTCGTGTTTTCATTAAAAAAAAAAAAAAAAAAAAAAAAATTGTAAAATTTTTTTAAAAATGCTGTGTCTGGGGCTGGAGTCCCCTCGCCTCACCATAGTTCCAGCTCTGGATATTCAATAATTATTGAATTCAGGATTTAATTTGTAAAATAAAAATAGATAAATAACAATGGGCTCTCGCGAGCCCACTATAGCTCACCACTGGTTACCTTACTGTGGTTGAGTTAGTCTGAGGCTAGGTTGCAAGGGTTCACCTCCTTTAATTTATAGGTAGACATTATACACTTACTCTTCATGACCTTGGCTCTCTCTCTTTGAGTTCTAATTCTAACCAACCAGTTAGCTAAATTGTAAATAGGGTTATTTATATACTAAGCAATATTGTGTTTCCCTGTGGAAGATCTTTTCAGACTGCATAATATAAACATGGTAAGCTTTTCAGTAAATGCCATAGTGTAACAGAATGTATATGATAAGTTAAAATCACTTTTATTTTAGTTATCGGTGTAGTAATTTAATTTTTTTTTTTTTAAGGTATAAATATGTTTGCCTGGTTACTATTGGTGAAAAGTTTGATCAAGACGTCCTCATTGCCTGTCGATACCTGTGGAATACTGAACATGACACTTTTTCTACTGCATCTTTTGAAACAAGTAATTTTTTTGCTATAGCAACTGTATATGCTGTGTATCATGAATGACTTTTTAAATCACTTTATATGAAATTCATTTTCAAAAGCTTTAAGAAGCCTGTTATCTGGCTGAAACATATATTACCTCTGTGGAGTTGCAAGACGCTAAGTTTTTATAAAAAATATTTGCCACACTTTAGGAATTCTAATAATTATTACTAGTAAAACACGATGGACCATTGAACTATAATTATGTTATTATTGAAAAAAGTTTATTAACCTTCAACTACTACCATGTTTTTAGGTATACATAAACTGTAGGCCAGAATTGACCTGGTGACTTTATTTATAAAACAAGGCGTAAAAGTTTTTGTTTTTCTTTTCAATATTTGTTTTAATTTCACACAAGACTAGTAATGTAAAAAAAAAAAAAAAAAAAAAAAAAAATTAGAATAAAAGATTATATAATAAAAATTGCACTGAGATTGAGGAACAAATTTCAAGACTTCCAAATTATAGGAGTTAAAACTAGATATCTTCTCTTGCTTTGGAAATTTGGAATTTCAGGTGATTCTGCATAGAATGCAAAATCACCTGAAAATGATCTAAACTTTTTTAGTGGAAGGAGAAAAAAATTGACAGGGGTCAAAACTGATCCCTTTCAAGATATACTGTTGGAAAATATACTTACATTTAGTGGCTGCTACAGTCATTACACAGTCTTTTGGTTTCAGAATGCTGCCTGCAAACATTTCTTGAGCATATATATTGCAGATAGTGGAAAGTTTGGGATCATATTTTGGATTACATAAGTAATCAAAAAAATTCATTTGTTTGACACCCCAGCATTTGATGAGCTTATAGAGTGGTAACTGTTCATGGATATGATTTCCAGCAGTTTTGTGATTGCAAACATCAAAGGTTTGCAATCACGGTCTGTCCTCAGACATGATTCAAAATTAATAACTTTGCAAGATTTTTTATGAATTTGAAATGTCTATTTTCTGATTAGGGTTTGCATTTCTACAAATAATGTTGCTATTAACTACAGTTATATCCAATATTTAATAAAAAATTGTCAATGGCCATCTTCAACTTCACCTTCCAGTTGCATAGCAAGTGCCCTTCTTGTCTGTTGTGTCAACACCACCTTGCATTATAAAAGTCAGTTATTTCAGGTTTTTTATTTGGAAGAACACTTTTTGCATGGTGCATAGATGAAATCAAAATGATGCTGCTGTTTTTTTTTTTGGCACAAATGACACAAGTGTTTTATCATACATAAAACCAAACTAAGAGTCTCCTCCTTCGTTCTTAGATTTGTTAGGTAGAAATTCATTGGGTATTTTTGTTTTGTTTTTTCTTAATGTGCCCAAGAATATAAGCCCTTTTTTCTTCATATCGTCAACTAGCTCTGCTGATAAGAACCAAATGTAGTAGTAGTGGCATGTGATGCAAGAAAGCAAGTGTATGAGCTTATGCAGCATCAGCCAAAAAAAAAAAAAAAAAAATCACACCATTCCCTCCAAATACCTGTCCAGTTCCCCCTTAAATTTATTTAACCTATCAACTTCCACGACAGATGGAAGTTTGTTCCAGCAATTAACCACCTGCTGCCTAAAGGTAAATTTCTGCACATCTATTCTATATTTGTCTTTTCTTAATTTGAATTTATGCCCCCTTAGGTTCGTAATCTGAACAAGTGGAAGGATCCCATCAGAATTCAGCGTGCTCAACCCATTCAAGGCTTTATACACCTCAATCAGATCACCGTGCAGGTGCCTAGCCTCCAGCCACTGCAATTTGCAGAACTTAAGCCTCTCTTGGTAAGAGGATCCCTTCATTCCTCTCACCATTCTTGTTGCCCTTCTCTGTGCACGCTCAAGCAAATCTACATCCTTCCTAAAATGAGGCCTCCAGACCTGTACGCAGTACTCAAGGCGTGGCCTGACCATTGCCTTATACAGAGAGACAATCACCTCCTTTTTCCTGCTAGCAAAATTCCTATATATCATTGATAAAACCCCATGACCTGCCCTGGCAGCCTCTCTGCATTGCTCAGAAAACTTCATATCTGACTGCACAATTACTCCCAGGTCTTTTTCATTTTCTACCACCTTAAGTGTAGTACCACACAGTTGGTACGTTTCTCTGGGGTTACTTCTACCCATATGCAGTACTTTGCATTTGTCAAGGTTAAACTTCAGTTTCCACTTCTTATCCCATCTGCCCAAATTAACTAGATCCTGTTGCAGTAGCACACTGCCATTACTGTCATTAACAACCCTGCCAACCTTTGTATCATCTGCAAACTTCGACACTAAGCCTGATATACTTTCATCATTATCATTGATTCATCATTATCATTGATAAAAGCAGAGGACCCAACACCAAACCCTGTGGGACTCCAGTTATGTTATGATTGGTATTTGCAATTGGGTCAATCAGAGTTAAAACCGTTAGAGTAGGTAGTGAAAATTTTTGTGGATTGGGTTGCATTGTCTTCCCAGTATAAACAAAAGCATTTAACAAGTAATTTGTTTTTGCATCACAGAAACATAAAATTTTTATTCCATACCTTTGAGGCTTACTTTTCATATATATGCGAAAGACACACTTACCACAAAAACTGACTAGCATTTCATCCACTGTCGCAAATTCTGAGCGGATATAGTTAGCATGATATAAGAGATTGGAATGTGATATTGCTACTAATTTATCATCTGCAGTTTTCCTTTCCTCTCTGATAACACTATTATCAAATCGGAAAACTGAAGGAGAAAAAGGAAACACTCCTTACCCATGATGAGCAATATTGGCTTTCCCGATTCATCTGTGGAAAAAAGGGAGTCAGTATCTTCGTGATTTGATTTGTATATTCCACATAAAAATAGCAAACCTGTGAAAGCTTAGAGCTCATCTTCAGAAATGTGATCTCTAAATGTATTTCTACTTTTATACTTTACAGATACCTCAGTAATTTTTTGGTTTGTATATTCTAAAACCTTTTCAATAATATTACTGCTAAAAAGGAGTGACTAAGCTTCAATTGGGGAACTGGGCTTATTTGTTCTTGCTGTCCCCTTTAGGCCAGGTAAATGAGCAATAATATTGCTTGACTGCATTCTTGAGGTTGAAGGAGGATTCTGTGACAATTCAAACCTATTTCTTCCGTAATAATAATAATAATAATGTTGGGTCTCTTACCTGTTTTGGTGTCTGAAAAATTGTCTACCTCAGTCTCAGAGTCACTCTTGTAATTTGATTGAATTAATTCACAATCACTGTAATCACTTTCATGAATGTTATTAGGAAGAACTATTTCATCTTCTTCTTCTTCTTCTTCGTCACTATCACTGTTTGTTATATGTTTGTTCAAGCTGTAGTATTTCCCTTCCAAACAAGTGCCCTCCCTTGACATTGTAACAGCAGATGAACAAACACCCCACTCTAAAATAGAGATTTGTCACAAGAATTTTTGGCAATGCACATACTATCACTGGTTCAATTAAGACCCCAAAACACAGATTTGAACAATAAGGCAGCAAACAAGATGCAGGATATTTCAGAGACTGCTGGGAGTCATTGCGGTACAAGTAAACACATGGGTTGTGTTAGGGTAGCTAAGAATAGAAATAGGTGCATGTATACCTGCGTGTACACCAATGCTAGGAGTTTGGTAAATAAATTTGATGAATTTGAGGTATTGCTCAAAACATCAAAGGCAGATATTGTTGGGATATCAGAGACGTGGTGTCACACAGATATAAGTAATGCGGAACTGGAATTTGGGGAATACAATGTGTATAGAAAGGATAGACAGGACAGGAGGGGAGGAGGGGTTATGCTATTAGTTAAGAAATACATAAAGTCCAAGGAAGTGAAGCCAGTCGACATCGATGGACAGGGCAGTGTCGAGTCAGTTTGGTGTGACATAAGCATAGGGAAATCAAAATTGAGAGTAGGAGTGTGCTATAGGCCTAATGACTCTGATGAGTATAATAAGATATTGTACAGGGAAATAGAGTGGGCCAGTAAATCAGAGAGTCTTATAATGGGGGATTTTAATTTCCCAGATATTGACTGGAATTTGTGGGTTGGTCACTCGTACACTAGCAAGGCTTTTGTGGATTTATTGGATGATTGTTTTCTACATCAGCATGTTCGTGAGGCAACAAGAGGGAGCAATACTCTTGATCTGATTATCAGTAGTGATTCTTCATGCATTAAGAATCTGCAGATAAATGAACCACTAGGTGGCAGTGATCACAATGTGTTCACTGCCACCTAGTGGTTTTTCCATGTCACCCACAAATTAATGGGTGACATGGATGCCTATGATAGATATAAGTTGGTCTGTAACCAAGTCACAAAGGAGATTAGGCAGGCAAAGGCAGACTACGAAAAATCCTTGGCAAAGGATGCAAAGAAAAACAGAAAAGAGTTCTTTATATATTTAAACTCAAGAAGGAAAGGGATGAATCAGATTGGTCCACTGGATATTGGTGGTTCAACAGTTGAGGATCCTGCTCAGGTGGCTAACAATCTAAACGAGTATTTTGCCTCTACATTCACGCATGAGGAGTTATTCAGGAAGGAGAATGATGTAGGTAAATTAAAACATTGGCAGTGAGCTGGATGATTTTGTAATAACTGAGAGGAAAGTGGAGGAGAGATTCTTGAGGATAAACATAAAAAAGGCACCTGGGGTGGATGGGATCTATCCAGTTATATTAAAGGAGGCAGCAAAGGAAGTAAGCAAACCCCTAGCCATAATTATGAGAGCTTCTTTGGACTCAGGGGAGGTACCCATAGACTGGAGATGTGCAAATGTAACCCCAATTCACAAAGGAGGATCAAAGGCTGACACAAGTAATTATAGACCTGTTAGTTTAACTTCTGTTCCAGGTAAATTAATGGAGGCACTGGTTAAAGAAGCACTGCAGGATCATCTAGACAAGAATTCAGTTATAGCTCAGACGCAGCATGGTTTTGTTAAGGGCAGGTCTTGCCTGACCAATTTGATTGGATACTATGATGTAGTCACAAAAGAACTGGATGCAGGGAATAACTTTGATATTATATATTTGGATCTTAGAAAGGCTTTTGATACTGTTGCACATGGAAGACTGCTGCACAAATTGCAGCAGTGTGGCATTGGAGGCAAATTGCTGCTATGGATAAGGGGATGGTTGAGTGGCAGAAGACAGAGAGTGGTAATCAATGGACACTGCTCAACGTGGACTAATGTTATTAGTGGAGTTCCTCAGGGTTCAGTGTTGGGTCCGTTGTTGTTTTCGGTGTTTATGAACGATATTGATGATGGGATATCAAGTTTAATGTCCAAGTTGCAGATGATACAAAGGTTGGCAGGGTTGTTAAGGACACTACTGACGCTATGCTGCTGCAACAGGATCTGGAAAGGTTGAACAGATGGGCTGAGAGGTGGCAAATGAAGTTTAACATTGACAAATGTAAAGTACTACATATGGGAAACAGTAACCCCAGAGCAACGTATCAACTCTGCGGTACTACACTGACAGTGGTGGAGAATGAAAAGGACCTGGGGGTAATTGTGCAGGCAGATATGAAGTTCTCTGAGCAGTGCAGACGAGCTGCAAGAGTAGCTCATGGTGTCTTGTCAATGATATACAGGAATTTTTCTAGCAGGGATAAGGAGGTGATTATTCCCTTGTATAAGGCAATGGTTAGGCCACATCTTGAGTACTGTATACAGGTCTGGTGGCCTCATTTCAAGAAGGATGTAGAGCTGCTGGAACGGGTACAGAGAAGGGCAACAAGATTAGTGAATGGAACAAAGGGTTGCTCTTACGAAGAAAGGCTTAAGTTTTGCAAATTACAGAGTCTGGAGACTAGGCACCGGCGAGGTGATCTGATAGAGGTGTATAAGGCTTTGAATGGTTTGAGCATGCTCAATGCCAATGGGATTCTTCATCTTGCTCAGAATAATCACCTCAGAGGGCATAAATTCAAATTGAGGAAGGACGGATGTCGGATAGATGTGCGGAAATTTGCCTTTGGCCAGCGGGTGGTTGGTTGGTTGGTGGAACCGACTTCCATCACTTGTTGTTGAAGTTGATAGCCTAAACAAATTTAAAGCTCAACTGGACAGGTATTTCGAACGAACGGAGGGGTGAAATGGGAGTGGTGTGTGTGTTTTTTTTTATTTTTTTTTTTTTTTGGCTGATGCTGAATAAGTTTGCTTTCTTGCATCATATGCCTCTACTAATGCTAATTATGACAAATGCTGAAGGCCAACTTATACAGGATCTGAAGATGGAAGATATATGGCATTCAGAGCTGCTGTCTGTTGGCATTAGGTAGTAAGCTACCAAAGAAGTTTTGTCTGGGTCACTTTTAACCCATGGAAGTAATAACTGATGTTCCGTATCCATAAAATCAAGAATAGTGTATAATGTATTTTGAGCAGAAAAATAGTTCTTCCTGCTGTGTAATTTGGACTTTTTGAGCAGGACACAAAAGCTTTGGGTTTCAGAAAAAAACATTAAATAAAAGTTTTACTGTTTTCATTATCATTATTGAAATGGATTAGCTTAATCCCATTAATACACCATATAAATAAATAAATTTTTGCTTTATACTCTAGTGCCACAGTGTAAAATTTTCCAGCCTGCATAAAGTGCAGATTGGCCTCTGCATATACCACAGTATTCTGTTAGACCCCAGTATACTATGTAAATAACAAGTGTCAAAAGAGTTTACAGCCACAGCACTTTTAAAAGAATTTTATATTTTGATGCCACAAAATACATTAAAATTCTTAGCTATGTAACATTATGAAGGATGTCACGTTGAATAAATAAATAATTGAGTGAAAATAGCATACTCAGGTGTGTGTGTGTGTGTGTGTGTGTGTGTGTGTGTGTGTGTGTGTGTGTGTGTGTGTGTGTGTGTGTGTGTGTGTGTGTGATTTATTTGCACAGGATAAAAACACAATAACTGCAAACATTAGTGAGCTTCCGATTGAGAACAACAATGCCTATGATGCATGTTCCCCATAAAATGTTAGAAACATCAGACATTTTATGGGAAGCACATACAGAATGATTATTAAGGAGCAGCACTGTTCCACTTCAGCAGTGATGAAACTGTGTGAAAAATATATTTATGTGCTGCCTCTCTACAGAAAGTGATGAACCCTAGAAAGCATAATAATAATTATTATGAATATAATAATTATTATATTAGATTATATTATTAGAGCCTTGTCGATCAATTCGGCCCTGGAAAGACTGTGCAAGGCTCAAGGGGTAGAATTTTTTTCAGCCTGGACTGTACTTGTTAACAGGAGAGATTGCTTCTACAGGGATGGGATACACTTAAATAGAAAGGGTGCAAGAATATTTGCTGATGCTATCGAGGCAGTGTTAGGTGGGTCGGAAAACTGCTAGCTTGGGGGGAGACAAAGACCAATAGATTGACAGTAGCCACTGGCAGAGGTGAAAGAGATTCTTGCACTGCTTCTATTAGAATGAGCAGAAGCCTGAAAAACAAGATGCATGGTATTTCAGAGACTGCTGGGAGCCATTGCGGTACAAGTAAACACATGGGTTGTGTTAGGGTAGCTAAGAATAGAAACAGGTGCAGGTATACTTGCGTATACACCAATGCTAGGAGTTTAGTAAATAAATTTGATGAATTTGAGGTATTGCTCAAAACATCAAAGGCAGATATTGTTGGGATATCAGAGACGTGGTGTCACACAGATATAAGGGATGCAGAACTGCAATTTGGGGAGTACAACGTCTACAGAAAGGATAGACAGGATAGGAAGGGGGGAGGGGTTATGCTATTAGTTAAGAAACACATAAAAACCAAGGAAGTGAAGCCAGTCGACATCACTGGACAGTGCAGTGTTGGGTCAGTTTGGTGTGACATAAGCATTGGGAGATCAAAATTGAGAGTAGGAGTGTGCTATAGGCCTAATGACTCTGATGAGGATAATAAGGAACTGTACAGGGAAATAGAGTGGGCCAGTAAATCAGAGAGTCTTATAATGGGAGATTTTAATTTCCCAGATATTGACTGGAATTTGGGGGCTGGTTACTCACACACTAGCAGGGCTTTTGTGGATTTATTGGATGATTGTTTTCTACATCAGCATGTTCAGGAGGCAACTAGAGGGAGTAATACTCTTGATTTGATTATCAGCAGTGATTCTTCATGCATTAAGAATCTGCAGATAAATGAACCACTAGGTGGCAGTGATCACAGTGTGCTGAAGTGGGATTTACTGAAAGAGGTAACTACCATTAGGGGTAAAGGGAAGGGTTATTGCTTCCGTAAAGGCGACTACGATGGACTGAGACAGTATTTAAATTCTATACAGTGGGACCAACTGATGATGTTACCAACAGCAAATTCAAAATGGGAAGCATTCAAAGAACTTATCTTGGAAGCTACTAGGCTTTACATACCAACTAAGAAATATTGTTCAAGGTTTAGGCCAAAATGGATGTCAGATGAACTAATGAGGCATATGGCAGAGAAGAAAAATGCATGGGATACTTACAAATTCACACATGACACAGAAGCCTATGATAGATACAAGTTGATATGCAACCACTTTACAAAGGAGGTTAGACAGGCAAAGGCAGATTACGAGAAATCCTTGGCAAGGGATGCAAAGAAAAACAGCAAAGAGTTCTTTACTTATGTAAACTCTAGAAGGAAGGGGATGAATCAGATTGGTCCACTTGAAATTGATGGGTCAACTGTTGAAGATCCTGCTCAGGTAGCTAACAAACTAAATGAATATTTTGCATCGACATTCACACATGAGGAGTTATTCAGCAAGGGGAATGCCAAAGGTGTATTCAACTCTAGCAGTAAGCTACAGAATCTTGAAATGACTGGGAGTAAAGTGGAGGAGAAACTGTTGAAGATAAACACAAGAAAGGCACCCGGGATGGATGGGATCTATCCAGTTATATTAAAGGAGGCAGCAAAGGAAGTAAGCAAACCCTTAGCCATAATTATGAGAGCTTCCTTGGACTCAGGGGAGGTACCCATAGACTGGAAATGTGCAAATGTGACCCCAATTCACAAAGGAGGATCAAAGGCTGACACAAGTAATTATAGACCTGTGAGCTTAACTTCTGTTCCAGGAAAATTAATGGAGGCACTGGTTAAAGAAGCACTGCAGGATCATTTAGACAAGACTTCAGTTATAGCTCAGACACAGCATGGTTTTGTTAAGGGGAAGTCTTGCCTGACCAACTTGATTGGATACTATGATGCAGTCACAAAAGAACTGGATGCAGGGAATAACTTTGATATTATATACTTGGATCTTAGAAAGGCTTTTGATACTGTTGCACATGGAAGACTGCTACACAAATTGGAGCAGTGTGACATTGGAGGCAAATTGCTGCTATGGATAAAGGGGTGGTTGAGGGGGAGAAGACAGAGAGTGGTAATCAATGGACACTGCTCATCGTGGACTAATGTTATTAGTGGAGTCCCTCAGGGCTCAGTGTTGGGTCCATTATTGTTTTCTGTATTTATAAATGATATTGATGATGGTATATCAAGCTTAATGTCCAAGTTTGCAGATGATACAAAGGTTGGCAGGGTTGTCAAGGACACTACTGACACTATGCTGCTGCAACAGGATCTGGAAAGGTTGAGCAGATGGGCTGAGAGGTGGCAAATAAAGTTTAACATTGACAAATGTAAAGTACTACACATGGGAAACAGCAACCCCAGAGCAATGTATCAACTCTGTGGTACTACACTGACAGTGGTAGAGAATGAAAGGGACTTGGGGGTGATTGTGCAGGCAGATATGAAGTTCTCTGAGCAGTGCAGACGGGCTGTAAGAGTAGCTCATGGAGTATTGTCAATGATATACAGGAATTTTTCCAGCAGGGATAAGGCGGTGATTATTCCATTGTATAAGGCAATGGTCAGGCCACACCTAGAGTACTGTATACAGGTCTGGAGGCCTCATTTCAAGAAGGATGTAGAGCTGCTGGAACGAGTACAGAGAAGGGCAACAAGATTAGTGAATGGAACAAAGGGGTGCTCTTACGAAGAAAGGCTTAAGTTTTGCAAATTACAGTCTCTGGAGACTAGGCACCAGCGAGGTGATCTGATAGAGGTGTATAAAGCCTTGAATGGTTTAAGCATGCTCAATGCTGATGGGATTCTTCCTCTAGCTCAGAAAAATCACCTGAGAGGGCATAAATTCAAATTGAGGAAAGACAGATGTAGGATAGACGTGAGGAAATTTGCCTTTAGCCAGCGGGTGGTTGGTTGGTGGAACAGACTGCCATCCCTTGTGGTGGAGGTTGATAGCCTAAATAAGTTTAAGGCTCAGCTGGACAGATATTTTGAACGAACAGAGGGGTGAAGTGGAAGTGGGTTTTTTTTTTTTTTTTTTTTGGCTGATGCTGCATAAGCTTGCTTTCTTGCATCAAATGCCTCTACTAATGCTAATGCTAATAATAATTGTGAAAGTAACTGGTTGTTAGTCGAACAACAAATATGTAAAATGGAGCACTTGATTGTTTTATGGACCTCTCTTTTAATTCTGCAAGCAGAATTATTGATGAATGTCCATATCCTAGAGGTACCTCCGTAGCCAGGTGGGTCGGAGCAGCAGTGTGTAGCACATGCTTCTTGATTAGACTGAGGTTCGAGCCCGTGACCACCAAATACGGAGGATGCGGAAAGGTCAGGGAATGACCACTGCATATCCCTGGAGCAATATGGCCTTAGTTGCTAATGCTCCTAAAAAAATAACAACAACAACAAACTAATAACAACCACGTCCTAGGTTAATATAGGGTAAATGGGTTAAAATAGGTAAGTTTTTTGAATCAACTTCATAAAACTGTTATCTGTATCAATGTATCACAGAGAGTATAAAGGGCAGGAATATTCTTGATTTGGTCATCATGAATAACTAGAATAATATGAATAGTACAAGTGGTATAGAAACCATTAGCAGTCAATCACCATAGTGACCTAAAAGTGGAAGATGACAGATGAGACTTGGATGATGACAGAAGTGGAAAATAACAGATGAGTAAGGGGAAAAGTTTTAATTTTAGGAAAGGGGAATACTGTGGACTAAGGGATTAAATATATGTGAGGGCAAAGTACCTTTGAGTTGTGGAGTACTTTCAGGATATTGATCATTGAAGCCACTGGTGCATTTCATTAAGGAGATACCACATAAAGGAAAATGCCAAGATTGACGAAAAAGGATTTATTGAGCTAATGAGAATGGAAAATGGCGGCATGGGATAATTACAGAGTAATGTGAAGCCCAGATTCATGTAATAATTATAAATTGATTATAACGGGACCTCAGAGAGGGTTAAATGAACATACATACCTGCCAGCATTACCTATTTTGCTGGCTAATCAGGCGCATCTTCCAGTTTTTTGATAAGTTTAGTTTTTTTACCAATATTTAGTCAAGTTTTATTATATTTAAACTCCATAAATATGTTATTTGTGTATTTAGCAATTATGAACCTACCAGAGTGTAACAATATACACTTAACTAGTGTTGGATGGCTTTTGGATAATTGGAATAGTCAGTACAATTTTTCTAAATCCAGCTATCCAAAAACTGAGAGTTTTAACCCTTTAACTGGCATGCTGGGCATACTTTTATTCTCCAAAAACAGTAAAATTTATAAATATTCATTAGAATTACATCTATGAATTTTAGTATTCCTCCAGCATGATATTCACTTATGATCTCCATCATTATTTTTTAATTGGAAAACTTGTTTGATGTGGACAAGATTTTTACTTAATCCTGAGGACACAACTCAGGAAATTTACCAATGCAATTTCCAAAATGTACTAGACAAGCAGGTGCTGTCAACAGAGCTTTTGCCCATTAATACACCAGATACTCCACCAAATCCAGATCGAATTCTTCATGCATTTGGATAGTAGAAATGTGTCCCGGGGTCCGGAATGACTTAAAATCCCAAGATCAAGTGTACATCATTTGGAGCAGTCATAGATTCATAGAGCACTTTCCAATCCCAAAGTGTTTGAATCATGTTGTTGTTATTTGGTTTTAGGAGCATTAGCAACTAAGGCCATATTACTCCGGGTACATGCGGTGGTCATTCCCTAACTTTTCCGCATCCTTCGTATTTGGTGGTCACTGGTTCGAACCCCAGTCTAATAAAGAAGCGTGCGCTATACACTGCTACTCCTGCCCACCTGGCTACGGAGGCGCTGAAGTGTCTCAAGTTTAGCCATACTATGCATACCTGCTCACAGAAAGAGAACACATGTGGACACTGAACGGAGTGTGGCCATTAATTCAAGGAGTGCTCCAATAAGGACCAATCATTGTCTGTTCCAATTGTAAAACCACCAAGTTGCAACCTGACTGTCTAATCAGAGATATCTCATGCCCTGTCGTTCTGATAGCCAAGAGAGTCTTTTAGTTAAAAGTCAGCAGAAGAAATAACCATATACTCAATTTTTTACAGATAAATGCCCAGCATTCTAGCTCTGTTGTGGATCAGCTAAAAAACTTGTCACAGACAAACAAAACATTGATGTACTTCTGATTCAAGAGCATTACACCCATTCGGCCAGAACTCAAGGCCGCCCTAGATATTTTAGGGTGATTGAGTGTCTTAATGACACCAGTTGGGTGGTTGTCATTGTCAAAAACACTCGCGTTAGAATCACGAAGATCAATTCACTTTGCACTCCTACTGCTGCCTGCTCACGGATATCATGTGAATATGCCTCGTTCCACCTTATCTCATTGTACACAAGACCGCATGATAACATAGAGCTCACTGTTATGGACCTACAATCTGTACTAATCCTGCTTTCTCCTTCCAAGGTCCTTGTCTGTTTGGATGCAAACTGTCGTTCTGTGTTATGGATAACTGGGTGGACTCTCATTGCAGGCAGCAGGTTGAAGATTTTTTTAACATGTTACAATTGGAAGTACTCAACCAACTAGGTAGCCTTGCTACTTACTCCATTTCACTCTGGGAGAGCTCAATTGATGTTACCCTTGCCTCAAGGTAACATCAGGCCATGCCTTTAGTACGCCTTCAGGTCTGGAGGCCCCATTTTAGGAAGGATATAGAGTTGCTTGAGCAAGTACAGAGAAGGGCAACAAGATTGGTGAGGGGAATGAAAGGGTTCTCTTACCAAGAAAGGTTTAACTTCTGCAAATTGCAATGTCTGGAGACTAGGTACCTGCAAGGTGGTCTGATTGAGGTGTATGAGGCTTGAATGGGTTGAGTAGACTCAATTCTGATGGGATTCTTCCTCTTGCTAAGATTACAAACCTGAGGGGGCATAAATTCAAACTGAGGAAAGACAGTTGTAGAATAGATGTGCAGAAATTTGCCTTTAGCCAGCGGGTAGTTGATAGCTGGAACAAACTTTCATTTGTCGTGGAAGTTGATGGCTTAAATAAATTCAAGGAAGAACTGGAGAAACGTTTGGAGCGAATGGATAGGTGAAACGGGAATTTTTTTTTGGCTGATGATACCTTTCTGTGGCAAGACCTTGAAGTTATATAAGGACATCTTTTTCCCCATTGTGCGTTATGGTGCTAGCACCTGGTGTTGCAAGGCTGCACTTGCCAACAACTCCAAAAGCTAGTCTGTACAGAGGACCATGCTGCTCACATTATCCCGGGTGTTCTGTGCTGTCAGCACCTCGGTTCTAGAGGTCTTGGCGGGAGCCCTCTTCCTCAGTCTTGTCATCTGCTGTGGGCTTTTCCACCCCCTGCACAATGGAATTCTGCCATGATTCTGCATATTTACATTAATGTGACTAACAGTATTTCACAGGAGAGGAAGAACATCAACTCTCAGCTCCTCCAAATTTGGCAATGGCATTTGGACGACACTATGAAACGTGCAACACCAAAAGATTCTTACCACAAATCACTTTTACCTAACCCAAACCCTGGTTCACACTGGGTCTACACATCTCATTCCTCTTGATGGGACATGGTTTCCTAAAATCCAAGCTTGTCAGCCTCGGTATTGTCGGAGACCCCCCCCCCCCTCTGTGCATGTGGTGGGATGGAGAATTGGGAGTAAATCCTCAATTCCTACCCGCATTATGAAAACCTTAGAGCTAAGCTCGTCACCACTGTCCATGTCCTCTCTATTGGGTTGGAATATGAATTCATCATGAAGAGGAATACAATAACGCCCTATCTCACTTTGCCCACAGTGCCTTCACACATCACAGAAACCTTCTGAGGATCAGAACCAGCAAGCTAATTCTGTTACCCAGGACCCTATCTCTGGGTAACAGAATTAGCTCTGCCTTCGGTTGCTCACCCTAACTTCACTGAACCTGACTGACACCCATGGTGTTCAGCCTGCTGGATATTATTTCCGATTAGGACTGACCAACATCTGACTTAACTGCTGACATCAGCATCCGTGGTGTGGGATTTCTTGATTTCTTCCCTACACAAATTGCACTAACGATCTACACAACATCTGTTGATGATGTCGGATCATTAGTGCTCACCCAGCACAGGATGTCATCTGGCTATCACACTCTGTTTGCCCATGTCTTATTCTTTGTGTATCCCTCCTCATTGTTTCCCCTATTCCTGCTCTACCTGGCCTGGGCTACCTCTTAGGGTGGCTGCCTCCTCTACAACCACCACACTGTCCTTCTTTGCTCCTACACTCATTCTTCAACAATTTTTTGATGTGATAACATTTTTGGCAGCACTTACTACATTTTCGGACTGAAGCATAACCAATTGGTAATGAAATTTTCTTATATATAAGACGCAAATTACATCACTTCCTAAATGCCGCTAACGATGCTAACTCAGTCACTAACATTGATTCGCTAGAGTAAGTAGCTGGCATGAGAATAAAATGTTACATCATTCATACTAGGCGACTGAAATGACATCACTTTCTAAATAACGCTAACTCAGTCACTAAAGTTTATTAGGTAGAGTAAGTAGCAGATAGTAATATTATGCAAGGATAAAAGCTTTCCCTGCTTAACCTGGCCCGAAGTCTAGACAGACTGACATGATCCGAGCCCGAATTTGTTTTTCAAATTCATTACCCATACCTGACCCCACCTGAACCGATTTTTATCCCAGCCTGACTGAAACTTTTTATATAAATAAAATTGCTAGCATTAGTTTCTGAAGTTTCATAATAATAAAGAAATAAACTTTCAGATTCAAAATTCAATATTAATAATTATATAACAATAATAATTATCTATATTAATTATAAAAAAAAAGAAAATGTAATAAATTTTCACTTTAACGTGTTTAATATAATTCCAAAATGAAAATCGATATCCACCTCTACCCCTCTCTTCTACCTTCTCTTCAAATGCATTTATTGCAAATTGCTGTGCAGAAATAAAATAGAGTCAACACACACAATACTTACCATGCTCTTGCAATGCTAATCCGGCTGCTAAAATTTCTTTCGGAGGTTGCACTGCTGGCATACAAATTTCAGTGAATTTTGGAGACATTGGTGAACTGCGCCTTATTGGCCAATTAAAATTATCAACATACAAATAATACACACTTTTTTTCTAAAAAACCTTTAAAAATTTAAATAGATAAAAAAATATATGTAAGAAATAGCCCAAAATGTTTGAAATAACAATTCACTTTGATTATTTGTACCTGAGCCAAGCCTAAACATTGTTTGTGTTACCCAGCCCTTCGGCCAGGTCAGGCCAAAGCCCAGGCCTGGTTATAGTTATATAGTTAACTATGAATAGGAGTATATGTAGTATATAGTTAGTAGTTATACTCCTAAAACTAGTAATTTATAGTATATAGTTTATATACTATATAATATAAAGAGGAGTATATATAGTACAGTGGATTCTGGTTACTTGGGCCACCGGTTAATCTGGGCAGCCATTTATTTGGGACAAATCTTAAAAAAACAGAAACCAATCAAGAAAATAGCCAGGGCTTACTTTGCTTAATTGGGACAGCATGCCGTTTAATCAGGGCAGGAGACCGCAGCATTGGAGATTACCCTACGATTGTCTCTGACGGTACCATGTGGTTCGGTCGAAATTCTGGAGGTCACAACCATAAATCAATAAAAACAATTAGCAGTCACCTGTTTATTGGGCTTTTCTGTTAGTGAAATCTATCATAAACGGATAGTAAACTCAATCTTATTGAATTTGCGATAACACTGACAGCTGGAATTCTGTGGATTATTATAGTGAAATGTGTTTACACTTCCATGAAATCTTCAATCATATAAAAAAATTAATTTTAAGATCTTCTCTTCATTCCTATTTTTAAAGCTTTGTAACTGATATGCCAGACAAGCCGTACTTGCTACCTGGGAGTCTAAAACGCTGATGGAACTGATATTTGGGTGACACTCAAGTCAAGTGGATCCAATTTCGGCAAAGTTCGGACGGTCTGTGACAGCCAAATGCTCTGCTTGCACCTTCATGATGGTGGGACTGTTAGTAATCCTGGGTGTAACCTCCATGCACAAGTACAGGTGTGAACCAATGTAAGCAGGGGTCGAGGTGTGGAACCCACACCACATGGAGGAACGCTGCCCCTCTATGTTACCAGGCAGTACTAGTTGGTAGATGACTCTCAACAACCGGTCCAATACCACCACTTTGCTTATTAGAGACTTGAAGTGGTGGAACCCATGTTTATTCTCTAGAGCTACGTTCCGGTCAACCCTTCCCTATCTCTTCCATCATGCAGCATGATTGATGACTTTTGAGGTTATGATGAACATTGTGGCGAGATCCAATATTCCTTACATTTCGAGGGTACAGCTCTAAAACGATGTTCGCAGGCTGTCGCTAGTTAGTACACCGCACCGAACCTATTGGTAACTCTCTAGGAGGCTTCCGTATCAGCTAGTGTATAATCTTGCTACCTCTACTCTGCCAGATAGTGACTGGAGGGAGTCCAAGTAGTGTGTATGCGGGGAACATTGTCGAGACCACGTTATGTCAAGGATCTGGGTATATTCTTACCATATGTATGCCATATCCAAAAATTTCATTACTTCATTCAGCATTTCCCACCCACTTTTCTTACTATTGAATACAAATTGAATTGTCAAACTAATAGAGCAAGATTATCTGCAAAAAGATCAAAACCTTCCAAGCACTTCCTAATTCATTTCACAAATATACGTGGTCTCAATTCTAATCTCAACGATGTCCATTTCCACTCGCAGTCTGCCAAACCACATGTACTTTTTCTGACAGAATCTGTTATCGGTTGATTCAACTACTGCTCATCTCAGATGCCCAAATTATTCGCTCTATGATTCCTTTCGCCTCAAAGGTGGTACTTGTGCATATGTCCGTTCTGATATTCCTTGTCGAAGACTTGGCAATTTGGAATCTCCTCTCTCTGATCTTCTCTGGCTTAAAATCTCTCTACCTCATTGTGTCAAATTCATCTGTAGTCTCTATCGTTCTCCCAATTCCACTAATCACTTTGGAGCTCTTTGACTTCCTCTCTTTGCAACTTGACTTTCTCCAGTCCAACTTTCCTAACAGTGAGGTAATTTTCCTTGGTGATTTTAATGTTCACAACTCCAGCTCGCTTCCATTTTCTAGTCACACCGACCCAGCTGGTCGAGATGCTGAGGCTTTTGCAAATTCTAATGACCTTGCACAGATTGTTCATTTACCTACAAGAATACAGGACAATCCTAATCATACAGCCAATACGCTTGATCTTTTTCTCACAAACAACCCTTCTAAGTACATGGTTGAAGTGAGAGGTCCTTTTGGCACTTCAGATCACAACTTGGTGATTGTCTCTTCTCCAATGGAACCTTTATCTCATGGCTATTCCTGACCTCGTGTCGTTTGACATTACAAGAATGCAAAATGGGATGACCTGCGAGACTTCTTTTCTTCTTTTCCTTGGTCGGATTACTGTTTCAAAACTTCTGATGTCAACGTTTGCTCAGATCGTGTCAGCGAAATTATTCTTGCAGGAATGGAATCCTTTATCCCACACTCCACTTTAAAATGTCGTCCTTTATGTAAACCTTGGTTTTCCAATAAATGTGCAAAGGCTGTTCAAGAGAAGAATGTTGCATATCGTAATTGGCTTGTTTCTAATTCTCCAGTTTCATTTTCTGCCTGCACCAAAGCTAACAACAATTGTAAAGCAGTTATTAATCAATCCAAACTAGAGTTTGAACAGGCTAAGAGTAGAAAACTTGATTCTTGCTCTAATTGTAGCCGAGCATTCTTTTTTTTTTTTTTTTTTATGAGAACCCCAAACACGAGAGTTATTATAACCTATAGTACTTAGTGCCGTGCTTGGGTTGGAGGTTGAGAAGACGAAAGAAGATATTTGTTGACACTGAAATTGAACTTCTGTGAACTGTAATTTTCAGGAAATACGTATGAAGGAAAGTTGTTCCAGAAAACGGCAGTTGAATGGATAAACGAGGAAGATGAAAAGTTGGTTTTGTGAGTTTGAAGTTGGACAGTAAATGGATGTTGGCTGGTGGCCGCACGTGTTCAGACTCTTTTGAAAGAGAGAGCGGGAATTATAGAAGCCAATTCAGAAGAACAGTGCCCATGGAAGTATCTATAGAAGAGGCATGCAGCAGAAACAGTGCGTCTATGAGAAAGCGAGTGGAGAGACTCTGTTAGAGATGAATCATTAATTAACCTAACTGCCCTCTTCTGAATGGAATCAAGAAGCATGAGAGAGGTTTTGGGGGCACCACCCCAGATGTGGGAACAATATTCCATGGCAGGGCGGATTTGCGATTTATACAGAGTGAGCAGCTGTTTGGGAGAAAAGTAACGCCGAGAGCGAAAGAGAAAACCAAGTTTTTTAGATGCAGAGGAAGCAATATTTGTAATGTGCTTGTGCCAAGAGAGATTAGAAGTCAGGGTAATCCCCAAAAGAGATATATCATTTTGCCTAGAAATCGGAGTGTCACTAAAGATAAGCATAGGAGCAGAAGAATCCTTTTTGCGAGATATAAGATATAAGACAAGATTGAGTTTTAGAAGGGTTGAAATCAACTAAGTTGTCTTTGCCCCACTGGAGAATTACCTGAAGATCGGCATTTAAGGAATTGGCAGCAGATTTTCGAGAACTTGAAGCTGATTGAGCTGGACAAGGTTTCTCAAAATGGAAAGTTGAATGCAATGTGCTATCATCGGCAAAACTATGGATAGGATTTCCAGTCAATGGAAGAAGGTCATTGATATACAAGAGGAAAAGAGTGGGGGAAAGAACTGAACCTTGGGGGACACCGGCATTAGTGGAGAAGTTAGAAGACAGAGAGCCATCTACCATCACCCTCAGTGAGCGATCAGAGAGAAAACTGGATAACCAATTACTAAAAAAAGTTGGCAAACCATAAGATGGAAGCTTGTTTAGAAGACCTTTATGTCAAACACGATCAAAAGCCTTTGAGATGTCAAGAGCAACTCCTTGTGTTTCACCGAACCTTTCCATTGAATTAGTGAATAAATGAGTAACATAAGCCAGAATATCACCAGTGGATCGACACTGACAGAATCCATACTGGCGATCGTTGATCAGACGGAAGGTTTCTAGGTAGTTTAAGAGTTGGCGGTTAATTGATTTCTCCATTACTTTAGAAAGAGTAGACGTAATTGCAATGGGATGATAATTGGATGGGATGGATTTGTCATCCTTTTAAGGAACTGGCTGGATATGAGGAAATTTCCAAGCAGAAGGAAAAACACCTTTGGAATAAGAAAGTGAAAAAAGGCGGCAAAGAATAGGAGTAAGTTCAGGAGCACAGGTTTTGAGAACAAGTGGAGAAATACCATCAGGACCTGGAGCTTTCTTAGCATCAAGGTTCATCAAAATCCTTCTGATATCCTTTTGACAAAAGACCACAGGAGGCATTGAATGGAGCGTGTTAGGAATGGTGGGAGGTGTTTTACCAAGATCATTAATACATGAGCTCAAAGAAAAATGGGATGCTAGCAGGTCAGCTTTATCCTTGGCTGAAGTGACAACAGAACCATCTGGTTTGGACAGAGGTGGGAGCAGAGATGGGCAAAAGTTGCGGCCAATAGCTTTGGCAAGAGACCAGAATGCTCGGCTACCATTAGAACAAGAAGCAAGTTTTCTACTCTTAGCCTGTTCAAACTCTAGTTTGGACTGATTAATAACTGCTTTACAATTGTTGCGAGCTTTGGTGTAGGCAGAAAATGAAACTGAAGAATTGGAAACAAGCCAATTACGATATGCAAAGTTCTTCTCTTGGACAGCCTTAGCACATTTATTGGAAAAACCAAGGTTTAGATAAAGAACAAGATTTTAAAGTGGAGTGTGGGATAAAGGATTCAATTCCTGCAAGAATAATTTCACTGACACGATCTGAGCAAACGTTGACATCAGACGTTTTGAAACAGTAATCAGACCAAGGAAAAGAAGAAAAGAAGTCTCGCAGGTCATCCCATTTTGCATTCTTGTAATGCCAAACAATACGAGGTTGGGAATAGCCATGAGATAAAGGTTCCATTGGAGAAGAGGCAATCACCAAGTTGTGGTCTGAAGTGCCTAAAGGACCTCTCACTTCAACCTTGTACTTAGAAGGGTTGTTTGTGAGAAAAAGATCAAGCGTATTGGCTGTATGATTAGGATTGTCCTGTATTCTTGTAGGTAAATGAACAATCTGTGCTAGGTCATTAGTAATGTGCTAGGTCATTAGTTAACAGGAGAGATTGCTTCTACAGGGATGGGATACACTTAAATAGAAAGGGTGCAAGAATATTTGCTGATGCTATCGAGGCAGTGTTAGGTGGGTCGGAAAACTGCTAGCTTGGGGGGAGACAAAGACCAATAGATTGACAGTAGCCACTGGCAGAGGTGAAAGAGATTCTTGCACTGCTTCTATTAGAATGAGCAGAAGCCTGAAAAACAAGATGCATGGTATTTCAGAAACTGCTGGGAGCCATTGCGGTACAAATAAACACATGGGTTGTGTTAGGGTAGCTAAGAATAGAAACAGGTGCAGGTATACTTGCGTGTACACCAATGCTAGGAGTTTAGTAAATAAATTTGATGAATTTGAGGTATTGCTCAAAACATCAAAGGCAGATATTGTTGGGATATCAGAGACGTGGTGTCACACAGATATAAGGGATGCAGAACTGCAATTTGGGGAGTACAACGTCTACAGAAATGATAGACAGGATAGGAAGGGGGGAGGGGTTATGCTATTAGTTAAGAAACACATAAAAACTAAGGAAGTGAAGCCAGTCGACATCGCTGGACAGTGCAGTGTTGAGTCAGTTTGGTGTGACATAAGCATTGGGAGATCAAAATTGAGAGTAGGAGTGTGCTATAGGCCTAATGACTCTGATGAGTATAATAAGGAACTGTACAGGGAAATAGAGTGGGCCAGTAAATCAGAGAGTCTTATAATGGGAGATTTTAATTTCCCAGATATTGACTGGAATTTGGGGGCTGGTTACTCACACACTAGCAGGGCTTTTGTGGATTTATTGGATGATTGTTTTCTACATCAGCATGTTCAGGAGGCAACTAGAGGGAGTAATACTCTTGATTTGATTATCAGCAGTGATTCTTCATGCATTGAGAATCTGCAGATAAATGAACCACTAGGTGGCAGTGATCACAGTGTGCTGAAGTGGGATTTACTGAAAGAGGTAACTACCATTAGGGGTAAAGGGAAGGGTTATTGCTTCCATAAAGGCGACTACGATGGACTGAGACAGTATTTAAATTCTATACAGTGGGACCAACTGATGATGTTACCAACAGCAAATTCAAAATGGGAAGCATTCAAAGAACTTATCTTGGAAGCTACTAGGCTTTACATACCAACTAAGAAATATTGTTCAAGGTTTAGGCCAAAATGGATGTCAGATGAACTAATGAGGCATATGGCAGAGAAGAAAAATGCATGGGATACTTACAAATTAACACATGACACAGAAGCCTATGATAGATACAAGTTGATATGCAACCAAGTTACAAAGGAGGTTAGGCAGGCGAAGGCAGATTACGAGAAATCCTTGGCAAGGGATGCAAAGAAAAACAGCAAAGAGTTCTTTACTTATGTAAACTCTAGAAGGAAGGGGATGAATCAGATTGGTCCACTTGATATTGATGGGTCAACTGTTGATGATCCTGCTCAGGTAGCTAACAAACTAAATGAATATTTTGCATCGACATTCACACATGAGGAGTTATTCAGCAAGGGGAATGCTAGAGGTGTATTCAACTCTAGCAGTAAGCTACAGAATCTTGAAATAACTGGGAGTAAAGTGGAGGAGAAACTGTTGAAGATAAACACAAGAAAGGCACCCGGGGTGGATGGGATCTATCCAGTTATATTAAAGGAGGCAGCAAAGGAAGTAAGCAAACCCTTACCCATAATTATGAGAGCTTCCTTGGACTCAGGGGAGGTACCCATAGACTGGAAATGTGCAAATGTGACCCCAATTCACAAAGGAGGATCAAAGGCTGACACAAGTAATTATAGACCTGTGAGCTTAACTTCTGTTCCAGGAAAATTAATGGAGGCACTGGTTAAAGAAGCACTGCAGGATCATTTAGACAAGACTTCAGTTATAGCTCAGACACAGCATGGTTTTGTTAAGGGGAAGTCTTGCCTGACCAACTTGATTGGATACTATGATGCAGTCACAAAAGAACTGGATGCAGGGAATAACTTTGATATTATATACTTGGATCTTAGAAAGGCTTTTGATACTGTTGCACATGGAAGACTGCTACACAAATTGGAGCAGTGTGACATTGGAGGCAAATTGCTGCTATGGATAAAGGGGTGGTTGAGTGGGAGAAGACAGAGAGTGGTAATCAATGCTCATCGTGGACTAATGTTATTAGTGGAGTCCCTCAGGGCTCAGTGTTGGGTCCATTATTGTTTTCTGTATTTATAAATGATATTGATGATGGTATATCAAGCTTAATGTCCAAGTTTGCAGATGATACAAAGGTTGGCAGGGTTGTCAAGGACACTACTGACACTATGCTGCTGCGACAGGATCTGGAAAGGTTGAGCAGATGGGCTGAGAGGTGGCAAATGAAGTTTAACATTGACAAATGTAAAGTACTACACATGGGAAACAGCAACCCCAGAGCAACGTATCAACTCTGTGGTACTACACTGACAGTGGTAGAGAATGAAAGGGACTTGGGGGTGATTGTGCCGGCAGATATGAAGTTCTCTGAGCAGTGCAGACGGGCTGCAAGAGTAGCTCAT
Organism: Mastigoproctus giganteus; assembly: GCF_048544385.1. Taxonomy (NCBI): domain Eukaryota; kingdom Metazoa; phylum Arthropoda; class Arachnida; order Uropygi; family Thelyphonidae; genus Mastigoproctus; species Mastigoproctus giganteus. Next base: position 162,407,339 of record NC_143575.1, read on the forward strand.
GGAGTATTGTCAATGATATACAGGAATTTTTCCAGCAGGGATAAGGAGGTGATTATTCCATTGTATAAGGCAATGGTCCGGCCACACCTAGAGTACTGTATACAGGTCTGGAGTCCTCATTTCAAGAAGGATGTAGAGCTGCTGGAACGAGTACAGAGAAGGGCAACAAGATTAGTGAATGGAACAAAGGGGTGCTCTTATGAAGAAAGGCTTAAGTTTTGCAAATTACAGTGTCTGGAGACTAGGCACCAGCGAGGTGATCTGATAGAGGTGTATAAAGCCTTGAATGGTTTAAGCATGCTCAATGCTGATGGGATTCTTCCTCTAGCTCAGAAAAATCACCTGAGAGGGCATAAATTCAAATTGAGGAAAGACAGATGTAGGATAGACGTGCGGAAATTTGCCTTTAGCCAGCTGGTGGTTGGTTGGTGGAACAGACTGCCATCCCTTGTGGTGGAGGTTGATAGCCTAAATAAGTTTAAGGCTCAGCTGGACAGGTATTTTGAACGAACAGAGGGGTGAAGTGGAAGTGGGTTTTTTTTTTTTTTTGGCTGATGCTGCATAAGCTTGCTTTCTTGCATCAAATGCCTCTACTAATGCTAATGCTAATGCTAATTGCAAAAGCCTCAGCATCTCGACCTGCTGGGTCAGTGTGACTAGAAAACGGAAGCCAGCTGGAGTTGTGAACGTTAAAATCACCAAGGAAAATTACCTCACTGTGAGGAAAGTTGGACTGGAGAAAGTCAAGTTGCAAAGAGAGGAAGTCAAAGAGCTCCAAGTGATTAGTGGAGTTGGGAGAACGGTAGAGACAACAGATGAATTTTACACAATGAGGTAGAGAGATTTTAAGCCAGAGAAGATCAAAGAGAGGAGATTCCAAATTGCCAAGTATCTGACAGAGGAAAATTGCTGCTATGGATAAAGGAATGGTTGAGTGGGAGAAGACAGAGAGTGGTAATCAATGGACACTGCTCTTCGTGGGCTAATGTTATTAGTGGTGTCCCTGAGGGTTCAGTGTTGGGTCCATTGTTGTTTTCTGTATTTATTAATGATATTAATGATGGTATATCAGGCTTGATGTCGAAGTTTGCAGACGATATATGTGAAGGTTGGCAGGGTTGTTAATGACACTAATGATAGTATGCTGCTGCTAAAGAATCTAGAAAAGTTGAGCAGATGGGCTGAGAAGTGGCAACTGAAATTTAACATTGACAAAAGTAAAGTACTGCATATGGGAAGCAGTAACCCCGGAGTAATGTATCAACTGTATGGTACTACACTGACAGTGGTAGAGAATGAAAAGGACCTGGGGGAAATTGTACAGGCAGATATGAAGTTTTCTGAGCAGTGTAGATGGTTTGCAAGAGTAGCTCATGGTGTCTTGTCAATAATATACAGGATTGTTTTTAGAAGGGAAAAGGAGGTGATTATCCACTTGTATAAGGCAATGGTCAGGCCAAACCTTGAGTACTGTATAGAAATCTAGAGGCCTCATTTTAGGAAGGATGTAGAGCTGCTGGAGCGTGAGCAGAGAAGGGCAACATGATGAGTGAATGGAACAAAGGGTTGCTCTTATGAAGAAATGCTTAAGTTTTGCAAATTACAGTGTCTGGAGGCTAGGCACCTGCGAGGTGATCTGATTGAGGTGTATAGTTGCTCAAACCTTGAATGGTTTGAGCATGCTCAATACTGATGAGATTCTTTCTCTTGCTCAGAATAATCTTCTGAGAGGGCATAAATTGAAATTGAGGAAAGACAGTTGTAGGATAGATGTGTGGAAGTTTGTCTTTAGCCAGCGTGTGGTTGATTGCTGGAACAAACTTCCATCTGTTGTAGAAGTTGATAACTTAAATAGATTCAAGGCATAACTTTTTTTTTGTTAGTTGGCACATCGGCTTCTGTGGCCATAATGCACCTCCCAAAGTTTTTGCATTTTACTCTGATCCAAGCCCGAGGCGGGATTTGAATCTGCAACCTTTGGATTGCCAAGCAGGCACTTTAACCACCTTGCTAGCCCGGTCGGCCAAGGCAGAACTAGATAAACATTTGGAGCGAGTGGATGGGTGAAATTAGAATTTTTTTTTTTTTTTGGCTGATGCTATATAAGCTGCTTTCTTGCATCATGTGCCTTTACTTAATGCTAATGCTAACGTAGAAAATATGACTTACTCCATCATACCTCTACATTTACGTAGAAAAGCATGCAGAGGGGTTGGAGAGAAAGTGTGAGCAGGGGTGATGCCCCCTGGTAATTATTATTATTTTTTTTTATATGGGTTACCAGCAAATTGTAGATGCAGACATTGTATAGAATGTCTGGAGGTACAAAAAAATAAATTTTTTTTTCATATTATATGTAGTACTTATAACAGATATATTCATCAGTGAGGTATTGGGGAGATTAGTATTTCCCCTCTATGCCTTTGTATAAAAGTCAGGAACTGGAATTTACTTATATAACAGTATCAATTATGTAAGTCAATCACAGTTCCCAACTTTATATAATGGCATACTGAGATTATGTGCTGGATGTGATGCACTTGAGCCACCTGAAAACATTGCATGGTCCTGGCCCTAAATGCACCTGTGTAAAAATCAAAAATTAATTCATTTAGGTCGTTGTTTCATGTCCCTTCTGATCTGTATGCCATTAACTGTGATTCACTTACATAATTGTGTATCATAGGGCATATTACAATATCAGAGGGTGATGAGAAAAAAAAGTTTATTTCATACTTTGTCAAGCATTTTATACAATCCTTAGATTCTAAACTTTGCAAATAATGTATATATAGGCAGAAATAATTTATTATTACCTTTTCATTGAAATATGTTAATTTCAAGCTGTTTTCTTAAATGTTGCTGTGCTATAAAAATGTAAAAAAATTTTTTGCAATAAAAGTATCCACAATTTTGAATTTGGCAGTGCTGAATAGAGTTGTGTTTCTATTTTATGGTACCAACATATTTTTCAAATTTTAAGCATAATTAATAAATTTTTTGTTTCATTAAAACTAATGAGTATTTCTACCTGTCCAAAAAACACAGCATATACAAAATTTTTAATTATTATTAAAAAGTACCATTACAAATATAACATACCAGTTTGGAGGATACCACACTCAAATTAGGGAAAAATGGAAGAGACCTAGCAATAATTGTACAGTCTGACATGAGTACTTTGAGCAGTGTTGATGGGCTGCTAGGACAGCTCATGAAATTCTGTCAGTGATATATACAGGAACTTTACCAACAGGACAAGGAGGTGATTATCCCATTGTATAAGGTAATGGTTAGACCATATCTTGAGTACAACATACAGGTCTGGAGCCCTCATTTTAAGAAATATGGAGATCTCTTGGCACAGAGCAGAGCTACAAAATTATTAAAGATCACAAAGGGGTAATCTGACCACATAAGCAGGGCAACTCATTGCAAAGGCAAATTTGTTCTGATAATCAAGACCATTGTTTCTGTAGTTTAAATCTTGCTGGCACAAAAAATTTTTAGGACAAGATATTCCTGCAATTATCTTATAAAAAAGGTAATCCCCCCCCACCCTTTTTTTGCATGAATTCTTAAAGACAAATACTATCACTTTTACGAGTGCTGGATTGCTTTCTTAATATATCTGGATTGTAAAATTTAATCCTTTTATGAAATGTGCCAGATTTTAAACATTCCTAGATTGCAAATTTGCCATATTTTACATGCTTTACATTATTAAGGTTAAAGTATGGGGTCTGTCAGACCATGAATACCACCCATGTTACAAAACTGGGAGCTACTACTACTACCAAGCAAAGCTCAAATTCATTCATAATCAGCGAATTCTCACTCTTTGCATAAAACACACAAAGGCATCTCCTGTAGCCCTGTTATATCCAGCTAGTCAGCTTTGTATACCCCCCCCACACACACACACAGTACAAGTAATAAGGCTTTAATTTGTACAGATGCCTTCAGTAACCTCCCCCAAGCTAAGACAGGGCATCCTTGCTGCTCTAGTCAAAGGCATAATTTTAGTTAAAATCTTACAGAAACCACAATACTGCCATTATAATACTACGCAATACATAAATGTGATAATAATAATAACTGTGTGGTATTGAGTTAACATGGAGACATAGTTAAATCTAAGACTAAAGACTCAAGCTTTTGCTTGAGGAAGTGATACAAAGTCAGTGTACATGTCGAGCATAGGTCTTTCTGTACACAGTTATGAGTAAAGTGGATTTGCTGCTTAGTACATACATCGATCTTGTATTGTGGAAGCTCTTCACCATGAGTTGCCTTGGTATTGCACTGCTCTAAATAAAATTCACTGTTCTAATGGCTCACTGCTTTAAATAAAAAGCATATTGCTTTTTATTTAAAGTCGCTCTACACATTCTTTGCAGCCTCACCACAAAGATGGTCTAAATTGAGTATGATGGAGAATACAATCTCTGGTCAAAAATCTATCAGACACAGGATAGTCATCATGTTACGATGCTATGAGATAACTGAAAAAAAATTATAGTAAAATTCGTGCAGCACTCGTTGATATTTTAGAATGCGAAGAACAAAAACCGACAGTGGTTCATGAAGCAAAAGCTTTGATAAATAAATTGAACAGGTTAGAAATAACGTTAATGACTGTCATTTGGGAAGATCTTCTAAAAACATAGATAGAGTGAATAAAGCAATTCAAGAACCTGGAATTGAGTTATGTGTAATTGTGAAATTATATGATGCTGTTCTAGATTATTTGATTGATGTTCAAGATGAAGACAAATTTGATGATTTTGAAAAAATGGCAAAAGAATTCATTCCAAATTCTAATTACAGATAATACGAAGACCAAAAGCAGAAAAGGAAGAAACTGTTTGATAAAACTCCAGAGGAATTGGTACCAGCAGAACTAAGTGCAAAAGATACATTTCGAATTCAAATTTTTTATCATATTGTAGGTGTACTAGTCACAGAAATGGCAAAACGACGTGCTGCATACAGTATATTACATAATACCTTCAGTTTTCTTATAGACAAATCAACCTAAAAAGAAGAAATTCGATCCAAAGCCACAGCATAGTCAACACCTACTCTTCCAACTTAGAAGTAGACTTCGTTGATGAATTCCTGTTGTTTTTCGCACTATACAAGGACAAAACATCTATGGCAGAATTAATAAAGACACAAATAAAACATAAACTGATTACTAATTTCCCAAACATACACATAGCTTTAAGAATTTATCTATCCATAAATTGGATCGAATCCTGAAGGAGAGCACTCATTTTTGAAACTTAAGCAAATCAAGAACTGTGTAACTTTCAACTATGAGCCAAGATCGCTTATTATCGTTGGCACTTCTATATATTGAGAACGATATTATTCATCATATGGACTTCGAAGACATTATTAAAAATTTTGCTACAACAAGAAGCTGAAGCAAGAAACTTTTGTAATCTTAAGAAATGTACAAGTAATCTAGATATTGACGATATTGTAGATTGTGTTTCCTTTCAATTTCAAGTATAATGTTGAAGTTTTATAGTTGCATTATTTTTAAATCCGAAAACCTTCAGATTTTCCTTCGTTTGCTGTTGACTTGTGAAGTGCATCAGTTACTGCTAAGTATACTGTGGACCAAACAAAGCTGCTGTTCGATATTGATTACTCTACCAAATTTGGTCATAACTGACGTACCATCAGTTGTTACACAAATTACATCTTTAGAAAGACAGAGACTGTATTCACCAATTTTTTTCTCTACAAGCTCCAAGCAATTCTCTACTGGCATACTACTGTACACACGCACTAGTCCAGTATTCCACAAAATTTCCCCCAACAGAATGAACATTTATATTTAAATATCGTCTATTGTGTACTGATGTCCACTCGTCAAAATTCGGACTGAATCTTTTCCCTTCTGATTTAAGTTGAGCTATTTCATTTACTACCATTTTTTGAATATGACTGCTGTAATTCAGTACCATTTTTTTAATGATTACTGGCAATTTGGGTAAATCACTAAAACTTGTTGCAATCAATCTTTTTCTGATATCAACAGAAGTAGAGAAAAGATGGAAAGTCACCATAAGCTGTCATATGAACTAGTACTCCTCTCAGTTTTTCTCTTTTATCACTCTTGAAGTAATCAGTCAATAAAAATTTTGGCTTTGTCTCTTTTGTTGTAGTAAGTTCATGTTCATCATTCACTAAATTAGCTTGCACATCTCTTTCTTAAATGTATATCACTTATTGTCTTCAAATGCCTTGTTTTTCTTGTAGATCCTCCATCACATTGAATTACTTTTGAACATTTTTTACATTATGTTAGTGATAATTTTTTTTTCTCGATCAAATAATAAAACCACACTGAAGACATCACTTCCTTTTCTGTGTTCTATCAAGACATTTTTTGTGTCCATCGGGCTTGAAATATAAAATTAATAACAATTCAAAATTAATCAAAAATAAAAATATTACCTTTTTAACTTTTTATGCCACTATATCCATATTAAAGAAAGAAAGGGATTGATGTTTAAGCTTGATGAGGAAACCAGATCTGAGTTTCATAACATTTTCTGGTTTTGCTACATTTGTAATGTGTATAACAATCCCTCAGTTGCAAATTCAGTAATATTAATGATTTATTGTTGTCGATTTTATAACCTTTATGTGAATAAATCACAATTATTTTTTTAATTGAATAACTATAATAAATACCGAAAAACCGGTATTTTTGTACACATTTTGTATTTGAATGCTGGAAAAAAATTACCCAGGATCCTAGTATTTGGTGTTGTAAACCCTACTTGTAACTATTAAATCTTAGTGTGGTACATTGTAGTAGTTAAATGCAGTGTTTTAAATTGGATTAAATAAATAGCTCAGAGGTTCTACTTACATAGGCTAGTTTATTTTTGGAATTAGTTAAGCGTATTTAGAAATGTTAACAGCATAGTTCACACAACCTGGAAATAATATGTATCATTATCATTAGCATTAGCATTAGTAGAGGCATTTGATGCAAGAAAGCAAGCTTATGCGGCATCAGCCAAAAAAAAAAAATAAATAAATAAAATAAAATAAATAAATAAATTAAAAAAAAATAATCACTTCCACTCCACCCCTCTGTTCGTTCGAAATACCTGTCCAGCTGAGCCTTAAACTTATTTAGGCTATCAATTTCCACGACAAGGGATGGAAGTCTGTTCCACCAAGCAACCACCCACTGGCTAAAGGCAAATTTCCGCACGTCTCTCCTACATCTGTCTTTCCTCAATTTGAATTTATGCCCTCTCAGGTGATTATTCTGAGCAAGAGGGAGAATCCCATCAGCATTGAGCATGCTCAAACCATTCAAGGCTTTATACACCTCTATCAGATCACCTCGCTGGCGCCTAGTCTCCAGACACTGTAATTAGCAAAATTTAAGCCTTTCTTTGTAAGAGCACCCCTTTGTTCCATTCACTACTCTTGTTGCCCTTCTCTGTACTCGTTCCAGCAGCTCTACATTCTTCTTGAAATGAGGCCTCCAGACCTGTATACAGTACTCTAGGTGTGGCCTGACCATTGCCTTATACAAGGGAATAATCACCTCCTTATCCCTGCTAGAAAAATTCCTATATATCATTGACAGTACACCATGAGCTACTCTTGCAGCCCGTCTGCACTGTTCAGAGAACTTCATATCTGCCTGCACAACCACCCCCAGGTCCCTTTCATTCTCTACCACTGTCAGTGTAGTACCACAGAGTTGATACATTACTATGGGGTTACTGCTTCCCATATGCAGTACTTTACTTTTGTCAATGTTAAACTTCATTTGCCACCTCTCAGCCCGTCTGCTCAACCTTTCTAGATCCTGTTGCAGCAGCATAGTGTCAGTAGTGTCCTTGACAACCCTGCCAACCTTCGTATCGTCTGCAAACTTGGACATTAAGCTTGATGTACCATCATCAATATCATTTATAAATACAGAAAACAATAATGGACCCAATACTGAACCCTGAGGGACTCCACTAATAACACCAGTCCACGATGAGCAGTGTCCACTGATTACCACTCTCTGTCTTTTCCCCCTCAACCACCCCTTTATCCATAGCAGCAATTTTCCTCCAGTGCCACACTGCTCCAATTTGTGCAGCAGTCTTCCATGTGCAACAGTATCAAAAGCCTTTCTAAGATCCAAGTATATAATATCAAAGTTATTCCCTGCATCCAGTACTTTTGTGACTGCATCATAGTATCGAATCAAATTGGTCCGGCGAGACTTCCCCTTAAAAAAACCATGCTGTGTCCGAGCTATAACTGAAGTCTTGTCTAGATGATCCTGCAGTGCTTCTTTAACCAGTGCCTCCATTAATTTTCAGGGAACAGAAGTTAAACTCACAGGTCTATAATTACTTGTGTCAGCCTTTGATCCTCCTTTGTGAATTGGGGTCACATTTGCACATCTCCAGTCCATGGGTACTTCCCCTGAATCCAAGGAAGCTCTCATAATTATGGCTACCGGTTTGCTTACTTCCTTTGCTGCCTCCTTTAATATAACTGGATAGATCCCATCCACCCCCAGGTGCCTTTCTTGTGCTTATCTTCAACAATTTCTCCTCCACTTTACTCTCAGAGATTACAAGATTCTCTATCTTACTGCCAGAGTTGAATACACCTCTGGCATTCCCCTCGCTGAATAACTCCTCATGTGTGAATGTCAATGCAAAATATTCATTTAGTTTGTTAGCTACCTGAGCAGGATCATCAACAGTTGACCCATCGATATCAAGTGGACCAATCTGATTCATCCCCTTCCTTCTAGAGTTTACATAAGTAAAGAACTCTTTGCTGTTTTTCTTTGCATCCCTTGCCAAGGATTTCTCGTAATCTGCCTTCGCCTGCCTAACCTCCTTTGTAACTTGGTTACAGATCAACTTGTATCTATCATAGGCTTCTGTGTCACGTGTTAATTTGTATGTATCCCATGTATTTTTCTTCTCTGCCATATGTCTCATTAGTTCATCTGACATCCATTTAGGCCTAAACCTTGAACAATATTTCTTAGTTGGTATGTAAAGCCTAGTAGCTTCCAAGATAAGTTCTTTGAATGCTTCCCATTTTGAATTTGCTGTTGGTAACATCATCAGTTGGTCCCACTGTATAGAATTTAAATACAGTAATACCCCGACTTACGCTACCCCAACTTACGCGAACTCGGAGTTACGCGGTTTTGATTTTTTCGTTTGGCAGCACTGCCGCCCACTATCTTCAAGGTCGTTTTTCATATGTTATCGATATACTGTGCGACGGCGGAGAATGAGAGCGAAAGATGAACAAAATTCAACTTTATTGCATGAGCTGCACACATATACAAGAATTTGTATTCCATCTGTCGTATTTATGTGTGCGTTCGAATTCGTGCTCAACTTCGGAAATTACATAGTTTTCACGAGAGAAATGGATCGCGTCGGTCGAGCCGTATACAGTCAGTCCTTGTATAACACGTGTTTACACTACACGAATTCGATCATACACTATTTATAAATACGGTAACGATATCTTATAATATAACACGAACCGAATTGGCTTATGCACGATTCGCCTTTGTGTTTACAAGAAATGGCAGTCGAACGCAGAATCACCCCAACCGAACGCAACACGATAGGAATGAAGAGAAGATTCAGAAAATGTATTTATGTTTTTTATATCAGTGAAGGGGAAACACATTTCACCGTAATAACGTAAAAACCAACACAATTCCAGCTATCGGTATGCAATTAGATCGAGTTTACTACCAGTTTACAACAGATTCCACTAGCAGAAACGCAACTGGATTGTTATTGTTTTATGGTAGTAACCACTGGAAATGTGAGGTGTTAATAGTGTATCTCTGCCTTTATGGTGTTGTTTATTCAGTTGCTACATGCGCGCAGCTTTGTTTATGCGTATCAAGCGTGCCTCCTCGTTTTGTAATTGTGCTTTATTCCCTAAAAATGAGTAAAATACTTAAAAGGTGTGAAAAGGAAGCATACTGGTCAAGACACTGCAGATTCAGAGAGGAAAAAGAAAAGCAATGATCGATAAACAGAGGCGGACTGAGTCAAAAATTCTTACCCGGGAAAATTTGTAGTGGCCTCATACTAGCGTTTATGGCCAAAATCACACCGGGGTTTCCCCTGTAAGTCTTATGGCCAGTCCGCCTCTGTCGATGGAGAAAAAAAAATATGAAATTGTGAAACGCTTTGAGCGAAATGAAAGACCATGTGATATTGCACGTGCTACAGGCCTAAATGAAGCAACGGCGAAAAGCACATGACAATTACAAACTTGACATGTTGAAAATTGAAAAGGGCTCAATTGTAAAGGGCTTAAAAATTTTAGAAAACATAGACTCCAACGAAGAACGCGTTATAGCTACAAAGCAAGAAATAAAAAAAATTATTAGCTTGCTACGATGAATTTCTGCGTGAAAAAAAGAAGGCGCTGTGTTGTCAGACGAAATTGTTAGATTTTATGAAGCCATCGACATTGAAATAACTTTTTTACGTAAGTCAGTTATTTTTTAGTACATATTTTGTATTAATATGTATAAAGAACTGCAATTTTATTAATATTTTTCTTCTAAACTAGTGTTTTTGTTAGTCCTTGGTCCCAATTAAACAAAATTTATATGTATTTATATGCAAAGTTGTACCCCGACTTACGCGAATTCGACTTAAGCGATTTTCGTCGGACCCACCTATCGCGTAACTTCGGGGTATTACTGTACTGTCTCAGTCTACCGTAGTCGCCTTTACGAAAGCAATAGCCCTTCCCTTTACCCCTAATGGTAGTTACCTCTTTGAATAAATCCCACTTCAGCACACTGTGATCACTGCCACCTAGTGGTTCATTTATCTGCTGATTCTTAAAGTGAAGAATCACTACTGATAATCAAATCAAGACTATTACTCCCTCTAGTTGCCTCCCGAACATGCTGATGTAGAAAACAATCATCCAATAAATCCACAAAAGCCTTGCTAGTGTGTGAGTGACCAGCCCCCAAATTCCAGTCAATATCTGGGAAATTAAAATCCCTCATTATAAGACTCTCTGATTTACTGGCCCACTCTATTTCCCTGTACAGTTTCTTATTATACTCATCAGAGTCATTAGGCCTATAGCACACTCCTACTCTCAATTTTGATCTCCCAATGCTTATGTCACACCAAACTGAGTAGAGACTGCACTGTCCAGCGATGTCGACTGGCTTCACTTCCTTGCATTTTATGTATTTCTTAACTAATAGCATAACCCCTCCTCCCTTCCTATCCTCTCTATCCTTTCTGTAGACATTGTACTCCCGAAATTCCAGTTCTGTATTCCTTATATCTGTGTGACACCACGTCTCTGAAATACCAACAATATCTGCCTTTGATGTTTTGAGCAATACCTCAAATTCATCAAAATATATTTACTAAACTCCTAGCATTGGTGTACACGCAATTATACATGCACCTGTTCTTTTTCTTAGCTACCCTAACACAACCCATGTGTTTACTTTTACCCCAATGATTCCCAGCAGTCTCTGAAGTATCCTGCATCTTATTTTCCAGGCTGCTGCTCATTCCAATAGAAGCAGTGCAAGAATCACTTTCACCTCTGCCAGTGGCTACTGTTAATCTATTAGTCCTTGTATCCCCCCAATCTAGTAGTTTTCCGACCCACCTAACACTGTCTCGGTAGCATCAGCAAACATTCTTGCACTCTTTCTATTTAAGTGTATCCCATCCCTGTAGAAGCAGTCTCTCCTGTTAACAAGTACAGACCAGGCCAGGCTGAAAAAAATTCTACCCCTTTAGCCCTGCACAATCTTTCCAGGGCCGAATTGATCGACAGGGCCCTCATCATATACTCCCTCCTATCGTGTCTGGGCAGAATTGCAGACACTTTCAAATTCAACCCTAATTCATGGCTTTTTTTCAACAGTGACCTGTACTTGTTAAGTAATTCTGCTGGTCTCCTACTCTTAATATCATTAGTGCCAACGTGTACAACTATATCAACTTTTGTGCCCTTAAAAGATGATATCCGCTGTATTATACTACACAGACTGTGTTATCCTGTAATTTGTGTGGTATTTTTAAATTAATGATTGGAATTTGGAATGGCTGGTGTAGAGTTCTTATTTGAACCCTTTGGAACACATATGAGATGAACTGGAACATCAGGTGATGGCCAGACCAACATATCCCAGATTGGTAGTCACTGTCCTGCATGAGGAATGAAAGACCATTCATTGGTGGCATGCCTACCTAGGAGGGTGGAGTTTATTAGTGACCAAAGCGGTTCCGACACATTCAAGTGAACATCAGTGAAAACAACTTGTGTCCAGATACCGTACTACACTATCCTTAAATAGGAGAGTATCATGAATACAATTAAAAATTGTATTCATGATTTTTTGTGAACTCCTCTGACTTGGTAGGCATGCTGGAGTGTGAACAGAAACAATTTTTTTTGATGTTTCAAAGATTTTGATCATTGGTATTGAATTAAAAAGTTTATTTTTTTACTTGATAAAACATTCTGACAGGTATCGTAGGTTATAGTACTCAACCTTGAGCAAGATAAAGAATGCCATAAGTATTGAGCTTTCTCAATCCATCATAAGTATTAAACACCAGACCAAACCATAAAAAATAGCTCCAGACCATCACACTTCCTCTGCCAACTTCATTGTCAGGATGTTACACTCCAGCAAGTAGCTTTTTCCAGGAGGAAGGTATGATTTATAAGCTCTTGATTGAGAAGCACATATAGTCAAGACAGTACAGTCAGTCTTCATATAACACGTGTTTACACTACACGAATTCGATCATACACGATTTATAAATAGGGGAACCATATCATATATGACATGAACCGAATTCGCTTATGCACGATTCATCTTTGTGTTTACAAGAAATGGCAGTCGAATGCAAAATCACCCCAACTGAACGCAAAACAATAGGAATGAAGAGAAGATTCTGAAAATGTATTTATGTTTTTTATATCAGTGAAGGGGAAACACGTTTCACCATAATAACCTAAAAACCCACCCAATTCCAGCTATCAGTATTATCGTAAATGCAATTAGATCGAGTTTACTACCCTTTTATAACAGATTACACTAACAAAAACGCAACTGGAAATTGTTTTTATTGTTTTATGGTAGTAACCCCCAGAAATATGCTTTAGTAAAATGTGAGGTGTTATAGTGTATCTCTGCCTTTACAGTGTTGTTTATTCAGTTGCTACACGTGCGCAGCTTTGTTTATGTGTATCAAGCATGCCTCCTCATTTTGTAATTGTGCTCTATTCCCTAAAAATGAGTAAAATACTTAAAAGGTGTGAAAAGGAAGCATCCTGGTGATTACTACAGATTCAGAGAGAAAAAGAAAAGCAATATCGATAGATAGAGGTGGACTGGGTCAAAAATTCTTACCTGGGAAAATTTGTAGTGGTCCCATTCTGGCATTTATGGCCAAAATCACACTGACCTCCATCTTCTGGCCTCTGGCCTACCGGGGTTTCCCCCGATAAGGCTTATAGCCAGTCCACCTCTGTTGATAGAGAAAAAATATGAAATTATGAAACACTTTGAGCGAAATGAAAGACCATGTGATATTGCATGTGCTACAGGCCTAAATGAGGCAACGCAAAGATTTAGAAAGAATACAGAGAAAATAAAAACAACTTTCATAGCAGGAACAACTCAAAGTGTAACAAAATCCATTAGCTCAAGCAAAGAATTGGAAGAGATGGAATGGCTGTCATCTGTTTGGATAGAAGATCAAACAAAGAACAAGTTTGCTTATGATAGAAGCAAAAGCATTATGAATATTTTATTATGTAATAGTCGTAATAAAATACTTAACTATTTTATTACGATTATTTATTGTGTTTGGTAATGTTTCGGTTCCAAATGTGGGTTCAATCTTGGGTGATCTGCACCTAACCCTATTTTTCCCATAGGGCCTGTTATTTGTATTGCACAAGGGTTTTTAGGAACACAACTATCGTGCTATATGAGGACTGACTGTATTAGAATTAGTATAAACCATATAGTGCAAGGGAGCACTTGCTTTTGTGCTTGTCAACAGGAATGACTACTTCTACAGGGATGGAATACACTTAAATAGAAAAGGTGCAAGAATATTTGCTAATGTTATTGGGGCAGTGTTAGCTGGATCGGAAAAATGCTAGCTTTGGGGGGGGAATACAAACAAATAGGTTAACAATAGCCACAAGGAGAAGTGAAACCTTGCACTGCTATTGGAACATGCAGTAGCCGAGAAAGCAAGGTTACCAGGGATTTCAAGGCCTGCTGTTGGTCATCATGGAACAAGGAAACACATAGGCCATGTTAGGGTAACTAACATGGCCTATGTGTTTTAAGAGTAAGAACAGGTGCATGTACATCATAGAAACATAGTAAATAAATTTGATGAATGTGAAGTGCTGGTCAAGTCATCAAATGGGCAGACATTCTGGGGATATCAACAAAATGGTGCCATTCTGATATAAGGGATGCAGAATTTGAATATGAGAAGTACAATGTACATAGAAAAGACAGACAGGACAGGAGTAGGGGGGCACTTACTTATGCTCTTAGTTAAGAAGTACATAAAATCTAAGACAGTGCAATGTTTATTATTATTATTATTATTATTATTAGCCATATGGTGCAAGGCAGCTTGAGACTTATGTTGCACCAGCCAAAAAAAAAAATTCTGAACTACCCAGAGAGAGAGATAAGTAAAAGAGAATCACCAAGGAAGAGAAGAATGAGGATATCCAGCTCAGGACCCTGGGTGTGCCAAGCCCATACTCACCAGATGTGAGCCCCTGGGGTTTGAGTCAGTTTGGTATGACACAAGCACTGGTAAAAACAAAAATGAGAGTAGGAGTGTGTTATAAGCTGAATGACTGAGATGAGTACCAGGACCATGCAAAGGGGTTAAGGAACCTTCTTTATTTATGTTGAGACAAAAAATATTAAATGGAGCATATATTTATTAGGTATTAATTATTACAATTATTTTAATATTATTAAAATATAATTATTACAATATTGTGTTTTGATAAATAGTCAAAACAATCACCTATAAAATACATGTTAAATGTTTTCATCAACTTGACACAGAGAGGGAATATGTTTTATGTATTTTAATATTATTATATTTTGATAAATAGTCAAAACAAAACAATCACCTGTAATAAACATTAAATCTTATCATCAACTTGACACAAAAAAGGGAATTTACACAAATGTTTTATGTATTACTATATATTGTTTATTACTGTATTATTAAATAATCAAAACAAAAAAGCCACCATCTATAACAGACATATTACATGTTATTATCAATTTGATACAGAGGGAATTCATACAAATATATTTAATGTACTTTTAGTTTTTTTAGAAATCTTTTCACACAGCTATTAATTATATCCTCAAAAGGATATAATTCACTAGCTATTTCCCATTCAATTGATAATATTGCACAAGCATTTAATCTTTATTGAAGCATTGATGACCTTAAGTATGTTTTGATTAACTTTAATTTACTGAAAGATCTCTCAGCTGATGCTACTGTTACAGAGAGAGTAAAAAAAATTCTTATAGCAACAAATATATTAGGAAATATTTCTTCTAAATTATTTTCTATGATAGATAATAAAATGTCTTTTGGATTCCTAATATTATTTTTGTTTTATATCAAAAAGTCCTTTGAATATGTAATTTCTGAACAAATACTATTTGAGACATCATTTGAATAATCTGCATAAAAATCTCTGAGGCTCTTCCCCACATCTGATTTTGAAGCTTTTTTAATGTTTATGAGAAAATCAAACTTTTTTATCACTTGTGGTAATCTATCAAAACAGTAATGTAATTGTTGTAAAGCAATGTCAATTAAGTTAAAATAAGTATTTTCATTTTTTCATCTAAATCTGTCATTATTTCATCTTCACAATTTTCATCATAAAACCTTTCCTTTTTCTTTTCCTACTTTCAGGAAAATCTGTATTTATTATATAGTAATATTTTTTCTCTTTTCTCACTTAATCTTTCTTTTTCAACTTTTATTAACAATTCTGCATAATATATGGTCAAATCAGGTGACTGCATATATATGCTTATTTTACTGACTTCACTCAATAAATCATACAATCAGTGGTGTAGCTACGATCACATTATTCCTTCTCTGCAAGGCAATTGCCACCGGGCCCGGGCCATTTAGGGGTCCGGCATCTTTGGCTGTCTACTGTTTTTGCAATTTTCATTAATTAAGTAAGGGCCTGAACATGTTCTTTGCCTCCAGGCCCGAAAAAGGGTAGCTACGCTACTGCATACCATACAGTAATAAATATAATAAAAGTTAATTTCTGAATTCATTTCAGCAAACTACTGGCCTCTGAATCAACAACATTATCAGTAACTATATTTTGGTTCTTTTAAGGCAGCATTTCCCAAACTGTGTTCTGTGGAACACTAGTGTTCAATGAGATGTGAACAAGTGTTCTGTGAAAAATTGCAATTAATAATTTAAAAAAATAATAAAATAAATAAATTTTGTATATTTGTAGTGTACACCACTTTTGTATCATTATAATTTTTAACATAATTTTTTTTTCGGTTATTAATATACTGGCATAAACTGATAATTAAATAGCCTGCAGAACATTTTATTTTGGCGGGCTTTTGCATAGAGAAGCATGTGTAAAGGTAATGACATCTATGAAAAAAGTAGCAATGTAGTGATCTAATATGCCGTTTATATGCGATTTAGCCTGGAGTGCATGGGTTGAAGGAGAGAGGGAAGCAAACCGATATCGCAACTAAACTTGCTTCCTTGTATAAATTTTTTTGATAATTATCAGTATAACCTGCAAAGATTGTAATAGCTGCTATATAAGGGAGACCTCGAAACGCCTTAAAGACTGCCTTGCAGAGCACAACAGATCGATTCGCTGACCAATCCGCAATTGCAGAACACTTCTAGTCGACCCACCATGACCTTAATCCCAAGTGCGACTACGAAGTGATTGACCAGTCCTGACACTTTTGCCACCGCCTCTGGCTAGAGTCACTTAATATATCATGTAATTCAAGAACTATGAACCAGAGCAAGGGAATGAGACTACATCCTATCTTGGAGGCAACTGTTTTGAGACTAGATAAGTGCTGGAAGCATAACCACACACGTCCATGCAGCAACAATGAACACTAATCTAGTGATTGAATGGTCAACCTTGTGCCCACGTATGCCTCATTGCGCCCACAGCTGTATCCTTTAAAATTTTGTCTCTAACGTCTTCATTCTGTTAGTATTTGCTGACAAAGAGGCCTGTTTAGCCTCGAAAACTACAAACCATTTGTAATTAAATGTTTATTAAAAATTTTTACTGGATATACATATTTATATTTATAAAATAAGTTTCCCCATTCAGGAGACCCTAGTGTCAAAATGTACAAAATGTAAAAAGGAGACCCTAGTGTCAAGAATACAACATAAAATGCATGCAGCTACCTGGTAGAAACTTGCATTCTCTGGTTTCCAATGTGAAGAATCCAGTCACCCCTCTCTTGTGCATCGGTGTAGTATACCACATAACCTGCAAAGATTGTAACAGCTGCTACATAGGGGAGACCTCAAGACGCCTTGCAGAGTACGACAGATCGATTCGCTGACCAATCTGCAATTGCAATTGCAGAACACTTCTGGTCAACCCACCATGACCTTAATCCCAAGCACGACTACGAAGTGATTGACCAGTCCTGACACTTTCGCCACCGCCTCTGGCTAGGCGGTGTGTGTGCTGTGAAAATCGGTGGGTATATCATTTAGGGTATGGGGAAGCGATTTGTAGTAGAATAAAAAATTAGTTTGAATTTCTGCCACCAGGGGGAAACAGCCCTGCACATATGTAAAAGTTGTCATTTACTTCAAGACACACTGCTTATGCAAATGACATCCTGTTAGGTAAAAGCAGAAAGACCAATGCCACCTTCATTAACCATTATGGCTCTTTCAAAAAAGGAACATGCTCTTTTAGTAAAACTGTTCTATCAGAATAATAGCAATGCTAATGCAGCACTACGTGAATATCGGAAACTTAAAAGGTTTGTGTAAAGGACCTTTGATATCAGTGGGATTTCAAAAATTAATAAAAAAATTTGAAGCAACTGGGGAGTTAGGTGTAATTCCAGGCAGGGGACAACCACGTATTGGAACAGAGGTAGTGAATGAAGTGGCGGTTGCAATAGCCTCCAGGTCAGAATGCAAAATACTACCAGTCCGTAGTGCCAGAGGTGTGTCAAGAGACTTGAACCTTCCCTGGTCTACTGTACATAAAGTGCTTCAAATAATTTTACACTGATTCCCTCCCATACAAGATTCACATAGTACAAGAACTAAAGTCTTGTGATCAGCAACAGCGAATAGACTTTCCTCTACAATTTCTGGCTCTTATGGAACTTGACGATACATGGGCTCAAATGATCTTATGGTCTGATGAGACACATTTCACTCTTCATGGGGCTGTAAATGCACAAAACTGCTGAATATGGGGAACTTCTCGTCCATCTGCTCTGCATGAAAGACCAGTACAAAGTCCACACGTTACAGTATGGTGTGGATTCACAGCAGAGTTTATAATTGGACCATTTTTCTTTGACGAGTCTGCACCTCATGGCCATGTAAGGTGCACAGTACTGCACTCTTCTAAGAGATCACATTATTCCTACTCTGCAAGAAAGGCAATGCTTGGAGAATGTAGTGTTCATGCAAGATGGTGCCCCTCCCTCCCACATTGGTCAACAAGTGAAGGAACTGCTCCGTTCAACATTCGGAAATGATCGCATCATTTCTAGAGACTTTCCACAGTCTTGGCCAGTCCTCAATCCCTGTGATTTCTGGGTATGGGGAGACCTGAACGGCAGAGTTTACTGTGACAGTATACAGATGCTTGTTGATTCAAAAGTAAGCATTAAACAGCATGCAACCAATATCCCCAATGAGCTGCTATGCAAAGCTGTGTCGCATGCAGCCCTTCGTTTTAGAATGTCATCTCAAGTGAAGGAAAGCACATAGAACAATATCTGTAGATTTCTAAGCGCTGATATTAAAATCTAATCCTAAGTTAAGTATTCCATCCCATGTTTACAGTGCCAATTTCTCCCCTGGTAGCGAAAATTTGAAAATGAAATTTCAAATTTTAAATTTGGTCTGTAATTACGTGGCACCCTTTGATCGTCCTTTGTGAATTGGGGGTCACATTTGCACATCTCCAGTGCATGGGTACCTCTCCTTAGTCCAAGGAAGCTCTCATAATTATGGCTAAGGGTTTGCTTACTTTCTTTGCTGTCTTCTTTAATATAACTGGATAGATCCCATCCACCCCAGGTGCCTCATGTTTATTTTCAACAATATCTGCTCCACTTTACTCTCAGTTATTACCAAATCATTTATCTCACTGCCAGAGTTATTATTTGCATACTTTGCCAAAGATTTTTTGTAATCTGCCTTTGCCTGCCTAAGCTCCTTTGTGACTCGATTGCAGGCCAGCTTATATCTGCCATAGGTTTCTAAATTCACCTAATTTTTATGTATACCATGCATTTTTCTTCTCTGCCACATGCCTAATTAGTTCATCTGACATCCATTTAGGCATAAACCTTGAACAATATTTCTTAGCTGGTATGAAAAGCCTAATAGCTTTCAAGATTAATTCTTTGAATGCCATTTAGAATTTCCTGTTGGTAACATCATCAGTTAGTCCCACTGTATAGAATTTAAAAACTCTCAGACTACCATAGTCACCTTTACAAAAGCAAAAACAGTTCCCTTTAACACTGATGGTAGTTATCTCTTTGAGTAAATCCCACATCAGTAGACTATGATTACTGCCACTTAGTGGTTCCTTTATCTGCAGATTCTTAATGCATGAAGAATCACTACTGATAATCAGATCAAGAGTATTACTCCCTCTGGTTGCCTCCTAAACATGCTGCTATAGAAAATAATCATCCAGTAAATCAACAAATGCCTTGCTAGCATGTGAGTCACCAACCCACAAGTTCCAGTCAATATCTGGGAAATTTAAATCCCTCATTATAAGACAATCTGATTTACTGCCCACTTTATTTCTCTGTACTAGTTGTTCATTATATTCATCAAAGTCATTAGGTCTATAACACACTTGTACTCTCGATCTTGCTTCCCCAGTTCTTATGTCACACCAAACTGACTCAAAACTGCACTGGCAACTGGCTGCACTTCCCAAGATTTTATGTTTCTTAACTAATATCCTATTCTGTCTATCCCTTCTCTACTGTAGTCCCCAAATTCCAATTCTGCTTTCTTTATATCTGTGTGCAACCATGTCTGTGATATCCCAACAATATTGCCTTTGATGTTTAGACCAACACTTCAAATTCATCAAATTTGTTTCTTAACTCCTAGCATTGGTGTACATGCAAGTATACATGCATCTGTTCTTATTCTTATCTAACCTAACACAGCTCATGTATTTACTTGTTCTGCAATGAACAAGTCTCTGCAACAGTCTCTGAAATCCTTGCACCTTGTTTTCTGCTTATTCCAAATAGAGTTATCAGGGTTAATGTCCAAGTTTGTTTGCAGATGACACAAAGGCTGACAGGGTTATTAACAGTAATGACAGTATGCTACTGCAACAAGATCTAGAAAAGTTGGGCAGATGGGCTGAGAGGTGGCAACTGAAGTTGAACATTGACATAGGTAGCAGTAACCTCAGAAAAATGTACCAACTGTGTAGTACTACTCAGGGTAATGGAGAGTGAAAGACCTGGGGGTAATTGTGCAGTCAGATATGAAGTTTTCTGAGCAGTGTAGACAGGCTGCCAGAGTTGGTCATGGGGTCTCATCAATGATATACAGGAATTTGCTAGCAGGGATAAGGATGTGATTATCCCTTTGTATAAAGCAATGGTCAGACCACACCTTGAGTACTGCATACAGGTCTGGAGGCCTCATTTAGAGTGTAGAATATAGAGTTAGGATGTAGAATAGCTGAAGCAAGTACAGAGAAGGGCAACAAGATTGGTGAGGGGGAACAAAGGGGTGCTGTCACCAAGAAAGACTTAAGTTTTGCAAATTGCAGCATCTGGAGACTAGGCACCTGTGATGTGATCTGATTGAGATGTATAAGGCCTTGAAAAGTTTGAAAAAACTTAATGCTGATAGGATTCTTCTGGTTGCTCAGATTACTCACCTGAGGGGACATAAATTCAAATTTAGGAAAGACAATTGTAGAATAGATGTGTAAAATTTGCCTTTAGTCAGTGGGGTGGTTGATAGTTTGAACAAACTTCCATCTGCTGTAGTGAGGTCAAAAATTAAATAAGTTGAAGGCAGAACTAGAAGTGAATGGATTTTAAGTGAATTGAAGTGTTTGAAGTGAATAGATGGGTGAATTGGGAAGTGTTTTTTTTTTTTTTCTTTTTTTTTTTTTTTTTTTTTTTTTGGCTAATGCTATATAATCTTGCTTTCTTGCATCAGATGCCTCTACTAAGGCCAAATGCAAGTACTGCATACTGGGAGCAGTAACCTTCAGAGTAATATACCAACTGTGTGGTCTTCCACTCAGAGTGGTGGAAAATGAAAAAGACCTGGGGGTAATTGTGCAGTCCAATATGAAGTTCTCTGAGCAATGTTTGTCTGCAATGCTCAGAGAAGTTCATGAGCTGCCAAGATGCTCATGGGGTTTTGTCAATTATATACATGGATTTTGCTAGCAGGAATAAGGAGGTGATTACCACATTATATAAGAGAATGGTCAGGCTACATCTTGAGTACCACATATAGGTCTGGAGGCCTCATTTTAGGAAGGAAGTGGAACTGCTGGAAAGAGTACAGAGAAGGGCAGCAAGAATGGTGGGCAGAACAAAAGGGTACTCTTACGAAGAAAGGCCTCAGTTCTCAAATTGCAGTGTCTGGAGACTAGGCGACTGCAAGGTGATCTGATTGAGTAACTCAATGCTGATGGGATTCTTTGTCTTGCTTAGATCACACACAAGATTGGTCTAAAATTGATATAAGATTGGTGAGGGGAATGAAGGGATCCTCTTACCAGGAGAGGCTTAAGTTCTGCAAATTGCAGCAGCTGGAGACTAAGCACCTGCGAGGTAATCTGATTGAGGTGTATAAGTAATTGAATGGGTTGAGCACACTGAATTCTGATGGGATTCTTCCACTTGTTCAGATTACGAACATAAGGGGGCATAAATTGAAATTGAGGAAGCACAGATGTATAATAGATGTGCGGAAATTTGCCTTTAGCCAGCGGGTGGTTAATTGCTGGAACAAACTTTCATCTGTCATTGTGGAAGTTGATAGGTTGAATAAATTTAAAGAGGAACTGGACAAATATTTAGAGGGGATTGTTTTGTAAATTTTTTTTGGCTGATGCTGCATACACTTGCTTCCTTGCATCACATGCCACTACTACATCATGGGACTTAAATTCAAATTGAATTTGCCTTTAGCCAGCAAACAGTTGATTGCTGGAACAGTCTTCCATCTGTTGTTGTGGAAGTTGTTACTTTAAATAAATATAAGGAAGAAATAGACCAACTATTGGAGGGAATTAATAGGTGAAATAGGGGGAGGTGTTGTTTTTTTTTTTGTTTTTTTTTTGGCTGATGCTGTATAAGCTTGCTGTCTTGTTCTTGTATCATTTCCCACTGCTAATGCTAATGCTAACGCTAACTATAGGAGGGGATGGATAGGTGAAATGGGATTTTTTTTGGCTGATGCTGTATAAGCATTCTTTCTTTCATCATTTTCCATTATCAATACCAATACTAATACTAAGATTGTGAAAAGTATGATAAGTTTCTACATGCAGATGGAATGGGCAAGCAAATGTGAATGTCTTATTAGTGGTGAGTTTAAAAAACTTAGATGATTATTATTTGTACCAGCATGTCGGAGAAAATACTATAGGTAAGAATATTCTTATCATCATCATCATTACTTGTGAATCAGATGACATCACAGGACTTTAAAGTACAGGCAACTCCTGTATAACACAGTACTTTTACAACACAGTTTCGCTCTAACGTGTTTGATAAATTGCAGCAATCCTCGCACAACACAGTACACTTCTACAACAACTTTTCACTTTAACACGGTTTGAGAATTCCTGGAAATCTCGCATAACATGGTATTTTTGAGCTGGGAACACCCTGCTACAATGTTGTATGTCATTTTCAATTCCATTCCTTTTAGAATTAGCATTAGTAGAGGCATATGATGCAAGCATTAGCATTAGTAGAGGCATATGATGCAAGCATTAGCATTAGTAGAGGCATATGATGCAAGCATTAGCATTAGTAGAGGCATTTGATGCATGAAAGCAAGCTTATGCAGCATCAGCCAAAAAAAAAAAAAAAACCACTTCCACTTCACCCCTCTGTTCGTTCAAAATACCTGTCCAGCCGAGCCTTAAACTTATTTAGGCTATCAACTTCCATGACAAGGGATGGAAGTCTGTTCCACCAACCAACCACTCGCTGGCTAAAGGCAAATTTCCGCATGTCTATCCTACATCTGTCTTTCCTCAATTTGAATTTATGCCTTCTCAGGTGATTATTCTGAGCGAGAGGAAGAATCCCATCAGCATTGAGCATGCTCAAACGATTCAATGCTTTATACACCTCTATCAGATCACCTCGCTGGTGCCTAGTCTCCAGACACTGTAATTTGCAAAACTTAAGCCTTTCTTCGTAAGAGCACCCCTTTGTTCCATTCACTAATCTTGTTGCCCTTCTCTGTACTCGTTCCAGCAGCTTTACATCCTTCTTGAAATGAGGCCTCCAGACCTGTATACAGTACTCTAGGTGTGGCCTGACCATTGCCTTATACAAGGGAATAATCACCTCCTTATACCTGCTAGAAAAATTCCTGTATATCATTGACAATACACCATGAGCTACTCTTGCAGCCCGTCTGCACTGCTCAGAGAACCTCATATCTGCCTGCACAACCACCCCCCAGGTCCCTTTCATTCTCTACTACTGTCAGTGTAGTACCACAGAGTTGATATGTTGCTCTGGGGTTGCTGTTTCCCATGTGTAGTACTTTACATTTGTCAATGTTAAACTTCATTTGCCACCTCTCAGCCCATCTGCTCAACCTTTCCAGATCCTGTTGCAGCAGCATAGTGTCAGTAGTGTCCTTGACAACCCTGCCTACCTTTGTATCCGTCTGCAAACTTATGCAGCATCAGCCAAAAAGAAGAAAAAAAAAAACCCTCCCATTTAACCCCTCCGTTCGTTCGAAATACCTGTCCAGCTGAGCCTTAAATTTATTTAGGTTATCAACTTCCACAGTAAGGGATGGAAGTCTGTTCCACCAACCAACTGCCCACTGGCTAAAGGCAAATTTCCACACATCTATCCTACATCTGTCTTTCCTCAATTTATGAATTTATGCTGAATCTATCTTTCCTGAATTTATGCCCTCTCAGGTGATTATGCTGAGCAAGAGGAAAAATCCCATCAGCACTGAGCATGCTCAAACCATTCAAGGCTTTATACATCTGTATCAGATCACCTCGCTGGTGCCTAGTCTCCAGACACTGTAATTTGCAAAACTTAAGCCTTTCTTCATAAGAGCAACCCTTTGTTCCATTCACTAATCTTGTTGCCCTTCTCTGTACTCGTTCCAGCAGCTCTACATCCTTCTTGAAATGAGGCCTCCAGACCTGTATACAGTACTCAAGGTGTGGCCTGACCATTGCCTTATACAAGGTTATAATCACCTCCTTATCCCTGCTAGAAAAATTCGTGTATATCACTGACAAGACACCATGAGCTACTCTTGCAGCCCATCTGCACTGCTCAGAAAACTTCATATCTGCCTGCACAATTACCCCCAGGTCCTTTTCATTCTCTACCACTGTCAGTGTAGTACCACAGAGTTGATACGTTGCTCTGGGGTTACTGTTTTCCATATGTAGTACTTTACATTTATCAATGTTAAACTTCATTTGCCACCTCTCAGCCTATCTGCACAACCTTTCCAGATCCTGTTGCAGCAGCATACTGTCAGTAGTGTCCTTAACAACCCTGCCAACCTTTGTATCATCTGCAAACTTGGACATTAAACTTGATATACCATCATCAATATCATTTATAAATACAGAAAACAACAATGAACCCAACACTGAACCCCAAGGGACTCAACTAATAACATTAATCCATGATGAGCAGTGTCCATTGATTACCACTCTCTGTCTTCTCTCCCCTCGACGTGGGCGCCTGTACGTGGTGAGGGGTCCTCCCAGTGTTGCTGCTGGACTTCCAGACTAGCATCACTGGGATCCAACCCCCACAGCCCAGGTTCCAGGCTTACATCAATGGAATCTGGCGTGTTTGCTGTGCGCTACGACCCGTGGAAATTCGGAAAGGGGGATCCTGGTGGTTGAGGGGCCCAGCTTCAATACACCACTTTGGCCCCTGCTTTGACAAGACGGGAGGTCCTGGAAGGCCCGGCTAGGATCAATCGGCTAGTAGGCTCGCCTGCAAGGGTCAACCGTGTCAATGCCATGCCCCTATCCTCATGGTCTGAGGGACAGGATTCAGGTTGGCGGCAGTGTGGGTATGGTGTCTGGGTAGCCCTGGCATTCCACTCCCGAGCACATTTATTGCATGCCGGGTAGTGGGCGTCCCTTTGGGCTCCATGGTGGGTGGGGAGCCCGGGCACTGAACCATATAAAAACTCTTATGAATCCTGATAAACTAACTTCTTCAGGGGCCCCAGCTCGGTCCCTATCTGAAACCATAGATAAAGATACAGATAGCATTATTGCTACAAAGAGGCAGCGAACAGAAATATCATTAGGGCCTGTTCCAAGATTTTTAATTATTCATTCTACCAATAAAACACTGATTGGCAAAATGTCACCCTTCTTTAATCAGAAAGGGTTAGATGGGTTAGCAGGTTCACCCAAATCAGTTAAGAGGCTCCGTTCTGGAGACCTCTTAATTGAAACCAAAACAGAGAAGCAGTCTGAGCAACTACTCCACGCAACATCAATCGGAGGAGTACCCATAACCGTGACACCACATAGAACACTCAATTCATCGAGAGGTGTCATTTCGGAGATTTCCTCTCGACGTAACCGAGGAGGAAATCTGCTCAGAATTGAAACCACAGGGAGTTATCGTCGTTAAGAGAATTAATGCACATAGGGATGGGAAACTTGTAACCAGGAGCATTATCCTGACTTTTAAATCGCCCAAACCTCCTGATGAGATTAAAGCTGGCTACATCAACTGTTCAGTGCGTCCATATGTTCCGAACCCCTTACGGTGTTTTAAATGCCAGAAGTATGGACATTCTCAAATGGCCTGGCGTGGAGTCCTTGCACGCGCTCGATGTGGTGCAAAGGACCACGAAACAACAGAATGTTCAGCCGCAAAACCCACCTGTATTAACTGTGAGGGAGAACACCCAGCCTACTCACGAGCATGCCAGAGGTGGAAAGAAGAAAGAGAAATCCAACGGCTGAAGGCAGAGCTAAATATATCATACCAGGAGGCAAGGAAATCAGTGAAACCCCTGAATATCAACAAACCTATCTACGCCCAGAAGGTAGCAGGGAGATGTTCCATCGGAACTCAGACGGACATGACCATTCCTCCAAAGGAATCTTTCACTCCCATCGCACGTTATCTCTTAAGTCCTGAAAAACCTGCACAGAAAGACCAATCAGCTGCCACTCCTATATTGGTACCTCCTAATGCTCCACAAGTAACAAAAGCAATTACGAAAGAAAAGAATAAGAAAGGTGAAGTACCCCCTAGTACCCAAGAAAACATGGATGTCGAGCAGAAGGAGGTACCCGAAGATTCAGTTTTGGAGCTCTTTGCTGAGGAGGAAATGGACACTGGTCAGCGTCCGTACTTCCCCAGGAAGGATAAAGCCAAGGCTGAAAAAGGTAAGCCCTCAGCACCTTGGAAGCCGCCTGATGGACCCACCAAGCCAGCCAAAATAATGGCTAAATTCGTACAGTGGAACTGTCGTGGATTCCGGCAAAACAATGATGACATCAAGGCCCTTCTGCAAAAGCATGAGCCAGTCTGCTTTTGCTTACAAGAGACATACCTGAAGGCAAATGAAAACCCTTCGCTTCGTAACACTACTATCATTCGAAAGGACAGAACTGGGGATGGACCTGCTCATGGGGGTGTTGCTATAATTCTGGGCAACCATACCCCATATCAAACTATTGCGCTCACCACCAACATAGAAGCGGTTCGCCTTACGGTAGGTATTTTAATAACAGTCTGCTCAGTTTATTTTCCACCTGGGGCTGATATCTCCCAGAGAGACCTTGATGATCTCATTGTGCAGCTGCCTACTCCTGTCTTACTCCTGGGCGATTTCAATGGACATAACACCCTGTGGGGTAGTGCAAACATTAATGGAAGGGGTTGTGTCATAGAGCATATGCACAATGACCTAGCCCTTCTAAATGTGGGAACTAACACCTTTTCCCACATGCCTACCTGTACGTTCTCTGCTATTGACCTCTCTATATGCTCCCCCTCTCTCCTTCCTTCAATCACTTGGGAGGTAGAGGAGAATCTTTATGGAAGTGATCACTTCCCCGTGATAACCAGCCTACTTACAGGGACGCCATGCTCACCTTTTAGGTTATTACGATGGAAGATTGATCAGGCTGACTGGAACACCTTTCAACACCTGATAGACTTTAACATCAGTACAGTCAGTCGGGAGCCTATCAATGATGTATCAATCACAGAAAGTATTATCCATGCAGCTGCAGCTACAATTCCGAAAACATCTACCTGGTTTCCGCCATTTCCAAAACCTTGGTGGAATACTGAATTCACAGCAGCAAAAAAGGCACAAAATAAAGCTTGGGGGATATTCCGACGATATCCTACCACAGCCAATCTCTTAGCCTTCAAACGTGAACGCGCGATATATTCGTCGTTAGAGCCAAAAGGAATTGTGGGTCCACTTTACATCCACCATTACCCAGTCAACCAGCAGTAAAGCTATCTGGGACAAAATCCAGAAAATGAAGGGTAAATATACATCGCACCCTTCATCAGTCCTGGAGTATAATGGATGCGTTATTGCAGACCCAACTGATAGCCAATGTACTTGGGGAGACCTTTTCTGCCATCTCGTCAACATCTTCTTACTCCCCAGAATTTCTGGTCTGGAAAGATAAATTTGAAAAGCAGCCGATTAACTTTAAATCTAAAAGGTCTCATCCCTATAACGGGCCCTTTACCACGGAAGAGTTAGAAACAGCTCTAACTCTTACCAAGGCAAGTGCTGCTGGACCAGATCTTATCCATTATGATATGATCAAACATCTGTCTGCAAAATCCATGGACCAACTGCTTTTTCTATATAACAGAATATTTCAAGAAGAGCAGTTTCCGTGCTTGCCTTTCCTAAGCCAGGAAAGGATCCTAAAATCCCAACGAACTTCCGTCCTATTGCTCTGACTAGCTGTCTGTGCAAAATTCTGGAGAGAATGGTCAATGCTCGCCTTATATGGTATTTGGAGGCTAATGGGTTCCTCTCCAGATTTCAGTGCAGCTTCCGTAGGAATAGGTCAACTTTGGACCATTTAATCAGGCTCGAAACTTCCATTCGAGATGCCTTTTTAAAACGAGAACACCTGGTGTCAGTGTTCTTCGATATGGAAAAAGCGTATGACACAACTTGAAGATTTGGAATTTTAAAAGACCTCTACAGCATCGGCCTTAGAGGTAATCTTCCCAACTTTATTAAAAACTTTTTATGTCACCGTTCTTTCCAAGTCCATGTAGGATCTACTCTCTCTCGCTCTTTTAGTCAAGAGGAGGGAGTACCTCAAGGATCCGTTTTAAGTGTCACGCTTTTTGCCATTAAAGTGAATTCAATCACAGAACAACTTCCTCCAACTGTAAACTGTGCCCTCTATGTTGACGATTTTAGCATATTCTGTCATTCCTGCAACATGAGGGTAATTGAGAGGCAA
The DNA here is from genome assembly GCF_048544385.1 of Mastigoproctus giganteus. Taxonomy (NCBI): domain Eukaryota; kingdom Metazoa; phylum Arthropoda; class Arachnida; order Uropygi; family Thelyphonidae; genus Mastigoproctus; species Mastigoproctus giganteus. The sequence continues at coordinate 162,436,406 of NC_143575.1, forward strand.
CTGCAACGTGCTATTGACCATTTTTACTCGTGGGCAATGAATAACGGGTTCAGGTTCTCTCCACAAAAGACTGTTTGCATGCATTTTTGCAGAAAGCGCAATCTTCACCCTGAACCTGAACTGAGGCTTGGACAAAATGCTATCCCAGTAGTACCTGAGACTAGATTTTTGGTTTTGCAGAAAGCGCAATCTTCACCCTGAACTTGAACTGAGGCTTGGACAAAATGCTATCCCAGTAGTACCTGAGACTAGATTTTTGGGGGTTTTCTTATATTCGATAAAAAGCTGACCTTTCTAGAACACATCCGTCAACTACGTGCGAAGTGCACGAGAGGTTTGAATATCCTACGTGCAATCTCCTCACATTCTTGGGGCGCTGACCGATGTACCTCATGCGCCTCTATCGTGCACTCGTACGATCTAAGTTAGATTATGGGTGCCAGATATATGCATCGTCTAGACTCAGCGTACTCCGATGGCTGGATCCCATCCACCATCAGGCAATCCGTATTGCTACTGGAGCATTTCGAACTTCTCCTGTCCATAGCCTCTATGTCGAAGCGAATGAGCCCTCGTTATCGCTTCGCAAGAAACAGTTGTCTCTACAGTATGCTTTGAAACTGAAATCCCTGCCAGACCATCCGATGTGGACACCCGTTTTTGAGGCACGTTGGGAAAATCTGTACAACATTTGCCAGACTGCCAATCAACCATTCGGTATTCGTATCCAAAGGCTACTCAATGATTTGAACATCACATTAGGCCCATCACCAGGGCAACCTTTTCCACCCTGGCATGCTCGTGTCCCAAACTGCAACTTCTCCCTTAACAACTGGAGAAAGGACAATACTTCATCCACCATCTACCTGCAGCTCTTTTTAGCTGAGTGCTCGGAACATGCTGACTTCTTGCCCATCTACACAGATGGCTCGAGGTCAGAAATGTCTGTCGGATCTGCAGCTGTTTTCCCAGACACCTATCATCCTGTCCTGACCCGGATACAGCAGAAGCTGCACTTCCTTGCAGAATTCAAATTTGATGTTCGTTTCTGCTGGATCCCAGGCCACATTGGGATCTCAGGAAATGATTTGGCAGACACTGCAGCCAAATCAGCGAACCTATTTAACTCTTGCCTGTCAGTCCCCTATACAGACTACAGGCCAGTAATCCGAAAGAAACTGGTATCCCAATGGCAACACTCATGGCATGGACAGACTACAAACAAGTTATATGAGATTAAGCCTGTAATTGGACATTGGCAGTCTAGTCTGCACAGGAACCGAAGAGAGGAAGTTGTTCTATCTCGACTCCACATAGGACATTGTCACTTAACACATTGCTATCTGCTGAGGGCATTTTCATTTCATTTATTAATTACACACAATATAGTCTCAACATTATGTACATAAAAGTATATACATGATTTATATACAAGATATATTTACATATAATTATATGCTCTGACAAACATTAAACTCTCGTGTGTGTGTGCAAGTGTGTTCTTTTTCAGGGTAGCTCCCAGGCATAAGCCCAAATCTACCTTGAGAACTTGGGAATATATAGTCTTTACAAAGCAGTCCTTAAAAAGTATGTTAAATTACCTGAGTCTGATTTTACTGTAGCGCAATTCGCACTTGAAATCCCGCACCCACTGGAGGTAGTGCAACAATATCCCTTTATCCCTTTATCCATCCCTTTAACCATCCCTTTATCTATAGCAGCAATTTGGCTCCAATTTGTGCAGCAGTCTTCCATGTGCAACAATATCAAAAGCCTTTTTAAGATCCAAATATCAAAGTTATTCCCTGCATCCAGTTCTTTTGTGACTGCATCATAATATCCAATCAAGTTGGTCAGGCAAGACTTTCCCTTAACAAAACCATGCTGTGTCCGAGCTATAACTGAAGTCTTGTCTAGATGATCCTGCAGTGCTTCTTTAACCAGTGTCTCCATTAATTCTCCTGGAACAGAAGTTAAACTCACAGGTCTATAATTACTTGTGTCAGACTTTGATCCTCCTTTGTGATTTAGGGTCACATTTGCACATCTGCAGTCTATGGGTACCTCCCCTGAGTCCAAGGAAGCTCTCATAATTATGGCTAAGGGTTTGCTTACTTCCTTTGCTGCCTCCTTTAATATAACTGGATAGATCCCATCCACCCCAGGTGCCTTTTTTTATGTTTATCCTCAACAATTTCTCCTCCACTTTCCTCTCAGTAATTACAAAATCATTTAGCTCACTGCCAATGTTTACTTTACCTACGTCATTCTCCTTCCTGAATAACTCCTCATGCGTGAATGTAGATGCAAAATACTCGTTTAGATTGTTAGCCACCTGAGCAGGATCTTCAACTGTTGAACCATCAATATCCAGTGGACCAATCTGATTCATCCCTTTCCTTCTTGAGTTTAAATAGGTAAAGAACTCTTTTCTGTTTTTCTTTGCATCCTTTGCCAAGGATTTTTCGTAGTCTGCCTTTGCCTGCCTAATTTCCTTTGTGACTTGGTTACAGACCAGCTTATATCTATCATAGGCATCCATGTCACCCATTAATTTATATGTATCCCATGCATTTTTCTTCTCTGCCATATGTCTCATTAGTTCATCTGACATCCATTTAGGTCTAAACCTTGAACAATATTTCTTAGTTAGTATGTAAAGCCTCCAAGCTAATAGCTTCCAAGATAAATTCTTTGAATGCTTCCCATTTTGAATTTGCTGTTGGTAACATCTTCAGTTGGTCCCACTGTATAGAATTTAAATACTGTCTCAGACCAGTATTTAAACCAGTATTTTATATTGCCTTTACGAAAGCAAAAACCCTTCCCTTTACCCCTGATGGTAGTTACCTCTTTGAGTTAATCACACTTCAGCACACTGTGATCACTGCCACCTAGTGGTTCCTTTATCTGCAGATTCTTAATGCATGAAGAATCACTACTGATTGATCAGATCAAGAGTATTACCTCCTCTAGTTGCCTCCTGATGTAGGAAAGAATCATTCAATAAATCCACAAAAGCCTTGCTAGTGTGTGAGTGACCAACCCACAAATTCCAGTCAATATCTGGGAAATTAAAATCCCCCATTATAAGACTCTCTGAATTACTGGCTCACTCTATTTCCCTGTACAGTTTCTTATTATACTCCTTAGAGTCATTAGGCCTATAGCACACTCCTACTCTCAATTTTGATCTCCCAATGCTTATATCACACCAAACTGACTTGACACTGCACTGTCCAGTGATGTCAACTGACTTCACTTCCTTGGATTTTATGTTTTTCTTAACTAATAGCATAACCCCTCCTCTCTTCCTATCCTGTCTATCCTTTCTTTACACATTGTACTCCCGAAATTCCAGTTATGCGTTCCTTATATCTGTGTGATATCCCAACAATATCTGCCTTTGATGTTTTGAGGAATACCTCAAATTTTTGTGAATACCCGCTGTTGACTTGCTAGTTGTTATTGCCTTTGTGATATTTTTCTAAAGCACATTTCTGGAGGTCACTACCATAAAACCGTTTGCAGTTTCCAGTTTATTGATTGGTCTTTTCTGTTAGTTTAATCAATTATAAACAGGTAGTAAACTCGATCTTCTTGCATTTGATATAGTACCGATAGCTGGAATTGTGTGGTTTTTCACGTTATTATGGTGAAATGTGTTTTCCCTTCCATGAAAAATTCAATCATATAAAAAACATAAATAAATTTTCAGAAACTCATTACTCCATATCTCACTTGTGCGTATCGTGTTTGTTTGCATGTGCCATGTTCTTTGTTATTAATGCTCATCATTTTTACTGTTTTAAATTTTAGAACCAAAAAAAAAGTCAGTGAACAGAAATATCAATTAGTATGTACGTATTAATTAAGCTATATATGCAAGCTTAAATTTATTTTTATTTTTCTAACTGGAAAATATTCTTCCGATTTTCACGTATCATTTAAAGTGGGGTCCACTGTATTTTGTTGTGAGATCCCTGGATTCTGTGCTATTGAACTTGTGCTTGTTTGAGACCATAAAAATAATTGTGACTTCGAAGAGTGCAGTTCATGACTTTTAAAGAGAGCAGAAGGTACATGAAATCTAGATGCTGCAGAAGTGTGCTTAGCAGCGATGAAGAGAAAGAAAATTAAATGAATGTACATTATCTGACATATAAGTATCAGAGTTTGTAAGGTAAGACGTTTGTTCAGTTATTATTATTTAAGTTACTACTATTATAAAAATAAAGTTAAAATATTAAGTTTCTGATAGTTATAAAAGAAAGAAAAGTGTATTTTTGTTAGCTTTTGGATCATAACCCTCCTTTTTGTATTTGTTCTTAATCCCATATAACATGGTTTCGCATTACACGAGATTTTGTAGGAACCAAACTACCGTGTTATATGAGGATTACATGTACAAGAACCACTGGCAGGTAGTGGTCACACAGTTGTTAGTTGTAAGATGAATAAAAGTGTTGTAGTAGTTAAAGGTAAAGGAATGGATTTTAATTAAAGAAAAGGGGAAATTGGCAGTTTAAGGCCCTACATGGAATCTATTAATTTGGTGAATACATTAGAATCATAGAATGCCTTCAAAGCAGCAATAATCATTAAGGTCATGAATGCATAAGCAGTGCAGATGGGCTGCCAGAGAAGCTAATGGGTTCTTGTCAATGATATATAGGAATTTTGCTAGTAAGGATAAGGAGATGATTATCCTCTTCTATAAGGCAGTGGTCAGGCTACACCTTGATTACGGCATTCAGGTCTGGAGGCCTCATTTTAGGAAGGATGTAAGCTGCTGGGAAGGCAATAAGGCAATAAGATTGGTGAAGGGAACAAAGGGTTGCTCTTATCAAGAAAGGCTTAAGTCCTGCGAATTGCAGCAGCTACAGATTAGGCACCCGTGTGGTGATCTTATTGAGGTGTATATATAAGGCCTTGAACAATTTGAACAAGCTCAATGCTGATGGGATTCTTCCTCTTGCTCAGATTACGCACCTGATGGGGCATAAATTCAAAGGAAAGACAGTTGTAGAATAGTTGTGGGGAAATTTGCTTTTAGCCAGTGGATGGTTGATTGCTGGAACAAACTTCCATCTGTCGTGGAAGTTGATAGCTTACATAAATTCAAGGAAGAACTGGACAAACTTTTGGAGCGAATGGATGAGTGAGATGGGAGGGAGTTTTTTTTTTTTGGCTGATTCTGTATTAAGCTGGCTTTTTTGCATCATACGCCTTTACTAAGCTAATGCGTATATGCCATTGAGAAAATATAGAACAGAAAAAGACAGCATGAGTAAGCTACACAGCAATGAAAAGTACTGAAGCCCAGAACAGCTGCATGTTAATCTGTAATAGTTACACAGATAAGGTTAAGGAGGCCAAGACTAGGTATGAGAAAGCACTGGCTAAGAGAGCAAAGAATGAAGACAAGGAATTTTTCACATATGTGAATACAAAGTATAAGATGAATCAGATTGAATCCTTGTGCACTAAGTGTGGGAAAGGCTTAGATAACCCAGCTGATGTTGCTGTTGAATTCAATAGGTAATTTTCAACAGTCTGTACTCTAGAAAGCCTTCGTACCGAGGAGAGGCTGTACAAGTGTGGATAAGACACATGAAATTAGTGATTTTAAAATTAGAAATGACTTTATTAAAAACCTTTCAAGCCAAAAGGCAAGCAAGACTCCTGGAGTTAAATGGCATATGCCCAGTATTTTTTGAGAGGTGGCCAAAGAGTTTTGAACCATTGAGATTAATTATGAGAGCATGCTTGGACTTGGGAGACATTCCTTTGGATTGGAGAAGTACTAGACAAACTTTATATAAACGTGTGGGAGAAGATTTTTCAGCTCCAGCAAATGGATAAGTTTTTGATAATTTTTTGCCACTTTATTGACTTAACTGTTATATTAACTAAGGAGTCACACTCCTTAGTTTATTTTGAATTTAGCTAGAGATTACGTAGGTTACTGAATATATGTAGAACCCTCATCCATATATTTAGAACATTATATCTTAGAGTATAATGTAGCATATATCTTGAACTTGATAGCATAAGGTAAATGTAAAACTTAATAGCTTAATGTGTATCACTGCATTTATGATTCTGGTAGCTTAGTGTAGTGTTGTCAATTGATCAATTAAATTTATTAATTTTATTAAATTTCATTGTCAATCAATTAAATTGAATTTAAATGGAAATCATATCTCAGAGCAGCAAAGCAACAGGCACAAAGTAGTGGAAGTGCTGTGGCTAGCAGGAGAACCAAAGGGGACAATTCTTCAATGCATCATAGTCTAAAAATTTGTGCAACTTGTGAAATGTATACAGACTTTCTGGAACAGGATATGATCTAGCCAAGGAGAATGTCTTTGTGTGTAAGTGCAGAGAGTGTATAAATAAATTAGGTGCCACTCAGTGTTCTGATGGGCATCTATGAGAGTTTGAGGGGTAGAGTAGATGCCCTCGAAGGAATTAAAATGGGGGATCCGTCAAGCTCTCAGCTGCCCAACTCAACATCAGAGCTCACTCTTGTGCAACAGGAAACACAGTGGCAGTCTTCAAGGCAAAATGTGCTAGTCCCACAGGAGCTAGTTATTGTCGGTGACTTAATTGTCAGGGAAAAGGAAAATATATTATGCAAAAAAGATAGGTAGAATAGGCCCAGGGTGTGTCTTCCAGGGATAAAAGTTGATGACCTTGTAGAACAGATTAAAAGACACAAAAGGTGATATTGTTGTACCCATTGGCACTAATGACATTAAGAGTATGAGATAAGCAGACTTACTTAACAAGTACAGGTCAAGAGTTAGGGTTAAAATTGAAAGTGTCTGCAGTTTTGACCAGACTGATAGGAGGGAGAATATGTGAGCCTTGACACTCAATTTGGCTCTGGAGAAATTGTGCAAAGCTGATGGGGTAGTGGTTTGTGCTTGTTAACAGGTTATTGTTTTTTAGGAGCATTAGCAACTAAAGCCATATTGCTCCAGGGATATGCAGTAGTCATTCCCTGACCTTTCCGCATCCTCCGTATTTGGTGGTCACGGGCTCGAACCCCGGTCTAATCAAGAAGCATGTGCTATGCACTGCTGCTCCTGCCCACCTGGCTGCGGAGGCGCCATATTGTTAACAGGAGAGACTGCTTCTACATGGATGGGATACACTTAACTAGAAAGGGTGCAAGAATATTTGCTGATGTTGTCGAGGTAGTGTTAGGTGGGTCAGAAAACTGTTGGCTTGGGGGGGGGATTCACAGACTAATAGATTAACAGTAAGCTCAGACAAAGGCGGAAGTGATTCTTGCACTGCTTCTATTAGAATGAGCAGCAGCCAAGAAAGGAAATTCTTGGGGATTTCAGGAACTGCTGGGCGTCATCATGAAACAAATACGTGGGTTGTGTTAGGGTAACTAAGAGTAACAACAGATGCATGTATACTTGCATGTACACCAATGCTAGGAGTATAGTAAATAAATTTGATGAATTTGAAGTGCTGGTCAAGACCAGGGGCGACTCATTGATAGGCACTGTGGAACTGCAGCACCCGCAACTTTTTCAATCTAAATATACAGTCAATGGAGTTATATGAAATTTTGTGAAGAACAATGCAATGCAACAAAAATCAGGAATTCAGAGTACTGTGAAAATCCTTCAAAAACACTCATGATTGAAGTGAAGGCAGTATGCAACTATGTAAGTGTTGACACAGGTGAGAGATATTCTTTTACAAAGCAATTAATTGCTGCTAAATTGTTTAACACGGAGACCTTTGTTATTTTTCATATGAAAAGGCCCGTGGAAGAGGTAAGGGAGACTACTGAGGCATATCCCATGATTGAAAGAGAAACACTTCCGACAGAATTATAAGTTTTCTATAGCAGACATGATCTACACGATTATTGCAAATTCATTGATTTGCTGAAATTTATCTCAGAAAATAATCTAGCCAAAGTTCTTGGTAAACTTACAAAACTCATAAAAATTCTTCTGACCAATCTGCCATTCCAATGGCAGCACTCGGACTCTGACTACTTCAGAGCCTGAGTGCTGCCATTCGACATTAAAAAGAATAAAAACATTTTTAAGGAGCATTATGAATCAGGAAAGGTTAAATTCTCAAGCAATGCTTTCAATAGAGAAAAGGTTGGTCAACAGTGGACCAAACTTGAATGAAAAAGTTATTACTCTATTTTCAACAAATAATTGAAGAATGGATTTTATTATTAAATAAAATTTCAAGATTACCCAAGTCTGTTAATGGTAAGTGTCCAGTTAATGTTTTGTAGTATTTTTAACTTGCTTATTATTATTACTATCTATGTCCACATGTCTTATAACTAAGGCAATTTAATGTAACTTTAAGAAGCAGCACCCCCTATACATCAGAGCCTTCATGAGCCTCCACTAGTCAAGACATTGAAGGCGGATATTTTTGGGATATCCACTGCTTATATCTGTGTGACACCATATCCATGGTGTCACACAGATATAAGCAGTGCAACAGGACCTGCCTTAGGCCGATTGAGCCCAATCGGGCCCTGCACTCTTGTGGCCCCGTGCATAGCAGAAAAATTAAAATTAAACAAAAAAGGAAAAAAGAATAGATGAAAAAAAATGAGATAAATGAAAAGAAAAAAAAAAGAGAAGGAAAAAAAATTTTTTTTTTTTTTTTTTAATTTAGTTAAAGAATTGATTTTAAAGCATATTTAAATTTTGTGGGGCTCCTGTGAAACCTGAAATTACTTTTTTTTTTACATATATTTAGAAAGATTTAAAAATAATAAAAAATAAAAATATATTTACATATATTTTTATTTTTTATTATTATAACTAACCTTTTTTTTTTTTTTTTTTTTTTTCAATTTATAAAATGTGAAAAGCGAAGTCTGCATAAGGTGTGGAAATTTTGACCATTATCTAGGGTAATTATCTCAAGCCCAGTTTTTGCACATTTCCTTGAAATATCAAAAGTAATTAATTTTCATATATACCCCACTCTTACATATGGGCCAGACATAAGGTGAGGTATACATGTATGAAAATTAATTACTTTTGTCCGGCACTCGCTGTATGGCCCCACAACCCCACTCGCCCTGCCTAAAGCAGTATGCATTGCGATAAAGTTGTTTTGTGATATTGGTGTGTTGTTTATTTGAATAAACGTGCTCCTTATGTAGGTAAGTAAACTTAATTTTATTCTTCATTTTATTTATTCAGTTGGATCTGGAATGTGACACAAACTCAGTGGCATAACTATGCCAATGCAGCTGCATTGGGGCCGAGCTTGAAAGGGGCCTGAAATTTGGGAGACAGATTCATTTCTCAAGACAACAAATTTCATTAATAAATGAGCAATTTTTTAAAATTAAATGTAACACATTCTTTTCAACCCCGTCACTGGCCGCCCAAGTATTGTTAAGACTGATGCCACATTTATAGAAATATTAGTAAATAGATAGTCGTGAAATATTCAACAAAACCAGTGTCAAGTAAAAATATACATCTCAGTCTGATTTTATTTTAGTGTTGGTGAATTTATTTTACATTTTTTTGTGTGTATGCGTACTCTGATTGTTTTATTTTACAATACACAAATTTGTCACATAACAGTCCAGCTATGACTAGTGTTGTCGATTTTGCACCTATCTAGCTAGATATGGCTCTTTTTTTTTTTTTGTTACCTGAAACGAAAAACTACAAGAACTAGGAATGAGTTATTACTATGCTAACAAGAGACATGTCTAAATTGCGGATCCTTTCATCCTCGCATATGATGTCTGAAAGTGACCGGTGCATTGGGAGGAACCTTTCCTGTAATTTGTGTTTATCCCGTGGTGTTCAGAGAGTGGAATAAGCAATGACCAGGCAGAGTAAAGCATCTACTTCAGTTACTCCAAAGCATGAAGTTTTGTTAAATTTATGGTTTGAAGTTCATTTGCCATTTTCACAACAACAACATTCTATTCTTGTCTATTGCTTTCTTTCTATACAGCCAACAGGCCCCAGACATCATCGCTAGCCATGCTTTTTATAATGCTTTTATATGTATCTCCTCTGGTTTTGTTTGTGGTGAGAAAATTTGTTGCAAAGTTATTTGAAGAGGAAACAAAACAAAAAAATTCAGATTCACAAGCCAATCACAGAGATTTTCATTTGCTTTATTGGCAGAGAGAGAAAGTTCTGCAGCTCTTATCAAGCATCATGTTTAAGAAACAGATTATCTTATTGTTCTCACACTCACCTGTTCAACAGGCTAAATATAAGAAGCTTTGTAGTTTAATGAATGATAGAGTTTCTCATTTGATCACTGATAAAGCATAAAGTGCAATTATTTTATAAAGTTTGTTATTCTACAGCAAGTAAGTTCAAAACAAAACAGTAAGAAAATTTTTACTAATTCGTCTATTGCCTTATAATTTCTTTTAAGAATGGAAAAAAAGAATAAAAGCACACCAAGCAGCTACGCTAAAAAGGGAATGCAAAAACAATATCCCAAGTGATGATGCCCTGTTTGTTTGTTTTGTTATTTGGTTTTTAGGAGCATTAGCAACTAAGGCCATATTGCTCCGGGGATATGCGGTGGTCATTTCCTGACCTTTCCGCATCCTCCGTATTTGGTGGTCACGGGCTCGAACACCAGTCTAATCAAAAAGCGTGTGCTACGCACTGCTGCTCCTGCCCATCTGGCTACGGAGGTACCAAGTGATGATGCATTGCACACTCAGGTGTATGGGGTTCCGCAGCAGACGACCCAAGTGACCATGTCCTCACTGCTTATCGTCATTTACGGTAAATGCTGTGGTGTCAACAACATGCTGGTTGGACACCGGAGGACTGGAAATGACTGTGCTGGTCAGTTGAGTCCAAATACCTGGTGCAACACGCTGAAGGATGCCTTTGCATGTGTCACAAGCAACATGAGTCCATGGGCCCATTATGCATGGTGCCCACTATCCAGGCAGGTTGCTTAATATGGATCGTGTTTTGCTGGCAAGAAGTAGGACTTCTGGTTCGTATGGACCAATGTTTCATTGCTTAGGTCTACCACCAGCTCTTTGGAGACCATGTTCACCTGCCATATTGTATTTTTTCCTGGACGAAAATGGGATCTTCCAAGGTGATAATGAGCGGTGTCATCAGGCCTGCACTGTGCACGAGTGGTTAAGGGTACACAGCAAAGATAACCATCTTGATTAGAATTTGCCAGACATCAATTCAATTGAGCACCTATGGGATGTTTTGGAATAGGAAGTTCCAAACTATGGAACTTCCTGTTCCAAAATATGGGCATGCAACCATCATCTATACTTACACTATGGAAAGGCTTACAGGCACCATACCTTGTACAATGTCTTGCTCTTGTTTGCACCCTTTTCAGCAGATCTACATTCTTCCTAAAATGAGGCATGTAGCCCTGCATTTAGTATGCAAGATGCAGCCTAGTCATTGAATTGTACAATGGGACAATCGCCTCCTTATCCCAGGGGCTCACATCTGGTGAGTGTGGGCTTGGCACACCCAGGGTCCTGAGCTGGATATCATCATTCTTCTCTTCTCTTCTTGGTGATTCCCTTCTACTTTTGACAATCTCTCTCTCTCTCTCAGGGTAACTCGGGAATTTTTTTTGGCTGGTGAAGCATAAGCCTCAGGCTTCCTTGCACCATATAGCTAATAATAATAATAATTATTATTCTTGTTAGCAAAGTTCTTGTATATCATTGACAAAACCTCATGAACTGTCCTGGCAGCCTGTTTACATTGCTCAGTGAATTTCATATCTGACTGCACAATAACCCCACCCCGGTCCTTTTCATTTTCTTCCACCCTGAGTGTAGCACTACACAGTTGGTATGCTAATGTAGGATTACTGCTACCTATATGCATACCTATAAGTGATTTCTCAATGTTGAATTTTAACTGCCATTTTTCTTGTCCATCTGCCTAAATTTTCTTGATCTTGCAGTAGTTTACCGTAATTACTGTCATTAACTACCTTGCCAAAAATTTATATCATCTGCAGACTATGACATTAAGCCTGATATCCCTTAATAGAAAATGTAGAAAATAACAATGATTCGGGCACTAAACTCTGTGGGACTCCACTAATAACATTAGCCATGAAGAGCATTACCCATTAATAACCATTCTGTCTTCTCAAGCTGAACTATTCATTTATTCACTTTCACTCAATGTTTGCTCATCTCCATTCAATACAGAGCTCCCATGAATGCAAAGATGTTCTCATGATTATGGCTAAGGGTTAGCATTAGCATTAGTAAAGGCATATAATACAAGAAAACAAGTTTATACAGCATCAGCCGAAAAAAAAAAAAGAAAACCCTTTCCCATTTCACCCATCCATTCACTCCAGATGTTTATCTAGTTGGATGCAAAGGAAAAACAGCAAAGAGTTCTTTACTTATATAAACTATAAAAGGAAGGGGGTGAATCAGATTGGTCCACTTAACATAGATGGTTTGACTATTGATGATCCTGCTCAAGTAGCTGATAAACTGAATGAGTATTTTGCATCTACATTCAGACATGAGCAGTTATTCAAGGAGAGGAATGCCAGAAGTTTATCAAACTCTAACAGCGAGCTAAGTGATTTTGTAATAACTGAGAGCAAAGTGGAAGAGAAATTGTTGAAGCTAAACATAAAAAAGGGACCTGGGGCAGATGGAATCTATCCAGTTATATTGAAGGAGGCATCAAGGGAAGTAAGCAAACCCTTAGCCATAATTATGAGAGCATCCTTAGATTCAGGGGAGGTCCCCATGGACTGGAGATGTGCAAATGTATCCCCAATTTTTAAAGGGGGTGCAAAGGGTGGGTGACACAAATAATTATAGACCTGTTAGTTTAACTTCTGTTCCCTGAAAATAATAGAGTCCCTGATTAAAGAGGTGATACTGGATCACCTACTCAAGACTGCAGCAATAGTTCAGACACAACATGGGTTTGTTAAGCGGAAGTCTTGTCTGACCAATCTGATTGTATACTACGATGTGGTCACAAAGGAACTGGATGCAAAAATTAATTTTGATATCATATACTTGGATTTCAGGAAAGCTTTTGATACTGTTGCACATGGAAGACTGCTGTACAAATTGGAGCAATGTAGCATTAAGGGCAAGCTGCTGCAATGGATAAAGGTATGGTTGAGTGGGAGATGGCAGAGAGTGGTAATAAATGGACAATGGCCATATTCCGGTGTGACCAAACTTTCCGGTATGAAGTGATTTCTCCATGATGACAATGCCAAGCCCCATACGGCTAACATTGTGCAGGCAGTGATCACTGCCTTAGGTGCCAAGGTTCTGCCACATCCTCCTTATTCACCGGACTTAGTGTCTTGTGATTTCTTCCTGTTTCCACATCTGAAGTAATCTCTGAAAGGCAAGCATATTGCATCCGACAACAATGCTCACAGAGCCACAACGGAAGCACTTTACAGTCTCTCGAAAAATGGCTTGCAAGAAGCATTTACCGTGTGGGTAACAGTAAGCATTTACTGTGTTGGACAGTCAGAAGTGTGTTAAGTTCAAAGAGGGTATTTTGGGAAAGAGAAATCCACGGAAAGTTCAGATGATGACAATTAAGATAAGATCTTACACCAGTCCACAAATTAAATGATAACCCCTCATAAATTGATTCATAACAGCTCTAACTTATAAAAAATCGAACACCCGTCATTTTGAAAAAATGTTTGGTGTAAGTTTTAGTTGTTTATTGATAAATATGGCAAGAAATAATGAACTGAGTGTTGAAAAAATAAGTACTATTATAACTCTGTATAAAGAAAGTTGTTCCATGAGAAGTATGGGCAAAAAACTAGGTGTTTCATTCAAATTACCATTCGACGATTCAAAGAGATTAGCAGTTTAAAGGACAAGCCATGATCAGAACGACCATGCGTAACAATAGAAGCACATGATAAAATTCATAGCACTGATTTCTAAATGCAGTCAACCACTTCTTATACCTGAAATCTGAGATAAGTTCAGTAGGAACAGAGAAACTCAGGTGTCTATATCCACTGTAAAAGTTTGTCTTAAACAAGCAGGACGTCATGGTCGTATAGCGGTCCGAAAAAAAAAAAATGCCAAGTGTGCCAAGCATGCACACTAGATGGTTTTATGTGAAACATCCTTCATGTTTCTTTTAGGTATTTTGATTTGCTACTTTACAGGAATGTAAAGAATCCCCTATTGTTTCTCTGTTGTTACCCATTTGTATTGTTGCAGTCATACGACAAGTACTTGTATTGTTGAAATCATACTATTCAACAAATGGCTACAATGAAATGGGTAATTAGTCTCTTGGCTTGGATTTCACAAACTTCTTCCAAGCCAGGGATGTTTTCGTGTAAAATAAAACATCTTTCGTGATACAAGTGATGCAGGTTTTTTTTTGTTTTATTGTGTTTTTCTAATATAGTTTGACAAAATTCAAATGAATGCCATTTTAGATTTGTAAATCAGTTCACTAGAACTCAAAATATCATACCAGTTATGAAAAATGTATTGCACTCTAATCACACTACTAGTGAGTGCTCGGCGCATACTAGTGGTGGGAGCATGGGAAGTGGCTCTGGTGCAAGCTATGGATGACCACTTCTGTGATGCATTTTTCGTAACTGATCAGATGTATACGATTGTAGTGCCCCCAAGACTGTTTCTCGTGAAAGGAAAAAAAAAACCATTAAAACTGGAATATTGAAAGAAACGGTGGTCTTTGGAAAATAGCCTATCAACATTGGACAATCGAACCATGAAAAAATGTACTGTGGACAGATGAATCCAAATTTGAAATTTTTGGATCCAAGCATAGAGTTTACATGAGACAATCAACTGAAAAAAAAATGGTGTCACTGTTTAGTGCCTAGAGTCCAGCACTGTCGTTCCATCATGATTGCGGATACTTGTGTTTTGGGAAACCTTTCAGATCGCTTGGAATAATGTTAGTCAAGAGAGTATTATAAAATAAATCACCAGAATGCCATATTTGCATAAAACTGTTAAAATCTCATGGAGGATATGTTGACGAAAATTCAGTGTAGTTCTAATTATTAATATCAGTATATTACTCATTTCAATATTTTGCTGTAAATTTTTTAATTTTTAATAAAAAAAAATCATAAAATATTTTGTAGTGTTGTTTTGTATATTAACCCTTAGATTGTCATAGGAAATTTCAAAAAAATTAATGAAAATTATCATACACTGTGATTCCAAACTTTTAGGCAGGAGTGTCAGTAAAGACATCTTTACTGCTTTTCAAAATTTCGAATTTTAATGTTGCACTTAAGTTGCCTTGTCTCAGCTCATTTTCCTAAATTTTCTAGACTTTGTTTCAATTACATACCTGATTAGTGTCATTAACTATCTTGTCAACCTTCATATATACATATATATATATATATATACTGATATATATTCATATATATTGATAGGTAGAACAGGACCAGGGTATGTCCCAGGGGCAAAGGTTCGTGACGTTGTAGAGCAGATATCATCTTTTAAGAGCACAAAAGGTGATATAGTTGTATACGTTGGCACTAATGATATTAAGAGTAGGAGACCGGCAGAATTACTTAACAAGTACAGGTCACTGTTGAAAAAAAACCGTAAATTAGGGTTGAATTTGAAAGTGTCTACAATTCTGCCCAGACACAATAGGAGAGAATATATGATGAGAGCCTTGTCGATCAATTCGGCCCTGGAAAGATTGTGCAAGGCTCAAGGAGTAGAATTTTTTCAGCATGGACTGTACTTTTTAACAGGAGGGACTGCTTCTACAGGGATGGGATGCACTTAAATAGAAAGGGTGCAAGAATATTTGCTGATGCTATCGAGGCAGTGTTAGGTGGGTCAGAACACTGCTATCTGGGGGGGGATACAAGGACTAATAGATTAATAGTAGCCACTGGCAGAGGTGAAAGTGATTCTTGCTTCTATTGGAATGAGCAGAAGCCTGGAAAACAAGATGCAAGATATTTCAGAGACTGCTGGGAGTCACTGCGGTACAAGTAAACACATGGGTTGTGTTAGGGTAGCTAAAAATAGGAACAGGTGCATGTATACTTGTATGTACACCGATGCTAGGAGTTTGGTAAATAAATTTGATGAATTTGAGGTATTGCTCAAAGCATCAAAGGGGGATATTCTTGGGATATCAGAGACGTGGTGTCACACAGATATAAGGAATGCAGAACTGGAATTTGGGGAGTACAATGTGTACAGAAAGGATAGACAGAATAGGAAGGGAGGAGGGGTTATGCTATTAGTTAAGAAACACATAAAATCCAAGGAAGTGAAGCCAGTCGACATTGCTGGACAGTGCAGTATCGAGTCAGTTTGGTGTGACATAAGCATTGGGAGATTAAAATTGAGAGTAGGAGTGTGCTATAGGCCTAATGACTCTGATGAGTGTAATAAGAAACTGTACAGGGAAATAGAGTGGGCCAGTAAATCAGAGAGTCTTATAATGGGGGATTTCAATTTTCCAGATATTGACTGGAATTTGTGGGTTGGTCACTCACACACTAGCAAGGCTTTTGTGGATTTATTGGATGATTGTTTTCTACATCAGCATGTTTGTGAGGCAACTAGAGGGAGTAATACTCTTGATTTGATTATCAGTAGTGATTCTTCATGCATTAAGAATCTGCAGATAAAGGAACCACTGGGTGACAGTGATCACAGTGTGCTAAAGTGGGATTTACACAAAGAAGTAACTACCATCAGGGGTAAAGGGAAAGGTTTTTGCTTTCGTAAAGGCGACTACGATGGTCTCAGACAGTATTTAAATTCTGTACAGTGGGACTAACTGATGATGTTACCAACAGCAAATTCAAAATGGGAAGCATTCAAAGAACTTATCTTGGAAGCTACTAGGCTTTACATACCAACTAAGAAATATTGCCTAAATGGATGTCAGATGAACTAATGAGACATATGGCAGAGAAGAAAAATGCATGGGAATCATATAAATTAACATGTGACACAGAAGTCTATGATAGATATAATTTGATCTGTAACCAAGTTACAAAGGAGGTTAGGCAGGCCAAGGCATAGATTACAAGAAATCTTTGGCAAAGGATGCAAAGAAAAACAGCAAAGAGTTCTTTACTTTTGTAAACTCTAGAAGGCAGTGGATGAATCAGATTGGTCCACTTGATATCGATGGTTCAACTGTTGATAATCCTGATCAGTTAGCTAACAAACTAAATGAATATTTTGCATTGACATTCACACATGAGGAGTTATTCAACGAGGGGAATGCCAGAGGTGTATTCAACTCTGGCAGTAAGCTAGATAATCTTGTAATAACTGAGAGTAAAGTGGAGGAGAAATTGTTGAAGATAAACACAAGAAAGGCACCTGAGGTGGATGGGATCTATCCAGTTATATTAAAGGAGGGAGCAAAGTAAGTAAGCAAACCGGTAGCCATAATTATGAGTGCTTCCTTGGACTCAGGGGAGGTACCCATAGACTGGATAAGTGCAAATGTGACCCCAATTCACAAAGGAGGATCAAAGGCTGACACAAGTAATTATAGACCTGTGAGTTTAACTTCTGTTCTAGGAAAATTAATGGAGGCTCTGGTTAAAGAAGCACTGCAGGATCATCTAGACAAGACTTCAGTTATAGCTTGGACACAGCATGGTTTTGTTAAGGGAAAGTCTTGCCTGACCAGTTTGATTGGATACTATGATGCAGCCACAAAAGAACTGGATGCAGGGAATAACTTTGATCTTAGAAAGGCTTTTGATACCGTTGCACATGGAAGACTGCTGCACAAATTGGAGCAGTGTGGCATTGGAGGCAAATTGCTGCTATGGATAAGGGGATGGTTGAGTGGTAGAAGACAGAGAGTGGTAATCAATGGACACTGCTCAACGTGGACTAATGTTATTAGGGGAGTTCCTCAGGGTTCAGTGTTGGGTCCGTTGTTGTTTTCGGTGTTTATGAATGATATTAATGATGGTATATCAAGTTTAATGTCCAAGTTTGCAGATGATACAAAGGTTGGCAGGGTTGTTAAGGACACTACTGATGCTATGCTGCTGCAACAGGATCTGGAAAGGTTGAGCAGATGGGCTGAGAGGTGGCAAACGAAGTTTAACATTGACAAATGTAAAGTACTACATATGGGAAACAGCAACCTCAGAGCAACGTATCAACTCTGTGGTACTACACTGACAGTGGTAGAGAATGAAGAGGACCTGTGGGTAATTGTGCAGGCAGATATGAAGTTCTCTGAGCAGTGCAGACGAGCTGCAAGAGTAGTTCATGGTGTCTTGTCAGTGATATACACGAATTTTTCTAGCAGGGATAAGGAGGTGATTATTCCCTTATAATAGGCAATGGTCAGGCCACACCTTGAGTACTGTATACAGGTCTGGAGGCCTCATTTCAAGAAGGATGTAGAGCTGCTGGAACTAGTACAGAGAAGGGCAACAAGATTAGTGAATGAAACAAAGGGTTGCTCTTACGAAGAAAGGCTTAAATTTTGCAAATTACAGTGTCTGGAGACTAGGCACCGGCGAGGTGATCTGATGGAGGTGTATAAAGCCTTGAATGGTTTGAGCATGCTCAATGCTGATGGGATTTTACCTCTTGCTCAGAATAATCACCGGAGAGGGCATAAATTCAAATTGAGGAAAGACAGATGTAGGATAGATGTGCAGAAATCTGCCTTTAGCCAGCGGGTAGTTGGTTGGTGGAAAAGACTTCCATCCCCTGTTGTGGAAGTTGATAGTCTAAATAAATTTAAGGCTCAGCTGGACAGGTATTTCGAACGAACGGGGGGTTGAAGTGGAAGTGTTTTTTTCTTTTTTTTTTTTTTTCGCTGATGCTGCATTAGCTTGCTTTCTTGCATCGTATGCCTCTACTAATACCAATGCTAATAATCTGAAAACTCTGACATTGAGCCTGGTACTGCTTCATTATCATTAATAAATATTGAAAAGAACAATTGATCCAACAGTCAAACCTGCAGAACTTCACTGATGACATTAGTCAAACTATAGAAGTGCCTGGTGATAACTATTTTCTGTCTGGTTGTATGCAATTCAACCAGCATTTTTTTGTAACAGGAACCTGTTCCTTCTGCCATACTGTTTTAATTTTCATACATCAGGCTCTTATGTCGAAGAGTGTCAAAAACTTGTCTGAAATCTAAGTACATGATATCAAAATTATTTTTTACTTCTAGTGCCTTTGATAATGTAAATAGGATTCAATGTGCTTGGTTAGAGAAGATAGCTTCTTAACAAATCCATATTGTGATTGGTGCTGTAGAGTTGGTTCTAGCTTACTTCTTTAACCATTAA
This sequence comes from Mastigoproctus giganteus, assembly GCF_048544385.1. Classification (NCBI taxonomy): domain Eukaryota; kingdom Metazoa; phylum Arthropoda; class Arachnida; order Uropygi; family Thelyphonidae; genus Mastigoproctus; species Mastigoproctus giganteus. Next base: position 162,455,744 of record NC_143575.1, read on the forward strand.
CTACATTATTTTGTTTGGAATAGAAATCAAGCTTGCAGATCTGTAAGTGCCCACTTCACCCTTTTATTCTCCTTCCCCCTTTTTCTCAGTTACGCTGAATGTAATAAGAAATACTCTGATGCTGGAAATCAGACAAAACGTTCAGTGTTGACGCTCGCTATCTTACCTGCTTTCCCTGTTTCTGCCTCATTTCTCAGAATTGATCAATTTCTTTACAGAAGGATTTGGTATCTACCTAGCTCTTAAGCACTTTTATTTTCAAACTAGTACACTATATTACCCATTCCAACTTTTTAAGCTCTATCAACTCAATGCTGAAAGAAACACTAATCATCTTCTAAAATAAATCAGACACAATTTTATCTAGTTACAACTCACACAACAAATGGTATTCTCTTAGATCTCCCATTCTGGAAAAAAAATGGACCCACAGATCAGATGGCAAAATAACCAATATGCTTCCCACACAAGGGAAATACAACAAGAAAATGTGTAAAAAAAGTGCACATTGGGCTGGCTCATGTCACTTCATTTTACGTTTTTGGGAGCGAAGTCTCTCCATACTATACTCACTGCTATACTGTTCTTACAGTTAAACCTATTTTACTTGTCTATTTCTATTATCAGCAGAAAGCCCAGAAACATTTATAGCTCGTACAAGATTACAGAAACAATAACAATGAATCATATAGTGCCAAATGTATATACACTGGTGTTCAAAGAAAGTGCATCACCTAGGAATTTCACATTTCTAACCCTTTTTCACAATGATATGTTACATTAATGACTAGCATCAGAAATAGAAATATATGCCTAACCTACTTTGGGATTTGATTACAGACTAGCTTATCTACCATAGTCTTCTGAGTCACCTGATAATTTATATGCATCCCATTCATTTTTCTTCCCTGCCACAAGTCTCATTAGTTCATCTGACATTTAGAATTTGCTGTTGGTAACATCATCATTTGATCCCATTGAATACACTGGTGTTCAAAGAAAGTGCATCACCTAGGAATTTCATATTTCTAACCCGTTTTCACGATGGTATGTTACATTAATGACTAGCATCACAAATAGAAATATAAACAAAAAATATTTATTAATAGTTAAGGCAAAGCTAAGTAATATTTCACAGGTGCTCTCAAAAGATTCCAAAATGAGCATTTCCAACCTTTATACAAGAGTTTTATGTAAAACAAAACGAAAAGTTCACTAGGTGCAAACTAATATTTAGTTGAACTGCCCCTGGCTCTGATGACAGCAACACACAGTCGAGGCATTGACAAGATCAATTTCTGAAGATAATCAACTGATAGTTCGTGGTTCCAAAAAAACACGAATTATGGCTTCCTGATGTTCACGAAGGGTCTTTGGTTTCTTTCTGGCAACTGCAGATTCCACACGATACCAACAGTTCTCTATAGGATTCAGGCTGTTTCCTGGCCAACTAAAGTTGTAACGGCCGTTCTTCCAACCATTTTTTCACCTGTAATAAATGTAAACACATTACTGTCGAACCTGTAATGCAGAAATGAAGCTAAAGTAACTGCAGAAATGCCTACTTACACTTTTCGCCCAATGACAAGGAGCAGAGTCATCCCAAAAGATGCAGTTACTTGGCACGTTGAAATGGTGTCTAATGGTTGGCAGCAATTTGCCTTCCAATACAGTCAGGTATCTATTGGCATTTACGGAACATTTTATAAACTGCAGGTGACGTACTCTGCTCTACAAAATGCATCCCATTATCATTTGGCTGGTAGGGAATTTCATTGTACACACTGTAACTGTCTGGATGGTATTCTTCACCACACTTATGGCGAATCGTTTATCTCCCATCATAGCCATGCAAGTTGAATTTCTTCTCATCCGAGAAAGTAGCTGACTTCCACTGCGCAGGGGTCCATTTGACATGTTCCTTACACCAGATTAATCAGGCCTTTTTCATTTTTTGTGTGAGGAGGGGCTTCTTCTTAGATGACAGGCTACAAGTCCATTTTTGAAGAGGCGTCTTCTGACTGTTACTGCCCTTGCTACCATTCCTGTATGTTCTTCCCATTCTCTTTTCAGCTCAGACAAAGAAGCTTTACGGTTTTTAAGGCATAAGCGCTTCAAAACGCGGTCCTGTTTTGGCTTAGAAACTCAGTTGTGTCCAGTTCCTTTTTTCCTATCAGCAGAACCAGTATTCTTGAGTTTGGAAAGAAATTTACTCACACTCGACTGATTACAAGACACTCTATAAGAAATATGATTTGAAGAACACGTAAAACAACAATAGCACTCTTTCTTCATGGCGTCAACTGCATTTAACTCACATCCTGACACAAGCAAGGAATGACTGCAACTCTTGCAGAGCTAGCTTATATAGCTAAAAGTAACAGCTGATGTAATATTACTATCACCTACGAGTGTCAATCTTATCTGATGCAATCAGTAAGAAATATTGCCATATACTTACGTTATTTGGATGACAATTACAATTTTAAGCCGTGATAATGCACTTTCTTTGAATACCAGTGTCGATATATATATATATATATATATATATATATATATATATATATATATATATATATATACACTGTACTGCCACTTTATTAGGTACACCTACGTAGTAGCGTGTCGAGCCTCCTTTAACCTCCAAAAAAAGCTTGGATTCATCTAGTAATGGATTGAACAAGATGCTGAAAATGTGTAGGAATGGAGTACCATGCAGACATGAGTGTGTCATGCAGTTCCTTGAGACTCAACGGAGATGTAGGCCTGCAGCGAAGAGCTCTTTCCAGCTAATCCCAAAAATGTTCAATAGGATTGAGATCTGTGGACTGAATGGGCCACTGCAGCAAAGAAAAGTCATTGTCATGTTCCTGGAACCATTCCATAGTGATTCGGGCTTTGTGCACTGATGCATTATCCTGCCGGAAGTAACCATCTGACCGGATAAACTATCAACATGAACAGATACACTTCTTTAGCAACGATGTTGTTGAATGTGGCATTCAGACGTGAATCTATGGGTATCAGTGGACCCAACGTGTGCCAAGAAAACATTCCCCACACCATAACATCACCCCACCACCTTTCACAGTAGTCAGACATGACGGGTCCATGGATTCATGTTGTTTTTGCCAAATTCTGAGCCTTCCATCAACATGATGCACCAGGAACTTTGACTCATCAGAACAAGCAACTGGTTTCCAATCCTCGATAGTCCAGTGCTGGTGTTGCTCTGCCCACAGGAGGTGTGCTCTCTTGTTCATTGATAACAAAGGTACACAATGTGGCCGTTGGCTGTTGTAGCGCATTCACAACAAAACGCGACTATTGGTCCGTTGCGATATTTTGTTCTGCGCACCAAGGTTGTATTCTGACGTGATGTGCGACATTGTGGCCTGTCTGTTTGCTTGCACAATTCTAGCCATCCTCTGACCTCTCTCATCAACAAGAAATTTTCTTCCACAGGAGTACCATTGAGAGGATGTTTTCTGTTCGTTGCACCATTCTCGATATACCCTTGAAACTGTGGTGCGTGAAAAGTTCAGAGATGCTTTATCCAGCATGTCTTGCACCTACAAAGAAAAGTCACTGTCATGTTCCTGAAACAATTCCATACTGATTCAGGCTTTTTGCACTGGTGCATTATCCTGCTGGAAGTAATCATCTGACTTACTACCATTCCACACTCTTTTTCCCCATTCTTGCTACGGTTTGTACGCTTAACTGATACTAGAAAGGTTGTTCTGCTGCATTTATATCCACAACTGTGGTCATGTAACATTGTGGGACAAACCATTTGTGTGCACAGCAAGGGTGTAGCTAATAAAATGGCAGCACAGTGTGTGTGTGTGTGTGTGTTTATATATATATATATATATATATATATATTTTTTTTTTTTTTTTTTTCACAGTAAGGCTGAAATTCTGTATTGATACCCCTCATGTTGGACAGACAAGTTGTGTGATTCAGACCCGCTGATATTCGTAAAAGCGGACAAATGGTAACATATTGTGATTTTCTCTTGTAGAGAAGCTATGTCGTCATTTTGGATTTATACCAAATAAAAATAGGATAATAAATATAATGTATAGGATATTAAGAAATATTATTTTTTGTCAGGAAAGGTACCACTCGCGTTAAGCTACATGACGAACAGAAGGTTGCATGTGGACATGAACTGAGAAAAATAGTTATTAGAAGGAAACAAAACGCTTATTAGAGGGGTCATGTTTTTAATCGACTTTCATTTTTGTTTAGTGAAAAAAAGTTTTTTTCTGTGAAATAATACTAATAATAAAAATGCTTCTTTTAAATTAACCCCAGAGGCTCAATCTGGTGAGTATGGGCTGGGCACACTGGTAATTCCCTTCTACTTCTCTCTCTCTCTCTCTCTCTCTCTCCCAGCGTAACTCACGTTTTTTTTTTTTTTTTTTTTTGTCTGGTGCAGCATAAGCTTACTTGTACCATATAGCTAATAATAATAATAATATAAAAAAACCAAGAGAAATTAATAGTGAATCTGCTTTCAGCATTTCTAGGGTCAGTTGATTTTTTTTTTTTTTTTTCTTTTGTTGAAGTCCACAACTACTGAAAAAACTCATTCTGTTGTACCATTTGTCCCCGGCAAACATAATGCAAACAATTTGCATTATGTATGGAGGTAACATGTCCAATCCGGGACAGTTTGCAATGCCGGAAAAACGACTGAAATCCGGGACGTATGGTCACTGCGGGACATTGGTGGGGAGAGAATTTTGCAACCAACCCTAGAAACAATATACAGTACACACAAGTTTTAAAATTTATTTTTTATTTATAAAAGAAAATTCACATATAAAATATAAATTAGGTACATGTACTTTTTTGAACTAAACTTATAAAATAAAATATCACCCTTCTTTAAAAAACAAATATAGCCAGTTTTTGCTGTTTTTTTTTTTTTCTTTTCCTTTACAGATTGGGATGAAATTCAGTATTTCCTCTGTTGGACAGAAAACTTGTGTGACCGAGACCCGCTATTATTCGTAAAATCAGACAAATTATTATTATTAGCCTTATGGTGCGAGGATGGCTGAGGCCTATGCTACAGCAGGCAAAAAAAAAAAAAAAAAAAAAAATTGAATTACCCTGAGAGAGAGGGAACTAGAAGGAAATCACCAAGAAAGAGAAGAACGATGATATCTTAACCCCAGGGGCTCACATCTGGTGAGTATGAGCTTGGCACACCCCCAAGGTCCTGAGCTGGATATAATTCTCTCTTTTGGTGATTCTCTCTCTCTCTCTCTCTCTCTCTCTCTCTCTCTCTCTCTCTCTCTCAGGGTACTCAATTTTTTTTTGGCTGGTGTAGCATAGGCCTCAGGCTTCCTTGCACCATACGGCTCATAATAATAATAATAATAATAAACAATATCCAGCTCAGGACCCTGGGTGGAGTGCCTAGCCCATACTCACCAGATGTGAGCCCCATGCTAACTTATTGTGATTTTCTCTTGCAGGGAAGTTGTCTTCATTTTGAATTTAAACCAAATAAAAATTGGATCATAAATATAACTTATAGGATATTAAGAAATATTATATTTTAAGTTAGGAAAGGTACCCACCATGTTACGCTACATGACGAACAGCATTAAGGACATGAACTGAGAAAAATAGTTGTTAGTAGAAGGGGAAAAAACACTTATTACAGGGCTCATGTTTTTAATCGACTTTCATTTTTGTTTAGCATTAGCATTAGTAGACGCATGCGATGCAAGAAAACAAGCTCCGATTCCAAATATCTGTCCAGCTCAGCCTTAAATTTATTTAGGCTATCAACTTCCACAACAAAAGATGGAAGTCTGTTCCACCAATCAACTACCCGCTGGCTAAAGGCAAACTTCCGCACATCTATCCTACAACTGTCTTTCCTCAGTTTGAATTTATGCCCCCTCAGGTGATCGTCCTGAGCAAGAGGAAGAATCCCATCAGCATTCAGCATGCTCAAACCATTCAAGCTTTATACACCTCAATAAGATCACTTCGCATGTGCCTAGGCTCCAAACACTGTAATCTGCAAAACTTAAGTCTCTTTGTAAGAGCAACCCTTTGTTCCGTTCACTAATCTCGTGGCCCTTCTCTGTACTCATTCCAACAGCTTAAAATGAGGCCTCCAGACCTGTATACAAGGCGATAATCGCCTTATACCTGCTAGAAAAATTCCTGTATATCATTGACAAGACACCATGAGCTACTCTTGCAGCCCGTCTGCACTGCTCAGAAAACTTCATATCTGCCTGCACAGTTACCCCCAGGTCCTTTTCATTCTCTACCACTCTCAGTGTAGTACCACAGAGCTGATACGTTGCTCTAGGGTTACTGTTTCCCATATGTAGCACTTTACATTTGTCAATGTTAAACTTCTTTTGCCACCCCTCAGACCATCTGCCCAACCTTTCCAGATTCTGTTGCAGCAGCATACTGTCAGTAATGTCCTTAATAACCCTTCCAACCTTTGTATCGTCTGCAAACTTGGACATTAAGCCTGATATACCACCATCAATATCATTTATAAATACAAAAAACAACAATGGACACAACAGTGAACCCTGAGGGACTCGACAAATAACAGTCCACGAAGAGCAGTGTCCATTGATTAACACTCTCTGTCTTCTCCTACTCAGCCACCCCCTTATCCATAGGAGCAATTGGCCTCCAATGCCGCACTGCTCCAATTTGTACAGCAGTCTTCCATGTGAAACAGTATCAAAAGCCTTTCAAAGATCCAAATATATGTTATCAAAGTTATTCCCAGCATCCAGTTGCTTTGTGAACACATCATAACATCGAATCAAATTGGTCAGACTACACTTGCCCTTAACAAATCCATGCTGTCCGAGCTATAACTGAAGTCTTGTCTAGATGATCCCGCAATGCTTCTTTAACCAGTGCTGCCATTAATTTCCCTGGAACAGAAGTTAAACTAACAGGTATATTACTACTTGTGTCGCCCTTTGATCCTCCTTTGTGAATTGTGGTCACATTTGAACATCTCCAGTTCATGGGTACCCCCCCTGAGTCCAAAGAAGCTCTGATAATTATGGCTAAGGGTTTGATTACTTCCTTTGCTGTCTCCGACAATATAACTGGATAGATCCCATCCACCATAGGTGCATTTCTTATGTTAATCTTCATCAATTTCTGCTTCCTTTTGCTCTCAGTTATTACAAAATCATCTAGCTCACTGGCAGAGTTGAATACACCTCTGGCATTACCCTCCCTGAATAACAACTCGTGTGTGAATGTAGATGCAAAATACTTATTTAGTTTGTTACCCACCTGAGTAGGATCATCAACAGTTGAACCATCGATATCCAGTGGACCAATCTGATTCATTTCCTTCCTTCTCCAGTTTACATAGGTAAAGAACTCTTTGCTATTTTTCTTGGCATCCTTTGCCAAAGATTTCTCATAATTTGCTTTTGCCTGTCTAACCTCCTTTGTGACTTGGTTACAGACTAGGTTATATCTATCATATCACCATGTCACCCATTAATTTATATGCCATGATTTTTATCCCATGCATATTGCTTCTCTTCCACATGTCTCATTAGTTCTTCTGACATCCATTTATGCCTAAACCTTCAACACAGTGACATAGCTACTATATAGGCAGGCAAGGCAATTGCCTCCGCGCCCTGGCCCGGGCTCTTTATACACTTAAATAGAAAGGGTGCAAATATTCTTGCACCCTTTCTATTTAAGTGTATCCCATCGCTGTAGAAGCAGTCTCTCCTGTTAACAAGCACAGACCACGCTGAAAAAAATTCTACCCCTTGAGCCTTGCACAATCTTTCAAGCAGTCAACAGTGACCTGTTGTTGTTAAAAACAGTGACCTGTAGTTGTTAAAAAAGTGAAAAAAGGTTATGTTTTTTTCTGTGCAATAATACTTCTAATAAAAATACTTCTTTAACAATAAAATCAAGAGAAATTAAATATATTTTTTCACTGAGTGAATTTTTCTTAAAAATTCTTCATTATTTTGTACTATTGCTTTTAGCTTTTCTTTTGTCAGTTTTTTTTTTTTTTTTTTTGTCGTCCACAACTTATTTACTACCCAGAAAAACTCTTTCCCTTGTACCGTTTGTTCCCATTAAGTATGTTGGCTACATGCCTCTGACCGTTTGATCGTCCCGGAGACAGCTTGGAATGCGGGGGAAAACAACTGAAATCCGGTACGTCTGGTCACTTTAGCTTATGATCAAAATATTATTAGTAAAATAAATAAATTTTCTGTTTATACTCCGGGACGATCAAACGGTCAGAGGAGTTTACAAGATACACAGAATACAAGAAACAGCACCGCTTCAGCAGTCACGGGCTTGAAGCCCGGTCTCTCAAGGAACACCTTGTACTTATGCACCCGCGCGCCTGACCCCTAGGCTACGGCGGCCTACAGTGTTAGTAGTGTTAGTATTAATGGTAGCAAATTATTGAGTTTATACAGCATCAGCCAAAAAAAAAACCGGATGACAAGAGCATTGCAGAAATCATCTTATGACCTCTCAAATTGTCTAGCTCTTCCTTGAATTTTTTTAAACTATGCAATGCCCAATGCCAGTTGGGAGTTTCTTCCAAAAGTCTTTTACTCACTTCTCAGCCCATCGACCCAATTTTCCTATATCTTGTTACAGTACTCACTTGATGACTGTCGTTAACCACCTGCTAACCTTTACCATCTGCAAACTTAGAGCCCTCGTGAGAAGCTCAGTTGGCCGGATCGCGGTCCTCCCCACAGGCGGTGGAAAAGACCTGATTTTGAATCCTGTCGATGTATTTTTAATTTTTATGGGCTGTTTAACCACGCGGTTGAGTTAATTGTTCTCATGCGAGGGTAGCATGGTTTTTATCCCGGAAACTGGATTTTTCGTCTAGCAAATAGAAAATCGATTTCAGAACACATGCAATTTACAGACAATATAAATGGAGCAGCTTTGCCTTAGTCTCCAATGTTCCTTAAAAAAAAAAAAAAAAAAAAAAACCCAATAGTAATAGCAAATTAAGACTTTAAGCCTGATGTACCTTCATCATTATCACTGATAAATATTGAAAACAAAAATGGACACAGCATTTAACCCTGGGAACTTCACTAATAACATTAGTCCACGAAAAGCATTGTCAATTATAACTCTCTGTCTTCTTTCACTTAACTATCCAATTATCCAGCAGTAGAAACTTGCCCTTAATGCCACATTGTTCCAGTTTTTATAGCAGCCTTTTATATGCGAGATTATCAAAAGCCTTCCAGAAGCCCAGGTATATAATGTCAAAATTATGTTTTGCATCCAGTTCCTTCGTCACTGCATCATAGTGGTTGGGTAAACGAGACCGCCCTTTGACAAATTTATGCTGTGATTGCTGTTAATTGTATGCTTGTCCAAATGGTCCTGCATTGCTTCTTTAATTAATGATTGCATTATTTTTCCTTGAAACACATTTTAAGCTAACAGGTCTGTAATTACTCATGTCGCCTTTTCATCCCCCCTTTATGAATTGGTCATACATTCTCACATCTCCATTCCATAAGGACCTCCACCATGAATCCAAGGAGACTTTCCTAATCATGCCGAAGACTTTGCTTACCCCTTTTTCTGCGACCCTTAATATATTTGTTTAGATTTCATCGGCCCAAGGTGTCTTCTTTGTGTCCATCCTCACCAATTTCTCATTATTTTTCCTTTCACCTATCACAAAGGCATTCAGTTTCTCGTTAAAGTTTGATAAACTTATGGCATCCCTTTCCCTAATTCTTTAGGTATGAATGTAGATGCAAACACCTATTCAATTCCCACAATTTGAGCACTGTCATCAACATTTAAGCCGTAGACCACAAGTGGCCTAATGTGATTCAACTCCTCCCTTCCACTGTTAATATAAGCATAGAAGTCTTTGCTCTGTGTTTTTTTTTTTTTTTTGCATTCTTTGCCAGAGACTGCTCATAATCTGCCTAACCTCCTTTGTGATTTTGTCCCCTGATAATTTATATGCACTCCATGCCCCTTTCTTCTTAGTTGTGTGTCTTAATAATTCATCTGATGTTCATTTAGGTCTAAGCCTTAAACAGTATTTCTTTGTTGGTATGAAAGGTCTATTAGCTTCTTTGATTACTTCCTCGAATAATTCCCATTTAGAATTTGCTGTTGGTAACAGCATCAATTTATCCCACTACACAAAATTTAAAAACTGTGTGAGATCTCTAGTCACCCTTTCGAAAGAAAAATCCTTGCCCTTTACCGTCAACAGTAATTAGATCATTATTTAAATTCCATATTATTACACTGTGATCGCTGCCACCCAATATGTTTTACCTGTAGATTCTTAATGCATGATGAATCACTGCTGATAACTTGATAGAGTATTGCTTCCTCTTGATGCCTCTGTAACATGTTGCTTAATAAAACGGTTATCCAAGAAATCCACAAAAGTCTTGCTTGTCTCACAGTAGTCTTGCTATTATGAGACATTCCTATTTTTGGCCCTCTCTCTGTTCGGTATAGCTGTTTGGTATACAGGCATTAGGTATATAACACACTCTTGTTCCAAATTTTGTTTTCCCAGTACTTATGTCACTTCAAACTGACTGAACATTGCACTCGTCACCCAAGTCGACTGGAAGCACTGCTTTAGATTTAATATTCTTCTTAACTAAGATCATAAACCCTGCAGATCTCCTTATATATATATATTTATATATTGTACTGGGGAGTACAATATATATATATATATATTGTACTCCCCTTATTCAAATTCAGCGTAGCTTGCGCCTGAGTGACACCACGTCTCCGCTATTTCTACAATGTCTGCATTCCGTGATTTAATTCTTTCTTCAAATTGATTAATTTTATTTACAATGATCCCAGTATTAATGTACCTGGAGGTATACATGCACTTGTTCTTTATCTTAGTTATCGTAACACAGCCTATGCAATCATTTGTTCCATGATGACCCACAACAGGGCCGGAAATCTCAGACACCTTGCTTTCCAGGCTGCTGCATGTACCATTAGTAGCAATGCAAAAATCACTTTCATCTCTGCCTGCGGCTCTTGCTAAACTATTGGTTTGTGTATCCTCCCAAGCTAGCAGTTTTACGATCCACCTATCACTGCCTACCATCAGCACATACATTTGCACCCGTTCTATTCAAGTGTATGCCATGCCTGTAAAAACAGCGTCTCCTGTTTACAAGTATAGACCGCGCTGCGAAAACTTTTACCCCATGAGCCTTGCATATTCTGTGAAGGCTCGATTTGATTGACAAAGTTCTCAACAAATACTACCTACTATCGTGTTCGTGCTGTATTGCAGACACTTTAAATTTCAATCCTAATTTGCGACCTTTTGCCAGCATTGCCCTGTAGGTCTTAAATCTGTTCCATATAGTTTACTCTTAATATCATTAGTCCCAACATGTACAACAATATCACTTTTTTTGTGACCTTAAAAGATGATATCTGCCATATAACGTTATCTACTTTTTCCCCTGGTAGACATATCCTGGTTCTATTCCACATGTCATTCTTGCACAACATATTTCCCTTTTTCCTGACAATAGAGTCACACGCAAAAACTAGCTCCTGTGGGACCAGGCACATTCTGCCTCAAGATTGCCGCTCTGCTGTCTGATGCAGAAGAGTGAGCCCTGGCATTGAATTGGGTAGCTTAGAGCATAATGGAGTCCCCCATTTTAATTCCTTTGAAGGCATTTACGCTACTTTTCAAACTCTCATAAACGTCCAGCAGAACGCTGAGTTGGCGACTAATTCCTTCACACTCTCTGCACCTAACACACACAAAGACACCCATCGTGTCTGGGTCATGTTATGTTATGTCCTCTTATGTCATACTGTGCCGTATATTTATTATTTTTGTAAATTTCCGCGTTCTTTGGTCGACTTGTTCTTGGCTGTACGAAAAACTGGAGCTTCTGGGGGAAAAAAAATGTAATCCTCCCCTGAGACCGACTAATTCTCTGACGTGAAAAATGCCCAAAAAAATTCCTTGCGTCATTTGCGGAAGTCGAACTTAGATCTTTTCTTCCTGATGTTGAGTTTGTTTGGCTAGACTTTAGGAGCAACTAGACTATTTTTCTTAGTGCATATTATCTGTAAATTGCGTGTGTTCTGAGGTTGATTTTGTGTTTGCTGGACGAAAAACCTGAGTTTCCGGGAGTAAAAACAATCTCCTCACCTGAGACCGACTAACTTGTGAAAAAGACCCATAAAAATTCCTCCCATCATCGACGGGATTCGAACGCAGGCATTTTCCACCCGGTCTTGGGAGAACAGCGGTCCTAACAATTAAGATGTGATATGACATCAACAACATGACCAATCGAAAATTATGCTAGTAATGTTTTTTTTTTTTTTTTTTTGCTTTATTTCTTGATTGTTATCACTTCGAGTAATTATTTCATTTGTGCCGTAAGCTGGAAGTGGCGCTTTAGTCGTCCCAAATTTAATTACTTTGTTGCTACAGGTGATAGGGTTAAGTATCAAGTCATCGTTTATAAACACTGATATTGTTAACCCGGTGTGAAAGTGACAATGTTGGATTATAGAGAGATTTAAAGTAAGACGTTCTTTCATGTAGTGTGATGATGATTCCTTATGGTTCGCTTACTTGCATAGTGCTTCTGCACTAGTAAGCCTAATGTGTGCCTAATTTTATGACAGTTGAAGCTGCTTTATCCCTCTGTCATAGTATAACCAATTAAATACACTTATGACGTTCATATGAAGAGGTATGGTTTGATCCATGTAGTTCTGATTTGTTAGAAATATATAGCGCATATGATTTTCCACTAAAATTGGCAAACACGCACACTAATTAGGATAGGACAGGGGTTCCCAACTTTTATACGTTTATACCTTTAGTTCCCCCTTTAAAATGTTTCATGAATTTCACGCGTTCCCAAAGTATCGGAACAAGTGCAAATAAACAGATGTGACCCTAATTTAGCTATGAATAGACATATTTTATAATTTAATATATACTTCAATACATTTGATGAAAGAAATAAAATATACCAATAAAGCGCGAATGATATCAATAAATAAAAAAAAAACGCTTCGTACCTGGATTTATGGGATGGTTTGCCATTTCGTTCAAAAATGCTTAACGAAAACAAGCGCCTCCCCACCCACCGCCAAAAAAATTAAAAAAATAAAATAAAATAGTGTGTGCCCAGGGGTTGGCGCGCCCCACACTTTGGGAAACTGGGATAGGAGTAATGTAAATATGAAGGTATTACAGTTCAGGTAAAAGCACTGCAAGGAAATACAACAGCGTGCGTTGCCTTCTGCCGTCTTACCCACTTTACTACAGTAGCACATAACACCAGATATATTTTTAGAAATGCTGGAGTCATTAAAAAACCTTTTTAGAATTTTGCATTATTGTGCATGCACACACACACCCTTCCTTTTCCTGATACCTTTTTCTTGTGGAAACTACATTTCTTAGTTTTTTTTAAACAAAACCTAGGCTGTTTGCTTTGGTTTGTCAAATAGCTTGACTTTCTTTTGACAAAATTTAGACTTCCTTAGGCCATTGAGGTATTTTGATAATGAATATGGAAATAACCTTTTTGCCAATGAATATGGAAATTGCTTCATTAATATTGAAAAAATAAAATATTAATAAATCAGCTATAAAAATATTGATATCATTTACAATGAATTCTCTTTAGTATTTGATACTGTTAACTGCATTACAGTAATCTGTAATCATTTGCTGGTTTAAAATGATGCAAATTTTATATTTGCATGCAGAAATTTTACAGTTGTCTTTTCTTTTTTTTTTTTTGGTTTTGATATTAATAATGGTATATCAGGCTTAATGTCCAAGTTTGCAGATGATACGAAGGTCAGCACAGTTGTTAATGACACTAATGACAGTACACTGCTGCAACAGGATCTAGAAAAGTTAAGAGCAAATGGGCTGAGAGGTGGCATCTGAAGTTTAACGTTGACAAATGTACTCTGGGGTTACTGCATATAGGAAGCAATTACCCCAGAGTAACATATCAACTGTATGGTACTACAGTTGCAGTGGTAGAGAATGAAAAGGACCTTGGGGGTAATTGTGCAGGCAAATATGAAGTTTTCTGAGCAGTGCAGAAGGTCTGCAAGAGTAGCTCATGGTGTCTTGTCAATGATACACAGGAATTTTTCTAGAAGGGAAAAGGAGTTCAGGTAAAAGCACTGCAAGGAAATACAATAGTGTGTGTTGCATTCTGCCGTCTTACCCACTTTACTACAGTAGCACATAATACCATATATATTTTTAGAATGAAGGTAATGGTCAGGCCACACTTTGAGTACTCGGTACAGGTCTGGAGGCTTCATTTTAAGAAGGATGTAGAGCTGCTGGAACGAGTACAGAGAAGGGCAAAAGATTAGTGAATGGAACAAAGGGTTGCTCTTGTGAAGGAAGGCTTAAGTTTTACAGATTACAGTGCCTGGAGACTAGGCACCTGCGAGGTGATCTGATTGAGGTGTATAAAGCCTTGAATGGTTTGAGCATGCCCAATGCTGATGGGCTTCTTCCTCTTGCTCAGAATAATTGCCTGAGAGGGCATAAATTTAAATTGAGGAAAGACAGTTGTAGGATAGATGTGTGGAAGTTTGCCTTTAGCCAGTGGGTGGTTGATCGCTGGAAAAAACTTCCATCTGTTATTGTAGAAGTTGATAGCTTAAATAGATTCAAGGCAGAACTAGACAAACATTTGGAGCGAGTGGATGGGTGAAATGAGTTTTTTTTTTTTTTTTTTTGGCTGATGCTATATAAGCTTGCTTTCTTGTATCATGTGCCTTTACTAATGCTAGTAATCTGATTACTGCGACTGCAGTTTAACCCATCTAGGTGGCACAAGGAAGTTCATAAGTCAGTTTAAGTTGAATAACAAAAATAAATGTGTAGAATCACTTGCAGGTCTTATTTGTTTACATTTTATAATGGTCCTATCTAAAGGACCATTATAAAATGTCTAAAGATGTCTAATGGTTCTTTAGATAGGACTAGGCATAATACGATATGAGCACGAAATAACTATATAATATTGGTGTAAATACATCATAGTTAGCTCATAAAAATAAACTACAATCATAGTGTAAAGACAGATTTAATTCTATCTCATATTGTGATCAGCTTCACGATGAGTTACCATGTCTCGCACTACCTCGAATAAGTAACTCTTCACTAATAGAGAAGACTATTGTTACTTACTCTCAGTGGGTGGTGACACTTAATGAGCTTTTATTCATCTATATTGTATGTTAAGGACATGACATTCAAACTAATAAGATGATGCTTTCAAATTTATGTAATACCATTCATAGGAAGGCAAATTCAAAGAAAGTGAACTTAATTAATTTCATTTTCCACAAAAATAAAATAATATTTGTAAAATAATAAGAGATGTTTACCTCAATATAATACATCTCCAGCATTGCTCTCCAGCAATTAAAATGAAAAAATCGAAAATCTTACATGTAATGTAAGATTTTCGATTTTTTTCGTTTTAATTGCGGGAGATTATCATACGGAAGTGTTCTATGTGTTATTATATTGAAGTAAACTTATTGTTTTACAGATATCGATATCAACGTAGAACGTATTGAGCATTACAGCTTTGGTTCATACTATAAAAATAATATATATGTGTGTTAAATTTTTTGTGACATCTTCTCAAGCCCAATTGTATTTTTATAAATATGAATATAGTATGTATGTAAAGAAATTTATATTTTGTAATATTTATAAGATTTTTCCTTTCATGTTGCATATTGTTTGGTGTTTTGATTATCAGGGAAATTTTTCTAACCACCTTGAATAATAGGGAGTTTACTGTATATAGGGTGTTTGTGCACCCGATAAAATAAGTGCCAACTTACATTTATTTTACATGGATGTATTTTGGACTTTTTTTTTGTAAAATTAGTATGTTTGTAACAAATTAACATTTATTTTAGTTTTAATTGCCAAATATGTTTTGTATATTTTTTTGTTTTTCCTCTAATTCCCAATTTTCTATGGCACTTTTTTTTTTTTTTAGCTGTGGTACTTTTCAGGAATGTACCTCTGTGGTTGATGAGGGATTACTGCACCTAAGTTTCTAGAAGATGCCAGATGAGCTGCAGATTTAAGTTCCTCAAAGGAATTAAATCTGCAGACTCAATATCCAACCCAATACTATCCCCATATATCTGGTGGCACAGCAGGATCATCACAAGCAGA
Organism: Mastigoproctus giganteus; assembly: GCF_048544385.1. Lineage (NCBI taxonomy): Eukaryota > Metazoa > Arthropoda > Arachnida > Uropygi > Thelyphonidae > Mastigoproctus > Mastigoproctus giganteus. Next base: position 162,472,021 of record NC_143575.1, read on the forward strand.
ATGTTGGTTCACAGAGGGTAGTTTTTCTTGGAGATTGCATTGTATAAAATATCCAACTCTCCTTTGCATAAAATGTTGGCACTTCTGTAGACAGGTGGGCAGGAGCCGCAGTGTGTAGCCCATGCTTCTTGATTAGACTGGGGTTCGAGCCCATGACCATCAAATATGAAGGATACGGAAAGGTCAGGGAATGACCACCGCATATCCCCAGAGCAGTATGGCCTTAGTTGCTAATGCTTCTAAAAACCAAATAACAAACAAACAAGCATAAAATGTTCCTCATTTCAGGGAAACATGGAAGATTTTATACAAAGGATAGAACTAGGGTATCTGCAGAGTGAAAAAAAAATTGTTGATATTCTAGAACAGTTATCTTTTAAGGTCACAAAAGGTAATGTTCTTATGCATATTGGTACTAATGACGTTAAACATAGTCAGACTGATTCATTACTTAATAGGTATGAGGTGAAGTTTAGAAAAAGCCTTAACTTAAGGCTGACTTTTGTCTAGGCATGTTATGAGACAGTTGGTCATGTTGAGAGCCTTGTAAATCAAATAAGCTATAAGAGATTTTGTGAGCCTCGTGGGAAAGAATTTTTCTGAGCATAGCAGTGCATGTAAAATAAGGGGACTGTTTTTGTGGAGGTGGGAGATGGTTTTTGTAGAGTTAAGTAAGAAATATAAATGGTAGTTAAATTGAAAGGATTCAAAAATATTTGCTGATACTCTTGAGACAATGTTCAGTGGTTTGGAACCATGCAAGTTTGTGGGGGGATGTACAGACTAATAGTTTAACACCCTATAAGCAGAGTTGAAAGGCCCCGAGTGCCAAGCGTTTCTAGTGATCAGGCGATTTCTGTGCAATTATAAAGCGATTCCTAAAATGAAAGAGTGTTAGATATATTAAGAGTTTAAAGTTAATTCTCTTCTGTAAATATATATAGTTACTGAAAAGTATCAGTGCAAAGGTTCCTAAGAAAGGAAAGTCACCTTTCTTTTATTTATATTCTAGTCTTACTAACCACTAATCTACTTCCGCTTGGTCACTAGGTGGCACCGCTCCTGCCTCCCCGTGGCGGGGCCGGAAACCTGGGAGGAAAAGCTCTCACTCCCAGGGCTAAACGGAGCAAACATGAATGACTCAAACATTACCATGAATCCCAAAGATCTGACTCCTTTGAGTCGGAAAAATGAGGACAATGTGACTATTGCAACCAAAAGGCAAAAAAAGGAAATAACATCACTTAATGCACCTACCTTTATTGTCTTTAATTCTACGACAGAACAGCCATTAGGAAAATTGTCGCCATTCGTCATCCAGAAATGTTTAGAAAGTGTGGCTGGAACACCAAAAAATGTTAAGCGACTAAAATCAGGCGACATTCTAGTCGAGACAGCAAATGCCAAACACGCAGAAAGACTGCTTCAAATGAAAACATTTGGTGGGATCCCAGTAAAGGTCTCTCCCCATAATACGCTAAATACATCGAAAGGAGTAATTTCTGAATGGGACCTTATCAGCGTCTCCGAAGAAGAAATTAAAGATGAACTTGAAAATCAAGGCGTTATAGCTGTGAGAAGGATTAAAATTACAAGAGATGGGACACTTATCCCAACCAGAACTATCATACTGACGTTCAACACTCCTAAACCACCTACATCTGTGAAGGCCGGATATCTAAATTGTAACATCAGACCATACATTCCAAATCCTCTCCGCTGCTTTAAATGCCAAAAGTATGGTCATTCACAAATGGCATGCCGTGGTGTAGCTATCTGTTCCAACTGCGGGTCCCAGGAGCACAACAATCAGAACTGTTCATCCGAGAAACCGAAATGTCCAAACTGCAAGGGAGACCATTCTGCCTATTCCAAGAATTGTGAATATTGGAAAAGAGAAAAGCAGATTCAGCAGTATAAACTGGAACATTCTGTCACATACCAAGAAGCTAAGAGAACTATACACCCGACTATCTTAAACAGACCTTCCTACGCGCAGGTCATAACGAATCATCGTACAATAGAAACCCAAACAGATTTTACAATCCCTCCAAAGAAATCTATCTCAGACTGGGCACGAGCACTACTCACAATTTCCCAGCCAAAACATCAAGAGAAACTCACCAACACACCACTTTCCGTGCCTCCCGATAAAAAACACTCAGAATCGAAAGCCCCTCAAGGAAAACATAATGTCATAAGTCAGAAGGCAACCGAACAAATGGAGACAGAAGCAACCAACCAAGCAGATGAATCAGTATTAGAAATTTTCGCGGAAGACGATATGGACACCGGAAAACCATATTTCCCGAAAAAGGAAAAACCAACGTGTGAAAGACTTAAAACAGCATCTAGGAAACAGACCGAAAACCTCTCCAAAACCAAATAATGAAAACCATAATCCAGTGGAATTGTAGAGGACTACGCACTAACATAGGTGATATATATGATCTGATTACACAGTATGCACCATTATGTCTTTGCTTACAAGAAACCTACCTCAGACCTCAAGACTCTACCTTAATAAAGAACTATACAGCATATCGAAAGGACAGAGTAACAGGTGGCACAACCCATGGTGGTGTGGCAATACTAATAAATTCTCTCATTCCGTCCCAGATTGTCCCGCTAAAGACAACCCTTGAAGCGATTGCAGTACGCATAGCCACTAGATCCCTCATAACAGTAATAACAATTTATGTTCCACCAAACCAAAATTTATTACAACAGGACTTAGAAGACATTGTAAGGCAGGTACCAACACCCTTCTGTATACTAGGCGACCTCAATGGGCATAGCCCTGTGTGGGGTAACACAACCACAGATCGGAGAGGAAAACAAATTGAAAAATGGATAGACGAGAATGATTTAACTTTGTTGAACGACGGCACACATCTTCCATCAGGAAATACTACAGCTATAGACCTGTCTATATGTTCTCCAATACTAAAATTAACAAAATGAGTGGCAGATACCCGATTACTCCAACTCCGATCCTAAACTGGAATGGACAAGTCACTGCAGAGCCGTCAGAAATAGCCAATGCACTGGGCGAAACCTTCGCCAGAATATCAGCGACCACTTCATATACTCACAGTTTTCAAATATACAAGGCAAGAATGGAAAGACATAAACTGAATTTTTCCACAAGAAATAATGAAGAGTACAACCTACCCTTAACATTCTACGAATTGAAACACGCTCTATCCCAGACAAAGCAAAGTGCTGTAGGTCCAGACCAAATCCACTATATGATGTTAAAACAACTTGATGATCAATCCCAATTGGCATTACTAGAACTATATAACAGAATCCTTCTAGAAAACCAATTTCCGGACAGTTGGCGTCATGCAATAATTCTTGCTTTCCCAAAATCGGGGAAAGACCTCTCTGACCCACGCAACTACCGTCCAATTGCTCTAACCAGTTGCCTGGGAAAAGTTATGGAGAAAATTATCAATGCTCGTCTAACATGGTTTTTGAACAGAAATAACCTTCTCAATCCAGCACAGCATGGTTTCAGAAAAAATCGTTCAACACTCGATTTACTGGTCAAATTAGAAAACAGTGTGCGGAATGCCTTTATCCGAAAAGAGCACCACGTAATGATATGTTTTGACATAGAAAAAGCTTACGATACTGCGTGGCGTTACGGAATTATTCAAAACCTATACCACCTTGGATTACGTGGACACCTTCCAAAATATATTCAAAATTTCTTACTCCACAGGTCATTTCAAGTTAGATTGCAGAATACTCTTTCAAAAGTTTTCACCCAAGAAGAGGGTGTACCTCAGGGGTCTGTGCTTAGCACAACCCTCTTTGCTATCAAAATAAACTCCATAACTGAGCATATACCAAAACCTGTTGATACCGCTTTATACGTTGATGATTTCAGTATGTCCTATCACTCTCAGAATATGCGAACAATAGAACGGCAGTTACAGGGAGCAATAAATAAAATAAGTCAATGGGCACAAACAAATGGCTTCCGGTTTTCCACACAGAAAACTGCATGTATACACTTCTGTAGGAAACGAAACCTACACCCTGATCCTGAACTTAAACTAGATGGATATGTGATCCCAGTTGTACCAAACATAAGATTCTTAGGACTTCTCTTAGATAAAAAACTGACATTCCTTGAACATATTAAGCAACTAAGACATTCTTGCATCAAGAAGCTAAATCTACTCAAAGTTCTCTCCGCAACAACTTGGGGTGCAGATCGACATACACTACTCAAACTTTATCGAGCAATAGTGCGTTCCAAGCTGGACTATGGAGCACCAGTTTACGACTCCGCAAGACCAAGTGCACTGAAATGGTTAGATCCCATACACCACAGTGCACTCCGTATAGCACTTGGAGCTTTTCGCACTTCACCTGTACAAAGCCTATATGCAGAAGCCCATGAACCTTCACTACAACTTAGACGACAGAACTTATTATTACACTATGCTGTAAAGATAAAATCCATCACCGATCATCCAAATAGAGAGGTTCTGTTTTCATCGTACTTTGAAAACGTATACCAAGCCCATCCACGAATGAACCGCCCTTCCAACATCCGTCTCAAAGATTTACTGTTATGCCGAGAGCTTAATTATGATGACATAGCTACCACGACTACACACATCATTCCACCATGGATTATAATTCAACCTGTGTGTGACCTGCATTTCCAATCTTGGGGGAAAACAAATCTCCCGAGAACAAACTACCAGCAACTACATGCAGCATACAAAGAAAAATATGAACATTACACTTTCATATACACAGATGGCTCAAAAACAGAAACTTGTGTAGGAGCTGCGATTCATTCTGAAGACTGTACTCTCATCCAACAACTTCCAAAAGAATGCAGCATCTTTACAGCAGAATTACAAGCCATTTTGATGGCCGTAAACAAAATTAAACATGAACAGATAGCAGACAGCATAATTTTCACTGACTCGCTTAGCTCTGTCATTGCTTTACAGAATGCCAATACTAAAGCACACCCAGTTTTACAACAGGTACAATACTCAGTATCTAAGCTATTGCAAAATAATCACAAGATCAGTTTCTGTTGGATTCCAGGCCACACAGGAATAACTGGGAATGAAAGAGCAGATAAAGCAGCAAGAGAAGCTGCTACCTCTTACTATGCCTTCCGCTCAATACCATATACCGATTATAAGTCGTTAATCCACCAAAGCAGTTTAAAACAATGGCAACAACATTGGAAAGATCAAAGTAACAACAAACTTCGTGTAATTAAACAAACACTCCGACCATGGACTACCAGTTGCCGATCCAACAGACACGAAGAAGTGATCCTTGCTCGATTGCGAATTGGGCATACCCATATGACCCATTCTTACATACTCAGAGGTGAAGACCCTCCTCAGTGCCAAAACTGTCGAGTTCCACTCACTGTACATCACTTCATGGTGAACTGTCCAAGATTTACTTCAGAACGTATAAAAGCCTTTCAAATAACCACGAACGCACAAAACAACCTAACGCTCAAAACAATTTTAGATAACCGGCCAAATATTACCGACGTTTTCTTTTTCCTTAAGTTAATCGGATACTACCAAAACATATAAAAATAAATAGTGTAACATTTACAAAAAAGTTATGTAATTATAAAATAAAATCTTGGCTTCCCATCTGAACAACATAATAAAAAATGTCGAAATATGAAACTCTAACCTAGATTAGGCGCATTATAGCCTAAGCTGCTCTTGCGCCAATAGCTCTTAAACAACAACAACAGCAGAGTTGAAATGTATTCTTGCATTGTTCTATTAGGACATGAAGTAACCCTAAGAAGCGGGTGGAGATTTCATAGCCTGCTCAAGGTTCACATGCTATTAGAGTTAATGAAAATACGTTAACTATTAGAGTTAGTGAAAACCATATTAGAGTTAATGAAAACACAAACAGAAACACATCATCTTCTTGCATTATACACTAATGCTAGGTGTATGGTAAATCAGTTTGACGTATTGGTTAAGTCATCAAATGCTAAAATTATAAGAATATCATGATCGTGGTATAACTCTGATATTGAGGATGCAGAATTTGATATGGCAATTACTACATGCATAAGGACAGATCTGACAGAGGAGGTGAAAAGTTATACATTTGGTTAAGAAGCACATAGATTCAAAATAGTACAACCAGCATACATAGTTTGCTAGTGTAATATTAAGCTAGTCCGGTATGAAGAAGCACTGGGAAAACAAAAACGAGGGTACTTTATAGGCTAAATGAATGTGTTGAGTAAAATGAACAGTTAACAGACAGATAGAATGGACCAACAAATCAGGATGTTTTAGTGTGGGGGGAAGGAAAAGAAAGGCAATTTTCACCTTTTAGATGTTGAGTGAGCTTGTGGGTTGGCAGCTCACTCAATAGCAAAACAACATACTGCATTGCACAATTCGTGTGTTGCGATGTGGCAGTCCTTTTTGATCAGAACATCAATCCAGCTCTTGTTGGTTGTCACTGATGTTACTGGCCGGCTGCTTCGGGGTTTGTCAACAATGTTACTTTCCCGACTCTTAAACAGTCTTACTCAACATCTAACTGCACTCACATCTACTGTATTGTCACCATAAACATTTTTTAGATGCATATGGATTTCAATAGGTGTCACTTCTTTCTTGGTAAGAAATTCATTTACCACTCTCTGCTTGATACGTATATCTGTAACATCCACCATTTTGAACTATCCATGACCATGTGCAGCATGCATGAGGCTGATCACACCACCACTCAGTATGGTGAAACTAGAGACCTCTAGTGACCATAGTGACGCACGAAATGATCTATGGTGCCACATTTTGAAAGCAAAAAATTAGGAGGCATTACTTTCATACTGGTCTTTGTAGCACATTGATTTTGGAAGAAATAGCTACTATCAAAGGTAAAGGAAAGTTGTTGATCCATGCATCAAGAGGCACATGATGCATGGATACAAGGTTATAGAGCATCAGCCAAAAAAACCCCCACATCCTTACCTGTCCTTCCATCTAATAATTTATATAATCCTTTCTTAAATTTATTCTGACTATTGGCATCCAAAACACCAGATAGAACTTTGTTCCAGTGAGCAGTTACTCTCTAGCTGAACCCCTTATATGTGTCATCTGGGAAGGAGTAAAGAAGACATTCAGTTTACTTGGTCCATTTAAAGTCTTTAACACATCGGTTAGGTCTTGCAAGTGCCAAGTTTTCCAAACACCACAGTTTACAGAATTTGTCTTCTTTTTAAGAGAACCATCTTTTCCTCCCAACTAATCTTGTTGCTCAACTCTGCAGCCATGCCAACAGAACCATGTCCATCCCAGAAGGAGGCTTCCAGATCTGTATGCAATAGTCAAGATGCAGCCTAATGATTGCCTGATATAATGGGATAATCACCTCAACTTATCTTCTGGCAAAATTCCTGTATATCATTGACAGCACTTCATGAGCTGTCATAGCAGCCTGCTCAGAGAACTTCATGTCAGACTGTTCAATTAGTCCTAGGTCTTTATCATTGTCCACTACCTTCATTATAGGTGGGAAGGAGCAGCAGTGCGTAGCACATGCTTCTTGATTAGACTGGGATTTGAGCCCGTGACCATCAAATATGGAGGATGCGGAAAGGTCAGGGAATGACCACCGCATATTCCCGGAGCAATATGGCCTTAGTTGCTAATGCTCCTAAAAAACAATAACTACCTTCATTGTGGTAGTAGACAATGATCAAGACCCAATTGGCATGTTATTCTGCAGTTACTGCCACCCAAATGCAACCTCCGTTTATCAGTGTTAAATCTCATTTTGGTTTTCAGCTTATCTACCTAGTTTCTCTTAGTCTTGTTGCAGCAGCATGCTTGATTCCTTTCATTAACCACCCTGCCAACCTTTGTATCATCAGCAATTAATAAGTATTGCACTGAATTTTGACAGACTGCACCATTATTATTAGTCCATGATGGGAATAGTGATTAGTAATCACTCTTTGTCCCCTGACACACAGTCATATAGACCGGGGTTCGAGCCCTTAACCACCAAATACGGAGGATGCGGAAAGGTCAGGGAATGACCACCGCATATCCCTGGAGCAATATGGGCTTAGTTGCCTAATGCTCCTAAAAACCAAATAACAACAAACAAACTCAGTCATCTCTCTGTCCATAGCAGTAACTTTCCCCAGTGTCACACTGCTTCAGTTTGTACAGCACAGTAGTCTTTCTTGAGTAACAGTATCAGAAGCTTTATTGATTTGCTGTGATCCTGTCCACAGATGTAGGTTGAATAATTTCATTTTAAACACAGTTTAATGCCAGAAGATATGAAAAAGTCATATGGCATTGAGCTGTATTGCAGAAATGCATAATTTTGCTTTAACAGATAATTAATACTAATACAACCTACCAAGTCTCACTTACTTTTTCTGAAAGAATCCAATAATCTCTTCCTCAACCAGTTATCTCAGTTGCCCTAATTGTTTTCTTTACAATTCCTTTCACTTCAGAGGTGGTATTTGTGCACATGTCAGCAATTTCCTAATTTGGAATCTGCTTTTTGACAACTTCTGGCATAAAATTTCTCTATCACATTCATCTGTTACCTTTATAGACTTTCCACTTCTACCGATCACTCTCCGATCTCCTTTCTTTGAAACTTGATTTTCTACACTAACTTCCCTAACAGTGATGTACATTTCCTTGGTGATTTTAATGTATACATCCCTTAACTGGCATCAGTTTTCTAGTTACGTGGACCCAGCTGGCCAAGGTGCTGAGGCTTTTACAGTTACTAATGATCTCACACAGCTTGTTCATTTACCTACCAGGATACCAGACAATCCTAACTACACATCTAGTATTCTTGATCTTTTTCTCATCAACAAAATCCTTCAAAGTACATGTTCAGTGTCATTGGTTCTCTAACTATCTTAGATCGCAACTTGGTTTTGCTTACTTCTTCAATGGAGCCTTTCTCATATTTCCACTCTTACCCTCTTTGTTTGTCATGAGAGGAATGTGAAATTGGATGATTTATATCATTTTTATTCTTTTCACTGATTGGATTACTGTTTTAAATCTTCTGATTCCAGTGTTTTCTTATATCATGTCAGTGAAATTATTCTTGTAGAAATGAATTCCTTTATTCCATACTCTACCTTAAAATCTCTTCCTTTAACTAACCCTTGGTTTTTCTAATAAATGTTCTAAGACTGTTCAAGATAAGGATGCAGTATATCAAATCATCAGCTTCATTGTCTGCCTACACTAATGCTTATAATAATTGTAAAACACTTATAAAGCAATCCAAACTCAGTTCTGAACAGGCCAAGAGTAGAAAACTTGCATCTTGTTGAAATAATAGTTGAGCATTTTGGTCTTTTGTCAAATCTGTTGGTTGCAACTTTTGTCCATCTATCGTCCCACCATAAGTTACAACCTGATTATTATGTTGTATTCTCAGCTAAAGATAAAGCAGACTTACTAGCATTCTTCTTTTCTTTTAATGCTTGTACTGATGATCTTGGTAAATCACCTCCTACCATACTCAGTACACTCTACTCGATTCCTCCTGTATTCTTCTGACAGGATAAAAAAAAAAAAGTAAATTGCAGCCATTATCAACCCACTGCAGGATGGAAGCCTCCTCAACAATTCATGCTGAGGGAAATGGACCATAATCTGCCACGCTGGTCCTGTGCAGGTTGGCAGATTGACCGTATTTAGCAGTCAGGGGCTTGAACCCCGGTCTACTCAGAGCGTGTGCCGCTGCACTCCCGCTCCTGACCACTCGACTACGGAAGAATTCTCAACAGCCTTGATGCTAAGGACACTCCTGGATGTCGAGTTCGCTGTTATTCTCTCTCTCTCCTTTTTTACACTCTCACTCCACTGGTATTTTTCCTTCTGCTTGGAAATTTTCTCATATCTAGCCATTTCCTAAAATGGCAAATTCCTTACTTCCTGTTATCATCCCAATCTGCTTATCTCTAGCCTTTCTAATTAAAAGTAACCAAGAAATCCTTCAACCACCAACTCTTAAACTAATATATTATAAACTTATGTTACTCATTCTTGGAAAAATTTAGTGGAAAAGTTTATGATAAAAGTCAAACAGTTGCTCTTGACATTTTTAAAGTTTTTGATTGTGTTTGGCATAAAGGCCTTTCAAAGCAGCTCCCATCTTATTGATTTCAACTGTTTTCTGCAATTGGGTATCCAGTTTTCTCTCTCTGACTGCTCACTGCAAGTGGTGGTTGATGGCTCTGTTGTTTAACTTCTCCACTAATGCTGATGTTTGCCAAAATTCAATTTTTTATCCTGCCCTTATTGTATATCCGTAACCTTCTTTCACTGATTGGAAATTCTGCCAGTGGTTTTACTGTGATAGCAGTCTACCCTCCACCTAGTTTGAGAAACCTTGCCATGTATAAACAGCTTCAACTTCTCAAATATCCACCACCATTCAAGGTGCTGGGGATTTCAAGAACTGCTGGGAGTCATCATGGAACATCTAAATACATAGGCTGTGTTAGGGTAACTAAGAGTAAGAACAGGTGCATGTATACTTGCATATACACCAGTGCTAGGAGTATAGTAAATAAATTTGATGAATTTGAAATGCTGGTCAAGACATCAAAGGTGGATATTATTGGGATATCAGAGATGTGGTGTCACACAGATATAAGGAATACAGAATTGCAATTTGGAGAGAACAATGTGTATAGGAAGGGAGGGGGGGATTATGTTGTTAAGAAACACAGAAAATCTAAGGTACTTTATCCAGTTGACATAGGTGGACAGTGCAATGTTGAGTCAGTTTGGTGTGACATAAGCACTGGGAAAGCAAAAATGAGAGGAGTATGTTATAGGCCTAACAACTGTGATGAGTACAATGAAGAACTGTACAGAGAAATACAGTGTGCCAGTAAATCAGAATGTCTTATAATGGAGAATTTTAACTTCCCAGATATTGAGTGAAACTTGTGGTTTGGTCACTTGCACACTAGCAAGGCTTTTGGATTTATTGGATGACTGATTTCTGCAGCAGCATTGTTTGAGAGGCAACCAGAGGGAGTAAATACTCTTGATCTGATTATCAGCAGTGATTATTTCTGCACTAAGATTCTGCAGATAAAGGAACCACTAGGTGGCAGTGATCACAGTATGTTGATGTGGGATTTACTCAGATGTAACTACCATTGGGGTAAAGGGAAGGGTTTTTGCTTTGGTAAAGGTGACTACAGTGGTCTCAGACAGTTTTTAAATTCTATGCAGTGGAACAAACTGATGGTGTTACCAACAGCAAGGAGGTGATTATCCCTTTGTATAAGGCAATGGTCTGGCCACACTTTTGAGTACTGCATACAGGTTTGGAAGCCTCATTTTAGGAAGGATGTAGAGTTGCTGGAATGGATACAGAGAAGGACAACAAGATTGGTGAGGTGAACAAAGGGTTGTTCTTACCAAGAAAGGCTTAAGTTCTGCAAATTGCAGCATCTGGAGACTATGCACCCATGCAGTGATCTGATTGAGGTGTATAAGGTCTTGAGTGGTTTGAGTAATATCAATGTTGATGGGATTCTTCCCTCACTCAAATTATGCACCTGACAGGGCATAAATTCAAATTGAGTAAAGGCAGTTATAGAATAGATGTGTGGAAATTTGTCATTAGCCAGCAGGTGGTTGATTGCCAGAACAAACTGCCATCCATGTTATGGAAGTCGATAGCTTAAATAAATTCAAGGAAGAACTGGAGAAAATTTTGGAGCTAATGGATGGCTGAAATGGGTAAATGTATAAGCTTGCTTTCTTGCATCATATGCCTCTACTAATGCAAAAAATCCTTAAATGCAGAATTCCAGGTAATTCTTCAGTGATGGCAAAGAAAACTTATTTGACTTCAGTCCTACTAAGAATCAGTACTGTCTTATTTCTCCCAAAAGGTCTGCTCTTTCTATGTACACTTCATCAACACTCAGGTTTCTACTCAAGATCACCTGTGTCTAATATAAATTTTCCTGACTTCTTTTCTATCTTGGTATAAACATGTCACAAATATTGCTACCTGCGCATTAAACAAATTGGTTTTCATTTTTGCTCTTGCCTTTACTTTTCTTCTAAACAGCCACTGACTCTATGAATTGCAAATCTCCCCTACCATGGAATATTGTTACCACATCTGGATAGAATGTGGTTCCCTTAAAATCTCTCTCAGGCTGCTAGATTCTGTTCAGAAAAGGGAGGCAATCATCATGTGAATTAGTGAAATGCATCTTATGAATTTTCTTCTCTCTCTCTCTCTCTCTCTCTCTCACATATAGACATTGTTTCTGTTGCATGCCCTTCTTGTAGAGACAGTTATAGAGGCATAACGTATCAGATCAATTTTCATGAACGGCAAAATGGTGATATGTTTGAAATTTTTAATGGTAAGATAGTAAATAGCAAAGATTTGATGATGTTATTTGTGACAAATTACTTTTGAAAGAGATGGAATGTTAGGTCACTGATATTCATCGATTGAACTAGTAGAAAGTGTGCAGAAGGTATTATATTCCTTTTCATGGCTCCCACATCTGCTGGAGCCATGAAAAGGAAAATGTGCTATTCAAGATCTGTGCTTTGGTGGTATACAGAATGTGGAAATCACTTCTGTTCAGAGAGCAGCAAATAAAGCAAGACAAGTTCCAGCACCATCAGTGAAAGAAAGAAAGAAGAAGAGGCCTTCTACAGGAAGCTGAAATGTGTAGGCAAAATTTAGTCAGTCTTGAGAATCACTGTATTAGAATGATTAATTGTAAGAAGATGGAGTCTTGGTAGGTTCTTGTTGGTTCTAAGGGGAATAATCCATGAGGTCTAGTGCCTAAAATTGTTAGCAGTGAAATTAAATTAGATAAAGTGGTATGTTCTGTTAAGAAACCTCAAGGTATGGACTTCAAGGTGGCATGAATCAATTTGTACTATCATTACAGCCTCATTTTTCCAAAATGGAACAGTGAGATTCAAAAGCAAATCCACCAGAAAAATACTAATTGAAATGATCTTTGAGCAGAAAATTATTTCTAAGCTCAGTGGCACTCTCTTACTGATGAGAGAGGGGAAAGCCCAGTGGTATTGATTTATTATAAGTAAAAATAATTAAAAGGATTTTAATTACTTTTTGCTTTCAGGTAATTGATTAATTTTTAATTACTTTCAAGTAATTAAAAGGATTTTCCAAATAAGGGCTCAATGTGTTGCTACCAGAAGATGTCAGTAAGGTCTGAAATCAGTGTAAGCTGATTTTTCTTTAAAACATTTTTAAAAATTTTATTTTTCTTTATTATTATTATTACAATTAGCCATATGGTGCAAGGAAGCCTGCGGCTATTGCTGCACCAGCCAAAAAAAAAAAATTCTGAGTTACCCTGTGAGAGAGAGAGAGAGAGAGAGAGAAGGGGGATCATTAAGAATGAGATAATGATGATATCCAGCTCAGGACCCTGGGTGTGCTAAGCCCATACTCACCAGATGTGAGCCCCTGGGGATAATTATGTTGCACGTTTCTATTGGTCACACCTATTGATGTACATAATTGAATGATTAATAATCACTTATTTCAATAATTGAAATAATTGATTATATGCAGATCAGTCGATTATGAAATTGACAACAAGAAAACTGAGGAAGAAGGAAAAAAGTGACAGTGCAGTGATTCAATCCAGCATTATCAAAACCAAAAATAATTTCTTTCTCACTCACACCTAATAATCATGTCATCAAGCTTACCAGCTGCAATGTTTTTATAAACATCATTTGGGGGGGAAAAGAGGAGTACAGTTCATAAAGTCTTTTGTGCATGAAAGTTTCACCTACAAAAATTCCAAATCCTTTATCATCTTTCAGAAGGTTGAACTGTGCATGTGGTTTTTAGAAAAAATTTACAATAATGCCAGTTTTGTGAAGGGGGTGTTGTTTCATTGAGGCCCACTTTTATGCGAATGGAGTGGTGAATAAACATGACTTGCTATTATTGGTTATAGGAAAATCCTCATTGGTATACTGGAAGTAACCAATAAGGAACAGAGAAATTGAGTTTGGTGTGGTATATGGAATTTAAATGCTTTTAGACTTTTTTCTTTAAAAGCATAATAACCATAGAGGATTACTTACTTGGTCATGCCTAATAATGAGTTAATCCCTCAACTTGAGGGTCGACTGGTTTATGGAAGTTGCCACACCACCACCACTACAAACCATACTACTTCCGGTTTAACACAGTGTTCATGAAAATTTTCCTTACTGGATCAGCTGAACAGGAGTAGTAGAATAAGGTAATCAAATTTGATTCTCATGGAAAGTATAGCCCACATGCTGCACATCTCCAGTCCATGGGTACCTCCCCTGAGTCCAAGGAAGCTCTCATAATTATGGCTAAGGGTTTGCTTACAACATATGGGCCTATTTTCAGGATTGATTCAGGAATTGAAAACAGTTTATATGAACACATGAGATTCTAAATGACTGAATTTTAAAAATAACTATGGAGGTTTAAATTTTAAAAAATTTAAAAACTAATAAATAAAAATAAGCAGACATGTTCCTAATGAAATGTTTATTCATACTAAGTACGTTTACTTACCCTTATTTATTTTTTTTTATTACTTTTTGCCATTGAATATTCCATGGCCGACTTTTAAAATTCAGACAGCCATAGAACTGCAACCATTCAGAATTGAACAAATGTTTATATGAACTTTCAGGTCTTGGATCAATCCTGGATAATTTCTGGTTATAATAATTACCTATGAGAAATAGGAGAGTGAGTGTGTAGGATAAATTTCCCCTCCCAACAAGTACATTCTATAAGCATGTTCTAGCATGTTATGAACTTTTAAAACAATTCAGAAATGGGCTGAGAGGAGGCTTGGGGTAAACCCAAGCCTCGTATTTGCCCATTTCTAATAGATAATGTAAAAAAACTGAGTTAAGTTCTGGATCACACTGTAAGACTTTTTTATTTATTTTTGTCGCATATGCTCTAATTACTAGCAATGGTCAGGCTACACCTTGAGTACTGCGTACAGGTCTGGAGGCCTCATTTTAGGAAAGATGTAGAGTTGTCTGAGCAAGTACAGAGAAGGGCAACAAGATTGGTGAGGGGAACGAAAGGTCTTACCAAGAAGGGCTCAAGGTCTGCGAGGTGGTCTGATTGAAGTGTATAAGGCCTTGAATGGGTAGAGCATGCTCAATTCTGATGGGATTCTTCCTCTTGCTCAGATTACGAACTTGAGAGGACATAAATTCAAATTGAGGAAAGACAGTTATAGAATAGATGTGGGAAATTTGCCTTTAGCCAGCGGGTAGTTGATTGATGGAACAAACTTCCTTCTGACATTGTGGAAGTTGATAGCTTAAATAAATTCAAGGAGGAACTGGACAAACGTTTAGAGTGAATGGATGTGTGAAATTGTTTTTTCTTTGACTGATGCTACGTAAGCTTGTTTTCTTGCACTACTACTATTAATAATAGTATTAATCAGCTAAATGATGTAAAGAATCTAACTTATTGTGTATAAAAAAAATGCCCTTAAAAAACTAATCTCCCTGCTTTTCTCTGGTTCCCACCCTGATGGTTTAATGATTTCTGATGTTTTTTTACCTTGTGCAACATTTTCCAGAAATGTTACTTATATAACTTCGGGTATACTTGTATGTCATTTATCTTTAAATTATAGAACTTAATGTTAATTGAAAAGCATTTCTGCATGGAAAATACGAAATAAAACCAAGTTTACAGTAAACTTTTTGATAAAAATTTCAATAACTATATATTCTGACCTGCAGCATTTAGACTTTCTTAATGCTCTCTTTCAATAGTGGGTCCTTGTTTTACTCAAGTTGAATAACCTGATGTTTAAAGAAAGTTTATAACTTTTTGTGTTGGCAAGGCCTTATGTTCACCCATTTCATGTTGATCTTGCTTATAATTTTTGAATTTATAGAGAGATATTTCTGTATATTTTTGTGTTTGGGTTCCTTGTTAATGTATTTTTTCCAATCTAGATGATGTGTTAGTGTTAGTAGTGGCAGGCAATGCAAGAAAGCAAGCTACAGCATCATCAGCCAAAAAAAAACAAAACACCCACGTTACCTATCCCTCCCTTCTGACAGTTTGTTTAGTTCTTTCTTGAATTTATTCAGACTACCTACTTCTACAATACCAGATAAAACGTTTATTCTTATAATCAACTTGCCTACTAGCTGAAGGCAAACTTCTACACACACACACACACACACACACACACACACACACACACACACACACACACACACCCCTGAACCTGCAACCATTCTTCCTCAATTTAAATTTATACCCCCCTCATGTTTGAGGGGTTATAAATATTAGTAGTCTGAAAAAGAGGAAGAATTCCATCAGTACTGAGCCTGCTGAGTCCATTCAAGTCCTTAAACACTTCAATCAGATCTTGCAGGTGCTTATTATCCAGATGCTGCAGTTTGCAGAATTGAAGCTCTTTCCTTGTAAAAGCCCCTTTTTGTTACTCTGACTAATCTCATTGATCTTATCTGCACCTGTTCCAACAGCTCCACATCAGACCTATATGCAGTATTCAAGATGTGGCCTAAACATTGCCTTATTCAGTGGGGTATCGCCTTACATCTTGTTATCCCTGCTGCCAAAATTCCTGTATATCATTTGACAAAGCCCCCATGAGCTGTCCTGGCAGCCTGTCTGCCAGGACAGCTCATGTTAGATATGGAGTTCTCTGCTAAGAGAACTACTAGAGAGAACTCTTAGCAGAGAACTCCATATCTAACTGCACAACAACCCCCAAGTCTTTTTTATTCTCCACTACCCTGAGTGTGATGCCACAGAGTTGGCATGTTAATCTGGAATTACTACTACCCATGTGCAATACCTCTCATTTTGGATGTTAAATATCAACTGCCACTTCTCAGCCCATCTGTTTAATTTTTCTAGATCTTGTTGTAGTAACATACCCTAATTACCACCTTGCTATCACTACAGACTTACACATTAAGCCTGATATGCCTTCATCAGAAAATTTAATAAATATAGAAAACGACAATGGGCACAGCATTGAATCCTTGGAGGATTCCACTGATACCATTAGTTCAAAAAGAGGCTGTGTTTTCTCCCACTCAAACATCCCTTTATCCACAGCAGTAACATTCCCCTAATGCCACATTGCCAGTATAGATGCAAAATATCAATTAATTTTTCAGCAACCTGATTAGGATCATTAACAGTTAAACCATTTCATTCATTTCTAGTGGACCAATGTTTTTGATCCCCTTCCTTCTAATGTTTACATGAGTAAAGAATGCTTTGATTTTCATTCTTTGCTGGATACTTCTTAATTTGCCTTTCTTGTGACTTCCTTGCAGGCTAGTTTATTATCTACTGGAGGCTTCTGTATTGCTTGAATTTATATATGCATTCCATGCATTTTTCTTCTCTGCCACAAGTCACCTCAGTTCATCTGATCCATTTAGACCTGAACTAAACAGTGTCTTTTAGTTGGTATAAAAAGAGCCTAGTAGTTTCTCTGATTACTTTCCTTTTATGCTTTCTAATTTGTTATTGATAACATCAGTTGATCCATCTGCACAGAATTTATAATACTGTCTGAGACCACTGTAGTCACTTTTATGAAAGCAAGTCTTCCCTTTGCCAGTAGTTACATATTTAAGTGAATCCCATATCAGTACACTGTGATCATGGCCATCTAGTGAGTCTTTGGTCTGCAGATTCTTAATGCATGAAGAGTCTTTGCTAATAATTAGATCAAGAGCATTGCATTGTCTCATTGCCTCTCTACCAAGCTGGTGTAGAAAATAGTGATCCAATAAGTACATTGCTGCTGTGTAAATGACCAACCCACTAGTTAAAGTAAATATCTGGAAATTTAAAATTCCCTGTTATAAGATAATCCAATTTACTGGATCACCTATTTGCCTGTACAGTTGTTCATTATGTTCAGTGCTACAGATTACCAAGGATGTAGTTGGGATTGGAAAATAAACTTCTGAATTATTAACCTACTTCTTTTTCTGAAGTTAAGGTTCATCATGGATTCAAAAGTCCATTTTGAATGTGGAATGAACTATGTATTTTCTCACATAAAATTGTTCTGCTTTCCATACTCTATTATATCTAAATAAATTATTAGCTTAATTTATTTAGATACAACAAAACATTACAATAATTTATTTAGATACAACAAAGATACAACAGACATTCAGATGATCGAGCCCGTCACCACCAAATACGGAGGATGTGGAAAGGTCAGAGGATGATAACAGCATATCCTGGAGCAATATGGCCTTAGTTTCTAATGCTTCTAAAAAAAAACCAAATAACAAATAACATTTAGATCATCTAAATGTTATTCTCATGTTTCTCATAATTTTCAAAGGGAGCCCCAGTTAAAGTAATTGTTTTTTTATGAAAACTTCCAGTTTTCATAAAAAAGCTCTAAACTTGTATGAATCATGCTGAAGCTATTCACAGAAGAAGGTTGCATCTGTTTTGTTTTTTTTTTATATGCTTGTATGCTAATTTTTATTTTTTTTTTTTTTTGCATGTACATAAATTCTAAAAATGTATAACAACATTTAAAATTAGTGGAATTTTAGAAAATGACCAAGTTATACAAAAGTCATAATGTCCACTTTGTTTAGGTAAAGAACTAGCTTGATAATGACCAGTGAGGGTCCGCTCGTGAGCAGGTGAGTAATTTTTTTTTTTTTTTTTTTAAATTTGTGAGCTTATGAAATTTAAAAATAGCTTATTTCCCTTCTTTTGCTTTCATTCACCTCATATACAGTATTAATGTTAATAATTTTGTTATATAGGTTTTAAAATTCATTGACAGAATTGTACAATTGCTGTGTATTTCAATAGGCTTCATTTTTATGCTATGAATTAACAATTGAGGTAGAGTGAAATTCAAATAGACATTATATGATTTTGTTATCAAGTTATGAAAGTAAGAGAATGTTATTTATACATCCAAAATATGATTACAAATAAATAATTAAATTATAAAAACATATCCAGCATATTTACAATAACTTTTATAAATATGCAAATTTTATAAATCTTAAAATAGAAACCTTCAGGTAGAATCAGTTTTCTTAATGGGGAGGGTAGGGAAGAGAACAGGACAGTTCTAGACTTTCATGATTTGTGCAGGAATTACGTGTTGTTTCTTAGTACATTATCACCACTTTGTTTAACAGATATTGAAATGACGAAAAAATGTTTGCTTTCTCCCCATCTCTCTCTCTCTCTTTTTTTTTTTTTTTGACGGAATCTCGATTTTCAGTTTCCTCAACCATCATAAGATCATCGTAATTGCGTTAATAACTCAATCTGTGATTCTTTCTTCTTCCAAGAGAAAGCAAGAGAATAATTATTTATACATGCAAAATATGTATAAATAATTATACATAATTACAAAGAAATAATTGTATTATTAAAACATAACAATTAAATATTATAGATGTGCAAATTTAGTAAATACTTAAAATATTTACAAAATTTATAAGATATTCCTTGTAAGAGATTGTGACCTTTGTTTCGTGGCTAAAATATCATTGCTGTGTTCTTTTTAAATACAGTAAACTCCTGCTATTCTCGGGGGTTACGTTCCTGAGAAATGTCGCGAATACCGAAAACGCGAATACTGAGTTATGGCTCCCATAGTAATAAAGGGGTTCCGTTCCAAAGTATGAAATATATAAGAAAAACTAGTCTAAAATTTTGTCTATGTATGTATTATATGTACCTTCATAATATGACTATGTACATAGACAGTACATAGTGAAATGCAAGCATATGGCATCGAAATGAAAATAAGAAACAATTTAATATTAAATGTAATATTTATTAGAAATTTCAAACAAATCTTTCAAACCAGCGTCTTTGCTAGCTAAAAAACTTATCCCGTCAGTGCTATCACCAGTTTCGCTAAAGTGTTGGTAAAGGAGTTTTGCCTTTTCACGAATGATGAGTGAACTTAACGGAATTTTATTTTGAGTTCAGTCTTCTATCCACAGATTTAAAGCTTTTTCCATTTTTTCTAATTTAGCATCACGAGTTACAGAGCAAATTTTTGAAGCAATTAGCGCGTTTTCACGGACACTACGCCGGATTTTTTCTTCTGATTTCTTGATTGATCGTACCGTTGACTCATTGATTTTATAATGTTTTGCCACTGAGGAGACACTTTCGCCATTAGAAATTTTATCTAATAACTCAATTTTATTTGCTAATGCCCATCACCTTCTTTGATATTTTCATATTTCTCTTGTTATTCGTAGCCATATTTTTGTAGGGGTTAGAAAGAACTTGTCCACAATAAAGTCACTTTCTTCCGTTAACACACTCGAAAAAGTCTGTTTTACACTGCAGAACGGTAGATTTATCATTTTTGTAAGCATATCAATTTATAAATTGATAAATTTATTCAATTTATAAGAATATAAATTAAAAGCAAACGACGAAACCTTCCATGACAAGCGCATAACACATACTGAACAAGGATTAGCGAGAAACATCCACGCTCACGATTTTGTCACCCCTCTCCCCCCACCCACTGAGTGCTGTTTTTACCGGGAAAGATAATTTTAGCCACGCCCATGTTTTTTTATGGTGGAAAATATTCACGGTGCTTTAAAATTCACATTTTTTTAGGTTTCATTTTATATTAAATCGGCGATCGCGAAACCGCGAATAGAGGGGGTTTACTGTACATTACTGTCTTTAATTGCTCTTTAAACTTGATATTTTCCAGTTTGATTTTTCTTAACAGCAAAGTTATTTTCTTTCACCATTTTTTGCAGAATTTTTGCTGTTCCAAGAAACTTGCATCCTATATCTTGCCTCCAGTAAATGTTTTTTTTTTTATTTATTTTTTTTAAATCTCAGACTTCATTCAAAATCGCTTTATGACTTCTTCAGCCAGAAGCCACTCAGCATGCAAATAGTTCAGAGAGAGAGAGAGGAAGATTAAATTCTTCTTGGCAGTTTTCTCCAGTTCTTATGATACTTCTGAAATTCACATCTCTCATGATCCTGCTTTCCACGTATAGTCTTTCATAGTGGCATCAAGAAATAGTCTTTTAAATAGACTTTTATCTGTGGCAAATACTCAATATCAGTTTATGCAAGTACTCAGTAATAGTATTCACCATATAGTGCAATGACTCTGCCATGTGCTTTTGCTGCACTGGCAAAAAAAAAAAAAATCCCAAGTAGATAAGAAAATACAAATTATGTGCTTCCCTCCTCACACAGGTAACTATCCAGTTGACCTTTGACTTTATTCAAACTGTCAGCCTCAACTACCTGTGAGGGCAACTTGTTTAACGACTCGCTGGCTAAAAGAAAACTTCCTGCAATCTAATCTAAACATCAACCCTGATGATTTGAATTTTTGACCCCTAGTTCTGGAATTCTTTATAACAGTGAGAATTTCACCTTCATTTTACTAATCCCTCTCAGAGCCTTATAAATTTTAATCAGGTAACCTCTGAGGTTCCTGGTTGCCAAACTCTCTAGCCCACATAATTGAAATCTTTCCTTGTATGGTTGTCCTTTTGATCTCACCATTTGAGTTATTTTTGGATCCTTTCAAGAAGCTGTCTTTTTGCAGATGTCTCCGTACTTGAACACAGTATTCCAAATTTGGTCATACAATTGCCTTATACAGTGGGATTATGACCTCACTATCTCTATAGAATAGTGTTCGATAAATCATTAATAGGACGCCGTGGGATTTCCTGGCTGCTTGTTTACACTGTTCAGAAAACTTCACATATGCCCGTATTGTAACTCTCAGATCTCTTTCCTCCACCACTTATTTTTAATTCAATCTCACCAAGTGTATAATTTATTCGTGGGTTGCTATTCCCCAAGTGTAAGACCTTGCATTTAGCAGCATTAAAACATAGCTGCCACTTCTGACCATCTCTGAGGTCTGTTCAAGTCATCCTAAAGGAGCGAGGCTTGGCCCTGATCATTAATGACTCTGCCAATTTACATCAACTGCAGATTTTGACATCATGCCTTCTATCCTTTCGTTGATGTCGTTTATGAAAATGAGAAACAACAGTGCTCCAAGAACCGATCATTGAGGGACCTGCAGGACAAGCAGGGATGCTGCTTGTCCTGACATTGCTTCCCTCCGATGTTGCAAATTGGGTGGTTGCTGATGTATAAGAAAGAATAACTCTGAAGTTATTCTTTCTTATACCATGTGGGTTTGTTAGTTAGTTTATTTAGTCTATTGACTAAATTTACTATATAATTAGGTAATATTTTGGGAACCTTTCTGCAGCCAATTATCAGACCCCACTTGCCTGTACTAAAGGACAGAAAACAAATTGTAACAATTAATTATTAGGATATTAATATAAAGATTAGAAAGAGACAAAACAGCACAGAAAGGGAAACTATGGGAAATTTTAGAATTGGTGAAAGAACTGAAAGGTGAAAGACTTGTGGAATTTGCAGAATCTTGAGGAATGTCAGTAATGAACACTTTTCAAGAAAAGGGTAAACAGAAAGTGGACATGGAAAAGCCCAGATGGATTAACAACTAATGAAATTGACTTCATCCCCACTAACAGAAGATATATTGTGAATGATGTTACCATCATGAGCAAGGTAAATGTTGGAAGTGATCACAGAATGGTAAGATGAATACTTGATATAGATGTAAGAAAAGAAAGGAAAAAACTTACTTGAGTAAATAATATGAAGGTCTTTGAAATAACAGAAGAGGAGAAAAAGCAGTATGTACTGGAACCTAAGAACAAGTTTGAGCTTCTGTAGACTTTTTCAGGACCAAGATATATCAACGAGGAATATAACAACTTTCTGAAAGTGATAAAGCCCAAGAAACGTATAGGGAAAACGAAATCCAAAGAAGAAAAAATTAGTCAAGAAACACTTATCATGATGAACCGAAAACAACAAATGAAGAGCAAGGTAAATACTGACAAGGACAAAATTGAGTATACTGAGTTATGCAAAGCCATTAGAAAGAGACTCAGAGAGGACATAAGAAGATTTAATACAAGAAAAGTAGAACAAGCATTAAGGGAAAACAAAGGACTTAAATCAGCAGTCATGAGCAGTAATACAGAAAGACAAATGATACTGAATCTGAAGAATAGTGATTGGTGTACTTATAAATAGCAGAAGACTACTATAAAGTATTATATAAGGAGCGAGGGAATGAAGCCAGCAGTGAAGAAGATGGGGGATCACAAATTTGCAACACAATTATAAATCATGCCATCCCACTCTACAAAAATCAAAGTACTGAAGTAATTTATTATAAGAGCCTACCAAATTTGCAAAGGGGAAACTTCCAACAAGAATTAGAAGCAATTGCCAAATTTGCCTTAAATAATGAATTCCCTCTCCATATCATAAAGTAAACAATAGAGAATAACATCAAGGCCTTCAACCAACCTGAACCAAGATTTACTAAAAGACCAACCTGAACCAAGATTTACTAAAAGACCAACCATCTGCATACCATCCATACTTAGCATCAGTGAAAAAAGTAGCCAAAGAAGCAAGGAAATATGGAATCAGTTCATTTTTCAAAGGATCATCCCTCGTAAAATGGACAGTAAAACATTCAACTAACAATCCTAGAGGACTAATTTATAAAACAGATTGCAGCTACACAGGGAAATCTTATAGATGTCTCGGTTCCAGATGGAAATCTCCAAACAAGAAGAGCCAACTCTTCCAATCCCCCCCCACACACACACACAGATCCAAGACCAGTGTAACCACATCCTAGAAAAATCTCTTTTCAGAGTGAGGCTTAGCTAACCATTCAAAAAACCACTGAGGCACATTTGAACAATCAAGAAGCATTGGACTCCAGGATAACTGTCCTGGTGACCTGCTACTGGCAATTAATTAGATGTCACTGTTCAGCACCAAGCCCAACATTGTATAAATAAGCTGTTAATAGGTATCAAGCTAATAAGCTGTTATAGCTGTCAATAGGTATAGCTGTCATTATCTTGACTGAATGAAGGAGACTTGGGCATTTGCAAACAGGTGACTCCTAACAGGTAAGCCAATATCTTATTTTCATTTGTATATACAAAAAAAAACTTAAGAGTAATAGATAATTGTATAAAGAATTGTAGAGATAATTGTATAAGTAATAGATAATTTGTATAAAACTTACTAGTAATAGACAGTTGATGTTTATGTTAGCGTCGTCATCATCATCATCAGCCATTTTCAATCTGCTGCAGGATGAAGGCCTCTCCAGCAACAATCCAGTTCCTTCTGTTTTGTGCAATGGCCATCCATTTACTACCCACAAACTCTTGAATTTTATCTGTCCATCTCCGTTGTTGTCTTCCAGGTTTTCTTTTAGCTCCTCTTGGGTATCATTCTGTTATTTTCTTAGTCTATCTGTCATCATGTCTTCAAGCTATGTGTCCTGCCCAAGTCCATTTCAGTTCTTTAGTTTTGATAAGAATGTCTTTTACATGTGTTTGCTGCCTAATTCATGTTTCTCTTATCCAGCAGTCTGATTCCTAATATAATTTGTTCCATTCTTTGCTGTGTAGTTTCCAGCTTCTCTTCCATTCTTTTGGTGAGTGCCAAAGTTTTGCTTCCATAGTGGGGAGTTCATTATTTTACATTTCAGACAAATTGGGAGATATTGCTCCCGAGTATGTGACTATTTCCTAAATGCTATCTATCCAAAATTTATTCTTCTCTTGACTTCCAGCTATTTATCATTGTTACAGATAACAATGATAAATGGCTGGAAGTTGAGATGAGTTGTCCAAGATAAGTATACGAATCCATCTTTTCAATTTCTACTCCTTTAATGATTATATCCCTTTCTGTGACATACTTATCCGTCATTACTTTTGTTTTAGCCATATTCATCTTTATTCCAAAAATATTTACTAACTCTGCATAACTGATTAAGATTTTTCCTGTAATTGTAATTCTTTGGGATCATGGCTTATGATCACAATGTCATCTGCAAATCGTAAATGGTTTAGGTACTCTCTTTTCGCATTGATTCCTTTCTGTGACCTTCTGAAAGCTTCCTCAAGGGCAGCAGTAAACAACTTTGGAGATATTGTCTCCCCCTGTTGAACTCCTTTCTCAATTTTAAATTTGCTACTGTCTTTGTCTAGTCTAATAAAAGAGGTAGCATTCTCATGTTTTCTTCAAAATCATAATTTGTAGAAGAATAAGAGAAATTTACCTCAATATGATATGTAGAACCTTCTGTATGACACTCTCCAGCGAATCATTTTTCAAAACTTGTTAAAAAAACTTAATTTTTTAATTGTTTAACTGGTTTTAATTGGTGTTTATTACTGTAATCATTTTGCGTTAATTTTATATTCATTTTAATTGCTGGAGTGTCATACGGAAGGTTCTATGTATCATATTGAGGTAAATTTCTGTTATTCTTCTATAAATATTGAAATACAACGTAGAATGTATTGAGCATCATAGCTCTGTTTTGTATTAATCAAAATCATAATGTATGGGGTGTTATGCCTTATCTTTCCAGTGCCTGAAACATTGCCTCATGCTGTATGGAGTCAAATGCCTTTTCATAATCCACAAATGCCAGCCATAATGATGTTTTATATTTATTTGCTTTCTCCATTAGCTGTGATATTATGTGAAGGTGATCCATAGTTGAGAATCCTGTCCTAAAGCTAGCTAGCTAGCTAGCTTGTTTGGTTGATTCTCATCAAGTATTCTTTCTGATCTGTTTGTAATGACCCTTGTGAAAAACTTGTAGATGTGGGACAACTCTGATGCCAGTTATGTATGGTATGCATATGGTTGGTCTTCTCTCCACTATGCAATTGTGGCGTCAAAGAAACCGGTCCACTTTGGACCATTTGATTCGCCTGGAAACATCCATCCTCGATGCTTTCCTAAAACAAGAACATCTGGTGTCTGTATTCTTTGATGTAGAGAAAACACAACACAATTTAGAGATTTGGCATTTTAAAAGTCCTGTAATAGCCTTGGTCTTAGCGGGCATCTCATTTTTATTAAGAACTTTTTAGCTAATCAGTCTTTCCACATTTATGTAGGATCCCCACTCTCTTGTATCTTTTGTCAAGAGTAGAGAGTACTGCAAGGATCAGTTAAAATTTTTACCCTTTTTTGCCATCAAAGTAAGTTCCATCACCAAACAACTTCCTCCAACTGTAAAAAGTGTACTGTATGTCGATGACTTTAGCATATTTTCTCAGTCATGTAACATGAGAGCTATTGAAAGACAGTTGCAACAAACCATCAATCATCTCAACTGCTGGGCATTGGCTAATGGATTCAGGTCTTTCCAATATGACGACTGTTTTTCTCATTCTCCTATGGTGTGTGTGTGTGTGTGTGTGTGTGTGTGTGTGTGTGTGTGTGTGTGTGTGTGTGTGTGTGTGTGTGTGTGTGTGTGTGTGTGTGTGTGTGAGAGAGAGAGAGAGAGAGAGAGAGAGAGAGATAAGAGTTGACTATTTAAGAGATTAAATTTGTTATAACAGACTACTGGACTTGAAACTATTGATTCTTACTAATCTTATCTTAAATTAGTTTTAAGTGCAGACCATACAGCAGAAGATGCTGTGCACTCTTCTGTTGTGGGGATGAGGGGATAAACATTGCCAGGGTGTTTGGGATACTGGCTGGTATGTTATCAACAGTAAAGTGAAAGTAAAAGAAAGGTTTTGCAAAACTGTAGTGGAAATGCAACTTGGAAGACACCTCATGATGCTAACATGGATATTGACAACTGCATTTTAACATAGTTTGAATGAGTGCTTGCAGCATCTCATTGTTGGAAACTTTGCCTTGAGCTGTGGGAGAGTCGTCTTCAGTAAATAACAGTGAATGTGAAAGTTGGATGTTTGATCATTAAAATTAAAAAAAGTTTTTAATGCAGCGTATTTTTTTTTTTATTTATTTTTTTTTTTATGTTTGCTGGACAAAACATTCACATTCAAAAGTGAGCAGTGTACTGCAGAAAAAAGAAGTAAAGAAAGAATTACAGCACTTTTAGAAGCTAATGTGGATGGCTCTGGAAAACTTTTAGTATATTCTTTATTGGTAAATAAGCAAGGCCAAATAATCTCAAAGGTGTTCAGTTTTTACTGTTGGACAATGAATTGAATAAAAAGTCATTGTTGACCACTGGAGCTATTTTTTATTTGAAATGGTTGATAAAATTTGATAAACTAATGTGTGTAGAAGTGTTGTGTGATTTGGTTTGTAGACAACTGTCCAGTGTGCATCATTAAAATCAGTTTAGCATTTACAAATTTAGTGTTTTTCTTTGTGAACATGATGTCAGTGGTCCAACCCATGGATCAGAGAGTGAAGCAAAATTTCAACCACTATTGTTGGCACTCTGTTGCAAATAAAAT
The DNA here is from genome assembly GCF_048544385.1 of Mastigoproctus giganteus. Lineage (NCBI taxonomy): Eukaryota > Metazoa > Arthropoda > Arachnida > Uropygi > Thelyphonidae > Mastigoproctus > Mastigoproctus giganteus. Next base: position 162,499,509 of record NC_143575.1, read on the forward strand.
CCTGTATGAAATGGACAGGAATAATGAAATAGTAAATTTGAACCTTATAAAAGTATGCAGGCAGATTAACAGACCTTTGCAAGAAGTTTCAGCCAAAAACAATTTTATATGGTTAGAAAAGCAAGCTTTAAACAGAAGGGAAAGTAACATGAATTCACAATTGTGGAAGATTCAGGAGAGCTTCTAGAACAACCTGAATAATAAAAAACTTCAATAAAGTATGCTGAAATAAGTTTTGAAAACTATGTGAACATTAATAATAGTTAGTCCATTACTGCTGAGATTTTATTGATTATGAGATAATATAAAACATTTCTGCTGTTACTTCAGAGGATAAAGAACAGGATCAACATGTTAATGAAAATAGGAAAAAAATTTCAACCATGGCAAAAATTAAAATCAATCAAGATGCCTTGATTAATTTTAAAACTATCAATAAATTTATCATTTTTGTGAAAGGTAAGGAATGAAAAAAGAAGCAATCAGAAATTTGTCAGTATTACCAGTGGCAAATGGAGAGAAGAAAACTCATCGCGCACGCGCACACACACACACACACGAGCCCTCCTTAAATTTATTCAACAGACTACCCACCCACTTCCACAACACCACATGGTAGTTTCCAACAATCAATTACAAATCTCTGGCTGAAAACAAATGTTTGCACATCTGTCCTTACCAAGTTTAAGTTTGTCCCCTTATATGTTTTCAAAAAGGGAGTAAAGATGCCATCTGCATTTAGTTTACTCAATCCAAGTAAAGCTTTGACACTTCAATCAGGTTGCCTCACAGGTGCTGAGTTTCTAAGCACTGCAATTTGCAGAACTGAAGTCTTTCGTAGTATGAGTGTTTTTTTTTGTGACATTGAGTACTCTTGTTGCTATAAATTGTATCCATTCCAAAATGATCCACAACCCTCTTAAAATTAGGCTTTCATTTTAAGCAGGATATGGATCTACAAATGTCTTTGTTCTCTGCTAGCAAGATTCTTAATATGTCATTTAAAGAATCCATAGCAGCCTCTCTGCACTGCTCAGAGCTTCATGTCAAACTATTCCATTACCTCTAGGGTCATGCCCTGTGTCACCTTGGTATGATGGTATTCTGGGATTATTTCTACTCATATGCAGTATTCTTTCATTTATTGGTGTTAAACCTTGATTGCCACTTCTCAACCCATCTATTTAATTGGTCTAAGTCTTGTTGTAGTAGTACACCTTTATTCCTGTTATTAACCACCATGTCAACCTTTGTATCGTCTTCAGACTTAAATAGTAAGCTTGATATATCTTCATCATTACTGTTAATAAATATTGAAAACAATAAGGAGCCCAACATTGAACCATAAGGAACACCACTAATGTAATTAGGCCAAGAAGAGCAGCCACTTAAGCACACCTTTATACAAAGCAGTAATTTGTCCCCAGCGTGTCAAACTGCTCCAATTTGTATGGCCTTTCACGTGGATTAGCGTCAAACGTTGCACTGAAATCTAAGTATATGGTATCAAAATTAAATTTTTGCATTCACTTCCTTTTTTTTTTTTATGAAAACCCCAAGCACAAAAGGTATTATAACCAGTAGTATTAAGTACCAGTGGTAGGTTGAAGGTTAAAAAGAGAGAAGAAGAAAATACATGTTGACATTAGATTTGAATTTCTTTTGATTGTAATTTTCAGGATCATCATCATCAGCCATTTTCAATCCACTGCAGGATGAAGGCCTCCCCAGCAACTTTCCAGTTCCTTCTGTTTTGAGCACTGGCCATCCATTTACTACCCAAAAACTCATGAATTTCATCTATCCATCTCCACCTTTGTCTTCCAGGTTTTCTTCTAGCTCCTCTTGGGTACCATTCTGTTGTTTTCTTAGTCCATCTGTCATCATGTCTTCGAGCTATGTGTCCTGCCCAAGACCATTTTAGTTCTTTAATTTTGATAAGAATGTCCTTTACTTGAGTTTGCTGCCTAATCCATGTGTTTCTCTTCTTATCTAACAGTCTGATTCCCAATATAATTCGTTCCATTCTTCGCTGTGTAGTTCTCAGCTTCTCTTCCATTCTTTTGGTGAGTGCCCAAGTTTCACTTCCATAAGTCATGGTGGGGAGTATACATTGGTTCATTATTTTATGTTTCAGACGAACTGGGATATTGCTCTTCAGTATGTGACTATATTTCCTGAATGCTATCCATCCAAAATTTATTCTTCTCTTGACTTCCAGCCATTTATCATTATTACAGCTAATAACTTGTCCCAGATAAGTATATGACTCCACCTTTTCAATTACTGCTCCTTCAATCATTATTTCCCTTTCCGCGGCATACTTGTTCATCATTACTTTTGTTTTAGTCATATTCAGGATATACAGGGTAATTCAGGAGGAATAGTAAATATTTTGGGAGGTTATAGTATTGATTATTCTGAGTAAAAAAGTTCATATAAACATGTATCCAATTCTCAATGGATGCAAAGATACAGCTGTTTGAATGGTGCACACAAAGCCATTATGAGAGGTATTAAAGAACGATAAATGACTTATTGTGTGAATTTATTGAATGATACAAAACAAATAATTGACAAATTTTTTACAGTTCACAATAAATGTTCAAAAATCCCACCTCCAACCTCATTGCACTTTGCAACTCTTGTGGTAATATGACATGTTGTTCTTCTGAGGTTGTCTTGGCGTTCCTTTGAGGGCAGCAGTATCCAAAATGCAAGCAAGAAATTAGTCTCTTGTATTCACCTTTTCTGTTTATACTGCACTTTTCATCCATCCCCACAAACAAAAATCTAACATAGTGAGGTCTGGAGACCATAGTGCCAAATGAATGGGACCACCACGGCTGATCCATCATTCAGGGAAAGCTCGATTTACATATTGTATCACCAGACGGGTATAATGTGCAGGAGCTCCATGCTGAAAGTACATACCAATCCTTGTAGCCAAGGGAACATCCTCCAATAGTAGTGGAAGTTCGTTTTGCAGAAATTCTAGGTAAATGGGCCCTGTAAGACGATTTTGTAACACAACAAGCCCAATCAACTGATTGTTGATGAGACCGCACCACATGTTTACAGATAAGTAGTGTTGAAAATTTTTCTACAGTGGCATGTGGATTTTCGTCTGACCACCTAGAGAGCTACGGGTGTTGTCGATACCATTAAGGGTGAAAGTAGCTTCATTGCTGAACAGTATTAATGGAATTAATTGACGATTAGCATTTATCCACCGAAAAATTCCAGTCGCTGGGCATAGTCTCTTGGCTGAAGGTGTTGCACTCGCTGTATGTGAAATGGATACAAGCCGTACTCATGTAATGTTCGCCATACTCTTGTCTGTGGAATACCGATATGCATAGAAATTCTTTGTGTGCTAATAGTAGGACTACGTTCTACCGACTGAAGAATGTGTTCTATTTCATCCACATTTTGTTCATTTGCACATTCAGAAGAAATATGAGTGTTGGGAACTGTACCAGTCTCACAGTTTGGTATAAACACTAGTAAACTCTTTTGAATCTGGTATTCTGTGGTTAGGAAACCGTTGATGGTATTTTCTGCAAGCAGCAATAGCACTTCAATCACAAAAACTGTAGACAAACACTATATTGGCATATTCAGCATGTGTGAAGATGTGCGGCATTCTTAACTCCACTTCTAACACCAAAGCATCAGGTTATAACTGCTTCTTGGTTGCATCTGATTCATTATAAACTGGCATGTGCATGCCAGTTTCAAGCCCCTCTACGTGGGCACCTGTACGTGGTGAGGGGACCTCCCATTGATGCTGCTGGTTTTCCAGATTAGCATACTTGGTTCCAGGGTTACATCATTGGAATCTGGCGTGTGCAGCCGTGCGCCGGGACCCGTGGAATTCGGAAAGGGGGATCCTGGTGGTTGAGGGGGCCCAGCCGTAATACACCACTTTGGCCCCTGCTTCGACAAGACGGGTGGTCCCGGACTGGCCCTACTGGGATCAATCGGTGGGTGGTTCTTACTGCTAGGGTCAACTGCGTTCCAATAAGTCTCCCTCCCTTTGGTCCTGGGATGGGATCAAGCCTTATTGGAAACATGTGTATGGTGCCTCTAAGCTAACATGGCATCCCATTCGTGTACGCAGTACCTGCTAGTTCACGAGTGGGCATCCCCTCGTAGGGCTCCGTGGTGGGTAAGGTACTTAGGGCATCTGAAATTTTGATCTTATTCCTATGAGTAATTTAAATCCTTCTTCTTCTGGGGCCCCAACAAGGCCCCTACCTAATCGAGACGATGACATCGAAAACACCTCTGCAAAAAAGAGCCATGACTGAGGATACACCACCACCACCATCAGCGACACCGCTTTTCCTCATTCTCCATTCCACCGGAGAGCAGTCAATTGGAAAGGTGTCACCCTTCTTTATCCAGAAAGGATTAGAAGGGTTGGCAGGTTCACCAAAATCCGTTAAACGACTGTGTTCTGGCGACCTTTTGGTTGAAGCTACCAGCACAAGCTGAAAAAATCTTGAACTGTACATCCATAGGGGGAATATCTATCAGCGTAACCCCCCCACAAAACTTTGAATTCTTCGCGAGGTGTTATATCAGAGTGGGACCTTCTTCATCTTTCTGAAAAAGAGATCTGCTCTGAATTAAAAGACCAAGGAGTGACAGCTGTCAAGAGAATATTGATACGGAAGGATGGGAATTTCGTCCCTACCCGAGTTCTTATCCTCACGTTTAGCACCCCACGGCCTCCAAGTTCCATCAAGGCAGGCTATCTAAACTGCCCAGTGAGGATTTATATCCCAAACCCACTGTGGTGTTTTAGATGCCAAAAATACAGCCACTCACAAACATCTTGTCGTGGGAACCCTGCCTGTGCTCGATGTGGTGTTAAAGACCACGAGAGCAAGGAATTTTCAACTCCAAAACCAACCTGTGTCAACTGCCGAGGAGAGCACCCTACCTACTCTGGAGCATGCCAGCAGTGGAAGGATGAAAAAGAAATCCAAAAACTGAAAACAGTGCTGAATATCTCCTACCCAGAGGCCAGAAAACGTATCCAACCTATAAATAGTGGAAAACCTTTATATGCCCAGAAGGTTTCTGCTAAGTGCACTATCGGGACACAAACTGAGATGACTATACCACCAAGAGAGTCATTCACTCCGATTGCATGCTATTTATTGAGTTCACAAAAGCCCACCAAAAAAACACAATCGGCTGCCACTCCTATATCCCGTACCTCCTAGTGCTCCACCACTACCAAAACCAAGTGGTAAAGAAAAGCTGAAAAGTTTGGAAGAGCCACCCGCAACACCAGAAACAATGGTTGTAGAGAATAAGGAGTAAGGAGGTACCGGATGAATCAGTCTTGGAACTCTTTGCGGAGGAAGAAATGGACACGGGACAGCGTCCATTCTTCCCCAAAAAAGATAAATCCAAGACTGACAAAAGTAAGTCCTCAGCACTTCGGAAGCCGCCTGATGGACCCACCAAGCCAAAATAATGGCTAAATTCCTACAATGGAATTGTCATGGATTCCAGCAAAATACTGATGACATCAAGGCCCTCCTGCAAAAGCACGAGCCAGTTTGCTTTTGCTTGCAGGAGACTTATCTAAAGGCAAATGATGATCCCACCATGCATAACATCACCATTTTTTGTAAGGATAGAATTGCAGATGGTCCTGCTCATGGAGGAGTAGCTATTCTTGTGGGCAACCAGACCCCAGTTCAGCCCTTGCTAATTACAACCAGCATAGAGGCTGTTGCAATTCGCCTTACAGTGGGATTTTTATTAACGGTCTGCTCTATTTATTTGCCACCTGGGACTGACATCTCCCAGGAAGACCTTGATGATCTTGTAACGCAGTTGCCTCCCCCTTTCTTACTTCTCGGGGACTTTAATGGACATAACACCCTGTGGGGTAGTGCTAACATTAATGGAAGGGGATGAGTCATAGAGCATATGCGCAATGACAATGACCTTTCCCTTCTAAATACTGGAAGAAACAGCTTCTTCCACATGCCTACCTGTACTTTTTCTGCCATTGATCTCTCTATCTGCTCCTTTTCTCTACTCCCTTCACTCACCTGGGAAGTGGAGGAGAACCCATACAGAAGTGATCACTTCCCTGTGTTAACCTCGTTACAGTGGGAGACTGTGTCTTCCTTTCAGGTTACCACGGTGGAAGACTGATCAGGCTGACTGGACTGCCTTCCAACATCAGGCAAAATTTGACCTAAGTACTGTCAGTCAGGAGCCTATCAATGATGCAGTAACGTACATCACAGAAATTATTGTCCAAACAGCTGCGAATGCTGTTCCAAAAACATCCGCCCGGTTTCCACCATTTCCCAAACCTTTGTGGAATTCACAATGCACAGCAGCAAAAAAGGCTCAAAACAAAACGTGTTGGATATTCTGCCGATATCCTACCACGAACAACCTTATAGCCTTTAAACGCGTACGAGCCAAAGCACGCTATATCCGCCGTCAGAGTCAAAAGGAATCGTGGATCCGTTTTACTTCATCAATTACTCAGTCCACTAGTACTAAGTTGGTCTGGGATAAAATCCGGAAAATGAAGGAAAAATATACATCCCACCCTTCTTCAATCCTAGATTATAATGGATGCACTATTGCAGATCCAACTGCAATAGCCAATTCTCCTGGGGAAACATTCTCTAATATCTCTGCAACATCTTTGTATTCCCCATAGTTCCTGGTCCTGAAATATAAAATGGAAAAACAGGCACTTAATTTTAAGTATAAGAGCCTTTATCCCTACAATGGGGCATTTACTATACAGGAACTGAAAAGAGCCCTCACTCTTTCCAAAGCAAGTACTGTTGGACCAGATGGCATGCATTATGAAATGATTAAGCATCTTTCACCAAAATCTATGGATTATCTGCTCCTTCTATATAACATTTCTCTTAACTCTTCTATATAACAGAATCTTTATTGAAGGGCAGTTTCCGGATTCCTGGCGCAAGGCAATCGTTTTTGCCTTTGCCAAGCCAGGAAAGGATCCAAAAGTCACTAGAAATTATCGTCCTATTGCTCTGACTAGCTGTTTGTGCAAAATCCTGGAGAGAATGGTTAATTTTTGTTTAATCTGGTATTTAGAATCAAATGACCTTTTCTCCAACATCCAGTGCGACTTCCGAAGGAACCGGTCCACTTTGGACCATCTTATTAGACTGGGAACATCCATCCGAGGGTGCTTTCCTAAAACGTGAACATTTGGTGACTGTATTCTTTGACATGGAGTAAGCGTATGACACAACTTGGAGATTTGGCATCTTAAAAGATTTGCATAGTCTTGGTCTTAGAGGGCATCTCCCCATTTTTATTAAAAACTTTTTAGACAATCGATCCTTCCAAGTTCGTGTGGGATCCTCACTCTCTTGTTCCTTCAGTCAAGAGGAGGGAGTACCACAAGTATTGAGTGTCACGCTTTTCACCATCAAAGTTAATTCCATCACAGAACAACTTCCTCCAACTGTAAACAGTGCCCTCTATGTTGATGACTTTAGTATATTTTGTCAGTCATGCAACGTGAGGGTTATTGAAATACAACTGCAAAAAGGCATTGATCGTCTTAATTCCTGGGCACTTGCTAATGGCTTCAGGTTCTCGCCGGAGAAGACCATTTGCATACACTTTTGTCGCAAGCGTAATCTCCATCCTGAACCTGAATTAAGGCTCGGACAAAATGCTATTCCAGTAGCAGCGGACGCAAAGTTCTTGGGACTCGTATTTGATAAAAAGCTTGACCTTTCTCGATCACATCCGTCAACTCCTCACAAAGTGCACAAGAGGCCTGAATATTCTGCGCTCTTTCCTCTACATCTTGGGGTGCAGATCGATGCACCCTACTACGCATCTACCGTGCACTTGTACGATCCAGACTAGATTACAAGTCCCTGGTATACAATTCGGCCAGAGACTGTACTTCGATGGCTGGATCCTGTCCATCAGGCTCTCCGTATCGTTACTGGAGCATTTCGAACATCTCCTGTTGAGAGCTTATACGTCGAAGTAAACGAACCAGCATTATCGCTTCGACGTAAGCAGTTGTCTCTAAAGCACGCTTTAAAACTGAAATCCCTGCCAGACCATCCTACGTGGCCATTCGTTTTTGAGCCACGATGGGAAAATTTGTACAACACCAGTATGACTGCCAGTTGTCCTTTTGGTATTCGTCTCCAAGAGCTACTCAAAGAACTTAATATCAAGGTAGACAAGTTGCCCAAACACCTGCTCATGTCCTGGCATGTGACTTGTCCCTTAGAAATTGGGGAAAGTCGGACACTCCATCATCTGTCTACCTGCAGCTTTATTCAGCACACTGAGCTGAACATTCTGACTTCGCGCCAGTTTACACAGACGGTTTGAAGTCGGAATCATGTGTGGGATCTGCTACTGTCTTTACAGACACCACTACATCGGAGCAGATTCCCTCAGCATATTTACTGCAGAGCTGCACGCTATAGAGTTAGCCTTGGATCACATTAGTAAATGCCAATACCAACGGTATTGGCATTTACTAATGTAAATGCCAATACCATTTGGCTGACACCGCAGCCAAATCAGCAATTCCCAATAATAATCGCTGCCTGTCAGCCCCCTATACAGACTACAGGCAAATAATACATCAGAAGATACACTCCCAATGGCAGGATTCGTGGAATAGACAGACTGCGAATAAATTATATCGTATAAAGCCTGTAATTGAACCGTGGCAGACTAGTCTGCGCAGGAATCGTAAGGAGGAAGTTGTTCTTGCCCGGACTCGCATAGGACATAGTCATTTGACTCATTTGTTTTTGCTGAGGGCTGATGACCCTCCTATGTGTGAGTCCTGTGGCACAATTTTATCAATTAGACACATTTTAGTTGACTGTCCAGATTTTAGCAATATCCGTTTTACCGCTTTTAATCATCTGACTGGGCCGTATACACTCAGTCAGATTTTATCCGACAATGACAATGTGTCTGCTGTTTTTAGCTTTTTTAAATCAATAAAGGTTTTTACTTGTATTTAAAATTTATGTTATTGTTATTTCTTTATTGATTTATTTTTTTATATATTTGTTATTATATATCTGGACATGTGGACATGTGTTTTTGTAAAGGGCGGCTCCTAGAACGCGAGTTCAACTCCGCCTCGTATCTCTGTGAAGAACAGTATCACTACAAATGGGCCAGATGTGTGTGACGTCGGTTTGTGTGTATTGTGTGTGTGTTCTGTTGTTCTGTTCTGACCTCTTGGCTACCCAGAAGCATCAATCACCTGGATAGATGATTCTGGGTACTCGTCCACACCACGGGAAGGTGGGCCAGTCCCAATGGAGCACGTACTGTCTCGATACGAGACTCTGAACCACCTGATGTTGCCAAAAGGTGGGCCAGATTTCTCTGGGGGCCCACTCCAGAGAGGGGGAAAAAAAATAAAATAAAAATTAATTAAACTAAAAACAGAAACAAAATGTATTTCCCGTGGTGCAAAAAAAAAAAAAAAAAAAAAAATAATAATAAAAAAATAATAAAAAATAAATAAATAAATAAAATAAGAAAAATAAAATAAATTCCCTGTGATGAAAAAAAAAAAAAAAAAAAAAAAAGGGAGAGCTGTCTGGCACCAATGATAGTCCACATTCCAGTTGTCAAAACAGAGCACGAGAAAAAAAAAAAATGAAGCTAAGTAAATGAAAAAAATAATAAATAAAATAAAATAATAATAAAATATAAAAAAAAAAAAATAAAAATAAATAAATAAATAATAATAATTACAGAATAATTAAATAATTTTAATTAAATAATATATCTGGACATGGTGGCCTAACTAATTAGGTTGCTGAGAGGTTAAATTTTTATATATTACCCGGTCTTGGCGCATTATAGCCTTAGTTGCTAATGCGCCAATAAAATTCAAACCAAACCAGCCAGTTTCAAACAGCTGTATCTCCATATCCATTAAGAATTGGACACATGTTTATATGAAATTTTTTACTCAGAATAATTGATACTGTAACCTCCCAAAATATTTACTATTCCTTCTGAATCACCCTGTATATGAATGGAAGGTTGTTCTAGAAAATGGAAGTTGAAGGGATAATGAGAAAGAACTGGCTTTGATGTTGAACTGTGGCACATGTTCAGAATTACAGATGTCTATTCAGAGACATGCAGCAGAAACTGCATGTCTCTGAGACAGAGAGTGGAGATTATGTAAAAGACAGTTCATTAATTAGTCTGACTACCCTCTTTTGAATGGGGGTATAGAAGCTATTGAGAGGTTTCAGGGACACCACCCCAAATGTGGAAACAATATTCCATGGATGGCAGAGCAGATTTGAGATTAGTACAGAATGTGAAGTTGTTTAGAAGAAAGTTAATGCTCAGAGCAAAACGGGAAACCCGATTTTTGAAGCATTATTCCGGATATGCTTATGACAAAAGAGATTATAAATTAGGATAATCTCTAATAGAAATATACGATCTTTTCTGATTTTTAGCAAGTTTAAGATTTGATGGATTTCTCTGTTACTTTTGAAAGCATAGAGGTAAGTACAATGGGGTGATAATTGGATAAGTTATCACCCTTTTTAGGAAATAGCTAGACAAGAAAATTTCCAAGAAGAAGGAAAAGCACCAGTGGAATAAGAAAGTTTGATGAGCTGTGGTGTAGGTACTGAGGATGCACTTCACTCTTTAGTTCGCAATGTTTGGGGATCAAATTATAAATATACCTTGGGAATTTTTGTAGACTTTGCAGGTGTCTTTGATTCCATTAGTTGGGACAGTGTACTGATGATGTTGCACATGGCTAAATTTTCTTTTAATATTTTCTCTATAATTAAGGATTACTTTAGGGATCACACAGTAACAGTTAAGTTGAATTTTGGATCAATTACGCGTCGTGTGACTCGAGGCTGCCCACAGGGATTTGTCTTTGGTCCTTTAATGTGGAACTTGGTTTTGGAAGATTGGCTCGAGAGAGAATATGATCACTCACACACAATAGCTTATGCAGAAGATATGGTAATACTTGTGCACGGAAACACCAGAAAGGAGCTTGAAATTAGGTCTGATTGCATATTGAAAAAAATTATGCAAATAGTGTAATTTACATAGGTTGACAATCTCTACATCCAGAACTTAAATCATGAATGTTTAAAGGTAAATTGGCTCTTAATAGACCTCTGCTTGTAAAGTTGAATGGTATTTCCTTACAGCAGGTGTTAATGATTAAATACTTGGGAATATGTATTGCTCGTGGCCTGAACTTTATCCCACATATTAATTATATATCAGAGAAAGTGAAGAAATTTAATTGCAATTATCTCAAGAATAACGCAGGTGGAATGGTGGATAAAGGAGGGAAGCACTCCATTTGATTTATGATTGCATTTTTCTGCCAATTGTTATGTCATCATCATCATCAGCCATTTTCAATCCACTGCAGGATGAAGGCCTCTCCAGCAACTTTCCAGTTCCTTCTGTTTTGAGCACTGGCCATCCATTTACTACCCACAAACTCATGGATTTCATCTATCCATCTCCGCCTTTGTCTTCCAGGTTTTCTTCTAGCTCCTCTTGGATACCATTCTGTTATTTTCTTAGTCCATCTGTCATCATGTCTTCGAGCTACGTGTCCTGCCAAAGACCATTTTAGTTCTTTAGTTTTGATCAGAATGTCCTTTACTTGAGTTTGTTGCCTAATCCAGCTTGAAATTAGGTCTGATTGCATATTGAAAAAAATTATGCAAATAGTGTAATTTACATAGGTTGACAATCTCTACATCCAGAACTTAAATCATGAATGTTTAAAGGTAAATTGGCTCTTAATAGACCTCTGCTTGTAAAGTTGAATGGTATTTCCTTACAGCAGGTGTTAATGATTAAATACTTGGGAATATGTATTGCTCGTGGCCTGAACTTTATCCCACATATTAATTATATATCAGAGAAAGTGAAGAAATTTAATTGCAATTATCTCAAGAATAACGCAGGTGGAATGGGGGATAAAGGAGGGAAGCACTCCATTTGATTTATGATTGCATTTTTCTGCCAATTGTTATGTCATCATCATCATCAGCCATTTTCAATCCACTGCAGGATGAAGGCCTCTCCAGCAACTTTCCAGTTCCTTCTGTTTTGAGCACTGGCCATCCATTTACTACCCACAAACTCATGGATTTCATCTATCCATCTCCGCCTTTGTCTTCCAGGTTTTCTTCTAGCTCCTCTTGGATACCATTCTGTTATTTTCTTAGCCATCTGTCATCATGTCTTCGAGCTATGTGTCCTGCCAAAGACCATTTTAGTTCTTTAGTTTTGATCAGAATGTCCTTTACTTGAGTTTGTTGCCTAATCCATGTGTTTCTCTTCTTATCTAACAGTCTGATTCCCAATATGATTCGTTCCATTCTTCGCTGTGTAGTTGTCAGCTTCTCTTCCATTCTTTTGGTGAGTGCCCAAGTTTCACTTCCATAAGTCATGGTGGGGAGTATACATTGATTCATTATTTTACGTTTCAGACAAACTGGGATATTGCTCTTCAGTATGTGACTATATTTCCTGAATGCTATCCATCCAATATTTATTCTTCTCTTGACTTCCAGCCATTTATCATTATTACAGCTAATGACTTGTCCCAGATAAGTATATGACTCCACCTTTTCAATTACTGCTCCTTCAATCATTATTTCCCTTTCTGTGGCATACTTGTTCATCATTACTTTTGTTTTAGCCATATTCATCTTTAGTCCAAAATCCTTACTAGCTGTGCATAACTGATTAAGATTTTCCTCTAATTCGTTGGGATCGTGGCTAATGACCACAATGTCATCTGCAAATCGTAAATGGTTTAGGTACTCTCCGTTCACATTGACTCCTTTCTGCGACCAGTCTAATCTTCTGAAAGCTTCCTCAAGGGCAGCAGTAAACAGCTTCGGAGATATTGTGTCTCCTTGTCGAACTCCTTTCTCAATTTTAAATTTCCTACTGTCTTTGTCTAGTCTAATAAAGGAGGTAGCACTCTCATATATTTTCTTCAAAATCATAATATATGGGGTATCAATGCCTTGTCTTTCCAGTGCCCGAAACATTGCCTTATGCTGTATGGAGTCAAATGCCTTTTCATAATCCACAAATGCCAGGCATAATGGTGTTTTATATTCATTTGCTTTCTCCATTAGCTGTGATATTACATGAAGGTGATCCATAGTTGAGAATCCTGTCCTAAAGCCAGCTTGCTCTTTCGGTTGATTCTCATCAAGTATTCTTTCTAATCTGTTAGTAATGACCCTTGTGAACAACTTGTAGATGTGGGATAGCAAGCTAATTGGTCTATAATTTCCAATTTCTGATTTATCTCCTTTCTTATGCAGTAAAACTATGATTGCATTATTCCACTGCTTAGGTGTCACACCTTTTCTAATGCACTTTGTGAAGAGCCTTGCCAGTTTTTGTGTTATGTCTCTTCCTCCCAATTTTAACAACTCTACAGTAACTTCATCTTCCCCCGGAGCTTTCTGATTCTTCATTTTCTTCAATGCATGTTCTACCTCATCAGGAAGAATATCGGGTATGTTGTATGTGTTGCTACTTTGCAATCCATCTTCCCCACTGCTGGCATCATTCCCCTGCTCCTTGTATAATTCTCTATAGTAGTCTTCTGCTATTTGAATTATGCCTTCTCTGCTGTTTATAAGTACACCATCGCTATTCTTCAGTTTCAGTATCATTTGTCTTTCTGTATTACTGCTCATGGCTGCTGATTTAATTCCTTTGTTTTCTCTTAATGCTTGTTCTACTTTTCTTGTGTTAAATCTTCTTATATCCTCTCTGAGTCTCTTTCTAATGGCTTTGCATAACTCAGTATACTCTATTTTCTCCCTGTCAGTGTTTTTCTTGCTTTTCATTTGTCGTCTTCGGTTCATCATGACAAGTGTTTCTTGACTAATTTTTTCTTCTTTGGATTTCTTTTTCCCTATAGGTTTCTTGGGCTTTATCACTTTCAAAAATTTGTAATATTCCTCGTCGATATCTTGGTCCTCAGCAGTCTGCAGAAGCTCATACTTGTTCTTAAGTTCCAGTACATACTGCTTTTTCTCCTCTTCTGTTATCTCAAAGACTTTGTATTATTTACTCGAGTCAGTTTTTTCCTTTCCTACATCTATATCAAGTGTACATCTTACCATTCTGTGATCACTTCCAACATTTACCTTATTCAGGACAGTAACATCATTCACAATATATCTTCTGTTAGTGAGGATGATGTCGATTTCATTAGTAGTTAATCCATTTGGACTCTTCCATGTCCACTTTCTGTTCACCCTTTTCTTGAAAAAAGTGTTCATTACTGACAATCCTTGAGATTCTGCAAATTCCACAAGTCTTTCACCTCTTTCATTTCTTTCACCAATTACAAAATTTCCTATTGTTCCCCTTTCTGCGCTGTTTTGTCTTTTTCCAACCTTAGCATTGAAGTCTCCCATAATAATAGTGTAGTGGGTTTTATGCTCATCTAGAAGGCTCAATTTCGGTATACATTTCTTCAACCTCTTCATTATCATGGCTCGATGTTGGTGCATAAATCATTATAATCTTTAGCTTGTATCTCTTAGAAATCTTGAGTATTAGTCTTGACACTCTTGGTGATGTACTTTTGAATTCCAAAATGTTGTTTTTAAAATCTTTATGGACCAGAAACCCAACTCCACCTTCACTCCTTTCACTGTTTCCATTGGTGTACAGTACAGCAGATTTCCACTTGATAAACTTATAAGTGATTCATTTCTTCTTCTTGTTTCAGCCAAACCGAGGATATTCCAATTCACATTTTCCAATTCCTTTTCCAGCTCTAATATCCTGTTTTCACCAATGAGTGTTCTTACGTTATAACAGGCCAGGTTCAGTTTCTGTGCATGGCAGCCTGGTCGTACCCAGAGATTCTTAGCACCATCTGCTTCCACTCTGATCCTCTCGCTGCCGTAAGAGGGAGAGTGAAAGCTGCTGGGGACTGAGGGCCATTTGTTTCGTTGTGCTTTCATGTGCTGGAGGGTTTGGTCTTTTCCTCTTCACGCTGACCAGGCGTCTTGAAGAGAACCACTCTACACGTTCGTTGCCACCTAAGTGACGTAACAGGGCTTACCATCGAGAAGGTGTGCATGAGTGGATTTTAGGGAGGCAGGCCAACCGGACTTCTCCTAAATCTTCTGTAATAGAGAGATATTTGATCCATCAGTGTTTTAGGCTGAGTGTCTGATAACACACAGGATACCTGTTCCCCTTTAAGCCCCAATTGTTATGTATGGTGCATCAACCCCAGTGGCTCACATCTGGTGAGTATGGGCTTGGCACACCCAGAGTCCTGAGTTGAATATCATCATTCTTCTTTTTCTTGGTGATTCCTCTCTCTCTCTCTCTCTCTCTCTCTCTCTCTCTCTGGGTAATTCAAAAAAAATTTTTTTTTGGCTGGTGTAGCATAAGCCTCAGGCTTCCTTGCACCATATGGCTAATAGTAATAATAGTAATCTGGGTTGGCCTTGCAATCAAAGTAAGCAACACCAGAAAGCTCTGTTCTGTACATTGAGTTGTGTTACTCAAAATGGTTATGGCCTGCAGAACGGTTTCCACAGAAGCTTTGCAAGTGTTAGCTGGCAAAATGCCACTTGATTTGCAGTTAGTGTTTAGAAGTCTATCCTTTTATTTCAGAAGAGATAAAAAATCCAAGTTGCTGGACATCGAAATTAACACTTTAAATGACTTGAGAAATGAAAAGAGGAGGATTTGGGAGCTCCTTTTACAAAAATGGCAAAACAGATGGAATTGTTTGGAAAAAGGTAGAACGACATTCAAATTTTTCCCTTATGTTAATGGTGTGAATTATATTAAACCAATCTGGTTAGTACCAAATCTACATTGTACATTCTTACTCACAGGTCACTGATCATTTTTTGATAAACTGAATAGTCTTGGAATTGTAGCAAGATGAAACTGTATGTGTGGTGATCTGGAAACATGGGAACACGTTGTGTTTAATTGTTTGGAATATGCTGATTTGCATTTGGATTTACTGAATAATGTTGATAATGTAACTCTTCTGGTGGATGAGATTGAGCCATTACTTATTAAAACAAGGGAAAATTTTATTGCCTTTCAAAATTTTGCAAATTCAGTTTTCATGAGAAGGAATATACTTTTGCAACTGGAAGAGTTAAGGTTGAATAATGAATGAATTGGTGGACTGTGTACCCTCTTCTTTACATGGAACAGTATGCTATTTTTTATATAGGAACAGAGAAAATTCTTTGCAGAAGTGGACAGGATGTTGGTACTCTGTTTCCTTAATGGGTGGGTGTCCACTTCTTCTCCTGCCAACACAGTTGGCAAGAAGCTTCAGTTGTTTTTCTTGGATTTGATCCTGCAGTAATACCTGCTTCCAGCTTGGTTTTGCTGGTTAATATGATGAGTAACTTCTGTTGGGCTCTGTGGCTGCTGGTGGATGGCTGTTTGTTATACTCTTTATATTTTGTTGAATACCAGCGATGATCAATCTCTAGGATGTGATGCTTGTGCTCATCTGTGGACAGTGTCTCTTCATTGGTTTCTGCTGTAGCCTACTTGCCAGGTTGTTGTGCTATAGCTGAGGGGATGACCATTGCACAGTACAGTTGATTTGTAATGTGAAATTTGTATTGTTAATAATTATATACTGTACTATATTATTTCTTTATGTATAGCGGATTTGCCAGATTTTTTTTTTTTTTGGCTAGGGGCCGCTTTACTCAATAAATTAAAAAAAAAAAAAAAAAAAAAATGAATGAATGTGGAGTACAACTGGAGAAATGCCATCAAGATTGTTTAGAATTCTTCTGTCTTTCTTATGGAAAACTGTGGGAGGCACTCAGTGGCATGTATTGGATTTGATAGGAGGTGACTTATGATTGTCAGTACAAGAGTTAGAAGAAAAGTTTGCTTTTCTTCTAATTCTTGTACAGACCACTTTTCAATAATTTGAACGAAAACTGCTAACTTTGTATTTTACAAACAACAAGAAAACTACTTGTGCTATTCTTTTTGTAGTTCTTCCCATTACAGTTAACACACTTCCTCCAACGATGCACCAAGTAGTTAGTGTTAAAGCCATTCATGCATTGCTGTCTTGACACTTTCATCTGATTGTCTTCCTCTTAGCGCATATTTCAGAGGCGCCTCCGTTGCCAGGTGGGAAGGAGCAGCAGTGCGTAGCACACGCTTCTTGATTAGACCAGGGTTAGAGCCCGTCACCACCAAATACGGAGGATGTGGAAAGGTCAAGGAATGACCACCGCATATCCCGGAGCAATATGGCCTTAGTTGCTAATGCCCCTAAAAACCAAAATAATCAAATCAGTCAAGCATATTTCAGTATCCCGAAAAAGTATAATCACATGGAGCTGTCTGGTGAATATGGAGGATGGAATAATACCTCAAACTTCATATCCTGTAAATGATTCATCATAGAACAGGCAGTGCAAGAATGCATATTATCATTCTGTAGACACACCCGAGGACAGTAAAGCATGATGTTGGTTCTGAATTGATGGCTTTAATTAGTATTAAGGATGCACCGAGATCGGTACATAAATTGGTCTAATTGGCTCCTTGGCTGATTAATCCTTAATTGGATTTTTTGTCGATTAATCGGACATTTCCTCCTAATTTTAAGCCAGTTAGGCACTGCCAAGAGATTCTGATGTTCTGGCATATGCTGATGACCTTCTCTTCTTGATATACAGTAATGCTCAGTCACACCTAGACAGGCTGCAAGAATTATGTGGGATCTGATGGAATGGTCTAAGATATATGGCCTGCAAATCTCAGAAAAGAAGACTGCAGTTACTATTGAAAAGTCGACTCAGTATGAATAGACACAGTCTTGTGAGGACTCAAAGAGAGTGTCTGTATGATATGTAACATCTGTTAAGTACCTTGGAGTGATGATAGCAGAGCAAATGAATTTTGTCCCTTATGCTAAATATTTAAAACAGAAAATTAGAATATTATATGCCAAGTTAAAGAGTCATTAGAGTTGACTGGGGTATCAAAGGTCATGCATTAAACTTACTATATGATTTTTTTATTTGTAATTTTAATCGCCTATGCCTCGGCAGCTTGGCTACATAGGATGACTAATTCATTGATAAAGAAGCATATATTGCAGGCCCAAAGATTCACCTTCCTATCTATCATGTTTGCAGGACAGTGTCTGCAGATGCTCTCTAGGTGATTTCAGATAGATTATACTGATCTGCAGATAGTTTTATCTGCATTGATATATTATACAAGGCATAATGTAAGGAAGATTGTCTTGGGCATGAGTACATGTCCAGAGGAGGGGAGGCTGTATATCAGACAGGATGTTAAAGTAAAGAAAAAGAGAATATTGTTAGAACTGATGCAAGTATGGTGGATGAGGTGAGAAACATTCAAAAAAGGAAGAGTCACTTATATGTTTCTACCTAAAGTGAATATTATAGAAGTAAGAAAGAAAGTCTGGCAACAGTTCGGAGTATATGCGGCCTTCCTTCTTACTGGGCATGTGCTCGCAAAGAGACTGTATGAGTTGTCTGGTGAGAGATCAGAACTGCACTTGTGGAGAGCAGGAAACATCAGAACATATTCTGTTTTATTGCAGCCAATATGTTGATCTTAGGAATCAACTAGAATTATTATTGCGTGGCCTTGAGCAGAGTTTGTTGTGGATCATCTTTGTGGAGAAGTACAGATTTTGTTATTTTAACAAGTTCATACATGTTGTGTTTAATAGAAGAGAGCATATCAAAGCCGGAGAGTAGAGCCTGCCTCCCAGTGGCAGGGACGAAAACCAGGTCCACTGGGATAGGCGATGTTAGAAATGAACCGAACGTGTCTCTCATTTGGTTTGGGCCAATCGGCATAAGAGCTCACTTATGCCATTTGAGTTATTTTAGTTGTGTTGAATTGTTAAATTGAAAGTTTAGAGTTTTAATGGATAAGTTTAAGTAACGTTAAGCACTATGCCACATATAAGCCTAGGCTTGTGGATG
Organism: Mastigoproctus giganteus; assembly: GCF_048544385.1. Lineage (NCBI taxonomy): Eukaryota > Metazoa > Arthropoda > Arachnida > Uropygi > Thelyphonidae > Mastigoproctus > Mastigoproctus giganteus. The sequence goes on from NC_143575.1 coordinate 162,518,585, forward strand.
GTACTTAATGGCACTTTGAATAAATGGCAAGAGATTCTTCAGCTAGCTTTGATATACTGAATGGATTCAGTAAACATTTTCTAGTTTGGCTGCTGTTATAGCCAATTTATTTTTATTAATACATAGAATACAAATAAAAAATAAATGTAACTTAACAGGTATTTTAATCAGATTTATCACCTTTTTAACTATCAATGGCAAATTGAAATACTGATTCAGTTCTTGAGTGCAATACTGAATAATGCTTGTTCTTTTTTTTTTTGAGGAATTTGAAGTGCTGGTCAAGGCATCAAAGGCAGATATTGTTGGGATGTCAGAGACATGGTGTCACACAGATATATGGAATGCAGAATTGGAATTTGGAGAGTGTAATGTGGTACAGAAAAGATAGACAGGATAGGAAGGAAGGAGGGGGGTTATGTTGTTAGTTAAGAAACACGTAAAATCTAAGGAAAGTGCAGCCAGTTGACATAGATGGACAGTGCAGTGTTGAGTCAGTTTGGTGTGACATAAGCACTGGGAAAGCAAAAATGAGGGTATGAGTTTGTTATAGGTCTAATGACGCTGATGAGTACAGTGAACAATTATACAGAGAAATAGTGGGCCAGTAAATCAGAGTGTCTTATAATAGGGGATTTTAACCCCCCAGATGTTGACTGGAACTTGTGGAACACTCCCAAGACTTGTGGATTTATTGGATGATTGTTTTCTACAGCAGCATATTAGAGAGGCAACAAGAGGGAGTAACACTCTTGATCTGATTATCAGCAGTGATTATTCATGCATTAAGAATTTTACAGATAAAGGAACTGCTACGTGGCAGTGATCACAATGTACTGATGTGGGATTTACTTAAAAGATGTAGCTACCATCAGAGATAAATGGAGGGGTTTTTGCTTTCGTAAAGGTGACTACAGTGGTCTCAGGGATTTTTTAAATTCTATGCAGTGGGACCAACTGATGATGTTACCAACAGCAAATTCTAAAGTAGTAATCTTGGAAGGTACTAGGCTTTTTGTTCTGACTAAGAAATACCATTCTAGGTTTAGGCACAAATGGATGTCAGATGAACTAATGAGACTCGTGGCAGAGAAAAAAAAATGCATGGGATGCATATAAATTATCAGGTGATACCAGTAGCCTATGGTAGATTAAGCTAGTCTGTAAGCAAGTCACAAAGGAGGTTAGGGAAGCGAAGCCAGATTACGAGAAATCTTTGGCAAAGGATGCAAAGAAAAACAGCAAAGATTTCTTTACTTATATAAACTATAAAAGGAAGGGAATGAATCAGACTGGTCCACTTGATATAAATGGTTTGACTGTAGATGATCATTCTCAGATAACTGAAAAAATAAATGAGTATTTTGCATCTACATTAACACAAGGAGTTATTCAAGGAGGAGAGAGCCAGATGTTTATCAAACTCTAACAGGGTGTTAAATAGTTTTGTAATAACTTAGAGCAAAGTGTAGGAGAAATCGTTGAAGTTCAACATAAGAAAGGCACCTGGAGTGGATGTGATCTATCCAATTATATTAAAGGAATTGGCAAAGGAAGTGACCAAAACCTTAGCCATGAGAGCATCCTTGGACACATGGGAACTTCAGAATGTACTGGTGTACATTCTTTAGAATGTACTGGTGATGTGCAAATTTATCTCCAATTCACAAAGGGGGAAATCAAAGGGTGACACGAGTAATTACAGACATATTAGTTTGACTTCCTGTTCCAGGTATAATAATGGAGTCACTAGTTAAAGAAGCATTGCAGGATTATCTAGACAAGACAGCAGCAGTAATAATTCAATTCAGGCACAGCATGTGTTTGTTAAGGGAAAGTCATGTCTGACCATTTTGATTGGATACTCTGATGTGGTCACAAAGAAACTGGATGCAAAAAATAATTTTGATATCATATATTTGGATTTCAGGAAAGCTTTTGATAGTGTTGCACATGGAAGACATGGCATTAAGTGCAAGTTACTACAATGGATAAAAGGATGGTTGAGTGAGAGAAGACTGGATACTGCTCTTTGTGGACTAATGTTATTAGTGGTGTCCCCCAGGGTGTTGGGCCCATTGTTATTTTTTATATTTATCAGTGATATCGATGAAGGTATATCAAGCTTAATGTCAAAGTTTGCAGATGATACAAAGGTTGGCAGGGTTGTTAATAACAGTAATGACAGTGTGCTGCTGCAACAGGATCTGGAAAAGTTGGCCTGAGAAGTGGCAACTGAAGTAACCCCAGAGTAACACACCAACTGAGCAATGTTACATTTGGTTAGTGGAAAATGGAAGAGACCCGGGGACAATTGTGCAGTCAGATATGAAGTTTTCTGAGTAGTGCAGACAGGCTGCCAGAGTAGATCATGGGGTTTTGTCAGTGATATACAGGAATTTTTCAAGCAAAGATAAGGAGGTGATTATTCCTTTGTATAAGGTAATGGTCAGGCCACACCTTGAGTACTGCGTGCAGATCTGGAAGCCTCGTTTTAGGAAAGATGTAAAGTTGCTGGAATGAGTACAGAGAAGGGCAGCAAGACTAGTGAGGAGAACAAAGTGATGCTCTTATGAAAGAAGGCTTCTGCAAATTGCAGTGTGTGGAAACTAGGCACCTGCAAGGCAATCTAATTGAGGTGTGTAAGGTCTTGAATGGATTGAGCTGGCTCAGTGCTGATAGGATTCTTGCTCAGATTACAAACCTGAGGGGGCATAAACTGAACTTGAGCAAAGACAGTTGTCGAATAGACTAGCAGAAATTTGCCTTTAGCCAGCAGGTAGTTGATTGCTGGAACAAACTTCCATCTGTCGGTGTGGAAGTTGATAGCTTATATAAATTGAAGGCAGAACTAGCCAATCATTTGGAATGAATGGATCAGTGTGAAATGGCAAGGTGTTTTTTTTTTTTTTTGCTGATGCTATATAAGCTTGCCTTCTTGCATCATATGCCTCTACTAATGCTAATAGTCCCTATAGCCTGCTGGGCAAATATGGAGCCATTTATTGCAAGTTGTAATGTGTGTATGAAACATGATTGCTACTGTAAACCACTATCAGTGACACTAGCTACCATATTTGTTCCAGAATCTCACAGTATAAGGAAGATTTTGCTTTTTGAGAGCTTATATTCTTCTGGCACATTGTTCAACACTTCACTGATCTGTATCCCTGTATGAAAGCCTGAAAAAGGAAGAACTCTTAGTACAGCTCTGCGTTGTTCAAACTCATTTGAAAGCCAGTGGCCTGTAAATGGGGAATTATTTGTAGTAACTGTCCAAATATCTGGACAGCTACTACAAATAATTAGCAAAATTTTTTAATAACATATGGAATTGAATGCCCGATGTTACAGAATATGGCTGAAGTTCAATAGCTAACATTTCTCCAATTAAATAATTGATCTCTTTGGCCTTGTGGTCGTTAATATCCCATGGCTTCTTCTTTGTTAATATTGCTTCTACAGTAGTTTGCACTTTAGCAGGAGGTTCAATGGTGCTGTTACTTCCTGAACATTCAGCATATGTCCTTTTCAACTTATCTGATGCTTCTGTTTCTTTTGACATTTCTTCTGGATGGAACTTTTTAACATGATTCATCACTCTTGTGGTTGTAAACATTTTGGCTGTTTTACCACACCTTGATATGGTAGTATCACATAAATTACATATGCAAATAGTTTTGTCCTTTTGATTTATCTTAAAATACTTCCAAGGTACCATAATGGTCACCTTGACAATTACTTAAATCTTAATAAAATTTAATCTGAAAACATAATAAGAGGTTTAGAAACGCATGATGGATTAATAAGGTGTACAAACAAACTGAATACAATATGGATATAAGGTAAAGAAAGCCAACGTGAGAACCACAGGAAACTTACCTGACAGACTGCTTTTTTCTGCTACCACCCCTTTGTGCTGCATGCTCTGTAAACAGGCGATGTGTGCTATCAGTCTGGAGCTTATCAGATGATAACGTCATAGCATTAAGTAATTGATTGACATTATATGTGTATATATAAAGAATCTTTCTTTTCCTGTTATTTCCTAACCTTAAAAATGACTTGTATTAATGAAAATGATTTTTTTTTTTTTTTTTTTTTTTTGGAAAAAACATCACATTCATTTTTATTGTCTTTATTATGTTTCTTTGGCAATCTTTTACTTTAGCATTGCAAATCTGACAAAAATAACCATCAATATGTATTCTAACACCATTATTAATACTGCAAATAACAATATTTCACTTCAATTTAACTATAAAACCATTAAAAATCTTTACACTCATTGGTTTCTAGTAGAATTGTTGAAATGCCTAGTGCTGCCAAAAATTCTGTCCAGAACAGCAGCAACATAGAAAGACTTAAGTAGAAAAAAAATTTTCATCCATGAGTTGCAATTCTTAACGGGTTTAAGTGAGATGGTAAGACTGTTGAAGCAGGAGTTACGTGGCTGTCATTTAACTGTCTGTGTTTATCAGGGAAGTGCTTCTGAGATGCAAATGATGTATCGGTGTTGCCAGGATGCAAAAACTCTTAGATATGAATCATTGTAATATTCCGTATAATAGTATTATTTAGTCTGGTATTATTTGATATTTGACTATATGTACTGTACTATAATTAAGTAATAGTCAACTTTTTCAGTCGGCTGCTGTCTATTAAGGTGAGAAAGCATTATAATGACAAATTGGCCAATTAATTGATAATCGGCTGATTAACAGAAGCTGAATAAATGGTAATTGGGCAATTTTCTTATTGGTGCAACCCTAATTAGTATTAATGGTGTCAAATGATGCAAGAAAGCAAGGTTGTTCAGCATCAGCCAAAAAAAATCCCCACCAATAGTTTTAGTTCTTCCTTGAATTTATTCAAGCTATCCACATCAGATGGAAGTTTGTTGTAGCAATCAACTACCTGCTGGCTAAAGGCAAATTTCCGCACATCTAGTCTGCAACCAACATTCCTCATTCTGAAATTATGTCCCCTTGTGTGCATAGTCTGAACAAGGGGAAGAATCCCATTAGCATTGAGCTTTCTCAATCCTTTTAAAGCCTTAAACACCTCTATCAGATCACCTGACAGGTGCTTGGTCTCCAGATGCTGATCATTGCCTTAGAAGTGGGCAATGGAATAATCACCTCTTTATCCCTGCTTGCAAAATTCCTGTATATCATTGACAAGGAATTGGTTCAGAGGCACACATCACAGTATCTGTCAGCCATCATTGTTTCTCATCTCTTCATATAATGTTCCGAAATCTCTCCTTTACAATTCCAGAAAGCAGTTAATAATACATTGAAAGTCCTTACCTGGCTGATGCTCAAGTATGGACTTTCTTTGTTCAGGTGGGACTGTATGGTACCACTCTGAACATCATTGCTTTCTGGTGTGTTAATAATGCACCCTGGATCCACAGTGATGGATCCTGGATTCATCGCTGTATGTTCATAGAATGTATTTCCTGTATACTCATACCATCCACAAAACATAGCACGTTAAGTTGTCATTTATTCAGTTCTAGTGTTAAATGCTATGGATTTCATTGAGCTTACTAACGATAGTATGCACTGAACGAGTACGCTTAAACACCCTTAACAGACACCTTTAAAAGGGACACTTCTTGTTGTGGACACCTAGGTTTGGGTTCTGACCAGAATTATTAGAAATTACATTTTACATGACCTCTCCAAAACTGATATCTTTCTAATATAGATGTAGTTATGTTAATAGGCCCAGTTGGTGTTTTTTTATCTCCTTAGCCAGGTCACTTTATTTGACACATGCTCCATTTGGTAATGCTCTGACATTGAATCATAGTCTGGAATAAAACCATTGATGCACACTTGATGTTTCATGCAGCTGTACTGTTGTTGACGGGCTAGCATCCAATTGCGCACATTCATTGAAGCACTTGTTTTTCAATTTGCATTTTGCTCACCTACAGGTCTCAAGGAGTTTCAAAGTAATTTCAAAATTTAATTAAAAATATGTTTTTACTATAAAAAATGGATTTGTTGTAGTTGTTTTCAAAAAAGATTTGAAACAAAGGTGGCATAAAAAAAAAGTGCACAGTTGTGTTTTGTCAATGATATACAGAAACTTTTCTAGCAGGGATAAAGAGGTTATTATCCCTTTATATAAGGCCATAGTTAGGCAACATCTTGAGTACTGTATATGGGTCTGGAGGTCTCACTTTAGGAAGGATGTAGAAATGCTGGAACGGGTGCAGAGAAGTGCAACCAGATTGGTGAAGGGTTCTCTTACTTAGAAAGGCTTCAGTTCTACATTTTGCAGTGTCTCAAGATCAGACACCTGTGGGGAGATCTGACTGACGTTTAAAGCCTTGAATGAATTGAGTAAGCTGAATGTTAATGGTATTCTTCCACTTGCTGAGAATACACACACATGAGGGGGGGGGGCGTAAATTCAATTGAGGAAGGATGGTTGCTCTATAATTGTGCAGAAGTTTCAACAATCAACTACCCAATACCGTGGGTAGTTGATTGTTGGAACAGGCTTCCATCTGTTGTTGTGGAAGTGGATGGGTTGAATAAATTCAAGGGAGAACTAGGAGATTCTGAGAGGGTATGGTTGGGTGAACTGTTTTTTTTTTTTTTTTTTGCTTGCTTTCTTGCATCATTTGCCATTACTGCTGCTACTACATATCGAGGTCAACAGTGTGTAACGTGTTATGGTGCTATCAGAGGATGAAATCATACAAGTTATAAATTGCAAAGATGTCATTGATTGAGGATGGAATTTTGTTGGTAAGTTTCTCCAGGATTACAGTTTTGTGATTATTCTACTGCAGCATGCACATTTACTGATTGGTGAATAAAAACTTGAAGATTTTTATCATGTAACTTATTCACACATTAATTATTTATTTATACAAATAATTACTGTGTGAATGCATATACAAATAATTACACAGTAATTATTTGATACAGATTTTCCCTTGGAATGCTTATCAAAATTTGTTAGGCATTACATTGATTGCATGTTAATTTTTTAAGAAATAAAATTTCTTGCTTGTTGCAGAAGGCTGTATGCACAAATTTAAAAAGGAGTGGTTTTGGCTCATTAATGATGGGGTGGGGATATTCAATTACATTAAGAAAATTGTGGGAGCGAAAACAATGAATATAGACTAAAACTAGTAAGTGATATAATTATTTGTAATGAAAATGAAATGCTCTAAACCGGTGTTTCACAAACTGGGGTCCGCGAAACATTCAGAAGTGGTATCAAGTAATGTGTTTATATCTATATATAATTTTATATATACAGTAAGCATCGGTTATAGCGATCACATTTGTAAATTGAATTTTAATTCTAATAAATGGCGATTCTAATAAGTGAAAATCAACAAATATTATTCGGAGTCTATAAAAATAAAGATATAAAGCACAAATTTACACTCTGTTACCAAAGGTTTATTGCCAATTAAATGATATGTGAAAATCGGAAGAATATTATCCACAGGTTAGCAAATTAAAAATAAATTTATACTTACGTACATAGCAAAGTGACATATTTAACTTAACACTTTAACACTTAATTACAAAGTCTATTTATAGATTTTTCAATATTGTATAACAGTCTATATTCACAATCAATTGCACCAGTTTCTTCCAACGCTCTCCTCAGGATGGCTATAGCTTCACAAGTTTGCTACTTTTGTAACTGGAATTCATTCCGGTTCATCTTCATTTTCCTTCTCCTCCTTCGTGAAATTATCAGTAACAGACTGGGCAATTTCTTCATCTTTTAAAGCTGTAGTAACTTGTAGATCACCATCTATGTCCACCCAATCATTAAACTCCAGTTCACCCATGTTTTCAGGCTTTTCAATGTGATCAGTACGTGACTTAGTTGCCCCATCACGAATTAATCCACATTTTTTGAAACAGTTGCTAATAGTTGCATTGTCGTATGAAGTGCACTAGAACAGTTATCTGCTTTGGATGATATTTTCAAACCATCTATAGAGTGGATGATTCTTCGCCTCATATCCGATTTTTAAAAGGTCTTAAAGGTTTTTATAATTTCCTGGTTGAGAGGTTAAATCAGTGATGTGGTATTTGAAGGTAGAAAAACTAATTCAATGTTTTTGAAAGTCAACTTTTTATGAGCTGGGTAGTTGGCCAAAACCAATTCAATTTTTTTATTTTTCTTATCCAGTTGCAAATCCCACTTACAAAGATAATCTGCAAATAAAGAAGCTGTCATTCAAGTGTTGGCATCATTGGCATATTCAGCAGGCAGCTGTTTTACTCCTTTACAACACTAGGCGATTTACTCTTGCCTATTACTAATGACTTCATCTTGATTGTTCCTGTCATGTTGCATGTTAAAAGAACTCTAACCCTGTCCTTGACTTCTTTCCTGCAGACGCAGAGGAATTTTTAAAAATCATGCAATGGTCTTGGGTAACTCGAGGTATTTCGGTTGTACTATCCAAGTACCTTGGGTAGTACAACCCTGTTTAATCTGTATTAAATGTGTCTTCAGGATTATAAGTGCTTAACACAGTTTGCCAAAAGGTTTTCAAACCACGTGTCAGCTGCAGAACCATCGGAATCCTCTTTTTCTCTGTGAAGTTTTTTGTAAACAATATTATGCCTTTCCTTCCATCTTGTCAGCCATCTGTCCTTCATCTTAAATTCTACGTGTAGTTTTTCAGCAAAATCATTAACTTTTTGAAGAAGAATGCTATGATTGATTGGTGCATTAAATGAGCTGGCCTGTTTGAACCAAATGAACAGAGCTTCATCTACTGTTTGGTATTTCCCTTGATGCTTCTTTTTTCTGATTTCACTAATCACATTAGTGTTTAATGTGTGATTTTAATAATTTTGATAAAGATGACTGAGGCACTCCTAATTTTACTGCCTCTTCCCTTTGAGACATTTTTTTTTTAAGTGAACTCCAAACATGAGAGGTATTAGAACCTATAGTACTTAATACCGTGCTTGGGTTGGAGGTTGAGAAGACGAAAGAAGATATTTGTTGACATTGGACTTGAACTTCTGTAGATTGTAATTTTCAGGAAATACATATGAAGGAAGGTTGTTCCAGAAAACGGCAGTTGAATGAATAAATGAGGAAGACGAAAAGTTGGTTCTGTGGGTTTGAAGTTGGACAGTAAATGGATGTTGGCTGGTGGCGACACGTGTTCGGACTGTTTTGAAAGAGAAAGCAGGAATTATAGAAGCCAATTCAGAAGAACAGTGCCCATGGAAGTATCTGTAGAAGAGGCATGCAGCAGAAACAGTACATCTAGGGGAAAGCGAGTGGAGAGACTCTGTTAGAGATGTATCATTAATTAACCTAACTGCCCTCTTCTGAATGTAATCAGGAAGCTTGAGAGAGGTTTTGGAGGCACCACCCCAGATGTGGGAACAATATTCCATGGCAGGGCGGATTTGCGATTTATACAGAGTGAGCAGCTGTTTGGAAGAAAAGTAGCGCCGAGAGCGAAAGAGAAAACCAAGTTTTTTAGATGCAGAGGAAGCAATGTTTGTAATGTGCTTGTGCCAAGAGAGATTAGAAGTCAGGGTAATCCCCAAAAGAGATATATCATTTTGCCTAGAAATCAGAGTGTCACTAAAGATAAGCATAGGAGCAGAAGAATCCTTTTTGCGAGATATAAGATAAGACTGAGTTTTAGAAGGGTTGAAATCAGCTAAGTTGTCTTTGCCCCACTGGAGAATTACGAATTACCTGAAGATCGGCATTTAAGGAATTGGTAGCAGATTTTCGAGAAGTTGAAGCTGATTGAGCAGGACAAGGTTTCTCAAAATGGAAAGTGGAATGCAATGTGCTATCATCAGCAAAACTATGGATTGGATTTCCAGTTAATGGAAGAAGGTCATTAATATATAAGAGGAAAAGAGTGGGGGAAAGAACTGAACCTTGGGGGACACCGGCATTAGTGGAGAAGTTAGAAGACAGAGCCATCTACCATCACCCTCAGTGAGCGATCAGAGAGAAAACTGGATAACCAATTACTAAAAAAAGTTGGCAAACCATAAGATGGAAGCTTGTTTAGAAGACCTTTATGCCAAACACGATCAAAAGCCTTTGAGATGTCAAGAGCAACTACCTGTGTTTCACCGAACCTTTCCATTGAATTAGTCCATAAATGGGTAACATAAGCTAGAATATCACCAGTGGATCAACACTGACGGAATCCATACTGGTGATCGTTGATCAGACGGAAGGTTTCTAGGTAGTTTAAGAGTTGGCGGTTAATTGATTTCTCCATTACTTTAGAAAGAGTAGAAGTAATTGCAATGGGACGATAATTGGATTGGAGGGATTTGTCACCCGTTTTAGGAACTGGCTGGATATGAGGAAATTTCCAAGCAGAAGGAAAAACACCTTTGGAATTAGAAAGTGAAAAAAATGCGGCAAAGAATAGGAGTAAGTTCAGCAGCACAGGTTTTGAGAACAAGTGGAGAAATACCATCAGGACCTGGAGCTTTCTTAGCATCGCGATTCATCAAAATCTTTCTGATATCCTTTTGCAGAGATGGGCAAAAGTTGCGGCCAATAGCTTTGGCAAGAGACCAGAATGCTCGGCTACCATTAGGGCAAGAAGCAAGTTTTCTACTCTTAGCCTGTTCAAACTCTAGTTTGGACTGATTAATAACTGCTTTACAATTATTGTGAGCTTTGGTGTAGGCAGAAAATGATTCGGAAGATTTGGAAACAAGCTAATTATGATATGCAATGTTCTTCTCTTGAACAGCCTTAGCACATTTATTGGAAAACCAAGGTTTAGATAAAGGACGAGATTTTAAAGTGGAGTGTGGGATAAAGGATTCCATTCCTGTAAGAATAATTTTGCTGACATGATCTGAGCAAACGTTGACATCAGAAGTTTCGAAACAGTAATCTGACCAAGGAAAAGAAGTCTCGCAGGTCATCCCATTTGTGTAATGCCAAACAACACGAGGTTGGGAATAGCCATGAGATAAAGGTTCCATTGGAGAAGAGACAATCACCAAGTTGTGATCTGAAGTGCCTAAAGGACCTCTCACTTCAACCATGTACTTAGAAGGGTTGTTTGTGAGAAAAAGATCAAGCGTATTGGCTGTATGATTAGGATTGTCCCGAATTCTTGTAGGTAAATGAACAATCTGTGCTAGGTCATTAGTAATTGCAAAAGCCTCAGCATCTCGACCTGCTGGGTCGGTGTGACTAGAAAACGGAAGCCAGCTGGAGTTGTGAACATTAAAATCACCAAGGAAAATTACCTCACTGTTAGGAAAGTTGGACTGGAGAAAGTCAAGTTGCAAAGAGAGGAAGTCAAAGAGCTCCAAGTGATTAGTGGAGTTGGGAGAATGGTAGAGACAACTGATGAATTTGACACAATGAGGTAGAGAGATTTTAAGCCAGAGAAGATCAAAGAGAGGAGATTCCAAATTTCCAAGTCTCTGACAGGGAGTATCAGAACGGACATATGCACAGGTACCACCTTTGAGGTGAAAGGAATCATACAGCGAATAATTTGGGCATCTGAAATGAGCAGTAGTTGAATCAACCGATAACTGAGAATCTGTCAGAAAAAGTACATGGGGTTTGGCAGACTGCAAGTGGAAATGGACATCATTGAGATTAGAATTGAGACCACGTATATTTGTGAAATGAATTAGGAAGTGTTTGGGAGTTTTAGATCTTTTCGCAGATAAGCTTGCTCTATTATTTTGACAATTCATGGTGTATTCAATGGTAAGAAAAAGTGGGTGGGACATGCTGTATGAAGTAATGAAATTTTTGGATATGGCGTACACGTGGTAAGAATATACCCAGATCCTTGACATAACGTGGCCTTGACAATGCTCCCCGCATACACACTACTCAGACTCCCTCCAGTCACTATCTGGCAGAGTAGAGGTAGCAAGATTATACACTATCTGATACGGAAGCCTCCTAGAGAGTTACCAATAGGTTCGGTCCGGTGTACTAACTAGCGGCCGGTCTGCGAACACTGTTTTAGAGCTGTACCCTCGAAATGTAAGGAATATTGGATCTTGCCACGACGTTCATCATAACCTCAAAAGTCATCAATCATATTGCATGATGGAAGAGATAGGGAAGGGGTTGACCGGAACTTAGCTCTAGAGACTAAACATGTGTTCCACCACTTCAAGCCTCCAATAAGCAAAATGGTGGTATTTCATCGGTTGATGAGAGTCATCTACCACCTAGTACTGCCTGGTAACATAGAGGGGCGGCGTTCCTCCATGTGGTGTGACTGCCACACCTCGAACCCTGCTTACGTTGGTTCACACCTGGATGGTCACCCACCATGTACTTGTGCATGGAGGTTATACCCAGGATTACTAACAGTCCCACCATCATGAAGGTGCAAGCAGAGGATTTGGCTGTCACAGACCGTCCGGACTTCGCCGAAATTGGGTCCACTTGACTTGAGTGTCACCCGAATATCAGTTCCATCAGTGTTTTAGACTCCCAGGTAGCAAGTACAGCTTGTCTGGCATATCTGAGAGAATGTCTGTGACAACCTCAAGGACCATATTGCCTAAGTTTAATTTATTGTATGTTTTTATAATTTGGATAATAAAAGTTAAAACAGTAAAAAAGGCATTTTTTTGGATAATAAAATTTAAAACAGTAAAAAAGTTAAGCGTCAATCAATAACAAAGCACACAGCAATCACAAATTGGAATAACATGCAAGTGAGACGAAGTTTAGATATAGAAATGAAGAGTAGATATCAGTGAAAGGGAAACACATTTTGCCATAATAACGTGAAAACACAGAATTATAGCTCTTGGTATTATTGCAAATGCAATAAGATAGTTGATTCCACTAACAGAATTGTATTAACAGAAAAGCCCAATAAACCAGAAACTGCAAATTGTTTTTATTTTTTTATGGTTGTGACCTCCAGAAATGTGCTTTAGAAAATATCAGAGGCGTTCACAATTGGTTCTTATAACTGAAGCTGTGATTCTAATAAACTATGCAAGCGTAGTGCATTTTATTGATTTGAATCAGTTCTTCGAAATCTGATTATATAAAGTGGCTGATTCTAATAACCAGTGATCACTATAACCGGCGCTTACTTTATATATATGTATGTATGTATCAACTGAAAGAGCAAGCTGGATTTAGGACAGGATTCTCAACTATTTCATGTAATATTGCAGCTAATGGAGAAAGCAAATGAGTATAAAACACCATCATGACTGGAATTTGTTGACTATGAAAAGGCATTTGACTCCATACACCATAATGCAATATTTTGAGCACTATTTTAAATGTCCGAAAGAGCCACCCCCATACATTGATTTTAAAGAAAATATATGAGAATGGTACCTCCTTTATTAGACTAGACAAAGACAGTAGCATATTTAAAATTGGGAAAGGAGTTCGACAAGGAGACCATCTCCAACATTGTTTACTGCTGCCCTTGAAGAAGCTTTCAGAAGATTGGACTGGTCGCAAAAAGGAGTCAATGTGAATGGAGAGTACTTAAACCATTTACAATTTGCAGTGTGATCATAAGCCACGATCCCAAAGAATTAGAGGAATCTTAATCAGTTATTATTAAGAATGCACCAGCCAAAAAAATTTCCAAGTTTTCCTGAGAGAGAGAGAGAGAGAGGGAGAGGTGGGGAAGGGGGGAATAGAAAGGAATCATTAAGAAAGAGAAGAATGGTGATATCTAGCTCAGGACCATGAGTGTTCTAAGCCCATACTCACCAGATGTGATCCCCTGGGGGAAATTGCAGAATTAGTAAGGATTTTGGACTAAAGATGAATATGGCTAAAACAAAAGTAATGATAAACAAGTATGCTACAAAAAGGAATATAATCATTGAAGGAGCAGTAATTGAAAAGGTGGATTCATATACTTACCTGGGAACAAGTCAACACACACAAGCTGCAACCCACTGACATCAACCCAACTCATACCAACAAACTCCACTGCCACTGCTGCAAGATTGTTGTTATAAAACCATAAGGTTAAAGTTACTTTAAGAAAGTAAATATCAGTCACTTACGTTAATTGTTATTTTACTGATGGGTTGTCAGTTGTTTTTGGTGGGGGAGCTGTCCCTGCCTCGAGACCAAAGGTGGTTTCAGTTAAGTTGTTTGTCAAAGCAGACATGAAAATTGATCATCTGAATGTTAAGAGATAGACACAACAAGTTTTAGTGGCATATGGACGGAAGTCTGGGAGGCCATTGTTCTGAGTTTGACAAATGACTTACCTGGGAACAGGTCAGCTGTAATAATGATAAATGGCTGGAAGTAATGAGAAGAATAAATTTTGGATGAGTAGCATTCAGAAGCAATATCCCAATTTTTTTCTGACACATAAAATAATGAACCAGTGTATACTCCCCACCATGATTTATGGAAGTGAATCTTGGGCACTCACCAAAAGAATGGAGGAGAAGTAGTAAGTCTTCATTAAGCTCAGCCATTCCCTGGGCTGAAGCACATCCATGCCTATGGACTTAATTGGATATAATTCTTAGGTTTTTGAATTCATTTAATTTTGAATAAAATAAACATCAAATAAACTCAAATCAAACAATGTTAGTAAATTTCAGCTGCTCAGCCTTGGATGAGAGACAATTTGACTTTGATCATGTCTGTCAATCTCAATCATCCGAGTTTCTATCCCTGGTGCTAGGAACCAGACTTCCACTATTTAGATTTAAAGCATGTAGTCTCCTAAATACTGCACTTAAGGACGCCTCCGTAGCCAGGTGGGAAGGAGCAGCAGTGCGTAGCACATGCTTCTTGATTAGACCGGGGTTCGAGCCCGTCACCACCAAATACGGAGTATGCGGAAAGGTCAAGGAATGACCACCGCATATCCCGGAGCAATATGGCCTTAGTTGCTAATGCTCCTAAAAACCAAATAACAAACAAACAAACTGCACTTAAATAATCATTGAAATAAGAAAATAGACATCTGTCGGTGAATAAAACCCAGAGTCTTTCTTTCTCTAGTATGCCGACAGATCTTTCCAACTTAGATCTCAGATCGAGATAACAGTGACATTCTAACATGACATGTTCAGATGACTGAGGTACCCCACAAGCACACATCTCGCTATTCCTTAGCCCAAGTTGTTTGTACCTTAAATGACAATCCATTGCCCGTGAGCAGGAATGTTGCACTTAATCGAAATTGCAACCATGTTTTTCTCTTAACATCTATAATATAAACACTTGGTACGAACATAAAAGTTGTTCATCCTTTTTTCAGTTTGTTCCCATTTCTCTTGCTATATCTCCATTAAAGAATGTAAAAATTGCTTCTTTTCTGACTTAACATCAAATTTTGAATAAAGTCTCTCTTTATCAGGACATGATGTTAATCCCATTATTGTTTTATTTACATTTCTCTTTGTATAATAAAACATTCCTGCCAACAGAACCAGGAACTGGACAGGAATCCATCCAGTTGTAGAATGGAGGAGAAGCCAAAAACTACACAATGAAGAATGGAACGAATTATATTAGGAATCAGGACTGTTGGATAAGAAGAGAAATACATGGATTAAGCTTCAAACACAAATAAAGGACTTTCTTATGTAAACCAAAGAACTTTTAAGGGCACAAAAAGTGATATAGTTGTACACGTTGGCACTAATGATATTAAGAGTAGGAGACCGGCAGAATTACTTAACAAGTACAGGTCACTATTGAACAAAAGCCGAGAATTAGGGTTGAATTTGAAAGTGTCTGCAATTCTGCCCAGACACGATAGGAGGGAGTATATGATGAGAGCCTTGTCGATCAATTCAGCCCTGGAAAGATTGTGCAAGGCTCAAGGGGTAGAATTTTTTTCAGCCTGGACTGTACTTGTTAACAGGAGAGATTGCTTCTACAGGGATGGGATACACTTAAATAGAAAGGGTGCAAGAATATTTGCTGATGCTACGAGGCAGTGTTAGGTGGGTCGGAAAACTGCTAGCTTGGGGGGAGACAAAGACCAATAGATTGACAGTAGCCACTGCCAGAGGTGAAAGAGATTCTTGCACTGCTTCTATTAGAATGAGCAGAAGCCTGAAAAACAAGATGCATGATATTTCAGAGACTGCTGGGAGCCATTGCGGTACAAGTAAACACATGGGTTGTGTTAGGGTAGCTAAGAATAGAAACAGGTGCAGGTATACTTGCGTGTACACCAATGCTAGGAGTTTAGTAAATAAATTTGATGAATTTGAGGTATTGCTCAAAACATCAAAGGCAGATATTGTTGGGATATCAGAGACGTGGTGTCACACAGATATAAGGGATGCAGAACTGGAATTTGGGGAGTACAACGTCTACAGAAAGGATAGACAGGATAGGAAGGGGGGAGGGGTTATGCTATTAGTTAAGAAACACATAAAAACCAAGGAAGTGAAGCCAGTCGACATCGCTGGACAATGCAGTGTTCAGTCAGTTTGATGTGACATAAGCATTGGGAGATCAAAATTGAGAGTAGGAGTGTGCTATAGGCCTAATGACTCTGATGAGTATAATAAGAAACTGTACAGGGAAATCGAGTGGGCCAGTAAATCAGAGAGTCCTTTAATGGAAGATTTTAATTTCCCAAATATTGACTGGAATTTGGGGGCTGGTCACTCAAACACTAGCAGGGCTTTTGTGGATTTATTGGATGATTGTTTTCTACATCAGCATGTTCAGGTGGCAACTAGAGGGAGTAATACTCTTGATTTGATTATCAGCAGTGATTCTTCATGCATTAAGAATCTGCAGATAAATGAACCACTAGGTGGCAGTGATCACAGTGTGCTGAAGTGGGATTTACTCAAAGATGTAACTACCATTAGGGGTAAAGGGAAGGGTTATTGCTTCCGTAAAGGCGACTACGATGGACTGAAACAGTATTTAAATTCTATACAGTGGGACCAACTGATGATGCTACCAACAGCAAATTCAAAATGGGAAGCATTCAAAGAACTTATCTTGGAAGCTACTAGGCTTTACATACCAACTAAGAAATATTGTTCAAAGTTTAGGCCAAAATGGATGTCAGATGAACTAATGAGGCATATGGCAGAGAAGAAAAATGCATGGGATACTTACAAATTAACACATGACACAGAAGCCTATGATAGATACAAGTTTGATATGCAACCCAGTTACAAAGGAGGTTATGCAGGCGAAGGCAGATTACTAGAAATCCTTGGCAAGGGATGCAAAGAAAAACAGCAAAGAGTTCTTTACTTATGTAAACTCTAGAAGGAAGGGGATGAATCAGATTGGTCCACTTGATATTGATGGGTCAACTGTTGATGATCCTGCTCAGGTAGCTAACAAACTAAATGAATATTTTCCATCGACATTCACACATGAGGAGTTACTCAGCGAGGGGAATGCCAGAGGTGTATTCAACTCTAGCAGTAAGCTACAGAATCTTGAAATAACTGGGAGTAAAGTGGAGGAGAAATTGTTGAAGATAAACACAAGAAAGGCACCCGGGGTGGATGGGATCTATCCAGTTATATTAAAGGAGGCAGCAAAGGAAGTAAGCAAACCCTTAGCCATAATTATGAGAGCTTCCTTGGACTCAGGGGAGGTACCCATAGACTGGAAATGTGCAAATGTGACCCCAATTCACAAAGGAGGATCAAAGGCTGACACAAGTAATTATAGACCTGTGAGCTTAACTTCTGTTCCAGGAAAATTAATGGAGGCACTGGTTAAAGAAGCACTGCAGGATCATTTAGACAAGACTTCAGTTATAGCTCGGACACAGCATGGTTTTGTTAAGGGGAAGTCTTGCCTGTCCAATTTGATTGGATACAATGATGCAGTCACAAAAGAACTGGATGTAGGGAATAGCTTTGATATTATATACTTGGATCTTAGAAAGGCTTTTGATACTGTTGCACATGGAAGACTGCTACACAAATTGGAGCAGTGTGACATTGGAGGCAAATTGCTGCTATGGATAAAGGGGTGGTTGAGGGGGAGAAGACAGAGAGTGGTAATCAATGGACACTGCTCATCGTGGACTAATGTTATTAGTGGAGTTCCTCGGGGCTCAGTGTTGGGTCCATTATTGTTTTCTGTATTTATAAATGATATTGATGATGGTATATCAAGCTTAATGTCCAAGTTTGCAGATGATACAAAGGTTGGCAGGGTTGTCAAGGACACTACTGATACTATGCTGCTGCGAAAGGATCTGGAAAGGTTGAGCAGATGGGGCTGAGAGGTGGCAAATGAAGTTTAACATTGACAAATGTAAAGTACTACACATGGGAAACAGCAACCCCAGAGCAACGTATCAACTCTGTGGTACTACACTGACAGTGGTAGAGAATGAAAGGGACTTGGGGGTGATTGTGCAGGCAGATATGAAGTTCTCTGAGCAGTGCAGACGGGCTGCAAGAGTAGCTCATGGAGTATTGTCAATGATATACAGGAATTTTTCCAGCAGGGATAAGGAGGTGATTATTCCCTTGTATAAGGCAATGGTCAGGCCACACCTAGAGTACTGTATACAGGTCTGGAGGCCTCATTTCAAGAAGGATGTAGAGCTGCTGGAACGAGTACAGAGAAGGGCAACAAGATTAGTGAATGGAACAAAGGGGTGCTCTTACGAAGAAAGGCTTAAGTTTTGCAAATTACAGTGTCTGGAGACTAGGCACCAGCGAGGTGTATAAAGCCTTGAATGGTTTGAGCATGCTCAATGCTGATGGGATTCTTCCTCTAGCTCAGAATAATCACCTGAGAGGGCATAAATTCAAATTGAGGAAAGACAGATGTAGGATAGACGTGCGGAAATTTGCCTTTAGCCAGCGGGTGGTTGGTTGGTGGAACAGACTTCCATCCCTTGTCGTGGAGGTTGATAGCCTAAATAAGTTTAAGGCTCAGCTGGACAGTTATTTTGAACAAACAGAGGAGTGAAGTGGAAGTGGGTTTTCTTTTTTTTTTTTGGCTGATGGTGCATAAGCTTGCTTTCTTGCATCAAATACCTCTACTAATGCTAACTGAAATGGACTTGGACAGGACACATAGCTTGAAGACATGAAAGATGTTCTAAGAAAATAATAGAATGGTATCCAAGAGGAGCTAAAAGAAAACCTGGGAGACAACAACGAAGATGGAAAGATGAAATTCATTAGTTCGTGGGTAGTAAATGGATGGCCATTGCACAAAACAGAAGGAACTGGAAAGTTGCTGGAGAGGCCTTCATCCTGCAGTGGATTGAAAATGTCTGATGATGATGATGATGATATATATGTTGGGGTCTCAGTAGTTTGGTAGCTGCTGCTCTAAACAAAGCTGTTTATAGGTAATTTTTACTAAAAGTTAATTGTGTTTACCAACGTTGGATTATTTATTAAAAGTTAATTAATTGAAACACATGTGCAATAATAATAATAATAATAAAAAACTGAGTGTGCAACCAATTACAGTGAATCTCATTTTTGTGAATTATTGAAACTGGTCTCACTGACCTCTAAGTCAGGACTATAGGGAGGTGTCTGCTTTGTATACATCCCCTATATTTCTGACTAAGTGGTATCCGTTTTAGAAGGGTTTCACTGTACTAATCTTTCAAAAGTAATGCGACCCATTTCCCTTATGAGTTCTTCTGTTGCTATAACTTTTCATGTCATAGTACGATGTGCTTTCTCTGGTCGAGCATATTGCCCTTAAACTTATTCACCCCTCAGAGGCTTGCCATTCACTCATGCATTCTTCATCATACTTAGCCAGCATCCGACATTAAATTTCAGCTAGTTTTATTCCTTCTGCATTTAAAAAGTGGATTATAGGTTGCATTTCTATTTTATCAGTAATCTGACAAGATTATCATCTTTTTTTTCATTTGTATGTACTTTGTTAGTTTTGCAGTTTTTATTTGTCGACCTTTTTTATTATTTGAATGCTATGTATGCTACTAAAAGATTAACATACGTAAGTTATGCAGCCAGTGATTACCACTGGCTGCTTGATAGTTTAAAGAAAGTAGCAAAAATAAAAATAAATAAATTTTATTGTATTATAAAAAAGGGTGAATTTCAGTTGCTGGTTATTATTTATGGTTGGCAATGAGTAACTGAGACTTCTAGCAATGGTTGGAAGACATTGTGAACTGTTTTTTTTTTTTTTTTAATTTTATTTTTTAAAATAAAGTTGCAAATATTGGGTACTTATTAAATGGAAGAAATATTAATGAATCAGATATAAAGATAGTTTAAAAAAAAAAGTGAAAGTTAGTTTTAAAAAAATGCAAATTGAAACATTGTGATGATAATTATAATTAAGAATCGCAATTATTATCAGTAGTCATTGAATAAATGTACTAAAAAATAGTAAAAATATCATGTGAATATCAGTGTGGCCAGTGGTGGGATTCAAATAATTTAACAACCGGTTCGCTGCCCTAATGACCATTCTAAGTATTAAAAAACTATATACCGAAAGGTAGTTTATTATTTCATGCAGTTAATACTTAAATAAGAACAATAAAAGAGGTCCACAAAACTAGATTATGTTATAAGAAAGAGTTTTAAAATATTAATGAAAAAATATTAAATAATACCTGAAAAAAAAAAACTTATTTAAGATATTTCCATATTGCTTCTTGATTGGCGTCCTCACTTGCAATTTTCTTCACTTTTATCCGAGCATCATCGGCTGAGTGATTTATCCTTAACCATCTTTTCACTGTAGGAATAGGATCCCATTCCTTTAGAAGTAGGCCGATTAGACTAATAGTCATTGTGTTTGATATATTAGAAACAGTTGGGCGACTTCTCTTCTCTGAACATATTATGTTCATCTTTGAAAAACCCCTTTCCGCTTCTGCTGAACTTACAGCAATTGTTCTGACAATATTTTTAGGTCTTTGAGCACTTTCAGGAATTACATAATTCTGGGAATTTTTTAAAACGTTTTCCACGAAAGCTCGATAATCATCAATATCAATTTGGTAATTAAAAATGTCATTAAATACGAGCAATTGTTCTTCAGCTGCTTTCCATGGAACTAGTACTTCAATATTCCAGTAATCTGGCTCCAAAAAATTGAGAAATTGTAATTTATTCCTATCTTAAAATTGGCTACAACTTGCTTTTAAATGTTCACAATCCATTAGTCTTGTTTTCAAATTCGTTACGATGTTTTCTAAGTCTTTCCCGAGGAAGCCCGACAAATTGATGATTTTCTACAAATTTTATATTTTTGAAGGTTTCTGAAATAATTAATTCATCAACTGTTTTTTTCGTATGGACCCTTTTCCTTTCCAAGAATTTGAAAAGCTTTAATAGATCTTATCACGAGTTTTTGAGTCTTTATTATGTCTATATTTCTTGCTTGCAGTGCATTTGAAAGAAGAGAAATTTCGTTTAAAATATCAATCATCAATGCCAAATCAGTTATAAAATATATATTTTCAAGACGGGCAGCCATACCTAAGTACTTTTTATTTGAATAAAAATAGTGATGTAGTGCTGGATAAGCACGTCACACAGCTAGGGTTGACCTTAAACTACAGGCAGCCCATCTTGGTCCCAAAACCCTACCAATCTTTATAATTTCAATTCCAAGTTGTTCGGATATTTTGGGAAGTTCAATTTGGTTCTTATTGGATTGAACTTCCCAAAATATCCGAACAACTTGGAATTGAATCGCTATTCGCGATCGCTGATTTAATATAAAATGTAACCTAAAAAAATGTGAATTTTAAAGCGCCGTGAATATTATCCACCATAAAAAAACATGGGCGTGGCTAAAATTATCTTTCCCGGTAAAAACAGCACTCAGTGGGTGGGGGGAGGGGGGTGACAAAATCGTGAACGTGGATGTTTCTCGCTAATCCTTGTTCAGTATGTGTTATGCGCTTGTCATGGAAGGTTTCGTCGTTTGCTTTTAATTTATATGCTTATAAATTGAATAAATTTATCAATTTATAAATTGATATGCTTACTAAAGTGATAAATCTACTATTTTGCAGTGTAAAACACTTTTTCGAGAATGTTAACGGACGAAAGTGACTTTATTGTGGATAAGTTCTTTCTAACCCGTACAAAAATATGGCTACGAATAACAAGAGAAATGTGAAAATATCAAAGAAGGTGATGACATTAGCGAATAAAATTGAGTTATTAGACAAAATTTCTAATGGTGAAAGTGTTTCCTCAGTGGCAAAACATTATAAAATCAATGCGTCAACGGTATGATCAATCAAAAAATCGAAAGAAAAAATCTGCCCGTAGTGTCCGTGAAAACGTGCTAATTGCTTCAAAACTTTGCTCTGTAACTCGTGATGTTAAATTAGAAAAAATGGAAAACGCTTTAAATCTGTGGATAGAAGACCGAACTCAAAATAAAATTCCGTTAAGTTCACTCATCATTCGTGAAAAGACAAAACTCCTTTATCAACACTTTAGCGAAATTGGTGATAGCACTGGCGGGATAAGTTTTTTTTGCTAGCAAAGGCGCTGGTTTGAAAGATTTGTTTGAAATTTCTAATAAATATTTCATTTAATATTAAATTGTTTCTTATTTTCATTTCGATGCCATATGCTTGCATTTCACTATGTACTGTCTATATACATAGTCATATTATGAAGGTACATATAATACATACATAGACAAAATTTTAGACTAGTTTTTCTTATATATTTCATACTTTGGAACGGAACCCCTTTTTTACTATGGGAGCCATAACTCAGTATTCGCGTTTTTGGTATTCGCAACATTTCTCAGGAACGTAACCCCCTCGAATAGTGGGGGTTTACTGTATATCTTATCAGTAAATATTTTAAAATGATTTACTTGCTTCATTTCCTTTATCGAATCATCTAAAACAAGATGGAGACGATGAGTTAAACAGTGCCATATTATTATGATTGGAAACTCTTTTGCAATCCTAGTGCTCACTCCAGATTTTCTCCCAAGCATAACGCCGGCACTATCGGAACAAAATCCTATTAAATTTTTTCTAGGTAGTTCTTAGTAAGCCCAACATTATTTAAACTTTCTATAACTGAAGAACATATTGTCTCTGCATCTTGTTTTTCCAATTCAACTAGTTCAGCGAAATTTGTTGGTGATGTAACTGAATCCCCAACTTTTAAGAAAAGTATAATAACTGGTTTGCAGGATATCCTTGAAGCCTCGTCATAATCAAACATATTTTCAGATTATTTTCAATAATTTTATTAAATATTTCTTTTTTAATTTCCTTTGCAATGAAATCAACCACTTTCACAGCAGTTTTACGAGAATGTAATCCTATTCCCATATCTAATCCATTTTTAATTTGCACTTCTATCTCATCTTCTATGTCTGAAAACGGTTTACATCTTTTTGCCAGGCTGTAAACTGTATTAAATACTTTACAAGTAGCACTTAAATATTTTTCATTCATTGTATCTATTACTTTTGTAATTGAATCCTGCTCACATTGTTTGAAGTTCTCTTTACAAATGTTATGAGCTTTTGATGAAAAATGTTCTTTCATTTTTTTCCTTAAGAAGCTTGTTGTACCTCTTTATTTTTCCCTGATGCCTCAATCTGAAAACATTTCCATTCTTTTGACACATTAACACTTTTCTCTTTTATAAAGTCATATTTTGCACAATACTCACAACCTAACTTTTTGTTAAAAATTACCAGTCCATCATATTTTTCTTTAAAATTGTTATATTATTGCACTGTCCAGCATTCAGGAAGATTATTTTCAATTTTGGAGTTATCGGTTTTTATTTCAATAATTGACGTGCTGCTTTCTTCAAGTTGGAGTGGTTGTGCTTGTGTCTGTTTTGTACCATCCAAGGCCAATTCTGATACAACAAATTCTGATTTTGGTTTCTTATTGAAAAAATCTGCCAAACTCTGTTGCCTTTTCATCCTTTTAAGGGCTACTGCAAAAAATTTTAAAAATGTTTTATTTTAATATATTATAGAGCAGGAGTGGATATGTGCCTATATAGTTGAATATTTTTACAGGTTCTGTCCACATGTGGTCATATCATAAACTTTTATAAACAAAGCACTGTGCTTATACCATTGATAAACATCTGTCAGAACATACATTTTCTTCATTTTATCGATACTGAATGAAAATTTCTTGCTGAATTAATAAATGGCATAGGCTATGCAGATTAAATACGATAGAATAATGTGTACGACAAACCTGTTTGTCACGGGAAAGTTGTGATAAAAACGTCTTAATTACCACATGCACACTGGCATAAGGATTCCAACATGGAAGAACATTCTTCCATATTGGAATCCGAAATGGGCGATAAGATAACCCTTGAAATCTATATTTCTATTGGTTCGTTGTGTCCTAGCTGCCTATTTTTTATTGATCAGGGAACACCAATGCACTCATATCTCATGTGAATTTAGGGTGTAACACAAAGCTGAAACAAATGACAGTGTGTCATCCCCCTGGTTGTTTGGCACTTTTTCTCTTTATGTTATTTGTTTGTTTACTTAAGTAACAAACGCGAGCGAATAAAAACATAGTATTTCATCAAATGTATAATGAGTTTTATGAAATGAATAAATAAATATTACAAGCATAGTTCCGTCTAATTTTTTTCACCTATGGATGGAATGAACATTACTACGGGCACTTGGAATATGCTGTTGCATAGATGAACGTTAAAAAAGAGTAAGGAATGTATTTTGTGATTTCCCCATTGGGTGGCTGCCCAGGCACCCACCTTAGAGAGAACCCTCATCACAAGTGCCATTTTAGCAACCTGTTCGCCGAACTCAACAAAAAATTAGGTATTGGTTCTGCTGAACCGGTGCAAACCGGCTGAATCCCACCACTGAGTGTGGCTCATTGGGGCTTTTAACATCCAAAATCATTTTAAAAGCACGATGATTTTTCCACAAAAACTGAAGTGACTGACTAAACTTAAAAATGTGAGCTTTCGAAGCCTCTACTTGAAATAGAAGTTCCTTCTCATTTCCATTAATAAAGTCATCTGTTTTGCTTAAAATATGAATTCTGGAGTTCTGTTTTAAAACATTGTAAAGTTTATTTCAAGCTTATTTATTCTTTTATATAGCTGGTTGAAATTTCCAATGAAATTTCTCCACCTCTTCAATTGCAGTGCTGAAAGAAAATCCACATACTTCAAGTTTGGTTACAGAATTAGGTAGCCAAAAAAAGTCTTCCTGAACAGCAAATGTTTTCTAACTAAACAATTGGTGGAGAGAATTTCCACAGTATAAAAGCATTAACAACTTTTTAATAGAATCAAAGTTTTTGGCATAAAACAATGCTGTATGTAACAGTGTTCTTTCTCCATCTTGTCAAAGTTGGTGCTGATGGAAGTGGAAAGGCTTGGTGGCATATCTCTGTAAATAGCTATGCATGTAGGGGCTTTTATGAATTTTTTTTACACAAGAAAGAAAACTTCGTCAAAATTATCCCAACTTGTTTCTGCAAGCCTATGTTAGGCATGGGCTAAGCAAGTAATGTGGATTAGTTTTGATTAAAACTTGTAATGCAAAAGGTGCTTTTATCATATATATATATATATATATATATATAGCAGTGTCACTTACAAAAATACATACTTTTTTTTTGCCATGGGTTGATTTTCATTCTGGCTATAATAACTGCAAAGAATCATTTGCAATTCTTGTAATTGTAAAGTAATTCACATTAGAGTCAAACATATTAGATCCCCACCCATAGTAATTGGAACCACACCAGAATCTGACCTGCATTGTTTGTACCTGCTAAAAAAAAATAAAATGAAATGATGTATTAAGAAAATTTAGATTAAATTTTCTAAATGCCAGTAATAATGTAAGTTTTAAATTAAAATGAATAATATTAATATTTCATTATATACATAATATATTAAAAAAAAAACATTTAATCTTAGAAATAAAAATGAAACTTGTTCATATTGTAATTAATTTTGTGGTAAGTCGCTGCGTAGAAACAGGACATCAACAGTTTCTGGGTTCAGCTGTATTCTTCTTTCTTGGATTAAAAATCCAGATAGAGAAAACTTGCTTGCTGTGCAAGCAAGCAGATTGGAAAGAATTAAATCTTTTCCATTCTGCAACAAAGGTGTGAATTTAGCCGATAAAGACTGAATGAACTGTATGCTCTAAAAATTTGTCGTCAAACCTATTTGATTTATAAAGGGTTGGTGTGCTGATCCAAAATCTTCCTCCCCAATTTCAAACTAAATATTCATTATTTATTTATTTTTTATTAATTATATACTCTGTAGTTTCTTAATTATTTTATTATTTTATATCTTTCTGTATTATTTTATATCTTCATATACCTCACTTCTTCACATCTTTTGACTTGGTGGGTCATCCTAAGTTGCCCATGCTCTTTACAGATTGAAATCAAATTAATCTTTAGTGTTAGTTCAGTTTCTAATTCAATTGGAAAAGGACCCCTTTACATTGTATGTTTGGCGTTGAGAGAAAGGTAGGAAGTTAAAATAATAGTTTTAAATCTAGAAAACTAATCGTACCTTTTAGGCAAATGTATGCAATTTATAATGATATCAGCAGTAGAGTAGTGTAATTCAGTTTACACAACAAAACTGTGATACATTAATTAGAATTAAACAAAACTAATAAAAACAGTTATTTTATGAGTTAATTGGTTCAGACGGGGTATGCATACTTATGGAGGGGGGGAATATCTTGAGCATTGCGTCCAAAATGGTGGATTTTCATGTGCTTAGTTTTTAGTAAAATATTTATCAGCTAATTGCAAAATTTTACTGATTTTACCATATGTTTATTTCTGATGTCCTAGAATGTATTGTGTTTTCAGAAAACTAAATCAGAACCAAACTGTCTGGCCTATCATAATGCTGAAGTGAAGTTCATATGATTTGTCCATAAATCATTTCTCAATTCATGTATATTTTTGTATAATTTAGCCCTTAGCAGTTTTTACTATCCTAAGTGTGACTTCTAGTTGGCAAAAGGATGTCATATGCTGTTGTTTACAAAAATTTACTTTGTTACTAATGTACCGCACTTGACAAATGGTAGCTATGTTTCTCTCCACAGGTAGCTGTTTGTAATTAGTGTTACTCTGAAATACTCTTTTATTGCATCTCCAGATGAGGGGAGAAACTGGGTATTTACAGTAATTGTTCACTGACTAGTCCTGTTTACCAAAATTGCTAGGCAACTGAATACTGAATATGTTGAAGAAGTGAATATACAGCCAGTTTTTTAGCTATTTTCTCCTCTTAGAAATACAGATGTACAGTATATACGAGTCCCAGAAATGCTGTGTGTTGTGAGTTTGTGCTGGAGTGATGTGGTGGTTTTTCTATATAACTATTTTTAATTTTTATTTCACACCATACAATCATGGATAAATTTTAGTAAGAAGAATAAAGAGAGGTTAGATTCTATGGAGAGAGCAGAAAATCCTGAGAAAAGATGCGAAGATGAGTCGAACACCCCAGTACAACAGACCAAGTGGTGAGTGTAATCGTGACCATTCACCAAGTCCATCTACAAACAAATCAGCTCCAAATATTTAAAAAAAAAAGAAAAAGAAAAAAAGACAACATTACCAAAACGAATATTTGAAATATGGCTTTTATTATTGTGGTGATAAGCAAAATCAAATCCCTGTGTGTTTAATATGTGAACAGAAACCCAGCAATAACTGTATGAAACCCTCTCTGTTGATGAGACATTTTGAAAGAAATCGAGACTTGAATAGTAAGTCCGTTGCTTATTTTGAAGAGGGTATTACTTAAAAAGAGACTGTTGGTGAAATCTATATTTGTGAGTCGTAAAAAAAGAATTATTAAAAGCCTCACTGAAAGTGAGCCAACACATTGCTTGTCAAGGAGAGGCCCACATTACTGATGAAAATTTTATGTCATGCACTTTGACCTGTTCGAGAAAATATTCAGACCCAATGAACCAGCAAAAATAAAACAGGTGCTGCTCTCTAATGACACTGTAAAAAGAAGAATATTACTTTGCTCAGCCAATATTCTCAATGAACTCGTAGACTTAAGTTGTTGCCTTATTTTACCTTGCAACTTGATGAGAGCACTGATGTCAGTAGCCTAACCGTGCTGTTAGTGTTTGTTTGATACTGTATAATGGTGAACTGTGTGAAGACATTCTTATCTGTGACAATTTGAAAACCACTACAACAGGAGCTGATATGTTTGAAAAATTGACAGCTTTTTTTGTGCTCATGAACTTGACTGGAAGAAGTGTATTGATGCCTGTACTGACAGTGCCAAGCCTATGCAGGTCCCATTTCAGGTGTTGTTATGAGAATCAAAGAAGTAACACATCCTTCCTGTTTAAGTAGTTGCTGTATACTTCACAGAGAAAATTTAGCTGTGAAAAACATTAATGCAAAACTGAAAGATATTTTTAAGACACTAATAGAGCTTGTCAATTATGCAAAATCTAGTGGCTTAAATACAAGGCTTTTCTGGCTGAGTTGAGGTGAAGTGCTGATGAGATTCTCTGAATTGCACTCTGATATTGTGATGTTTCTTACTGATTGTAAAGCTGAAGCCACAAGGTAAACCGCAGGGATTCATCATCTTTATGTCTAGTGATTATTATTCACAAGGGTTTGCATACCTTGCTGATATATTTGACAAACTGAATGCACTGAATCTATCGCTTCAAGGTGAAAACACCATACTTTTCATGGCTAATGATAAAATCTCTGAATTCAAAGCTAAAATTATTCTTTGGAGAAAGAGAGTTGGAGCAGGAAAATATGATACTTTCAATACTTTTGCTTACATGTTTTGTTGAAAAAAAAATCTCCACAGAATCAGACTTAGAGAAAGCAATAATTAACCACTTCACACAGCTGTTGATCTATTTTGAAGAATATTTTCCTGTCAGTACAGACATTGAAAATTACAGGTGAATAGCTAACCCTCTCTTCAAATTAAAAAAAAAATTGGAAACTCCTGTGTTCTATTCACAAAAGAAGAATTGATTATCTCTTGTGACACACCATTCCAAAAAAAGTTTTTTAGTGTTCCACTATCTTTTTTCTGTGCTACTTTGTTGGACTCTCCTAATATAGCAGACAGAGCATTTTGTAAACTTTTAGCATTTGTGATGACTTATTTATGTGAATGTGGGTTTGCCAAATTTTGTGACACAAATTCAAAAATGAGAAAAAGACCATGCTTCAGCAGACACTCATTGTCACATATCAGTTTAGGCGCCTAATTTGGTCCTTGTGGTTGTCACAGACATTCTCTCAGATATGCCAGACAAGCTGTGCTTGCTACCTGGGAGTCTAAAATGCTGATGGAACTGATATTCGGGTGACACTCAAGTCAAGTGAACCCAATTTCGGCAAAGTCCGGATGGTCTGTGACAGCCAAATCCTCTGCTTGCACCTTCACGATGTTGGAACTGTTAGTAATCCTGGGTATAACCCACAAGCACACTGTAGGTGACCACCCAGGTGTGAACCAATGTAAGCAGGGGTCGAGGTGTGGCGCCCACACTGCATGGAGGAATGCCACCCCTTTGTGTTACCAGGCAATACTAGGTGGTAGATGACTCTCATCAACTGGTGCAATACCACCACTTTGCTTATTGTAGACTTGAAGTGGTGGAACCCATGTTTAGTCTCCAGAGCTAAGTTCCGGTCAACCCTTCCCCATCTCTTCCATCATTCGGTATGACTGATAAGTTTTGAGATTATGTTGGACATCATGGCGAGATCCAATCTCCGTTACATTTCGAGGGTACAGCTCTAAAACGGTGTTCACAGGCCGGCCGCTAGTTAGTACACAGGACTGAACCTATTGGTAACTCTCTAGGAGGCTTCCGGATCAGCTAGTGTATAATCTTGCTACCTCTACTCTGCCAGATAGTGACTGAAGGAGTCCGTGTAGTGTGTATGTGGGGAAAATTGTTGAGGCCATGTTGTCAAGGATTTGGGTATATTCTTACCATCTGTATGCCATATCCAAAAATTTCATTACTTTGTACATGTCCTTCCTCACTTTTTCTTACCATTGAATACACCATGAATTGTCAAACTAATAGAGTAAGCTTGTCTGCAAAAAGATCTAAACCTCCCAAACAATTCCTAGTTTGTTTCACAAATATACGTGGTCTCAATTCTAATCTCAACTATGTCCATTTCCACTTGCAGTCTGCCAAACCCCATGTACTTTTTCTGACAAAATCTCAGTTATCAGTTGATTCAACTACTGCTCATCTCAGTTGCCCAAATTATTTGCTGTATGATTCCTTTCGCCTCAAAGGTGGTACTTTTACATGTGTCCTTTCCTCTTTTCGATCATCTCTGGCTTAATTTCTACCTCATTCTGTGAAATTCATCTGTTGTCTCTACTGTTCTCCCAACTGCACTAATCACTTGGAGCTCTTTGACTTCCCCTCCTTGCAACTTGACTTTCTCCGGTCCTACTTTCCTAACAGTGAGTTAATTTTCCTTGGTGATTTTAATGTTGACAACTCCAGCTGGCTTCCGTTTTCTAGTCACACTGACCCAGCTGATCGAGATGCTGAGGCTTTTGCAATTACTAATGACCTTGCACAGATTGTTCATTTACCTACAAGAATATCGGACAATCCTAGCCATACAGCCAACATGCTTGATCTTTTTCTCGCAAACAACCCTTCTAAGTACACAGTCGAAGCGAGTACGCGGTCTAAGTACACGGTCCAACTTATGTATTAATGACCTTGGTAAAGTAAAACATCTCCCACTATTCCCAACACGCTCCATTCAATGCCTCCTATGGTCTTCCGTAAAAGGGATCTCAGAAGGATTTTGACGAATCTTGATGCTAAGAAAGCTCCAGGTCCTGATGGTATTTCTCCACTTGTTCTCAAAACCTGCTCTCCTGAACTTACTCCTGTTGTTTGTCACCTTTTTTCACTTTCTTATTCCAAAGGTGTTTTTCCTTCTGCTTGGAAATTTGCTCATATCCAGCCAGTTCCTAAAAAGGGTGACAAATCCCTCCCATCCAGTTATCATCCCATTGCAGTTACTTTCTCTTTCTAAAGTAAAATGGAGAAATCAATTAACAGCCAACTCAAACTACCTAGAAACCTTCCATCTGATCAATGATTGCCAGTATGGATTCCATCAGTGTTGATCCACTGGTGATATTCTGGCTTATGTTACTGATTTATGGACAAATTCAATGGAAAAGTTCAGTGAAACACAAGCATTGCTCTTGACATCTCAAAGGCTTTTGATCGTGTTTGGCATAAAGGTCTTCTAAACAACTTCCATCTTATGGTTTGCCAACTGTTTTTAGTAATTGGTTATCTAGTTTTCTCTCCAATTGCTAACTGAGGGTGATGGTAGATGGCTCTCTGTCTTCTAACTTTTCCACTAATGCTAGTGTTCCCCCCCCAAAGGTTCTGTTCTTTCCCACACTTTTTTCCTCTTGTATATTAATGACCTTCCGTTGACTGGAAATCCTATCCATAGTTTTGCCGATGATAGCACATTGCATTCCACTTTCCATTTTGAGAAACCGTGCCCTGCTCAATCAGCTTCAACTTCTTGAATATCCGCTACCAATTCCTTAAATGCCGATCTCTAGGTAATTCTCCAGTGGAGCAAAGACAACTTAGTTGATTTCAATCGTTCTAAAACTCAGTTTCTCTCTTATATCTCGCAAAAAAGGATTCTTCTGCTCCTATGCTTCGGCGCCTCCGTAGCCAAGTGGGAAGGAGCAGCAGTGCGTAGCACACGCTTCTTGATTACACCGGGGTTCGAGCCCGTCACCACCAAATACGGAGCATGCGGAAAGGTCAGGGAATGCCCACTGCACCGGAGCAATATGGCCTTAGTTGCTAATGCTCCTAAAAAAAAAAAAAAACCAAACCAAACCGCTCCTATGCTTCTCTTTGGTGACACTCTGATTTCTAGGCAAGTTGATATATCTCTTTTGGGGATTACCCTGCCTTCCAATCTCTCTTGGCACAAGCACATTACAAATATTGCTTCCTCTGCGTCTAAAAAACTTGGGTTTTCTCTTTTGTTTTCACCTTTACTTTTCTTCCAAACAGCTGTTCACTCTGTACAACTCACAAATCTGCCCTATCATGGAATATTGTTCTCACATTTGAGGCAGTGCCCCCATAATCTCTCTCAGGCTTCTAGATTCCATTCAGAGAAGGGGCAGTTAGGTTAATTAATGACTCATATCTGAGTCATTCCACTTGCTGTCTCCTAGACATACTGTTTCTGCTACATGCCTTTTCTACAGATACTTCCATGGGCACTGTTCTTCTGAATTGGTTTCTATAATTCTCGCTCTTTCAAAACAGTCCAAACACGTGCTGCCACCAGCAAACTTCCATTTACTGTCCAACTTCAAACTCACAGAGCCAACTTTTAATCTTCCTCGTTTATTCATTGAACTGCCATTTTCGGGAACAACCCTCCTTCATATATATTTCCTGAAAATTACAGTCTACAGAAGTTCAAGTCTTATGTAAACAGATATATTCTCTCGTCTTCTCAACCTCCAACCCAAGCATGGTAAAAAAAAGTAAAGTGCAGCCATTATCAACCCACTGCAGGATGGAAGCCTCCTCAACAATTCATGCTGAGGGAAATGGACCGTAATCTGCCACGCTGGTCCAGTGCGGGTTGGCAGATCGACTGTATTCAGCAGTCAGGGGCTTGAACCCAGGTCTACTCAAAGAGCGTGTGCTACTGCACTCCCGCTCCTGCTCACTCGGCTACGGAGGCTGTTTCAAGCATGGTACTAAGTACTATAGATTCTTCTACCACTTGTGTTTGGGGTTTTCATTGAAAAATAAATAAAATAATAATTTCAGCAAAATCGCTTAAAATCTGTCATTGCGGGTCTCTTATTAGGTTCACTGAGTAAGTCTGTTTTTTAATTTGGAATCTTAATAATACTTTTTTAGTTTAAAATTTTAAGAGTAACAATTATTTTTTGGGTTCACAATAATGCAGCACACACATACAAAAAAAACAAAAAATGCCCCTTTCTTAGTGTTGTGTGCCTATGATAATCTTCGGGGGAAACTGAGGATCTTGCGAAAGTTTCAGAGAATACCTCAGCCAAAAAGGTTGAGAACTACTGAGTTAATATATTCATTGGGTTATATGACAAATGGATATAATCCAATGCCTAATTATCATGAGTAATTTATTAAAATTATTTTTAACGTTACATAATTCTTCTATTTTATTATTTATTAAAATAATTATTTCTATTCATCTTGTAAGTTTATTTTATTATTTATTAAAATAATTATTTCTATTCATCTTGTAAGTTTATTTTATTATTTATTAAAATAATTATTTCTATTCATCTTGTAAATTTTCTTTCAAGGGTCAAAGAAGAACCTGGAGAATCAGGGTCAGGAGATAGTCATACTACTCTCTCACAGATGTCACCCAATCATCAAACTGCAGAGTATTCCTATTTGGGTCCATTATCAAGTAGTACACTTTATGGTCATAATGAAGATTGGCCATGGCAAGAAGATCAGTACAATCATTACACGTATCTAACCCCAAGTACTACAACAAATCAAGAACCATTAGATTATAGTATGGGATCTAGTATGTTTCCTTCTAGTGAGGAGAGTATGGAGGGAAGTGCTGTGACATGTGGAGTATCAAATGGACAAGGGCAAATAAAGAGTGCAGAAGGCTATAGAGAAGATGAAGAAGTAAGAGATGGAGAGTTTCCGGGTGGGAGTCAGGTATTTGAAACATTAGGACAGGTCGTAAAGCCAGATCCATTCCAATATGAAGATTTTGATGACACCCCACCACCACCACCCTTACCACCTCCACAGCCAAAGAAACGAGGAAGAAAGAAAAAAGATTTCAGTGAGAGTAGGTAAGGGATATAGTTTCTGTTAACTAATTTTTTGTTGATCAAATGGGATATTTGATATAAACAGAATGATGTAAAATAAACAGATCTATTTTATTTTTTTAATTACTAGGAAACATTATATTTCAAATCTTATAATAGTGTGTTAATCAATTGTCATTTGAAAACAGTATCAAAAATTTGCTTATTGAACTTTTGTTATCTGTTCATAATTATTCTTTTCCCTAGGATACATTGCAAAATTACTTAGTTTAGAAATGGAAGATTTACCTCTATGATGTCTTGTAGAACACTTCAGTGCTGATACTCTCTGTAGTTGAATAATTATACAAATAGATTACATGTATTCTGCTCCCTCGTTGACAAGATCAGCGATCCAGTGCACCCCCAGAATCAGAGACCCGCGGTTACACTAGAATCCGAAAATGCGGAAACAAAATCATTACATTTTCTAAATTTCACCCTCACATGGGCTATGAACAAAATTCAATTCCACATATACAGAAAGGCCACCAACACTGGAATGCTTCTTCATTACAACAGCTACCACCTCTTCACCTATAAAGGATCCATCATCCGTAATCAATTTCTTAATGCCTACAAATACTCAACATCTGAATCAGCCCTAAACACAGAAACGCTAGAAAACAGATTTCAAAATAGAGGTTACCCCCTACCTATTATAAACAAAATAAGGATACAAGCAAAAAACAGATTATGCAATACCTCTCCTGTTATCAACAATAATAACATAAAAAAAAATTTTATTGCTTTACCGTATATTGAACAATGGTTCGAACAACTAAATAGTATTTTCAAAGACACACAATTCAAAATCATAGCCAAAACCCACAACGAAACTACATACTGCCCTAAAAAAACCACAAAGTCCAATCCTCTTCCACATTCCAATTAAATTACTTACTCTACAACGTATCTTGCAAGGATTGCAACTCCTCATAGCAGGGATTCACTCGTACACTCAATACGAGAATGAGACATCATTCAACACTGTTCTCTCATCCTGCTCCTTGTCTTCGTAACTCTCATTCCATGTGATCAGTGAAGGCCACACCTTTCTATTCAATGAAGCAAAAATTCTCAGCATCCGACATGATTACACCAAACTATTAATTTTGGAGACACTTGAAATTAAATTACATGAAAATTCAGTCAATGTATGTTGCCCCTACCCCTTCTCAGATTCATGGTCCTTCACGCGTATGCAACAGGATCGCAACTAATCTCCATGCTATAAAATTCCCCCGCAATTTCACTTTCCTGTGATCATGACCCTAGTCGAAAAGCCCCATCCGCTTCAGGGAAGTACCAAATTCTTCATTCTCTTAATTTTTTTGTTTTAATATTCATTTTTAAAGTATTAAGAGTATGGATTCACTATGTATTTATTTGGTCTCAAATCATTTAAATTGTTTTTAAAATTCGGATGTATTGTATTCTCTCGCTCAAAGATTGGGGCGGTGATTCGATGTATTTTGGGGTCCCCAGGTCTCCGATTCCGGGTGCATTGGATCGCTGATCATGTCTATGAGGGAGTGGAATAAATGTAATCTATTTGTATAATTATTCAACTACAGAGAGTATCAGCACTGAAGTGTTCGACACGACATTATAGAGGTAAATCTTCCATTTCTAAACTAATTTACTTATAACATAGAATATATTGAGCCATTGCTGCTCTGTTAACTATTAATTGCAAGATTACCTAATAAAGATGGTAGAACTATTAATGATGACATTGTTAAAAACGAATTGTTGTACAGTACACCTCCAAGAAAGTAAGAACTGAACACTGTTGCAAAACAAAACACACAAGATATGGCATAAACAAAATAACTACAAGTTACAAGAAGCATATTTTTGCAAGAACCAGATCCAATTGACCTAAACTATTAACAAATGAATATCATAGGCAGAAAGTTCTCCGTAATAAATGAATATATTCAGGATAACAAATCAGCATTACCAGTGATACTCTGCTTTGATACTCTGCTTTGTTAGATTATGGCATATGAGGTATTGGTCAGCAGCAGTAGCACATAATCAAAAAAGTTTGAGGACTGACCTACTATTTGAGAAATGAAGCTTACCAGTTATTCAGATGGACCTCCTTCAGAGTAAACTGCTGACACTCCAAAAGATTTGTGACTACCTTCAACACACAACCCATGACAGTATTCAGCAGTTTTGTAATTATGTCCAGGGGAAATTACCAATAAAATTCTACTATCACAATTGGACCAAATAATGTGCCAGTCTTCATGGTTAAAATTTGTAGTATATACTGGGTGTCATTGTTGAAATATCCCTATTTAGAGCTGTTCAGAGCACAGTGTTATGGAGGAAATGCCATAATACTGCTCCATGAATTTAGTAGGTATGTTCTTCAAAGAATGCAAAAAAAGAATCTCATGAAAAATAAAATTAGCTCTTTCCCTTCATAATCGAAGATGAGAAAGTAAAAATCGAACGAAACAAAACTTTAGAGATAAACATTATTTTTAAATAATGTGAGAATGCTGAGAGGGCACGTGCAGAAATAAAGAAATAATAATGTTGATTGTAAGAAAACTGTACACAAAAAATTAAATCTCAAGAAATTCTGGAATTTGTGTAGTGATTCTATAATGAATGTCTGAAAAGATTATTACTATAATTAATACCGCTTGTATACCACGTGAAATTAATAATATAGCTTATTAAGCTAATTGCCTAAATCACCATACAATTTAAGGTGCCGTTTCAGGAATCTTACCGATACCCATCATCAGACCATGTTGCTGTCAGATTCTTCTTGCCAATGCTCCCAGAACTTCCTCATGCACTTTAGATTTTTGGGAGCATTGACAAGAGGAGACTGACAGCAGCACGGTCTGATGATGGGTATCGGTAAGATGCCTGAAACATCGCCTTAAATTGTAATAGCAATTAGCTTAATAAACTATATTATTAATTTCACATGGTATATGAGTAATATCAATTATAGTAATAATCTTAGTGGAAAACAACCACGTGACATCCTTCCCTAACTACAGTAGACTGTCAAAATAACGGCACATTTGAGCTAATGGCATATTGAGATCAGATGTTTACATGCAGTGCAGATGTCTTGCAGTGCCGGGGAAAAAAACGGCAAGTCACGCGATCACTATTGTTTACGTTCACCATTTTGAAAGTGAGTTCTGTACTGATATTGCAGATTATACTGCTATTTTAAATTAATAAAAGTTAAGGCTCCTAAAGTTAATAAATCTCATACAGAGAAGAAAAGAAGAGCAACATTAAAGCTAGTGACAAACTTGATATAATCCAAACTATTACATTAGGGTCACCCGTTAAGTTAATTTATATACCCATACGTATTGTGTGTGTTCTGCTGGATTTGCCTGCTTTTCTGGAACACCAGTTTCTGGGGGGGAACCATTGCTATCTACACCTGAGACTGACTAACTCAGCCATGGAGTAAAAAAGGCCCATAAAAGTTCCTTGTGTCATCGACGGGATTCGAACCTGGGCCTTTTCCACCTGGTGTGGGGAGGATGATGTTTGTTTTTTATGTGCAGCTAATAAAATTGCATTCTTAATCTCTCTATTTCTTATTTAGCCTCCTTATTTCTGTGGTGGTGATCACAGTGTATTGATATGGAATTTACTTAAAGATGTAAAGATCAAAGAAAGTTTCTTCACTCCAGATAATTTTAAAAAAGATAAATGTAGTTACTCATGTGGCATATATTAGATGTCAAACAAACAACATTTTTTAAGCAGTAAATTGAAATAGGAGATACTGCATCATAAAGTTTAGAAAATTGGTTTACTTGTTAGATACAATTTCATTCTCAAATTTAAAAAAATAAAAAGATTAAAGAAAAGAATAGAAAAAAAGAAAATCACTTACATACCTCTATCAAATGGCGTTGTAAGTGATGAAGGGTTAAAGAATGTCATTTTGAGCAGCTAATCCACCCCATCCAGACTTTCCCTCAGCAACTCTTACTATCATCATTATCAGAAAGATGATGGTGATTCAGTAAAGGCAATTGCTAATGACTGTTTTGTAGAGCAGGTTTCAGAATTTTTATAAAAGAGGTGTTAAAAGCCTGAAGTGAAAAATATAACTTTTTAATAGTAAATAACTTTTTAATAGAAAAATAAAACAAAATTATAACTGGGAAAATTTTTTTTTTTTTT
This sequence comes from Mastigoproctus giganteus, assembly GCF_048544385.1. Taxonomy (NCBI): domain Eukaryota; kingdom Metazoa; phylum Arthropoda; class Arachnida; order Uropygi; family Thelyphonidae; genus Mastigoproctus; species Mastigoproctus giganteus. Next base: position 162,556,669 of record NC_143575.1, read on the forward strand.
TTTTACTCCAGCTACAGCTAACACTAGGTCAGAGGAGTTTATAGTTAATCAGTTTGACAATGAATACAATTATTGACTATATTTATGGTCATATGGTCCACTGATATGCATGCACTGCCATTATCCTTTACTGGTATCTATTTTTTATAACCAAGTTGTGAAACATTTTGTTTGCCCTCTCAGTAGATAAGTCTAAATGAGACTGCTGTTGAAATCTGTGTGAGTAATCAAGTTAGGCATTTTGGCCTAGTTTGATCTGGATTGTTTTCATTTTTTTTTTTTTTTTTTTTTTTTAATTGTATTTGACTCCTCTACAATAAATACCTATAGACCATGTTGCTGTTTTACTATGGAAGGATTTTTGCAGTGAATCATAGGTCTTGAGTCTCACATCAGTAAGACTCAAGAAAACTATGGTTAGCAATTTGTATTCATCCACTGTAAATTTGCTGAACTGCTGATTAAAAAGGGGAAAAATATTTAAAAACCTGATTATTAGAAAATTTAAAAATGATAAAAATAATGAGATTTGATTTTTAATTTATTCAAAATTATGAAATGACTCACCAATAGTTCCAGATGAAAGCTTCTGGTCCCTGAGCTCTCATAATTGTAGGCATACAAGATAGATTTATAGATAAATATTTGAAGTGTATAAATTGTGTAGGACCCATAATATAATTATTGGTTTATCAACATTTTTAGATAAACAGTAGTATTATAATAGAAAAAAATTATAAAGTAATTCAATTAAAGCAAATAGTTAAGTTTGATTTAGTAGTTTTCTTTCTTCATTTAGCATTAGCATTCATTTTTGAGTTATGAGATTTTATTGTGGCCAAAACATTTTTACAGCCCCTCAGTGCTCTGTCCTTTCATCCTTTCATTTGGGCCCTTTTCATCATTTCCTTTTCATCATTTGGGCCTTTCATCATTGCTATGCATAAATTGACATGACACCTTGAGATTTTTTAAAAATTACTGCAGTTGGTATGTGACTATCATAACTCAGTTCTTGTTTATGGCTGTTAATCATTACCAGGATATCTGAGTAATACAAGACTATGGAGATGGTTGTCTGCATTACTGTACTGGCCACTTGTGAAGTCAGTACAGTAATATGGACAACAATCTATATAGGCCATGTAAAATTTCATTGTGTTCATCTCTATGCCCTGTTCTTTTCCTATAGATTTTTTTTTTTTTTTTTTTGTAACAGTGAATTCAAGAGTGCTATTTAGATCTCTTCAGAACTCATGAGGTACAGGCTTTGCCATTTAAAAATAATGAAATTTTACCTGGCCACCATCCTTATTTGTTTGGTGCAGCTGGGTTTTTTTTTTTTTTTTTTGTTTTTTGAGAGTAAAGTACTACCAATAAGAGAAGGCAATGGAAAAACCTCAGAATGAAACAGTATTTGGTGAGCAGTATTGGGTATTATAGTTGAATTTACTCCTGCTCATATAGCAAAACAGCATCTAGTGACTTTGTGAAAACCTCTGGAAGCCTGATATGATGTTATTGGGTTACTTATTGTAGACAGAATTAGATATAACAAAAGCAAATAGTAGTTTCAAGCAGTTGAAGGACTTGCATAAAAGTGTGAGGAGGGTATCGTGTTTGCTTCAGTTTAGTTATGTAAGCAACAAAATATTGTAATTAATAATAAATAATTGTGTCATTCTCATGTGATTACGCAAATACTCTGACAGAGTATTTATGGCAAGGCTGAGCAGTTCTCATTAGATAGTATCTTTATGTTAAAATTTTTGTGTTGTTAATTATAATTTCTTTGTTTTAGGTATGAATATATTGGTACAGCAGATGGCATCAGACGCATAAAGCAGGAAAGAATTACAGATACCTTCAAACAAAGAAAGCGTACAGACAGATTTGATGGTCTACCAGAAGAAGAAGTAATGAAAATGACTTTACCTGATCATCTGGCACCAGGCCTTGACATTGTTATTGTAAGATTTTCGGTGGAGTTCTAATATTACATGAAAATTTATATGGACTTGTTTTTTTACCAGTAAACATTATATATGTGTATTGAAATAGATTTGGCTGACTAGATTTTGGAAAATCATGCCCAGGGTGTCTATAAAGTATGAAGCCAAGGAAATTGCCTTTCTTTAATAGAAAGACTGCATTTGTTCATTCCCCTATGCCTCTAAACTTCATTGTGCTCTGGTATTAATACCCAATACTGTTTGCCAAAAAATTTGCTACAATATCCAATACTGTTCACCAAAAAAAAAAATTTTTTTTGTTTTGTTTTGTTTTGTTTTCTGTGAAAGTAATTATGTTCAATGTTCTTTATATTGTTGTTTCAGTAGAATCTGAATTACCTGGTTTTATCATATAGTGTTATGTTTATATTAATATTTTCCAGTTGTCATTTTTATGATATAGCTCAGTAATGTGGACTGCAATCTCTACAATCATATGAAATTTCATTATTTAATTAATATTTATCTGGACTTCCTGTTGTTTTTAACCAACAGTCATTATACGTGCATTCAAGTAGATTTGTGAAGTACACTGAAAATCAGAAGGTAATTAGCATTAGCATTAGTAGAGGCATATGATGCAAGAAAGCAAGCTTATTCAGCATCAGACAAAAAAAAAAAAAAAACACACCACTCCCATTTCACCCCTCCGTTCGTTCGAAATACCTGTCCAGTTGAGCCTTAAATTTGTTTAGGCTATCAACGTCAACAACAAGTGATGGAAGTCGGTTCCACCAACCAACCACCCGCTGGCTAAAGGCACATTTCCGCACGTCTATCCTACATCTGTCTTTCCTCAATTTGAATTTATGCCCTCTCAGGTGATTATTCTGAGCAAGATGAAGAATCCCATTGGCATTGAGCATGCTCAAACCATTCAAAGCCTTATACACCTCTATCAGATCACCTCGCCGGTGCCTAGTCTCCAGACTCTGTAATTTGCAAAACTTAAGCCTTTCTTCGTAAGAGCAACCCTTTGTTCCATTCACTAATCTTGTTGCCCTTCTCTGTACCCGTTCCAGCAGCTCTACATCCTTCTTGAAATGAGGCCTCCAGACCTGTATACAGTACTCAAGATGTGGCCTAACCATTGCCTTATACAAGGGAATAATCACCTCCTTATCCCTGCTAGAAAAATTCCTGTATATCATTGACAAGACACCATGAGCTACTCTTGCAGCTCGTCTGCACTGCTCAGAGAACTTCATATCTGCCTGCACAATTAACCCCAGGTCCTTTTCATTCTCCACCACTGTCAGTGTAGTACCGCAGAGTTGATACGTTGCTCTGTGGTTACTGTTTCCCATATGTAGTACTTTACATTTGTCAATGTTAAACTTCATTTGCCACCTCTCAGCCCATCTGTTCAACCTTTCCAGATCCTGTTGCAGCAGCATAGCGTCAGTAGTGTCCTTAACAACCCTGCCAACCTTTGTATCATCTGCAAACTTGGACATTAAACTTGATATACCATCATCAATATCATTCATAAACACCGAAAACAACAACGGACCCAACACTGAACCCTGAGGAACTCCCCTAATAACATTAGTCCACGTTGAGCAGTGTCCATTGATTACCACTCTCTGTCTTCTACCACTCAACCATCCCCTTATCCATAGCAGCAATTTGCCTCCAATGCCACACTGCTCCAATTTGTGCAGCAGTCTTCCATGTGCAACGGTATCAAAAGCCTTTCTAAGATCCAAATATATAATATCAAAGTTATTCCCTGCATCCAGTTCTTTTGTGACTACATCATAGTATCCAATCAAATTGGTCAGGCAAGACCTGCCCTTAACAAAACCATGCTGCGTCTGAGCTATAACTGAATTCTTGTCTAGATGATCCTGCAGTGCTTCTTTAACCAGTGCCTCCATTAATTTACCTGGAACAGAAGTTAAACTAACAGGTCTATAATTACTTGTGTCAGCCTTTGATCCTCCTTTGTGAATTGGGGTTACATTTGCACATCTCCAGTCTATGGGTACCTCCCCTGAGTCCAAAGAAGCTCTCATAATTATGGCTAGGGGTTTGCTTACTTCCTTTGCTGCCTCCTTTAATATAACTGGATAGATCCCATCCACCCCAGGTGCCTTTTTTATGTTTATCCTCAACAATCTCTCCTCCACTTTCCTCTCAGTTATTACAAAATCATCTAGCTCACTGCCAATGTTTACTTTACCTACGTCATTCTCCTTCCTGAATAACTCCTCATGCGTGAATGTAGATGCAAAATACTCGTTTAGATTGTTAGCCACCTGAGCAGGATCCTCAACTGTTGAACCATCAATATCCAGTGGACCAATCTGATTCATCCCTTTCCTTCTTGAGTTTAAATAGGTAAAGAACTCTTTTCTGTTTTTCTTTGCATCCTTTGCCAAGGATTTTTCGTAGTCTGCCTTTGCCTGCCTAATCTCCTTTGTGACTTGGTTACAGGCCAACTTATATCTAACATAGGCTTCCATGTCACCCATTAATTTGTATGTATTCCATGCATTTTTCTTCTCTGCCATATATCTCATTAGTTCATCTGACAACCATTTAGGCCTAAACCTTGAACAATATTTCTTAGTTGGTATGTAAAGCCTGGTAGCTTCCAAGATTAGTTCCTTGAATGCTTCCCATTTTGAGTTTGCTGTTGGTAACATCATCAGTTGGTCCCACTGTATAGAATTTAAATACTGTCTCAGACCATCATAGTCGCCTTTACGAAAACAAAAACCCCCTTCCCTTTACCTCTGATGGTAGTTACCTCCATTATCAGGAGCATGTCTCTTGGCTAAGTAAATCATACGTAAGGATGAAAGCTTATTGGAAAAGTATGGGCCATATGCATTAAAGTCTCATAATCATAATCTCTGTTGGGTCATTATATTGATAATTATTACCATAAAAGCCCAAATATTCGTGGTTATCACATTTGGTACAGTGCCAGCCCAGCTCTTTGAAACAACAAGAGCCAACACTCTGGCTTGTCACATTTTAAATGTGAGGTTATGTTGTGATGTCATTATATTCAACATGCAAAGAGTGCCTCACAGTATGTGAGCACTTGCTTATGGTATGCAGCCTTAAGGATTAATGACTATATATATTGGTATTAGACTTTATAGCGGCCTCCGTAGCCGAGTGGTCAGGAGCGGGAGTGCAGTAGCACACGCTCTTTGAGTAGACCGGGGTTCAAGCCCCTGACTGCTAAATACGGTCGATCTGCCAACCCGCACTGGACCAGCGTGGCAGATTATGGTCCATTTCCCTCAGCATGAATTGTTGAGGAAGCTTCCATCCTGCAGTGGGTTGATAATGGCTGCAGTTAACTATTAGACTTCATATTCACGTATTCCTGAGCATACTTCTTTTTTTGTTTTTATGCATTTCTTTTCAGTTCAATTCATTCCAAATTTATGAGCAGTGGTGGCTCACAACTCTGACAACATGTAGACATAGATAGTAATAATAATAAGCAAGTTAAAAATACTACAAACATTAACTGGCTTGGATAATCTTGAAATTTTATTTAAAAAATAAAATCCATTCTTTGGTTTTTATTTGTTGAAAATAGATTAATAACTTTTTCATTCAAGTTTGGTGCAAGCTTTTCTCCATTGAAAGCATTGTTTGAGCATTTAGCCTTTCCTGATTCATAGTGTTCCTTAAAAATGTTTTTATTCTTTTTAATGTTGAATGGCAGCGTTCAGGCTCTGAAGTAGTCATCGGAATGGTCAAAAGAATTTTTATGAGTTTTGTAAGGTCACCAAGAACTTGGCTAGATTATTTTCTGAGATAAATTTCAGCAAGTCAATTAATTTGTAATAATTGTGTAGATCCTGTCTGCTATAGAAAACTTGTAATTCTGTCAGAAGTTTTTCTCTTTCAATCATGAGATATTCATCAGTAGTCTCCCTTACCTCTTCCATGGGCATTTTCGTACAAAAAATAACAAAGTTCTCCTTGTTAAACAATTTAGCAGCAATTAATTGCTTTGTAAAAGAATATCTCTCACCTATGTCAACACTTGACATAGTTGCATACTGCTTTCACTTCATCATGAGTGTTTTTGAAGGATTTTCACAGAACTTTGAATTTCTGATTTTTGTTGCGTTGCATTGTTCTTCACAAAATTTCATATAACTCCGTTGACTATATATTTAGATTGAAAAAGCTGGTGGTGCTACAGTTCCGCAGTGCCTACCAGTGAGCCGTTTATGAGGTGATTGGTATTTTAAAATATTAACATAGAACAGAGTGAAAAAATCCCCAAGGAAAGGAAAAGGCTACTATCCAAAGAATCAGCATCAGTTGCAGCAACATAACTTGGAAACTTGGAAATGGATAAGAACTTCAGAAACATGCTGAATGGCTCCTGTATGAGTAAATGATAAGCAAACTAAAATTAGACAAGCAAACCAAATATTGAGCAGCATGATTGTGTCCACTGAAAACTATTTGTGATTTTGATACTCAAATTTTCTGAAAGAAAGATCTAGGGGGAAAAATATGAATAGTTTTTGCTACAAAGGCAAATTAAAATTGGAATTTGAACAAACATTTCCAGACTTTTAAGTGAACTATTGTCAAATCCAAGTTCTCCACATAATAAAAATTTCAGAGAAAATGTTAGCACAATGATATAGCACTTATAATAGTGCTATATCATTTGCTTTGGTGGTTTCAGAAAGTGTTATTATATCTGGTTTAGGACCCCGTATTGTTTTAAAATTTATGGTCATGTTTATCACTGGGCCTCTCACTGATGAGACTTGGAATTGTTATTGGTTTTTCCAGCACGTTGAGCATCTTAGGCCATATTTCCCTTTGTATCTGCCTGAAATTGGCTAACCACAGCTTTGATTTTAGAAATTTCTCCAGTTTATCACAGGAGTTTGAACTGACCCCCTCCAAGCAAGCATAAGTAGAGAAATTATTATACTGTCACTGAACACAACTCAGTCATCATTCTTGACAATATATTTATTTTCTACGTATTGTGTAGTTGTATGTGCTTGATAGCACAGGAGTTGTTGATGCACATCTTAGATTTCCAGTGTACTATCATACAGATGTACACTAATTTTTCCTGTTATTATATAACAGGTTATGTGCTAGTATAATATATATGGGGTGTTTCAAAAGTGATGGTCAGTAATTTAAAGGTGAACTGTACAGACTACAATATATAAAAAAAAACTAGTAAACATGGGTCCTTAAGTGAATCATTTTCGAGATATTGCACATTTCTAGTTGGGCTCCACCACTGACAGGTGAACTGTACAGAGTTCGGATCCACCGCTGACTTGTTTGTTTAGGTTAGGTTATGCTCATTCTCTCCCTTTCTTCTCTCTCGATGCTCTGAGACGTAGCAAGCATACTAGTACTTGTCAAAGGTTAGTCAACATGGAAAGAGATTACAGCAATGAATAGTATGTGGACATGCACTTCATGTATGGTAAAGCCAATGGAAGTGCATTTGAGGCTGCACGTTTGTACCAAGAAGTATTTCCCCACCAAAGGCACTAGGAGACAGTCTAATTGGACCACCTTTTCTGCCAAACAGGCTAACAGGAGAGCTGTACCTTCAGTTCGTGCAGAATGTTCTTCCAAGCCTCTTTGATGGTGATAATGTTCCACTTCGGCAACGCCAGAAAATGTGGTTTATGCATGATGGTGCACCGGCACATTTTGCCCAGTTGTAACTCGGAATCTAACTAAAAGCTATGGTTCTACGGAATCTAACTAAAAGTCAACAGTGGATAGGTAGAGGTGGGCCTGTTATGTGGCTTCCCAGATCACCAGACTTAAATCCTATGGATTTTTGTATCTGGGGTCATTTAAAAAGCTTGGTGTACACTTGACATTAACACAGTTGAGGAATTGCAGCATCGGGTTGAAGGAGTCTTTCATCAAATTAGAAATGACCCAGGAATGCCTGAGAGGATTCACAACTCAATGCAGAGAAGACTACAAAGCTGCATACGGATGCAAGGACAGCATTCGAACAGCTTTTGTAACATCTGTGAAAATCCTGTCGTGTTGAAACCAAAAAATTAAAAATGTATTATCTTATGCTTAATAAAACCACCCTTAACAAAAGGATTCACAGCTTTTTGCTAAACTAGTGCTCCCATAGTCAGTGGTGGATCTTAACAGAAAATGTGCATTATCTCAAACGGTTCATTTGGACTTTTTTGCTTATTTTAGTTTGTTCTTTTTACCTTTAAATTATTGACCATCATTTTTGAAACACCCTGTATACATTTGGGTCTCCATATTTGTGGGATCTGTATTTGCATATTTGTGTTTTTGCGTTGGCGGTCATGAAATTTATACTAAAAAATTGGCTACTGCTCACTGCATTCATCTTGAGTGATGGTGGGGCACGTGCATCTTCAGTCTCATTGTGAGATCATCCGAGTAGGATGGCTTGTCACCTTTGTGTGTGTGTGCGCGCGTGCGTGTGTGCGCGCATTAGGCTACTTGTGCTTAAAATATTACTGTGCTTATGTGAATACCCATGGGTTCTAAATGAAGTGCATCTAGTGACGTACACGTAGACATAGGCCACAAAAGTGATGACTTTAAACGAGAAAGTGCGGATTCTAGATAAATGTTGAGAACGACTCGCATATATGGCTGTAGGCTGCATGTTTGGTATCAACGAAAGTACCATATGAAACAAGAAACTGAGATCAGAGAGGCAATGCAAACGGGTCGAATTCTTACTGTTAAATATGTGGCTTATGTACGTAATAAAATGATGTTAAAAATAGAGAATGCACTGTTCATTTGGATTGAAGACCAGCACAAGAAAAACTTAGCCTGTGAATATTGGTATGATTTCCACTAAGGCCCTCATTCTTTACAACAGACTTAAGCAACAAACCCCCTGTACTAGCAGCACTGCGGGAAACCACTTTCATTATTTGGATGGCCACGTGCCTGTTTATGTTCCTATGTATGTCACTCATGGAATGAGTGCCATCAGTTTGAAATCACTGCTATATACTGTAATGGGAAGTTAAAACTTTAATCAGCTAGAATAAACAGAAAGTTTGCTACTGTGGGTAAAGAGGTGGTTTAGTGGTGGAAGCCAAATTAGTTATAATTTGGCTTCCACCAAAGGTCGCTGTTCTTTGTGGGCCACTGTCATAAGGAGGGCCCCATCAGTGATTAGTCCCTTACTCTTTCTAACTTTTATTAATGACATTGGTGTAAGTACATTAAATTTCATGCCTAAAATATCTAGGGCAAACTTACTTAACCTGATTACTATTATTAGCCAGAGCCACGCTATTCCTCCAGAATTAGCAGATTTTTCATTTGTCAACATCTCAGTCAAGCTGACCACTTGGTTTGATCTTTACTCTGATGTCTGTCAATCTGAAGCCAGACATCTAGGTCTTAAGCTTCTAATTTCAGAAAACTTACCATCTTCAATTTTAACATTTTTGATTTTGCAATTTTTATTGAATTTTAAAAAAAATTTAAATCTCATATGTAAGCTCATCATATGACTGCTACTGACACTTTTATGTATTTAAAAACAGAAATGGCTAATGCAGTTCAAGACACCTCAAAATGGTATTCCAGAAGAAGGAATAATCATGCTTTGTTGGTAAAGCAGTTTTACCAGAACAACAGCAACTTTGTGGATGCACTTACAAAGATTATTGGCATTTAAAAGGATTAAGAAGAGGACCACTTTCTGAAAACTGGTTGTGCAAAATGATTATAAAATTTTGAAGAAATGGGCAACTTATCTGTAGCTCATGGCACAGAACATCCCCCCCCCCCCAACAGTCTTAGTTTTTGCTGTTGAAGAGGTCTCTATTACTGTAGCTGATGATGCAGCATAAAGGCAATACAATGAGAACTTAACATTCCATGGTCATAAAGATCTTCAATAATGATTGAAGAACTTTATCATTATATCTTTATTATTTTATGATTATTCATCTTTATCTGTATGAGATCTATATGGTGCAACAGCTAACAAAAGTGATCCACATCAATTTAATGACTTTTTTTCTGTGATTTCTGGCAATATAGAGGCCAATGAGTGGGGAACATGTAAACTAATGAGGCTCATTTCCAAGTAAGTGGCAGTGTGAATATGCTTAATTATTGGGTATGGGAATCATCATATACAGATGTTATCAACAAAATGCTTCCTATTATTAATATGTTACTAATTGATGTGAATTAACAACAACAGCAAAAAAAGATCCAATTTTGTGATTGAACTTTTTTTTTCTTTTTTTTTTTTTTCTTTTTTTTTTTCGAGAGAGTTTCTAACAACTTTTCATTCAGGATTAAACTTCTCTGCATATTTGTCTGCCAGTAACTTAGCTGCTTTGTAACACATTTGGTAATGACCACACCATTTCCCATCATTTTAGGAACCTTTGATCACTTTGATCTCCAGACCCCAATCCTTATGAATTTTGTTAGTGTCTAAATGACTGGGTATACCAAATCTCTTTCTGATTTGAAGGAAAGCATTACAAGCATATCACTAGCATTCTCTGTAATATACTTAAGGTAACAGTATGGCTGTACCATACTCTGCTTTCAGTGTGTAGCGGACACAAATGGTTATCATACCGTATTGTGTGAACATCACAGTCTTCATACCAAGCAGTACCTTACCAAGTATACACAGCAACAATTGCTCCTGACAGATGTTTTGGAACTTTTTTTAAGCAGTCATCAGAAAAAGTGATGCTTTAATTATAACCATCCTTTATAACTATTCTGTCAATAAAGGCATTCTGTTCTGTTAATCATAGCAACAAGGCTACGTATATAAAGTGCTTAGCATCATAATACACAGCCATTTCTGAATAAACAGAAAATTTTTAAGGTGGAATCGTTTTAGGTTATATCTCATATTGTGAATACCTTCACAACGAGTTGCCATGATATTGCACTACTTCGAATAAGTAACGCTTCACCTAAGGAGAAGACTAGTGTTACTTATTCTCAGATAGGTACCACCACCCAGACAGCACTGTTTCAGGGCTATTTGGCCCTTCGTCAGTGAGTGGGTAGGTACCCAAGTGATGCAATGATGGCAAAAACAGTTATGAAGTATAACTCCACAATATGAGAGATGCCTGATGGTGTATGATGTATTTAGACTAAGGCGCATTTAGGGCTAGAGCCTCAAGCTGCGAACAAATTTAGACTATGTATATAAAGTGCTTAGCATCATAATACACAGCCATTTCTGAATAAACAGAAAATTTTTAAGGTGGCATCGTTTTAGGTTATATCTCATATTGTGAATACCTTCACAACGAGTTGCCATGATATTGCACTACTTCGAATAAGTAACGCTTCACCTAAGGAGAAGACTAGTGATGCTAAGCACTTTATATACATAGTCTAAATTTGTTCGCAGCTTGAGGCTCTAGCCCTAAATGCGCCTTAGTCTAAATACATCATACACCATCAGGCATCTCTCATATTGTGGAGTTATACTTCATAACTGTTTTTGCCATCATTGCATCACTTGGGTACCTACCCACTCACTGACGAAGGGCCAAATAGCCCTGAAACAGTGCTGTCTGGGTGGTGGTACCTATCTGAGAATAAGTAACACTAGTCTTCTCCTTAGGTGAAGCGTTACTTATTCGAAGTAGTGCAATATCATGGCAACTCGTTGTGAAGGTATTCACAATATGAGATATAACCTAAAACGATGCCACCTTAAAAATTTTCTGTTTATTCAGAAATGGCTGTGTATTATGATGCTAAGCACTTTATATACATAGTCTAAATTTGTTCGCAGCTTGAGGCTCTAGCCCTAAATGCGCCTTAGTCTAAATACATCATACACCATCAGGCATCTCTCATATTGTGGAGTTATACTTCATAACTGTTTTTGCCATCATTGCATCACTTGGGTACCTACCCACTCACTGACGAAGGGCCAAATAGCCCTGAAACAGTGCTGTCTGGGTGGTGGTACCTATCTGAGAATAAGTAACACTAGTCTTCTCCTTAGGTGAAGCGTTACTTATTCGAAGTAGTGCAATATCATGGCAACTCGTTGTGAAGGTATTCACAATATGAGATATAACCTAAAACGATGCCACCTTAAAAATTTTCTGTTTATTCAGAAATGGCTGTGTATTATGATGCTAAGCACTTTATATACATAGTCTAAATTTGTTCGCAGCTTGAGGCTCTAGCCCTAAATGCGCCTTAGTCTAAATACAACAAGGCTACTTAAATGAGGTTTGGATAAATTATTTTGATGGGCCAAAACGATATCAGTGGGCTAAGTAAATGGAGAGTCTTGCATTTGGTTAGCAGTAATTTTATGTTGATGTATGTATCACTTGGCGCTAGCAATAAACTCAAGGTAGTTGATAAAAAAAAAAATAATAAATAAAATAAAAAAGACTTTGAAGTAAATTTGAAATTCTCTGAGCAGTGTGTTATGGGCTGTTAGAACAATTCATGGTGTTCTGTCTGTGTTATACACATAGTTGCATGTTCTCCAGATTTACCAGACTTGTTTTTTTTTTTTTTTTGGACCCCTTCTGCTCACCATCCTGAGAGCGAGAGCGTGAAGTTTGCCAATACATAAAGGCAGTCTTTAAGAATGTAGTGGGAAATTACTGACTGGTCAGTCTAACTTCAGTAGTAGGGGAACTCATAGAGGCAATGATCAAGAGTGGAATTCAGGAGCACTTAGATAGAAATGTAATTTTGAAGGATACGTAACATGGTTTTGTAAAAAGAAAAATCGTGTTTAACAAATCTGGTTAGCTATTTTGACAGGGTCACTCATGAGCTAGATTCAGGGTATAATTTCAACATTGTTTATTTAGATTTCAGCAAAGCATTTGACTCAGTCCCACATAAGTGGTTACTTTATAAGGTGGAACAGGTTGGAATCACAGGGAAAATCCTTAGATGGATAGCAGGCTTCAGGGAAGTAGACAAGGGGTTGTGATAAATGTTTATTCCTCAGATTGGGTTAATGTAAGAAGTTGGGTTTCTCAAGAATCAGTATTGGGACCACCGTTGTTTTTGATTTTCTTAAATGACATCAATGAAGGGGTAGAGGGCGTGATATCTAAATTTGCAGATGATGTAAAGATTGGTAGAGTAGTTAATGATCACCACCAAGCAGAGCTTCTTCAGAGTGACCTAGAAAGACTTCAAGGACGGTTGTCAGAAAAGTGGCAGCTATGCTTTAATTCAGGTCTTACACCTGGGGAACAGCAACCTCAAAATAACTTATACACTTGGTGGAGTTAAAATAAAGTCAGCAGTGGAAGAAAGGGACTTACAAAACTGTCATATCTGACTGCTTCGTAAGTCCCTTATGAAGGGACATACTGTATTGTGGAAAATAAAAAAAATAAAAAAAGACATTGAGCTTCTTAAAAGGGCCCAAAGACAGGTAACTTGCTTGGTGAGATCGGCAAAATGGCATCCATATGAGGAATGACTTCAAATATGTTGGTTGTATACAGCTTGGAAACTTGATAGAGGTGTTTAAGGCTCTGAGAGGCAAAAGTAAAATGAATGAGGACGAAATTTTCATGGTTATAAATGATTCTAGAACTAGGGACTGTAAATTCAAGTTAACGTGTTGGGGTGGAGAAGTTTAACCATTTAACCTATCCATTTAACTCCTCCTATGGGAGGAGTTAAATGGATAAGTTGTTTATTTCATTTTATTTTACTCCCTTTTTTTTTTTTGGCTGGTGCAGCATAAGCCTTAGGCTTCCTTGCATCATATGGCCATTACTAACACTAAAATAATTATTTTTCTTGTATTTTTTACAAAAAAAAAAAAAAAAAGTAAAACTGATGCTATGCTGTTAAATTCAAAATTTTTTAAAACAGTTCTGTGAATTTGTCCTAATTTCATTGTTTATCTCTAGTTAATGAATTGACCATTACCATCAGGCGTGCTAGTTTATATTGCATAAAATATGCAGAATGCATAGCATGTTACTTATTGCAGAGTATGTCACATAATCTTAAACTGTTTTTTTAACCATGTGTGATGAAAAGATAAATTTGATTTAATAGTGGTCTTCAGTAAGGTGGCAAAGAAATATGATAGAATTTTTAGGAAGATGTATACACATTTTTTCTTTGCTATGAAATCTGGGAATGCTAACTCGTTTGCTTTGTGTACTGTATGTAGAAGTGAATTTTCAGTTACAAGTAGTGGGAAATGCATTGTAATTAGAAATTTACGAACAAATAAACATAAGAATAATGTACAGTGCATAGCAAGAAATGCAAAAATAGGTATGACATTTCAAAATGAATATGATAGTGTTCAATACTGTTTCTGTCGGGGAAAAGAGATTCCAGAATGCATTTATTTTATAATTCAATCTGGTTTGCATTATATTTTCAGTATACCCATTGGGCTGTTGTCATTTTTTTTATTTCAAACTGGTGATTCAGCTGAACATTAAGCCAATCTAGCTGTAGCTTTATTGAAATTTAAAATCTTTCATTTGGTGGTGTACGTGCTAATGAAAGGCAATAATCAAACATCATAGTAATAAATATTTATTTATAATTTATATAATAATGTATTCATTGAACATTAAAAGTAATTAGTATAAAGCATGTATTTCTTCATAATGGCACTCCTGACATGTGTTTAAATGAAGTTCCTGAATGCTGTTACAGCACGCTTCTCCACAAAAATAGTCCTAATAGTTTCATGCATTGAATGCTTATTTGCATAATCTCCCTCTGAGTCCTGCTAATCATGCATGTGCACTGTTTGGATGTATGTTTCTGGATTGTGAAACAGCAAAAAAATATGGATATTTAAGAAAAAAAAAACAGGCAGGTATTGTTAGTGAAATTGTACACAGAGGAAAATTAGTAATGGTTTTGAAAATGTGCTGTTTTCATTTTCCACATCATATATACAGAGATTCTAAAGAGATTGTGATGACCTTCCCTAACAAAAAAAAATAAAATTTTAAAAATTAAATTAAATTCTCAAATCGAAACAGCTTATTCTCATTTCAAGTGTTGGAAGGTACAGTATGTATGGGGTACAGTATTGGGCATCTTCTGTTGACCAACTTGAATGCATATGAGAGTCCTTTAGAAAACTGTCTGACAGTATTGAAAATGGTCTTGTTATTGTAGGCTTAAAAACTGGAGTAGTATGAGTAACTGGAGTTTGGAAGAGAAGATTGAGCAATTGAATAGGCTATCCATGTTATCTAATTGATTTGTGTACTGAAAAGGGAATTGCATGCTTTCCTATAAAAGTGGATAAATATTTAGTGGAAATTTGCTAATGTTGTTAATGATATTGTCACAGGATATTATGACCGAGACAAGAATGGCATAGGTGACTCATGTGTGAAGAGTCTGTCTGTGTGTGAAACTTTGTCCGTGTGTGAACCACAAATAAATGGCATCTTGGAGGGATGGTCATTAGCTGTACTCATAATTTTTCTTTTTTTTTTTCTTCTTCTTCTTCTTCTTCTTCTTTTTTTTTTTTTTTTGCTCCATCTGAATCAAGTTTTGATGCAAACTTCAAAATATTTCTTTGTTGTTTTAATGTTTGTTAAGGTTGACTTTCCAACCTCATAAAATTTTGCTGATGAAGACCCACTTTCCCCTTTTGAAAATCTATTTAAAATCTGTCTTTAGTTCAGTTGTTAAATTTCTGCTTTCCTTTAAAATAAAATTAAAATAAAACTCTGTTCAGAATCTTTTTACTCCGTTTTGCAAACATGATCACAATAACTGGTGCTTACTGTAATTATTTTATGGAACCAGCATAAAAGAAAAAATAAATGCTGACTTGTTTGGATTATTGACGTTTCAAATTATTGACATTCAGATTTTCAGCACTACTATGTTCAGATTCATGAAGGTAGGCATTAAGATGGGCAGCTGAATATTCAATGGGCCCCTAATTTAATTCCTTTGAGGGAAAGAACCCTTTTCTTCAAGCAGCTGAATTCTCTCTCTCTCCCCCCTCTCTCTCTCCCCCCCAACCCCTGACCCTATCACCTAGCATACAGAAAGGCATCTCCTCTGGCAATATGCTTAGCTACAGTCAGGTCTCTATATATACCACATGCACATTGAAAATGTATACAATAAAGCAGTAGTTCTGCTGAGAATGAAGTAAAATAAAATTATTAAAGAACTGGTAATTCTTGAAAAGAAATATGATAACAATCACTTTTCTTGGGTCATAAATTAATTAGAAAGAAAACACTGTTCTGAAAAATTTAAGTGAGTAGCGGTGAAGGGTATGATATCGCAATTACTTTCTGCTAAATTGGTTTTCACTTATTGATGAGGGAGGGGGGTTTAATTATCTGACTCATTCTCAGATTGGCTTCAACATGTAATGCAAGTTTTAATGTGATTGACAACTTCATTTTTGTTAAGTATTGGGTTTATATCAGTGTGCTTACTGTGTGGCTTGTTCTGAGTATTAAGGATAAAATGCTTTTTCTTATTGGAAATTTTAATTTATTATGTTGCTGATGTGGCATGCATGTCTTGTTTTCTTCTCCTGTCTTGTAGTTCTTAGTATCTCTAAAGTTCTTGTTTTTTTTTTCTTTTGGAGTGCTTCTGATTTATTTCATTTTCACATTGATTTTTTTAAGGAAATAAGAATATAAGTTTGAAGTTTTAAATTAAATGTTTTTTATATATATATTATATTTCAAACAATATTTGTCTACTTTTGAGCCATCCTGTCTATATCATAAACGTGATGATTATCATTACACACATAAATACAGTTTTTGTGCCTTTTTTTAGATTGGCATAAATCCAGGTCTTATGGCAGCATTCAAAGGACATCATTATGCAGGTCCTGGAAATCATTTTTGTAAGTAGAAGTCTGCATTTATTTATATATATATTTTGCCATATACATTATACACTGAGTGGCCACTTTAAATACACATGCCCTTTCCATGAAATGGAGGGCTCCTATAGTGACAGCATCATGTGTCTTACTATGCAGTATAACAGGTGGGCAGATATGTAGGGATGCTGTAGGTATGCAAGAATGAGCAAGACAAAAGATTTAAGTACCTTTGAATGTGTGGCACTGACTACCATGGCATACTCAAACATATGAGTAATTTCAAAACTGCAGCCTTTTTTTCTGCTGGGATTTTCATTTATGATTGTGTCTAAGTTTATCAAGATTGGTGCAGTAACTGGATAACATTCAGCCATCGCAGGCTGGCAGGACAGCAGAGTAACAGAAAAGTTAGTCAATCATATAACAAAAACATGGTAACCAAAAAGGCATTTCAGAATGCACAGCTTGTCATCCCTTGTCAGCTGAACCAAACTGGGTTCCACTCATCAGCAAAAAACTGGTTACAGTAAGCTTAAGAACACCAACACTGGACAGTGTGATGATTAGAAAAACATACCTGATCTGGCAAATCCTCATTCCTGCTAATGGGAGGACCAGAATATTATGAAAACAGCTGAGTTTGTGGTCCCATTTTATCCGTGCCAACAATTCAGGCTGGAGATGGTGTAATGGTGTGTTTTTGTGATATACATAGGGTACTTGATACCATAGGTGAGTGGTTCCCAAACTACTCAGATCTATGGATCCCTTCAAAACAAGAAAAAAAAAAAAAGTTTTTTTTTCAAAAATGAAAAAAAGTTCACGGACCCCTATATATAGGGATCTGCGATCTGGGTTTTCTGAAAAAATTAAAATTTTTATGTTTAAAACAACTCAACTTTATTCTTATTTTTACATAAATATATAATCTATCATCATCTATCTTTATCTATCATCAATTTGCTATACACAGAACGAATAATTTGACCAGTTCCAAAGGATCGTTTAGCAGACCCTCTGGAACTGGTCTGCAGATCCCCAGGGGTCTGGTGACCCCAGTTTGGGAACTGCTACCATAGGTTATTAAGGGTGCTACAGGTTATTTGGAAATTGTTTCTAACCAGGCACATCCTTACAATGTTTCAGTGTCTCCCTGTATGAATGGGTTCTTCCAACAGGATAATGAGCCATGTCATATGACAATTGTACAGAACTGGTTCCAGGAATATATAGAGTGAATTGAGCCTAGTGTGGCATCCTTTCCTGTCACCAAATCTCAATGCACTTGAGCATCTGTAGGATGAGATGAAAAAAAGTTTTGTGTAGTAGTAATCTGCATCTACCCTGTCTTCAGGAAGCAATTGCAGCAACAAGGACCATCATCCCTATGGCATGCCTTCAACACTGTTTAAGTCATGTCTTGATGAATCCAGGCTGTTCTGAGCATAAAGTGTGTGTGTGGGGGGGGGGGGTATTCACTTGCCATTAGGTAGGTGTACCTAATAAAGTGACCATACATATATATATATATATATACGTATTATACTTTTTTTTTTTTTTTTTTACATGTTGGTAGGCTTTTTTAGACATATTTGAAATTAGTAAAGCACTTATTAACTTTGGCATCCTTCAGTATTAATGGATTTTCAGAAAATTTTATATTTGTCTCTTTCAGAAAGTTTTCAAATCTCCAGATTTCATTAAAATTGGACAAATAGAAATCAGACTTTCTTTTTCATATTTATCTCTGGTTGTCCATGTACTGTATATGGTAATTAGCTGAAGCACTGACAATTTGTCCCATAAGGATTAATGTAAGGGGTGATGGGTATACATCACCCATTACATTAATCCTTATGAGAAGAATATGTGTATTACCAACACTTTGGGCCTGGCAACCCAAAGGTCGTGGGTTCGATTCCCGCCTCTGGTTTGGATCAAAGTACTGCAAAAACTTTGGGAAGTGCATTATGGCATTATGGCCACAGAAGCCTATGTGCCAACAACTACCAAAAAAAAAAAAAACCAACACTTTGGTAATACACATTGTTGATATCAGTAGTATATGTGTACATTTGTTCTTGATCCTGTGGAAGGGAAATGGAAGATGCCTTAGACCCGAGGAAAAGATGCTTTGGAATTACACGTGGGGGATTGCTGTGATCACTCACTCCCTTGGGAAGTCAACATGGCAATTTCCCAAATGATTGCAAAGCATCTTCTCCCCACTGAGTCAATTATAGAGAATATTAAAGTTGTTTAATTTGTACAGTTATTTAATTTTTGCTCTTCTCCATCTGACATGAAATAAACTGATCAAGCCTCAACTTATCTCAGTCAAAAAGATCCCACATAGATGTACAGGAATATCCAATATTCTTTAATTTGCACTCGTTTGCCCAAATCTCTGAGTACCATTTCACCATTTATAATTCAAAAAAATGTAGCAGGTTCACCCAGAATGGAGAAACACTCAGATCCAGAGGTTTACTTGTTGAAACAGTAATCCATAAGCATTCTGAAGCTCTGGTTAAGATCTCGACCTTTGGTTGAGACCCATGCTACGTTAGTACTTCCAAAAGGGACATTTGCAGACTACTTACATTCATGAAGAGTGAAACTTCATGAATGTAACTAAAGATAAGCAAAATAAATCATGTAAAAAAGACAGTGAACTTATTCCCACATGAAACATATTGGCTTTGGATGCCAAGCGATTTGTGACTAAGCAATATCTGTGCCATAACTGTGATTCTTCAAAGTGACTATATTATTATATTTAATTTCCAGATAATTTTCATTAAATCTTGTTATTTGAAAGCAGCTCTTCTTGCAAAAAGTTCTCGAAGAGAGCGGGAAAGGAAAGCTACCTTTCTTTATATTTTCGCAAGGCACTGCTCCTGCTTCCCCGTGGCTGGGCTAGTAACCTGGGTGGAAGAGCAAAAAGGAGCCAAATGGATTCCCATTCTTTTCCACTGCTGGAGCCCATGGGCTCAACATATCGAGTCTCTGAGACCATTCATGATGTCTCATATCCAAAAAGAGTGAGAAGAGAAATGCACAAACAACACCATGCACCATTTCTCATAATCCACTCCTGACGAATCAACCTATGAATAAAATTTCTTATTCAGAAATGTTTAGAAAATGCTGCTTGTCCATCCACCTAAGTCATTAAAAGACTACAATTAGGAGACATCATAGAAACAGTGACACAAAAGCATACTGAAGGTCTGCTTAAACTATCATCTTTTAATGGAATTCCCATTCAGGTAACCTCTTCGTACAACTGTAAACACCTCCAAGGGAGTCATAGCAGACTCAGGTTTACTAAAACTTATTGGAGGAAGAAATAGTGCAAGAACAAAAAATCACACACGCAAAAAAATATGATGGCTAAAAAAGATGAACTTGTATCTACTCGTAACATTATGCTTACCTTCAGTCTTACCAACAACAGTAAAAGAAGACTATTTCTTGTATGGTATTTAACCATATATATATATACCAAACCTGATAAGATGCTATAAGTGCTGAAAATTTGTCTATTCACAAACATGCCAGGGAGACTAAATTTGCTGCGGCTGTGAATCCAAGGACCATACACAAGAGAACTATAATGCAGAATCGCCTTGCTATGCAAACTCTCATCCAGCATGCTCCAAAGCCTGTGAGATGTGGAAATTATAAAAAAAAATCCAAAAGTACAAGATAGAATATAGTTATACCAGGAATCAAGAAAACAAGTTGTTGTTAACACTCCAAAAGGTACCTAAGCAGCAGTTAGCTACCCCAAAAATACGAAACAATAGCAATACAGACAAAGATAACTATTCTTCTGAATATATTCTTCTTCTGAATACTATTCTTCTGAAATAGAAAGGGTGCAAGAATATTTGCTGATGCTATCGAGGCAGTGTTAGGTGGGTCGGAAAACTGCTAGCTTGGGGGGAGACAAAGACCAATAGATTGACAGTAGCCACTGGCAGAGGTGAAAGAGATTCTTGCACTGCTTCTATTAGAATGAGCAGAAGCCTGAAAAACAAGATGCATGGTATTTCAGAGACTGCTGGGAGCCATTGCGGTACAAGTAAACACATGGGTTGTGTTAGGGTAGCTAAGAATAGAAACAGGTGCAGGTATACTTGCGTGTACACCAATGCTAGGAGTTTAGTAAATAAATTTGATGAATTTGAGGTATTGCTCAAAACATCAAAGGCAGATATTGTTGGGATATCAGAGACGTGGTGTCACACAGATATAAGGGATGCAGAACTGCAATTTGGGGAATACAACGTCTACAGAAAGGATAGACAGGATAGGAAGGGGGGAGGGGTTATGCTATTAGTTAAGAAACACATAAAAACCAAGGAAGTGAAGCCAGTCGACATCGCTGGACAGTGCAGTGTTGAGTCAGTTTGGTGTGACATAAGCATTGGGAGATCAAAATTGAGAGTAGGAGTGTGCTATAGGCCTAATGACTCTGATGAGTATAATAAGGAACTGTACAGGGAAATAGAGTGGGCCAGTAAATCAGAGAGTCTTATAATGGGAGATTTTAATTTCCCAGATATTGACTGGAATTTGGGGGCTGGTTACTCACACACTAGCAGGGCTTTTGTGGATTTATTGGATGATTGTTTTCTACATCAGCATGTTCGGGAGGCAACTAGAGGGAGTAATACTCTTGATTTGATTATCAGCAGTGATTCTTCATGCATTAAGAATCTGAAGATAAATGAACCACTAGGTGGCAGTGATCACAGTGTGCTGAAGTGGGATTTACTGAAAGAGGTAACTACCATTAGGGGTAAAGGGAAGGGTTATTGCTTCCGTAAAGGCGACTACGATGGACTGAGACAGTATTTAAATTCTATACAGTGGTACCAACTGATGATGTTACCAACCGCAAATGCAAAATGGGAAGCATTCAAAGAACTTATCTTGGAAGCCACTAGGCTTTACATACCAACTAAGAAATATTGTTCAAGGTTTAGGCCAAAATGGATGTCAGATGAACTAATGAGGCATATGGCAGAGAAGAAAAATGCATGGGATACATATAAATTAACACATGACACAGAAGCCTATGATAGATACAAGTTGATATGCAACCAAGTTACAAAGGAGGTTAGGCAGGCGAAGGCAGATTACGAGAAATATTTGGCAAGGGATGCAAAGAAAAACAGCAAAGAGTTCTTTACTTATGTAAACTCTAGAAGGAAGGGGATGAATCAGATTGGTCCACTTGATATTGATGGGTCAACTGTTGATGATCCTGCTCAGGTAGCTAACAAACTAAATGAATATTTTGCATCGACATTCACACATGAGGAGTTATTCAGCGAGGGGAATGCCAGAGGTGTATTCAACTCTAGCAGTAAGCTACAGAATCTTGAAATAACTGGGAGTAAAGTGGAGGAGAAACTGTTGAAGATAAACACAAGAAAGGCACCCGGGGTGGATGGGATCTATCCAGTTATATTAAAGGAGGCAGCAAAGGAAGTAAGCAAACCCTTAGCCATAATTATGAGAGCTTCCTTGGACTCAGGGGAGGTACCCATAGACTGGAAATGTGCAAATGTGACCCCAATTCACAAAGGAGGATCAAAGGCTGACACAAGTAATTATAGACCTGTGAGCTTAACTTCTGTTCCAGGAAAATTAATGGAGGCACTGGTTAAAGAAGCACTGCAGGATCATTTAGACAAGACTTCAGTTATAGCTCAGACACAGCATGGTTTTGTTAAGGGGAAGTCTTGCCTGACCAACTTGATTGGATACTATGATGCAGTCACAAAAGAACTGGATGCAGGGAATAACTTTGATATTATATACTTGGATCTTAGAAAGGCTTTTGATACTGTTGCACATGGAAGACTGCTACACAAATTGGAGCAGTGTGACATTGGAGGCAAATTGCTGCTATGGATAAAGGGGTGGTTGAGGAGGAGAAGACAGAGAGTGGTAATCAATGGACACTGCTCATCGTGGACTAACGTTATTAGTGGAGTCCCTCAGGGCTCAGTGTTGGGTCCATTATTGTTTTCTGTATTTATAAATGATATTGATGATGGTATATCAAGCTTAATGTCCAAGTTTGCAGATGATACAAAGGTTGGCAGGGTTGTCAAGGACACTACTGACACTATGCTGCTGCAACAGGATCTGGAAAGGTTGAGCAGGTGGGCTGAGAGGTGGCAAATGAAGTTTAACATTGACAAATGTAAAGTACTACACATGGGAAACAGCAACCCCAGAGCAACGTATCAACTCTGTGGTACTACACTGGCAGTGGTAGAGAATGAAAGGGACTTGGGGGTGGTTGTGCAGGCAGATATGAAGTTCTCTGAGCAGTGCAGACGGGCTGCAAGAGTAGCTCATGGAGTATTGTCAATGATATACAGGAATTTTTCCAGCAGGGATAAGGAGGTGATTATTCCATTGTATAAGGCAATGGTCAGGCCACACCTAGAGTACTGTATACAGGTCTGGAGGCCTCATTTCAAGAAGGATGTAGAGCTGATGGAACGAGTACAGAGAAGGGCAACAAGATTAGTGAATGGAACAAAGGGGTGCTCTTATGAAGAAAGGCTTAAGTTTTGCAAATTACAGTGTCTGGAGACTAGGCACCAGCGAGGTGATCTGATAGAGGTGTATAAAGCCTTGAATGGTTTAAGCATGCTCAATGCTGATGGGATTCTTCCTCTAGCTCAGAAAAATCACCTGAGAGGGCATAAATTCAAATTGAGGAAAGACAGATGTAGGATAGATGTGCGGAAATTTGCCTTTAGCCAGCGGGTGGTAGGTTGGTGGAACAGACTGCCATCCCTTGTGGTGGAGGTTGATAGCCTAAATAAGTTTAAGGCTCAGCTGGACAGGTATTTTGAACGAACAGAGGGGTGAAGTGGAAGTGGGTTTTTTTTTTTTTTTTTTTTTTGGCTGATGCTGCATAAGCTTGCTTTCTTGCATCAAATGCCTCTACTAATGCTAATGCTAAAATGCTAATATCACCTGTTGATTGGGAAAAATCTCTGTTGGCAGATTATCAACAATCTTCTCAAAAGAGGATGTCAGAGCAGGCTGTTAATACAGTCCCATCCACTTCAGCTTTTCCAGTTACTCAAAATGCACAAAAACAGAAAGAAGTGAATTCTGTTTAAGTAAAAATCTCTTCACTAACACAGATGATGGATTGCAATAATGCAGCCAATGAAAAAGAATTGCTAGAAATACACTGGTGTTCAAAGAAAGTGCACTAGGAATTTCACATTTCTAACCCTTTTTTGCGATGGTATGTTACATTAATGACTAGCATCACAAATAGAAATATAAACAAAAGATATTTATTAATAGTTAAGGCAAAGCTAAGTAATATTTGACAGGTGCTCTCAAAATATTCCAAAGTGAGTATTTGCAACCGTTATACAACAGTTTTGGTAAACACGACAATTATGGCTGAAATGTTATTAGAAGCCCTCAGTTTGCTTTAGTTAATCATTTTAAATGGAAAACAATGAAAAGTTTACTAGGTGCAAACTAATATTTAGTTGAACCACCTCTGGCCTTGTTGACAACAGCACATTGTTGAGGCATTGACAAGATCAATTTCTGAAGATAATCACCTGATAGTTTGTGGTTCCAAACACAAGCTATGTCATCCCCATAAGTTCACAAAGGGGCTTTGGTTTCTTTCTGGCAACTGCAGATTCCCCGCGATGCCAAAAGTTCTCTATAGGATTCAGGTCTGTGCTGTTTTCTGGCCAGCTAAGAGTTGTAATGGACCATTCTTCCAACCATTTTTTCACCTGTAATAAATGTAAACACATTATTGTCGAACCTGTAATGCAGAAATGAAGCTAAAGTAACTACAGAAGTGCCTACTTACACTTTTCAGCCGATGACAAGGAGCAGAGTCATCCCAAAAGATGCAGTTACTTGGCAGGTTGAAATGGTCTCTAATGGTTGGCAGCAATTTGCCTTCCAATATAGCCAGGTATCCATTGGCATTTACGGAACCTTTTATAAACTGCTGGTAGGGAATTTCACTGTAGACACCATACAGTCTGGATGGTATTCTTCACAATGTCTGCGATGAATCGTCTCCCATCAGAGCCATACAGGTTGAATTTCTTCTCATCCCAGAAAATAAATGACTTCCAGTACTCTGAGGTCCATTTGACATGCTCCTTACATCAAATTAAACGTGTCTTTTTCATTTTTTGTGTGAGGAGGGGCTTCTTCTTAGGACAACTGGCTACAAGTCCAATTTTGAAGAGGCGTCTTCTGACTGTTGCTGCACTTGCTACCACTCCTGTATGTTCTTCCCATTCTCTTTTCAGTTTAGACAAAAGAAGCTTTACGGTTTTTAAGGCATAAGTGCTTAAAACATGGTCCTGTTTTGGCGTATTGACTCGTTTGCATCTGGTTCTTTTTTTCCTATCAGCAGAACCAGTATTCTTGGGTTTGGAAAGAAATCTACTCACTGTCAACTGATTACAAGCAATATGAAGGAAAGGACATCCTTCCTCGTGTAAAGCAACAATACCACTCTTTCTTGTGGCGTCAACTGCACGTAACTCGCCATCCTGACACAAGCAAGGAATGACTTCAACTCTTGCAGAGCATGCTTGTATAGCTGAATGTAACAGCTGATGCAATATTACATCATCACCTGAGCGTGTCAATCTTATCTGATGCAATCTGTAAGAAATATTGCCGTATACTTGCATTATTCGGACGACAATTACAATTTTATGGGGTGATGCACTTTCTTTGAAACCCGTGTACATGCTAAAGATAATACAGATATGGGATGCCACTTTTTTTAAAAAAGACAGATGCAAAAGTGAACGATATAAGCAAACAGTCAACAAAAAGCAAGCAGTTCCACATTTTACTTACAAAACTAAATAACGGAGTACATCCTACAGTGTAATTGTAAAGGACTATGTCGCAATATTGATGACATATGCGAACTTATAACTAGTTATAATCCAGTAGGCATATGTTTGCAGGATACCAACTTGACTTCTGAAGTGTCCCTCTCTTTTAAAAATTATAATCTCTACCAAAGAGAGTGATGAAACAAATACAGCAAATACAGCTCATGGAGGTGTTGTCATTTTGGTGGAATTTAGAATTCTTTCCAAACACGTACCACTATATACTCACTTACAGGCTGTTGCTGTCTTTATTGCTCATACCATCTCATTTACTCTTGTCTCCGTATACCTCTCACCAAATCATATGTACACTGAAACCGACTTAGATAAACTCATTCTACAAATACCCAACTCCTCTCTGCTTTCTAGATGATTTTAACGCACACCACCCACTTTGTGGATTACATTAAGTGGACAAACGAGGGAAACTGCTTGAAGAAATACTTGATAAGCACAACCATGCTGTTCTTAACACTGGTCTCCATACACAAGTCCACTTTCCTACAGGATTATCCTCTGCTATTCATCTTTCCATCTGTTTGCCGGTATTATTTCCAGCCATTAATTGTTCAGTGATTGATGATCTCTATGGCAATGACCACAACTCAATAGTCTGTAGAATTCAAGCAACCACTTCAGAAACTAAAAGTCGAGCAAAATAGAAATTTTCCAAAGCAGACTGGAATAAATATGTCACTCCTGTTGTATTTAATATTAAGGTCATAGAATCCCTCACACTGATTATTCAAAAGGGCATATGTAGGAAAACAAAAATACTAATTGATGGTGGAATACAGAGGACACCAATGCAAAAAAAGGAAAAAAATAAGGCACGGTATTTGTTCTGAAAGTATCTAACAACTAATAACCTTATCAGCTACAAGAGACTTAGGACCAAAGCACTTCACATAAGAAGACAATCAAAAAAAATCCTTAGATTAAGTTTGCATCCATTATCACCAAAGATACTGACATGTGATTTATCTTGAAAATAATTAAACTGAATGGTAAATTGCCATCACTTTCTCACCCCCATAATTACTTGGAATGGACAGGACATGTCATCCCCATAAGAAATTGCAAATGCCTTTGCAGAAACATTCTTCCAAATATCTGCAGTGTGTGTACATGATAAAGCCTTTCAAAATACTAAAGCGATAGCTGAGAAATACAAAATAAACTTTAGCACAAATCATTCATTATTATATAATCAACCATTTATTATTGAATTTGAAAAATTCCTTAAATAGGTCAGTTTAAAATGCACCTAGTCCTGATGGCATATATTATCTCGTGCTACAAACGTTAAACAAAAACACCCTTCATCTGAATTCTCTCGGAAAATTACTACCTGAACACTTGGCACCACTCCACTATTTTGGCTTTTCCCAAACTAGAACAAGAAAAGACCAAACACATCCACAGAATTACAGGCTGCTTTTGTCTAACTGTCGTGGAAAGACATTGGAAAAAATTATCCATAACCGACCTAAGTGGTATCTGGAATCACAATCACTGATGAGTGAAAACCAACATGTGTTTTGAAAAAAACAGGTCCTCCTGGATGCAATGACTAAAGTTGAAGAAAACATCTGATATGCCTTCATTAAAAATGAACATCTGGTAATGGTATGTCTGGATATCCAGAAGGCATTTGACAATGCTTGGCATTTTGATGTTCCTCGAGATTTGCACATACTTGGCCTACAAGGACATTTGCCACTTATAATACAGAGCTTCCTACAAACTTGTGCCTTTCAAGTTTGTTATCAAAAAGCCATCTCACAATCTTTCAACTAAGAAGATGCTTTTCTCTTTTGGAAGAATATTTTTAATGTTTGGGCAAAGTGATTCAAAATCAGTTTTGTGTGTTGTAGCATTGTTTGAAATTTTCGGAATTTTAAAATCCTTATTCTCATTTTTACAGTATTCTCTGAGAAATGATAGGCAATAATGAACCAAAAATCCCTTCAATATGATTGTTATTCATCTGCACCTCTTGGGGTTTTTTTTTTTTTTTTTGTGTAACTTGGAGATGGGATTATGGGATTTTGCCTAATACTTCATTTATTTTGAATCCTTGATATAATAAGTGAAGAGCTTTAGTACAAAATCTCCCTCAGCCAGTAGAATGGTGATATGATCCTTCTCCTGTGATGCAAAAGTCCCACTTCTGCATCACAGGAGAAAGTTTCATATATAATTTTCATGTTTTGTAGACTGTCTAATTTGTAGGTGATCAACATTCACAGCCTTGTGTATAAAATTTCCTCATCATCATTGTCATAATGTAGAAAGATCAGTAAGATTCAATTCTTCATACAGACTCCTAGATATTCTCCATTATGGCAAATTGACTTAAACCTAATTTGTTTAGTTGAATATCTTCTATCCATTATACCAAATGTTCAGTTTTCAGTACAGCAGGTTCTGTTTTTTCTTAATTTGTCTGGAAGAAAATAGTGTTACATATTTAGCATTTTGACAGACGTTATATTCCTCACTATGAATTTTAGTACCTGGTATAAACCATTCACATGTGCAACTACTGGCATTACCTTTAATATGCCATATGATATCTAATTCACTTCTGAAGTATACTTTTAGTCATAGGCTTAACAAAAATATTTGTGTGCTTTTCAGTCATGATGAATATTACTAAGGCATTATTAATATAAATCACTCACTGCAAAAATAATATGTATTAGTTGTGGTTGTGGCAAACGATGCAAGAGCACAAGCATATAAAATATTGGGGGGGGGGGGCATTTCCACATCATCTGCCTCCAACCTTTGCTAGTGATTTGTCTAGTCTCTTCTTAAATTTATTGAAACTACCCACTTCCACAGCACCAAGTGGAAGTTTGTTCCAACAGTTAACTACCCACTGGCTGAAAGCATAGTTCTGCATATGCTTCACCAACTATCCTTCCTTGATTAAAATTTATGTCCCCTCGTGCGCTGTTTGAGAAAGAGGAAGGGTGCCATCATCACTTAGCTTACTTAATCCGTTCAAAGCCTTAATCATCTCAAATAGATCCCCTTGCAGGTGCCTAATTTCCAGACACTGAAATTTGCCGAACTAAAGCCTTTCTTGGTGTGGGTACCCTTTTGTTCCCTTCACCAACTCATTGCCTTTTTCTGCACCCATTCCAGCAGATCAACATCATTACTAAAACTCATGATGTGGCCAAACTGTTGCTTTATACCAGCATTTCCCAAACTTTTTCAGTCACGGAACACTTTTCATCTCACAATATATTACGGAAAACAAGTTTAGCAGGAGCCAAAGAACTGTTTGTTAATATTTTATTACATACGACGCACTGTGCATCAGGAGCATTTTTATTTCCAACACATGTAAAACTGAAATTCAAATAACTGCCATCATACTTTCGTTTTGGTCTATTATTAGTTGGTTCTTGTTTTTTCAGTACTGATTTTTGGTGACAAAATGCTGCGATTGTTCATCCTCGCTTTGAAGTGTGACAATATTGTATTCATTTTCATCGACCACAGTTGCACTACTAGAAGTACTTGCTTCTCATTTTAAAGTTCATTTATTCAGCCACAAATCCATGGTCATTTATTTTAATAATAATATTTTGAAATATTGATAATTATCAAAAAAATATTTATACAAGGAAGTGTTTAGTTATGCTTGCTAGTTTTCCGTACTACTACAGAACTAATCTGGCAATTGCGAAGACAGTCCGCACGTACCACCACCAGTACTGTGTAAACATGCAAGAGTGTGTCAGCAGAAGGCTACTTTGTTTCATCCACCCAAACGATGCATGATATCAGTTCACTTTCTCCTCTCCCTCAACCCATGTACTCCAGGCTAAATTGCATATGAATGCCATATTAGATCACTACATTTTTACTTTTCCATAAATGTCATTACCTCTACGCATACTTCTCTATTCAAAGCCTGCCAAAATAATGTTCCGCAGTCTATATGATTATTAGTCGATGCCAATACAGTATATTAATAACTGAAAAAAAATAAAAAAATTAAATAAATAATAATAATGTTAAAAATTAGAATGATACAAAAATGGTGTATGCTACAAATATGCAAAATTTATTTATTTTATTTCATTTTGTTAATTATTAATTAGGATTTTTCATGGAATACTTGTTCACATCTCACGGAACACGTTTGGGAAATGCTACTTTATACAATTGGATAATCACCTCCTTTTCACTACGAACAATATTATTATTTGCCATTGACAAAACTCCATGAATTGTTCTGGCAACCTGTCTGCACAATTACCCCATGTCATTTTTGTTTTCCACTAACCTTGAGTTTTACCACACAGTTGGTATGTTATTCTGGGATTACTGTTATTCATATGCAGTCCAGTCAGTCCTCGTATAACACATGTTTACACTACACAAATTTGATCATACACGATTTATAAATAGGGGAACGATATCGTATATAACACAAACCGAATTCGCTTATGCATGATTCGCCTTTGTGTTTACAAGAAATGGCAGTCAAATGCGGAATCACACCAACTGAACGTAACACGATAGGAATAAAGAGAAGATACTGAAAATGTATTTTATGTTTTTTTATATCAGTGAAGGGGAAACACATTTCACCAGAATAAAGTAAAAACCCACACAATTCCAGCTATCGGTCTTATCACAAATGCCATTAGATCAAGTTTACTACCGGTTTATAACAGATTCCGCTAGCAAAAATGCAACTGGAAATTGTTTTTATTGTTTTATGGTAGTAACCCCCAGAAATGTGCTTTAGTAAAATGTGAGGTGTTAATAGTGTATCTCTGCCTTTACGGTGTTGTTTATTCAGTTGCTACACGTGTGCAGCTTTGTTTATGTGTATCAAGTGTGCCTCCTCATTTTGTAATTGTGCTTTATTCCCTAAAAATGAGTGAAATACTTAAAAGGTGTGAAAAGGAAGCGTCCTGGTGAAGACACTACAGATTCAGAAAGGAAAAGAAAAGCAATATCGATAGATAGAGGTGGACTGGGTCAAAAATTCTTACCCAGGAAAATTTGTAATGGCCTCATACTGTGGTTTATGGCCAAAATCACACCGGCCTCCGGCCCACCGGGGTTTCCCTGGTAAGGCTTATGGCCAGTCCGCCACTGTCGATAGCGAAAAAATATGAAACTGTGAAACGCTTTGAGCGAAATGAAAGACCATGTGATATTGTTCGTGCTACAGACCCAAATGAGGCAACGCCGAGAATTACAAAGAATGCAGAGAAAATAAAAACAACTTTCATAGCAGGAACAACTCAAAGTGCAATTAAAATCCATTAGATCAAGATACAAAGAGTTGGAAGGGATGGAACGGCTGTCATCTGTTTGGATAGAAAATCAAACAAAAAACAAGTTTGCTTATGATAGAAGCAAAAGCATTAGCAATATTTTATTACAATTATTTGTGTTTGGTAATGTTTTAGTTACAAATGTGTGTTCAATCTTGGGTGGTCGGCACCTAACCCTACTTTTCCCATAGGGCCTGTTGTTTATGTTGCACGATTTTGCATTGCACGAGGATTTCTAAGAACACAACTATCGTGCTATACAAGGACTGACCGTACCTTGTATTTATCAACGATAAACTTCACTTGCAACACATCTTGCCTATTTTCATAATTTTTTCAGATCTTGTTGCAGTAGTTTGCCCTGATTCTTGTCATTAACCACCCTACCAACATTTATATCATCTGCAAACTTTAGACATTAAGCCTTGATATACCTTCATTAATATCATTAATGAATATGGAAAAGAACAGTGGGATCCTGCAGTAGTTCACCAATAACATTAGTTCAAGAAGAACAGTGCCCATTGATACCCCCCTCCTTTCTCACCCCCACACTGATCCATTTCATATAGTAGACTTTTATGTGGAATAATATCAAATAATTATACTATTCTTTATTCAGCGTGATTTGAGCTTAAACTTTTGCATGGATAATCCATGCATGAGTTTAATTTTTTTGTTAATCTTCATTATTTGAAAAATTCATTGAATGTTTATGAAGTGTCTCACTCACTTTCTGGCCGACCGGGCTAGCCAGGTGGGTAAAGCGCCTGACTGGCAACCCAAAGGTCGCGGGTTCGAATCCCGCCTCGGGCTTGGATCAAAGTATTGCAAAAACCTTGGGAGGTGCATTATGGCCACAGAAGCCGATGCGCCAACAACTACTTTCAGCGTTGACTCACTTTCTGTAGACTTATTATTTGGCATGATCAAAGAAATATTGAGAACAATTTAACAATGTAAAATGTAGAATAATTATTAATGAAAACTGCACTGATGGCCACTTTATTAGGTATGCCTACTTAATGGCAAGTAGGTTCCCTTCTTTAGCCTGGATTATTCATAGCACAGACTCATTGAGGTGTCAAAAGTGTGCCACAGGGATGCTGGTTCATATTGATTGCTTCCCATGGGACACCTCCGTAGCCAGGTGGGCAGGAGCGGCAGTGCGTAGCACACGCTTCATGATTATACTGGGGTTCGATCTCGTGACCACCAAATACGGAGGATGTGGAAAGGTCAGGGAATGACCACTGCATATCCCTATAGCAATATGGCCTTAGTTGCTAATGCTCCTATAAACCAAACAACAACAGCTTCCCATGGTTATTGCAAATTGGAAACTTATTGTGATGACTCAACTTTATAATTACACGGAAATCGTGGAATACCTACCTATTAACAGGTAGGCCCACCTTTTGCCTGGATGAGGACAGTCACACAGCGAGGTATTGAGTCCACTAGTTCACGAAAGCGTTCCACAGATATTTCCATTCATGCTTGCTGCATCACTGTCCATAATTCCGTCGCATTCCTGGGAGGATCCAAAGCTCGAATGGACCTTTTCACAGCATCCCAAAGATGCTCCACAGAATTCATGTCCAGTGAACAGAGAGGCCATTCCATGGTGGTAAAATCTGCGGAATGCTCTTCGAACCATGTTCTAGTCACTACAGCTCTGTGGGGAGGCGCATTGTCCCACTGGAAGAGTCCAGTGCCCTGTGGGTGCACAATGACCACGAAGGGATGCAGATGATCTGCAAGGATGGACACATAACCTGGACTGTTCAGAGATGCATCTAGATGTATCAGAGGTCCCAACATGTGCAGTTGAACGTGCCTCAGACCATTACTGACTATCCTCCTGCCTAAACAGTTTCTTGTTGACATGACGGGTTCATAGCTTCGTGCGATTTCCACCAGATATGCACCCTCTCATCCACTCGAAATAACTGGAAATAACATTTAACCATGAGGCCAGTCTCCAATCATCCAAGGTCCAGTGCTGATGTTCTTTTGCCCAGTTGAGGCATGGAGTTCTGTGTTGTGGTGTTAGCAATGGGACTCTGGTGGGTTGGCGGCTCCCATAACCTATTGTGGCTAATGATCACCTGGTGGTCTTGGTGAAGACATTTCTGGCACCTCCCTCGTTGAAGTCGGTGGTGATTTGTACCACTGTCTGTCTCTGGTTGGCTGAAACAATGCAAGACAGAAGTCAGTGGCCACGTTCATCCACCACCTTTCTCTGCCCACAGCACTGTCCATGATGAGATGTTATTCCAGAAATGGTGTATTCCCAATACACTCTTGATACTGTCGAACTGGATAGTGCAATTTTTGTACCACCTCTGCGATAGTGGCCCATGTGTTGGGCACCCACAGTCATCCCTCCTTCAAAGTTGGTTAACTCACGACATTTATCCATACTGACATTGAATTACTGTCTATGTGAATGCACTGTGCCTGCATACCTGCCAAGCAGTGGGTTCATCCACTAGCGACAGGGGTGACAGCGTCGCGTTTCCCAGGAACCAGGTATCCCATGAATTCTGTCCTTTCAGTGTATAATGTAATTATAATTAGTTCATAAATTGGTATGTTAACCTTATTTGATGATAACCTAGTTTTGCTCTTCTGTTATCAAGGGCCTCAGTGTGCACTATGAAAATACTGTACACCACTGCACTGCTGCCACCGCTACCACCAGCTTGCATTGTTTATGCCTGGCAGAATAAAACCATGAACTCATCCTGTTTGCAACATATTCTGGGTCTTGATTTTTGTTGTTTCGCAATGAAACAGTAGGAATTGGGATTAATCACCAGGCAACTTTTTTTTTTCCAATTCTTCTCTATCCAGTGTTGATCTTCCTGAGTCCTCTATAACCATATATTCTTGTATTTTGCTGACAGGAGTGAAACCTGATTCACTTTTGCCTGAGATGCCTTATCCACAACACGATACAGTGAGTTGTGCATTCTGAAATTCCTCATTGGTTAGCACTGCTGAACTAGGTTGTTATTTGACTGATTGTAGCCTTTTTGTCATCCTACTGACATTTGTCGGCCTATGTTGTGTCTGCTGCATCATCAAGCTGTTTCCAGCTACTTGATTGCCATTGGCTGGATGTTATTTGATTACACAGATCAACAAGTATTTTTCATTAGAGAAAAAAGTGTGGGCTAGATAAACCTTGAATACTGATTCCAAATGTGTTTTCAGTTTTTCCCTTGCACTTTTAGTTTTTGTGATGAGACCAATTTACATGATTTTGAAGAGACTGATTATATCACTCATATACCTATTCAGACCTACATAAATATAATCGTTATTTATTATTATTATTACATCCACATTTATGTAATTGCTTGATTATGTCTATATCCTCTTATTTCATAATTTACTTATTTGATTATAAATTGTTCCAGGTAAGATCTGGTGAATTGCTGAAACACATCCCTCATCATTCATTGAAAGTCTGAAAATCACCCTGACAAATTCTGCTACATGTTTGGCTGTTTCATAACTAAATCACCATGGCTTCACTACAGATATTCAGAAAAATTAGGAAAAATTCTAGGTGACCAGAATGAGATGTGGGCTAATGTGATTGTACATGGATTTTCAGCAAAAAATAGGCACAAGATTGTTTATCTGAACCTGGATTCAGTGATGACACCAATCTCTTGTGGTGAAGTATGCCAATTCTGTTACCCTCTACAGTATGGACTAGATACTTTAGAATGTGAAATTGAATGTGATGAAGGTGCAGTTGGTGGGGACCTGAGAACTTCAGCAGATCCCGAGTATGCATGTAATGAAGAAAAATCGGAGATGGAGCTGTTTACCGAAAATAAGTTGAATGATCTCGCTAGAGATTGTCCTCTTCAAAGATTATGCTGAGCATCGTACCTCAAAGCAAAAGCAGGAATACTTGGGTAGAAGGACATCAGAGCATCTCATTATCAAAAAAGAAACTCCATTTTCACCAAAATTCTTTACAGTAAATGGGCTGCTCTGCTGCTGCCGTGATATTAATTGAATTTGTAGGGAATTGTTACAAGTACCCATTACATCTGAATGAGACCACTTCGTGGACTACTTACAATGAAGTTTGAAAGCTGTTCTCTTACATAACAGGAACTTAAAGCTATCCATCCTCATTGCTCAATCTTCATCTGAAGGAGACGTTGTGAAGACTGTACTTGAAGAATTTCAGTATAGCATTCATTAATGGAATACCTGCTGTGACTTCATAGTCACTGATATGTTAATTGCCATACATAGGTTCACAAAATGTTGTTTCTATGCTTGTGAGACAGCGGTCTACCACAGACACATTACATCATATGTGACTGACCTCAAAGAAGCACATATCAGTCAGAGTAGTGTGCAGTATGTTCCATTAGTGGATCCAGTGAAGATTTTTCTTCTACCTTATTACATTAAACTTGGCTTAATGAAGAATTTTATGAAATCAGTGCATAAGTCGATTTGAGAGGATTTAAAAATGAAAGAGGAAATCTTTGTGGGCCTGAAATCAGAGCTTCTACAGGATGAAAGCTTTAATAAATGTCTCATTGTATTAGAACAAAACTTATGTCAGGTTTTCAAATGCTTTGCAGAAATTTTTTAGGTAACCATAGGTCTCCTGCATAAAAAGACGTAGTTCAGGAACTGTTCAATGCATATAAGGAAATGGGATATTGTATTTCACTGAAACTTCATTTCTTGCATTCACATTTAAACTTATTTCATGAAAACCTTGGTATGTGGTAACAATGCCATCAAGTTATTAGTTAGTGAAAAATTGCTACCAGTTTTTCTAAAACGAACATTCCTTTTGGCAGATTACTGCTGGATGTTCTATTGTGACATTTTTGGCAAAGTGTATAGGTGGTAGATGACTCTCATCGACCGGTGCAATACCACCACTTTGCTTATTGGAGGCTGGAAGTGGTGAAACCCATGTTTAGTCTCTAGAGCAAAGTTTCCGGCATTCCCCTCATACTTCTCTTTCAACCCATGCACGGTACTAAGTACTATAGGTTTTGATGCCTTTCGTGTTTGGGGTTTCCATAAAAAAAAAATCATCGACACAGCATTTTTTAAATTGTACATATCTTTTTTACAATTGTGTGCTGTTTTATTTTAAATATATGTTTAAACCCAGTACAGTGTACTGCGTTTAAACTGTAAAAGTGATAACAATGTAATTTAATTAGTCTCATGTGTTTTGTATTGAAATTGTCTTAATTAACTTGTATTGATATTGTCAATAGTTATATTACCAAAACAACACATGCTAGAAAAAACCTAAATGAAAACTACAGCAGGTTTGTCCATGTTGCTCATACTAGCACATCTGGAAGCAACTACCTACTGTTCCATGTTCAAAGTCACGCCACCTAAATCTTTCATCTTTCTCATTCTCGTATTGCACACAGAATTGAATTGCACACATAGAGGATCCATAAGTAACCACCCACCTGCTTTGTATTGCAAGGCATGAGCATGCAATGTTGTTATTGAAGGAGCACTCCATTTCATGTAAAGAGTTAGTGTACCTAATGAAGTGGCCACTCATTTTATATACATTTACACTTGTCAGATAGTCGTCTCTGATGTTATACACAGTACAGTGAACGATTTGATCTTAATCTGTTCCAGAGACACCATTGTATTGTGAAAATATTGTAATGTAAACCCAATAACACATTGTTTTTTGGTAATTTGTTCCAAGACCTTGCAAGTTGAAATTTTCTTTTTACTGCGCTCTTTAGGGACCATATTATCAGTTTACACAGTGTTGTGTGTGTGTGTGTACACTAATTCAATACAGTAAATTTGTCAAATAAGTACAACACAAAAAAATCGCTTCAACTAAATTATGCAAAAACAAAATACGTGGCCAACACACTTACAAACGCTGCTGTTGGCTGAGAGGAAGTATCACGTGGTCCGCTCAAAGACAATCATAAGTCCATCATAAAGTGAAATAAGTAGGTGCTGATTAACATGATCACTGGTTAGTAGAATCAGCCGCTTTTATAGAATCAAATTTCAAAAAAAAAAAAAAAAAAAAAAAACTTCAATTCATTAAAATGCACTACACTTTCATTGTTGTCACATGTTTGGTTATAAGAATCAATTTTGAATGCCTTTATGATATATTTCTAAAGCATATTCTGGAAGTCACTACCATAAAACAATTTGCAGTTTCCAGTTTATTGGGCTTTTCTGTTAGTGCAATCTATTATAAATGGGTAGTGAAATGGATCTTATTGCATTTGCAATAATACCGATAGAGTTCTATGAGTTTTTCTGTTATTATGGCGAAATGTGTTCCCCTTTCCATGAAATCTTCAATCATATAAAAAACATAAATAAATTTTCAGAATTTTCTTTTCATTCCTATTTTTTAAGCTTTGTAAACTTGTTACTCCATATCTCACTTGCATGTATTGTGTTAGTTGTAATTTGTGCACGCTGTGTTCGTTGTTACTGATTGCTTATCTTTTTTACTGTTTCAAATTTTACAACAAAAATAATAAAATAAAAAGTCAGCGAACAGAAATATCAATTAGTTAGTATGTATATATTACAGCAGGGGTGGGCAACTTTTTTCGTCAGCGGGCCAAATGAAATTTTCGTATCATGATGCGGGCCGGAATAGATTGAACGATTTAATAAAAAAAATCAGAACCTAAAAAATGTTATATTACTTGAATTACCAAGTTATTAATGTATTTTTAAAAAAAATATCTGAATGTCCAATTATCATTGAAAATGCGGCATTCGGCATCAATTTTTCTTTTTTTTTTTTTAATTGGCTCATTTTATGGTCTATAAATTATATTAAATTAAAAATTGTAATAATTAGAAAAGGCATAAAACATAAAATATCTTGCACCAATATTATTTTTTTCAATAAGAAGTCAAACCCAAAGGAACTTCGTTCGATCGATGCTACAATGATAATTAGGAAATAACTCTTTGGTGCTGCGTAGAATCACTTGGTTACTGTTGTACTGGCCGCGATTCCCGATTGAACCGAATTAAGCCAAACGTTTACGGCGAGTGTAGTCAGGTATGGATTTTCTATATTTATGCATTTACTGAGGGGGCCGGATTCAACATCGTCGCGGGCCGGATGTGGCCCACGGGCCGGCTGTTGCCCACCCCTGTATTACAGTATTAATTAAGCTATGTATGTAAGCATAAATTTATTTTTATTTCACTAACCTATTTAAATTATTCTTCCGATTTCATGTATCGTTTAATTTTGTTAATTAGTAAGATAGTGAAGTGTAAATTTGTGCTTTTTATCTTTACTTTTGTAGCCTGTGGATAATATATCTCCTTCTTTCACTTATTAGAATCGCCGTTTCATAGAATTAAAATTCAATTCACAAATGTGATTACAATAACCGGCACTTACTACATATCGTATAGTGAACGGTATTTTATTATGGAGAGTCCATCGTAAAGTGGGGGTCCACTGCGTGTGTGTGTGTGTGCACACACACACAAACAAACAGTAGGACCAAACATCCGATGGTAATTCATCCTACAAAACCCATTGTATGTTGAAAATATTGTAAGTTGAAACCAGTAATACATGATTTCCTGTAATTCGTTCCCCAACAACACATGAAATATTTATTTATTCAGTTAGAGATCATAATCTCACCCCTGGACAGCAAAGTGCTAGTGGGGTTTACATTAGTGACAAGTCAGTAATTACAATAATGATGACAAGACTAAAGAGGTAAATGATTACAGTATAACAATAATAATATAAGATATTTGTGGAAGTAAACAAAATAACAATAAATGTATAACAACATGAGTATATTAGATCAAATTCTGTATAGTTTAATCAAATTAATTTAATCACTGGGATTGGTAGGAGGAGGTCCATTTTGAACTCCATCATAAAAAAGTGGCCATTGGTACATCCAAGAAGGAAAAGAGTATTCTGAATTGGCCCTTGCAGCAGACAACATTGGGTTTCTGGGTTGTAGAGCTAATCAACAGTGGAATTAGCATTATCAAGGGCCCATGATGCAAGACAGCAAGCTTATACAACAAGCTTATACATCAGCCAAAAAAAAAAAAAAAAACCCTTATTTCACCCATCCCCTCACTCCAAATGTTTGTTAAGTTCTGCCTTGAATCTATTTAAGCTATCAACTTCTGCAACAACGATGGAAGTTTGTTCCAGAAATCAACCACCTGCTGGCTAAAGGCAAACTTCCGCACATCTATCCTACAACTGTCTTTCCTCAATTTGAATTTATGCCCTCTCAGGTGATTATTCTGAGCAAGAGGAAGAATCACATCAGCATTAGCATTAGCATTAGTAGAGGCATTTGATGCAAGAAAGCAAGCTTATGCAGCATCAGTCAAAAAAAAAAAAAAAACCACTTCCACTTCACCCCTCTGTTTGTTCAAAATACCTGTCCGGCTGAGCCTTAAACTTATTTAGGCTATCAACCTCCACCACAAGGGTGGAAGTCTGTTCCACCACATTGAGCATGCTCAAACCATTCAAGGCTTTATACACCTCAATCAGATCACCTCGCAGGTGCCTAGTCTTCAGACACTGTAATTTGCAAAACTTAAGCCTTTCTTTGTAAGAGCAACCCTTTGTTCTGTTCACTAATCTTGTTGCCCTTCTCTGTACTCATTCCAACAGCTCTACATCCTTCTTAAAATGAGGCCTCCAGACCTGTATACAGTACTCAAGATGTGGTCTGACCATTGCCTTATGCAGGGGGGGTAATCACCTCCTTATCCCTGCTAGAAAAATTCCTGTATATCATTGACAAGACACCGTGAGCTACTCTTGCAGACAATCTGCACTGCTCAGAAAACTTCATATCTACCTGCACAATTACTCCCAGTCCTTTTCATTCTCTATCGCTGTTATTGTGGTTCCACAGAGTTGATATGTTACTCTGGGATTACTGCTTCCCACATGTCACTTTACATTTGTCAATGTTAAACTTCATTTGCCACCTCTCAGCCCATCTCCTCAACTTTTCTAGATCCTGTTAAAGCAGTGTACTGTCATTAGTGTCATTAATTAGCAACCTTGCCAACCTTCGTATCATCTGCAAACTTGGACATTAAGCCTGATATACCATCATCAGTATCATTTATAAATACAGAAAACAACAATGGACCCAACACTGAACCCTGACGGGCTCCACTAATAACATTAGTCCACGAAGAGCAGTGTCCATTGATTACCACTCTGTCTTCTCCAACTCAACCATCCCTTTATCCATAGTAGCAATTTGCCTCCAATGCCACAATGCTCCAATTTGTGCAGCAGTCTTCCATGTGCAACAGTATCAAAGGCCTTTCTAAGATCCAAATATATGATATCAAAGTTATTCTTTGCATCCAGTTCCTTTGTGACTACATCATAGTATCCAATCAAATTAGTCAGACAAGACTTCCCCTTAACAAACACGTGCTGTGTGTGAGCTATAACTGAAATCTTGTCTAAATGACTCTGCAATGCTTCTTTAACCAGTGCCTCCATTAATTTCCCTGAAACAAAGTTAAACTAATAGGTCTGTAATTATCTGTGTCTCCCTTTGATCCGCCTTTGTGGGTTGAGGTCTCATTTGCACATC
This sequence comes from Mastigoproctus giganteus, assembly GCF_048544385.1. Taxonomy (NCBI): domain Eukaryota; kingdom Metazoa; phylum Arthropoda; class Arachnida; order Uropygi; family Thelyphonidae; genus Mastigoproctus; species Mastigoproctus giganteus. The sequence continues at coordinate 162,597,436 of NC_143575.1, forward strand.
TCCAGTCCATGAGGACCTCCCCTGAGTCCAGGGAAGCTCTCATAATTATGGCCAAGGGTTTGCTTACTTCCTTTGCTGCCTCCTTTAATATAACTGGATAGATTCCATCCACCCCAGGTGCCTTTCTTATGTTTATCTTCAACAATTTCTCCTCCACTTTACTCTCAGTTATTACAAGATTATCTAGCTTACTGCCAGAGTTGAATACATCTCTGGCATTCCCCTCCCTGAATAACTCATGTGTGAATGTCAATGCAAAATATTCATTTAGTTTGTTAGCTACCTGAGCAGGATCATCAACAGTTGAACCATCAATATGAAGTGGACCAATCTGATTCATCCCCTTCCTTCTTGAGTTTACATAAGTAAAGAACTCTTTGCTGTTTTTCTTTGCATCCTTTGCCAAAGATTTCTCGTAGTCTGCCTTTGGCTGCCTAACCTCCTTTGTAACTTGGTTACAGACTAGCTTATATCTATCATAGCCTTCTGTGTCACATGTTAATTTATATGTATCCCATGCATTTTTCTTCTCTGTCACATGTCTAATTAGTTCATCTGACATCCATTTAAGCCTAAATCTTGAACAGTATTTCTTTGTTGGTATGAAAAGCCTAGTAGCTTCCAAGATTAATTCTTTGAATGCTTCCCATTTTGGATTTGCTGTTGGTAACATTATCAGTTGGTCCCACCGTATAGAATTTAAATACTGTCTCAGACCACCGTGGTCACCTTTACGAAAGCAAAAACCCTTCCTTTTACCTTTGATGGTAGTTACCTCTTTGAGTAAATCCCACTTCAGCACACTGATCACTGCCATCTAGTGGTTCCTTTATCTGCAGATTCTTAATGCGTGAAGAATCACTACTGATAATCAGATTAAGAGTATTACTCCCTCTAGTTGCCTCCCGAACATGCTGATGTAGAAAACAATCATCCAATAAATCCACAAAAGCCTTGCTAGTGTGTGAGTGACCAACCTATACAAATTCCAGTCGATCTCTGGGAAATTAAAAACCCCCATTATAAGACACTCTGATTTACTGGCCCACTCTATTTCTCTGCACAAGTGCTCATTATACTCATCTGATTCATTTGGCCTATAACACACACCTACTCTCATTTTTCCTTTCCCAGTGCTTATGTCACACCAAACAGACTCAACATTGCATTGTCCACCAACATCAATTGGATGCACTTCCTTAAATATTGTGTTTCTTAACTAACAGCATAACCGCTCCTCCCTTTCTGTCCTGTCTATCTTTTTGTGCACATTGTACTCCCCAAATTCCAGTTTTGCACTGCTTATGTCTGTGTGACACCATGTCTCTGATATCCCAACAATATCTGCCTTTGATGTCTTGACTAGCACTTCAAGCTCATTGAATTTATTAACTATACTCCTAACATTGGTGTACATGCACCTGTTTCTACTCTTAGTTACCCTAACACAGCCCATATATTTACTTGTTCCACTATGACTCCCAGCAGTCCTGGAAATCCCTATTGCCTTGCTTTCCAGGCTGCTGCTCAATTGCATTTCAATAGAAGTAATGTAAGAATCACTTTTACCTCTGCCAATGGCTACTGTTAATCTATTAGTCCATTTATCCCCAAAGCTAGCAGTGTTCCGACCCACCTTACTCTGCCTCGATAGCATGAGCAAATATTCTTTCATCCTTTCTATTTAAGTGTTTCTCATCCCTGTAGAAGCAGTCTCTCTTGTTAACAAGCACAGTCCAGGCTGAGAAAAATTCTAACCCTTGTGCCTTGCACAGTCTCTCCAGCGCCGAATTGATTGACAAGGCTGTCATCATATACTCCCTCCTATCGTGTCTGGGCAGAATTGCAGACACTTTCAAATTCAACCCTAACTTCATGGTGAATTGCTCACACTGCGTCAGAATTGAACACAGAAGGTTTCAGCCAGGATTTCTTTTCAAAACATATTTTCCTTGGGTCTGTTTCAAGGATGTTGCAGAAATTGATGGTGTTGGAGGGGAACATGTATAAAATACATGTTAGGCTTTGAAGTGCATTTCTATAGATAGTAAAGTTGTAATTTTGGTTCTTCTTCTCTTCCTGCTCAGGGCCATCCAAAGAGGTATTTCTTACATGTTATACTTCATTTTTACATTAAAAATTTCTGTTTTATGAAGATTATTTAATAAATAGTCATAACACATCTTAAAATAAAAAACAAACAAGAAATTATAATTTATCTTAGACTTGAAGTGCAGATCTGATGAAATCAATGGTGGCATAGTGGTGGTGGGACTATATCAAGCATCAGGTGTCTCTTCAGTCTTTTGTTGTAATGACTTCATTTTCCATTTTGCACATCACGAGTTGAGTGTTTTCAAGGTTGATGTTTTTTTACTACTTCTCTTAAATGCTCCCAACAAGAAACGACCAGTCTTCAGCTGACACCTTTTGAGCGTCTGTTTCTTCCTCTTCCTCTCCGTAATTTTCTCCTACTCTTGTAGCTCCTCTGTTGTTAGCTCATGCCCATGAGCTTCAATAAGGTCCCCCCACATCCTCTTCGCTAACCTCCAGACCCATTGATTTACCAAGAGTGACAATATCATTTGTCAAAGCACCATCATCTTCAAATCTGCCAATGTTATAGATAATTAAAGGCCATATGTTTTTCAAGGCTGAAAATTTAAGCACCTGGTGAAAACATCATTCCAAGAACTTACAATCAGCCTCACACAATCCAGCATGTTGAACTTCAACCTCCAAAAATCTTTGAGGGTGACAGCATTTTCACCAGAGGTCGCTGCAAAGTAACTTGCAAACATTTTCATGGTGTAGATTAACTTGCAGTTTGCAATCACTTGCTAGTCCATTGGTTGAAGAAGAGGAGTGGTGTTGGGTGGCAAAAATTTGACTTGAACAAAGTCAAATTGTGTGTCAAGAGATTGAACAAGGTTGGGATCATGGCCTGGCACATTATCCAGCAGGAGCAGTGCCTTCACAGGAAGCTTATTTTTCTGAAGATAAACTCTTCACTGAAGGACAGAAAACTTTAAGCTCCCATTCATTGAAGACATATTCTGTAACTCAGGCCTTCTTGTTACTGTGCCAAAACATTGCCAGCATGCCTTTGTCGACCTTTGATTGTATAAATACTCTGGGGGTGTTAACCTTCAAGTGATACACAAGCAAAGGCTTCAGCTTAAAATCTCAAGAGGCATTGGCACCCTACAGGAGAGTGAGCTTATCTTTCTTAGGTAAACTAGCCTCGTCCTTAGTGATGTACGTTCTCCTGGGCATTCGCTTCCAGAAGAGGCCACTTTTTGTCAATATTAAAAACCTGCTGGGGAAGATAACCCCCCTAATCAATAAACTCTTGTAATTCAATTTTAAAGGTCTCAGCTGCTTTTTTTTTTTTATCAGCATTGGATGCCTCCCCATGCCTTTCAAGACTTTTTTGATATTCGCCCTTTTTTGAAGCATTCGAAACAGCCTCTGCTGGCTTTAAAGTCTTCAGAGCACACAGTACTGCCACTGGTTGATGGAGCATTAAGTTTCAAATTGTCATAGATCTGAAACAATCATATGAGTGATGTTCCGTCTGCCATGTGTCTGAAAATTTCCACCTATGTATCATTCCAACTATATCGGAAAGCCATCGGTACCTGCAAATATCATAGGTCCTTAAAATAAACGATCATATGGAAGGTATATCGGCTCCTGAGAATATCAGATGTCGATGTCATCGTAAGTTGAGGCCCCACTGTATAAACATACATACAAAATAAGTGCTGGTTATAATGATCATGTTTGGAAATTAAATTTTGATTCTAAAAAATACGATTCTAATAAGCGAAAATCGACAAATATTGTTCGCAGACTATAAAAATAAAGATATAAAGCACAACTTTACACTTTATTACCTATTAAATGGTATGTGAAAATCGAAAGAATGTTATCCACAGGTTAATAAAAATAAAAATGAATTTATATTTTACCTACAAAGCTTAATTAATATACATATTAATTAAACATAACCCTTTGTAATGTGATTAATTTAAAATAGTCACTTATTTTAGATTGTTTTAAATTATCACTGCAAAATCTATTTATAGTTTTTTCAATATTGTATAACAGTCTATATTGACGATCACTCACACCGGTTTCTTCCAACGCTTTCCTCAGGACTTCTATAGCATCTTGAGATTGCCAGTTTTATAACTGGAATTTGTTCAGGTTCTTCTTCATTTTCTTCCTCCTTGGTGAAATTATCAGTAACAGATTGGGCAATTTCTTAATCTGTTAAAGCTGTAGTAACTTGTAGATCACCATCTATGTCCACCCAATCATTAAACTCCTGTTCACCCATATCTTCAGGCTTTTCAACGTAATCAGTATCATGACTTAGTTGACCATCATTTTTTGAAACTGTTGCTGATGCAGGTTTTGGAAACTTCATTCCAGGCACCCATTGTCATGTGAAGTGCATCTAGATCAGTTATCTGCTTTGCAATACCAGATGTTCCCAAACCATCAGCTATAGACTGGATGATTCTTACCTCGTATCTGATCTATAAAAGGTCTTCAATATTTTTATTATTCCCTGGTTGAGAGGTTGAATCAGTGATGTAGTGTTCAAAGGTAGAAAAGCTAATTCAGTATTTTCGAAAGTCGACTTTTGATGAGCTGGGCAATTGTCCAAAACCAATGCAATATTTTGTTTTTCTTATCCTATTGCAAATCCCACTTATGAAGATAATCTTCAAATAAAGAAGCTGTCATCCGAGCATTGCCGTTATTGACATATTCAACAGGCAGCTGTTTTACTTCTTTAAAACATCTAGGCGATTTACTCTTGCATATAACTAACAGCTTCATCTCGATTGTTCCTGTCATGTTGCATGTTAAAAGAACTGTAATCCTGTCTTTGATCTTCTTTCCTGCACACTCAGAGGAATTTTGAAAAATTATGCGATGATTTGGGGTAGTCATGTAGTACAATCCTGTTTCCTCTGTATTAAAAATATATTAAGGATTATAAGTGCTTAACACAGTTTGCTAGAAGTTTTCAATCAGTTGTGAGCTGCAGAACCATTTGAAACCTGTTTTTCTCCCTGAAGATTTTTGTAAACAATATCATGTATGTTGATATAACAATACCTTGCATGTTGTCAGCCCTCTGCCTGTCGCCTTAAACTTTTCATGTATTTTTTCAGCAAAATCATTAGCTTTCTGAAGAATGCTATGATTGATTGGTGCATTAAATGAGCTGGCCTGTTTGAACCAAATGAAAAGAGCTTCCTGTACTGTTTGGCATTTCCCATCATGCTTCCTTTTTCTGGTTTCACTAATCGCATTAGTATTTAATGTGTGATGTAATTTTAATAATTTTGATGAAGATGACTGAGGCACCCTTAATTTTACTGATGCTCCCCTTTGAGACATATTGCTTAAGTTTAATTTTTCATATATTTCTATAATTTGTAAATTACCTTTTACACTCAAATCCACTGTGTTTTCATTGACATTTTTTTTGGGTAGTAAACTTTAAAACACTGTAAAAAAGATAAGTGTTAATCAATAAAAAAGCACACGGCGTGCACAAATTGGAACTAACACGACACGCGCAAGAGAGATAGAGTAAAAAGTTTGCAGAGTTTAGATATAGGAATGAAGAGCAGATTTCAGTGAAGCAGATTTCAAATTTTGCCGTAACAATGTAAAAACAGAATTCTAGCTATCGGTATTATGGCAACATGAACGCGTTTACTACCTGTTTATAACAGATTGTACAAACAAAAAAGCCCAATAAACCGAAAACTGCACTTTTTTTTTTTTTTTTTTATTGATTTATGGTTTTGGCCTCTAGAAATGTGCCCTAGAAAATATCACAGAGGCATTCAAAATTGATTCTTATAACTGAAAATGTGATTCTGAGAAATGATGGAAGTGTAGTACATTTTATTTGAATTGGTTCTTTGAAATTTGATTCTATAAAGCAGCTGATTCTAATACCAGTAATCACTATAACCGGTGCTTACTGTGTGTATATATATATATATATATATACACACACACCTTTAATTGTAGATTGTTACCGATTATTGGTGTTTTTCATATAAGTATTAGTGTTCATACAAATTTGTAATCAAGTTATCCTAGTTTGGTTATCTACATTCCATATGGCCTATACATTTTGAGTTAAGATAAAAAGTATAATGCTAAATGATAATGATTTTTCATAACATTTTACTAATAAAAACATTTTATCTGTAGCAAGATAATTACTAAATCTTAATTTCTGTATAAATTTATATAATAATACTAAATCTTAAAGACTGTACAAATTTATATAATAATATAACGTATTGCATTACACCACATGGCCGTCAATCCCCTACTTCATCGGGGGCTTGAATGGATTGACAGCCCTTTTCGACGTAATGCCTCATACTTACCCGTTTCTGTCTGTACCTATACCAGTTTTGCTATTTTAGTTTATATTTTCAAGTTCATTTTCTTAATTTTTTTTTTTTTTTTTATAAATTTAAATATTATTTATTTTCCTAATTTCTTCTATTTTTAGGTTAATTTTCTTAAATTTTTTAATTAATACTTAATTTTTATTTATTTAAATATTACTAGTTTATTTTTTATCGATCTCTTCAGCAAACTGTGATAGGGTACACAAAGCCCAACGGGTAAGTATTCTATATTGTAATACTACTACTTACATAGTGTTGTACTCCCATGGAGGCCGTTGAGTAAAAAGGGGGTTTTTCCGCTTTCTATTTGTTTTTATGGGTAGCTATTATTACAGCGCAGTCGCACTAACTAATTACTCTGTGTGCTGATGGCGCATTGGTTTAAGTCCCCGATTTTCATGCCAATGCATTCTATGGAGGTTTGTTGTTGGATGGATGAATTTTTAAACTTTATATAGGTTGTGTTAACATGTGGATTAAATCTTATTTACATGTGTATTTACATTATTTTTACATGGTTTTTTTTTTTTTTTATATATATATATACGTGTGTGTGTTTTTATGCCTTACCACGGAACTGTGCCGGTACCACTTTTGTAAGGCGCAGCATGTATATGTCCAGTGGTAAAGCTATATATACATATATACAGCCTCTTACTATGGGTTTTTTTTTGTTGGGGGGGGTTAATTTTGGCAATAGGTATAGTGCAGTCAGGCGACGAACCTCGCCTGAGCGCAATAAACCTTATAAACATAGGAATACTTTTTCTGAGTAAATACTATTTTATTTTTAGATGGTTTTTGATGAATGTATGTGGGTCTACATTGGGGTGGTGTTTTCTAATATTTGCATATATGGCAGTTTTTATGTGATACCTACTGTATCGTTTGGGAATTTTGTTTATATCCAGGGTTTTGATGAGTTTTTGTATTGCCATATTTACACTATCCATATTGTTGCAGATTTTTAAAAGTCTGTTTGTTTGATTTCTTATAGTATTACCATGTATATGCTTTGCTATGTTACTCTCCCAGTGTGTGAGTTTTATTATTTCGAAATTAAAATGGTCTCTTTTATCATGGTGATGTGTATATATTTTGTCTGGGTTGATGGCAATTTCGCTGTCTAAGTAGACAGCTTGTTGGTTGTTATCCGGATTTGTGCATTCAATTTTTAAATCTGTTGGGTAGGTATTCTTTGCTACATTTGTAAAGTTGTCATAGTTGATCACGAGTACGTCATTCTATATATCTATAGAATTTAATATTTTCTGTGATGTTACTTTCATAGTGGTGTAGGTAGATGTTAGCTATGACGCATGAACTGCTGGATTCTATAGCTATCTCCCTGTATTGCATATATGTTTTGCCTCCCATTACTATGTAGTTGCCTTTGACACTGATTTTTGTGAGGTCATTCCAGTATTGTTTTTTGCATTGTAAGATATTGTGATATTTTTGGTAATATATTTGTAGTACTTCTATTAGATTGTCGTGTGCTATGCTTGTAAAGAGGTTTTTGAAATTGTATGTGTTTTATACTTTTTATATGCAAATCTAAAAGAATACATACATCTAAACGTAATAACCACATAATATTTACTCTGTTCGTACACATGCATTGCTAAAACGGCTTCTGGGACAACAGAAAAGCTAGAAAGAAATTAAATAAATAAATTAATTAAAACCAATATATTAGGATATCAATAATAAAAAACGAGATGAACCATCATAAAAAACTCATACATTTAGGTATTACGGTACATACAAATTGCACAATAAATAACAACATGGAAGTTAAAACAAATATGAATAACATGCTGTACGGGTATCACAGCATAAATGGCACCCCAGGACCAAAAATGACCACACGGGACCCGTCTCTTCATAACAAAGGTCACTTAGCATACAATGCCGCCACACCACTAGGGAATAAAAACATAAGTAAAGAAACAAATAACCTTAAACAACTAAACAATGAAGATATCGGGATACACACGCAACAAATAAAACAACTCAAATTCAAAAAATGCAATAGAAAACTCTGTAAAACCTGTCCCAACATGCACAGCATACACCATATAAATTCTAAAGACGCACCAACATTCTGTCACACCAAAAACGTAACTTACCTAATCACATGCAGGATTTGTGGGATACAATATATTGGACAAACAAGTACAGAGCTCCACCTTCGGATGAACCTTCACAGATCGCAAATAAACAAATACGATGAAAATGCCGCAAAAGACGGCAAGCAAAACAGGACAGACAAATACATCAACGGAATCGAATACAGACATTTCCAAAAGCATGACTTCGCCAACGCATCTATTGCCATTCTGACCATTATCAATAACAACACACAAAGAGGAATCATGGAAGATATGTTCATTCTACTATATAAATCCCTATATCCATATGGATTGAACAATCGATTCAACGGAAGGAACTTCGCATTCACCAGCCCAGAAATATGTACTTACAGCATTTTCCAGATCAGTAAAAACTGGCAATATAACGGAATTAAAAACGGAAAAAATACAAGAATACAATAAAAACAACTGCAAAATACCATTAAATATCAATGATTTCGAAAAACTCCTAACAGAATGGGACACAGACCCCATAAACATTAAAAATATACACAATACACTATTCTCCCTTAAAAAAAGTAAGTTTAGAGCACTTAGTAAAATATACCAAAGGCAAAAAACCCAGAACATACACCTCAACAATATGCTTGAAGACTTTAAATTTAGAATAGGCATAAAATTCAACGAACACACTAAAAAAAAAGTACTGCATAATAAAATACCAAAACCGTTTATACGACACAGTTAATATCGGTAACATCATTAATAACAATAGTTACCTACCCATCAAAAACACACAAATAAAAATTAGATACAGATACACCAAGCCAATAGGACTAACTATCTGCAATTACAAAAATACCATTGATAAAATGAATGAAGAACAACCATGTCACTGCCAGGAAAGTAGATATAAAAAATTCATCAATACACATTACAAGCATATAGTAACAGGAGACCTCAATATCATCGAAGACAAAACACTAAGAGAAACAATGAAAAAGGGTGCAAAATTCACACCCAACACCCCAATTAGGCTGGAATATATAAAAAAATCAATTACACAGATCTGCTACAATTTGCATTTAAAGCCACATACAAAAACAACGAACCTATAGAATCATTTCAAAGCTGGATAAACGCCAATACTTTCAGTATTGGCGTTTATTAAAACTAAAGAAATTAAAGAAATACAACAAAATTAAAGAAATACAAAACAAATTCGTGATCACTAAAACTGACAAAGCAAACAATAATTTCAGTATTATTTGCAAAAGATTCTACATTGAAGCTATTAAGGAGGAACTGCATAACAATGAAACATACAAGTACATAGACACCAATCCAAACAGCATCAGCAAAAAAATTTTGGCCATGCATAAAAAACTTAAAATTAAAATAGACATGATGGAATACCCTTACATATACTGGATTCCAAAATATCACAAGATGCCTACAGGCAAAAGATTCATTACTTCAGGCAAAAATAGCTACATCAAGTATACCAGTAAGATCATGGAAGATAAATTAAAAAACATCACCAAGGAAATCAAGAACACCAGAATTATCAACAATAACAAAGAATATTTCGACGACATTAAAAAACATAACAATAGTATAAAAAGTATAAACACATACGATTTAAAAAACCTCTTTACAAGCATAGCTCACGACAATCTAATAGAAGTACTACAAATGTATTACCAAAAATATCACAGTATCTTACAATGCAAAAAACAATACTGGAATGACCTCACAAAAATCAGTGTCAAAGGCAACTACATACTAATGGGAGGCAAAACATGCAACACAGGGAGATAGCTATGGAATCCAGCAGTTCATGCGTCATAGCTAACCTCTACCTACACCACTATGAAAGTAACATCACAGAAAATATTAAATTCTATAGATATATAGATGACATACTCGTGATCAACTATGACAACTTTACAAATGTAGCAAAGAATACCTACCCAACAGATTTAAAAATTGAATATACAAATCCGGATAACAACCAACAAGCTGTCTACTTAGACAGCGAAATTGCCATCAACCCAGACAAAATATATACACATCACCATGATAAAAGAGACTATTTTAATTTCGAAATAATAAAACTCACACACTGGGAGAGTAACATAGCAAAGCATATACATGGTAATACTATAAGAAATCAAACAAACAGACTTTTAAAAATCTGCAACAATATAGATAGTGTAAATATGGCAATACAAAAACTCATCAAAACCCTGGATATAAACAAAATTCCCAAACGATACAGTAGGTATCACATAAAAACTGCCATATATGCAAATATTAGAAAACACCACCCCAATGTAGACCCACATACATTCATCAAAAACCATCTAAAAATAAAATAGTATTTACTCAGAAAAAGTATCCCTATGTTTATAAAGTTTATTGCCAAAATTAACCCCCCCCAACAAAAAACCCCCATAATAAGAGGCTGTATATATAGCTTTACCACTGGACATATATGTGCTGTTATGCCTTAGAAAAGTGGTACCAACACAGTTCCGTGGTAAGGCATAAAAACACAATATATATATATATATATATATATATATATATATATATATATAAAAACCATGTAAAAATAATATAAATACACATGTAAATAAGATTTAATCCACATGTTAACACAACCTATATAAAGTTTAAAAATTCATCCATCCAACAACAAACCTCCATAGAATGCATTGGCATGAAAATCGGGGACTTAAACCAATGCACCATCAGCACACAGAGTAATTAGTTAGTGCGACTGCGCTGTAATAATAGCTACCCATCAAAACAAATAGAAAGCGGAAAAACCCCCTTTTTACTCAACGGCCTCCATGGGAGTACAACACTATGTAAGTAGTAGTATTACAATATAGAATACTTACCCGTTGGGCTTTGTGTACCCTATCACAGTTTGCTGAAGAGATCGATAAAAAATAAACTAGTAATATTTAAATAAATAAAAATTAAGTATTAATTAAAAAATTTAAGAAAATTAACCTAAAAATAGAAGAAATTAGGAAAATAAATAATATTTAAATTTATAAAAAAAAAAAAAAATTAAGAAAATGAACTTGAAAATATAAACTAAAATAGCAAAACTGGTATAGGTACAGACAGAAACGGGTAAGTATGAGGCATTACGTCGAAAAGGGCTGTCAATCCACTCAAAGCCCCCGATGAAGTAGGGGATTGACGGCCACGTGGTGTAATGCAATACGTTATATTATTATATAAATTTGTACAGTCTTTAAGATTTAGTATTATTATATAAATTTATACAGAAATTATCTAATAATTATATTTAATAATTTAATAATTATCTTGCTATAGATAAAATGTTTTCATTAGTAAAATGTTATGAAAAATCATTATCATTTAGCATTATACTTTTTATCTTAACTCAAAATGTATAGGCCAATATGGAATGAAGATAACCAAACTAGGATAACTTGGTTACAAATTTGTATGAACACTAATATTTATATGAAAAACACCAATAATTGGTAACAATCTACAATTAAACGAATATATACTGGCACGTATAATGTACAATTGGCCTATGGCAAAAATAGAATGGCATTAAAGCAGCACAGAAGAACACGCAAATCTAAAAGAATACATACATCTAAATGTAATAACCACATTTTATATATATACAGGTCGACCATCACTAATCCGGCAGCGGTGGTTATTTTAGCGCATACATTTTATCCAACAGCTAACCTTAAGAAAATTCCCCAGTGGCAAAAAATATTTAGGAAATAATGTGATTAGTAATTCTAAAATAAATATTGTAATGTCAGTGTTGCCGTTTTTTCACTTAAAATATAAATTAAAAAAAAATTTTTTTTTTTATTTATATTTTAAGTGTGTCTTTTGTCTCTGCATTGCTAGTGCTCCATGTGGAGCACTAGCCATGCAGAGACAAAAAAAGGTTTTATTGTAATTAATAAAATTAATTACGATAAAATAAACTCTCAAACGTCTCAATAAGTTTGTCAGTATTGTTAGAGATTTTGTTGTTGTTGTTGTTTGGTTTTTAGGAGCATTAGCAACTAAGGCCATATTGCACCGAGGCTATGCGGTGGTCAATCCCTGGCCTTTCCATATCCTCCGTATTTGGTGGTCACGGGCTCGAACCCCGGTCTAATCAAGAAGCATGTGTTACGCACTACTGCTCCTGCCCACCTGGCTACGGAGGCGCAGAGATTTTGTGAAAACAAGTTCATTAGTGCGCTGTATTATCCATCATATTATGTTGTGTTTTTCCGTAAGTTTGTACAAGTGGGTTGTAAAAAAAAAAATCTGAAAAGGAATGGCTAAAAGAAAATTACTAAGATAAGAGGAACTAAGAGAAGTTGCTGGAATTTACAATTAAGCAGAGTTAAACTTCTTACAGACACACCGCTGTCAAGTTTTTTCAGAAGTTCAACTTTATCTGTTATGGACAATATACGGTGTTTGCGCTTTACACCACAAGAGGCACTTCCTCTATGCATCGGAACCATGGCTGGGGCTAAATGTGAGCTGGTTATAATAATAAATGCAGAAAAACAAGTGGGAATGGCTTGTGGCAAGTCGGGCGAACCCGGGAAACTTGAAATTATGTTCGCGGAAATTATGTCCGAATTAGCGGTAGAACTGGATTACCGGTGGCTGGATTAGGGATGGTCAACCTGTATTTTTACTCCCCCCCCCATTCAAGTTCAGAATAATTTCTGTAACTCCAGCATCAAACTTGAACAAGGATAATATATATGATGTGAAAGCTAAAAGGTTCGGGACTGGCCATGTGGAGCACTAGCCATGTATAATATAGTAGTATGGAGTTTCATGCTAATAGGATGTGTTTTAGCACAGTTGGTGTTTAAATATGTTTCTGTTGATTTTTGCAGCTAAGTGAGATGGTGAATGTTAAGGAACAGCGAATTTGCATCAGATTTTGCCATAAAGCTTCGGAGACTTATGAAATGCTTAAACAGGCATTTGGTAATGATTCTATGGGTAGAACACAAACTTTTCATTGCTATTTGCATTTGTCAATGTTAAACTTCAGTTCCCACTTCTCAGCCCGTCTTCCCTACTTTTCTAGATTCTGTTGCAGTAGCATACTGTCTTTACTATCATTAACAACCTTTCCAACCTTTGTATCATCTACAAATTTCAACATTAAGATTGATAGACCTTCATCAATATAATTGATAAATATACAAAACAACAACGAGCCTAATTCCAAACCCTGGGATAACTACTAATAACATTACTCCACGAAGAGCAGTCTCCATTGATTACCACTCTGTCTTCTCCCACTCAACCATCCTTTTATCCATCATAGCAACTTGCCCTTTATGCCATACCGCTCAACTTTGTACAGTAGTCTTCTGTGTGTAACAGTATTAAAAGCTTTCCTGAAATCCATGTATATGATATCAAAAGTATTTTTTTGCATCCAGTTCCTTTGTGACCACATCATAGTATCCAATCAAATTGGTCAGAAAAGACTTGCCCATGCTGTGTCTGAATTATTACTGCAGTCTTGTCTAGTTGATCTTGCAATGCTTCTTTAACCAGCGACTCCATTATTTTCCCCGGAACAGAAGTTATACTAACAGGTCTAGTACATGGGGCTCACCTTTCAATTGCCCTTTGTGAATTGATGATAGATTTGCACATCTTCAGTCTGTAGGGACCTCCCCTGAATCTAAGTATGTTCTCATAATTATAGCTAAGGGTTTGCTTGCCTCCTTTGCTGCCTCTTTTAATATAACTGGATAAATGCCATCCATCCCAGGTGCCTTTCTTATGTTTAACTTTAACAGTTTCATCTCCAGTGTACTTTTGGTTATTACAGAAGTTTGTGTTGTTGGTGCCATTACTCCATGAAAGAAGGTAGTGTATTACTTAATTTTAATGTTTTATTTTTGTCTTTTTCTATCTTTTTATGCATGCACTTCATCTCTATCAGTGAATCATCAGTTATTGTTGGCAATTGAGCTTGGTCCAAAAGTGATAACAATAAGTGATGTCCATTGTATTTGTATCAAAAGAAAGAAGAGGAGGGGGGGGGTGCTGTTTATGCTCCAGAACAATCACTAGGTTAGAGAAGTTTGCAACTAATCATTTTGATAATGAATACAACGATTAATTGTATTTAGTCGTCACACGAGTTTGAACCATGGTCAACTGAAGTCGATTCTATGAAAGGGGAACGTTTATTTCAATTCGATATGTGTACTCTTGTGCTAACTAATCTGTGTCAAGCATAAAGCAATGGTGCAGAATTATATTCTACCATTAACTATTATTTGCAACAAAAGGTCAGATGACTTGAGTGCAAGAATAATCAATTTACAAAGAATGAACAGTGAATATCAAAGTTTGGCATGAATATATTTTTGCAACATATTTATGAAGCAAAGAAATTAGGATATTATTGTATTTGGGATATTCATTATTTGTTGAAGCCACTACAAGTTCAAAAAATTATTTCTCACTGATCGGGTAATGAACATTGAGATTTGAATTTTTGATTGGGTATAATGTCCTGAAAATAAATATTCCTAATTAAAATATTAAAGTTATATTCCCAATTAAAATATTAAACTTGGTTCACTGGAGGATCTGTGGAATGCCCTGTAGAAATGGCAGATGAGTTAAACAGATATGTCTCATCAGTATTTACATTTGAAAGCAACTCGAAATTCTAAGGAATGTTAAGGAATCAGGCTTGTATAAAATAAGTGATGTAATGACCTCAGAGAGGCATTTGTAAGAAAAGGTACTGAAATTAAAGGAGGGAAAAGCTCCCTGGGAAGATAATGTATATGCATGTGAGTGTATCATGACATTGCGAATGTTTACAAGAACCCATTTGTACTCTTCAGAAGTTCTTTGTTTACATGTGGTCTTCATATCTGAATGCAGTATTCCAAATGCAGTAACGATTATCCTGTAAAGAAAGAAAGATAATGATCTTTCTTCTGGGGTCACGCACCTTGTTGCAAGACAATTCATTGTACAGCGGTTCAGTGCATGACAGTTCACTATATGCAACAGTTCGGTGCATGATACTTGGCTACATGCAAGAGTTCAGACAATTCAACATGACAGTTCAGTGTATGCAACAGTTCGATGTATGACAGTTCGGTGTACGTGACAATTTGGTGTATGACATTTTGCTGTATGTGACAGTTTGGTGCGAAACAGTTGGTGGCTGCAACAATTCAGTGTATTACACAGAAATCAGAAATTAACAAAATCAATGAAGTAAAATGTTTAGGAAACAAAAGAAATTTTGCTGACATAGAAAGGAGGAAAGTGAAAACTTAGAAAAAAGAAACTAATGTACAGTGGGTTATGCTAGAACCAACGTAATTGGTTCTAGAACCTTGTTTGTTATAGCATCTGTTCGTTCTAGCATACATTGAAATATATGTATTTAGGGATAATCCATTCCAGACCGGCAGTTTAGAGCAAAGTTACCATCCAATACAATGATTTAAACAGGAAAAATATAAGTGTATAAATAATATAAATTAATTTATTTAACTTTTTTATACACTGTACATAAAATTTGAAAAGCATAAACAATATTCTCACGGTGAAAATATAAACAAACTTTCCCTAATAAAAATCATAAAAAATCACATAGAGGTGGAAGGGTGACTGTCCTGTGGGAGGTTCATCAGTTGGAGCGCATTTGTCCACCTTTTTGAAGAATGAATCCAGGCTTGACTGCTTTATCCTGGATTTTTGGACCCTCCAAAAGTGGGCCATCAAGGTGTCATTAATATGATTAAGGCCCATTTCAACAGCGGCAATATCCGGGTGATAATCTTTTATAAGTTTGGATAGTTTATTCCAGCAAGAGAACACCTCTTTAAGATCCTCAGCTGGAATGCTGCGACTTTTTTCCTTGGTTTTGTCCCTGAAGGCTTTCCTCTTCTCAGCGCTTCTGCCTCTTCATTGTGAAGCTCTGCTAGCCTCATTGATCTCCAGGCCCGTGGAACGGCCCAGACACACAGTTTCCTGCACAACAGGCTCTTCCTCCAACTGTTGAACACCTTCGAAGTCCCTTGGAGCCACAGTGTCAGGCAACAATGGCCTCCAAGCCTAATTCAAGCACCTAACAGAAACCCTCCTTCCAAGAAACCACAATTAGGAAAACAGCATCTGTTATATTGAAGTGACCCTTCCAAAAGTCCTTCAGAGTCACATCACTAGAAGAAGTGGCCTCAAAACATTTCCTGAACAGTGCCTTGGTGTAGAGTTTTTTAAAATTTGCGATCACCTGCTGGTCCATAGGGTTGGAGGAGAGGCGTCATATTAGGTGGCAAGAAGTGAACCTTGATAAAACCGAACTCATCTGGTAATTCTTCCATCAAATTAGGAGGGTGGGCTGGAGCATTATCCATGACCAAAAGAACCTTCAATGGAAGATCCTTTTCCCTAAGGTAGTCACGGACAGTGGGGCCAAACACCTCAGTCACCCAGTCGGAGAAAATACTCCTGGTCACCCAAGCCTTGTGGTTGAAATGCGACGAAACTCCAAGGTAGTTTTTCCTGATGTTTTTAAAAGCTCTGGGGTTCTCCTAATGGTACACGAGCAGTAGTTTGACCTTGCAGTCTCTCGAAACATTGGCACAAAAGAGCAATGTAAGCCGGTCTTTCATTGGTTTATGGCCGGGCAAGGTGGTCTCCTCCTTTGTGATATATGTTCTGCATGGCATTCTCTTCCAGAAAAGGCCAGTTTCATTGCAGTTAAACACCTACCACGAAAGAGATCCTCCATCCTTAATTATTTTCTTAAATTTCTTACGATGTTGCTTAGCAGCATCCCTATCTGCACTTGCGGCCTCACTATGCCTCACAACACTGTGGGCCCCGGGTGCCAAGCGTTATAGTGATCAAGCGATTCTCAGTGATTTCTAGAGCGTTTTTCTCAAAGCTGCAGTTTTTGTTCAGTTAAAAAAGTTTTCTTACGTTTTCATTAAATACTAGTAAACTTAGACTTACGATCTGTAACTAAGTTTCAGAAAGGCAAATCACCTTTCTTTTTTCCTTTTAAACTAATATACTAACTTTTATACCGCTTGGTCACTCTAGCGGCACTGCTCCTGCCTCCCCGTGGCGGGGCCGGTAACCTGGGAGAAGAAATCCACTCTCCCGGGGCTGAAAGGAGCAAAGATGGATAACAATACGTTCCCACCTTTAGAGCCTCCGAGCTCAAAACTAGCGACAAAACACACTGATGATCACTTCTCCCAACCCAAGAGGTTGAAAACAAATCCTCAAGAGGAGATACCAGCATTTCTCATACTTCACTCTACATCAGACCAGCCTTTAAGTAAATTGTCCCCATTCCTTGTGCAAAAATGCTTAGAGGCTGTGGCAGGTTCACCAAAATCAGTAAGGCGACTCTGGGGATCTTCTGGTAGAGACCATGAAATCCCAGCATTCTGCAAAGTTATTAAATCTGACAACTTTCGGCGGACATCCAATAAAAGTCACTCCCCATGCCACCTTAAATTCTTCCAAGGGAGTAATTGCAGAATGGGACCTATTAATCGTATCAGAGGAGGAAATAGTCAAAGAGCTACGAGAACAAAGAGTCATCCAAGCCAGGAGAATCATGACTCGTAAAGATGGTACTCTCATTCCAACAAGGAGCATAATCCTCACTTTTAGCTCTCCCATCTTACCAACATCTGTCAAAGCAGGCTATCTCCATTGCCGTGTCCGACCCTACATCCCAAACCCAATCAGGTGCTATAAGTGCCAAAAATATGGACACTCTCAGACTGCATGTAGAGGTGAGGCAATATGTCCTAACTGCGGATCGAAAGACCACAACCAATCCGATTGCAATGCTACCACTCCTAATTGCCCAAATTGTAAAGGTAATTACCCAGCTTTCTCCAAAATATGCGAACTATGGAAGCAAGGGAAAAAAATACAGAAATATAAAGTGGAAAACAAAGTCACTTATTCAGAGGCGAGAAGAGAAATAATCAAAATGGAGCCAAAGCGTACGTATGCCACAGCTGCCAAACAGGTGCAATCAGTAAGTATCCAAACGGACGTTACAGTTCCTCCTAATACATCTATCGCGAATTGGGCAGCACGATCCATACTCACTTCTCCCAAACAGTGTTCTTCACAACAAACAACTGAACAAGCCAGCAATACTCCAATCTCCATTCCAGCTGATGCGTCAACAATGAAACCAAAAGCTACAGAAACCCCAATGGTGCATCCACGGATTTCAACGGAAATGGATATTGATCAGGAGAAAAATTCAGATGATGGAATTTTAGAACTCCACGCAACTGATGAGATGGACACAACACGTCCTTTCTTTCCTAAGAAAGATAAAGTAAAAATAGAGAGGTATAAACAGCTACAACCAAAAAACTGTCAGAAGCAAAAACAACTAACAAGAACACATAATGGAAAGAATTCTTCAGTGGAATTGTAGAGGCTTTCGTAATGCAAAAGATGACTTGCATGATCTCGTAAACCGCTATGAACCAGCATGTATATCCCTACAAGAAACCTATTTAAATCCACAAGTGTGTCCTACCATTAAAAATTATACCATGTTCAGAAGAGATAGGAGTATCGACTCGCCGGCCCGTGGAGGCGTGGCGGTTCTTGTTAGAAATAATATTCCATCTAAACCTGTTGCTCTTCAGACTCCTTTTGAGGTAGTGGCAATGCGCGCAGAAATTGGCATGACTATTACAATAGCATCAATATATATTCCCCCAAATTCCTCAATCTCCTCAGAAAATCTAGAAAATCTAATAGACCAGCTACCACCTCCTTTCTATTTACTCGGAGACTTCAATGCTCATCACTCGCTGTGGGGATCTCCAACAATCGACAAAAGAGGTAAACAAATAGAAAATCTTCTCGATGTGTGCCAACTTACCCTTTTGAATACTGGAGAGCCTACCTATATACATTTTTCTACAGGATCCATGAGTGCTATAGACCTTTCAATCTGCTCTCCCTCCATATGTACTAATACGGAGTGGTCTGTTCTTGAAAATCCACTAAATAGTGATCATCTACCAATTCTCTGCAAGCTGCAAACACGGGTAAACTCCCCTTTGCCGGGTCGCTCCAAATGGAAATTTCGTAGGGCACACTGGAATGAATATGCTTCAAATGTTCAGTTAGATGATGAAATAATTCAACTTCAACCCATAGATTATGTCACACAACATATAACTAATCAAATGTTACAAGCTGCCAACTCTACAATACCAAAGTCCTTGCCTGAGAAACGCAAACACAATAATTACTGGTGGAATCCGGATTGTACATACGCTAGACAGAAAAAAAATAGGGCTTGGAATTTGTTCCGCAAATTCCCCACAACCAGTAACCTAATTAGTTTTAAAAGAATGAAAGCTAAGTTCCGCCAAATAAGAAGGAAAGCAAAAAGAGAAGCATGGATTAGCTTTTCCTCTAGTATAAACAAGGACACAGATATCAGACTCATCTGGAAGAAAATACAAACAATTGATGGCAAATATGTCCAGTCCCCGGCCTCAATATTAAACTGGAAAGGAAAGGAGTTGTCCTCTCCAGCAGAAATTGCAAATGCCTTAGCCGAATCATTTGCCAGTATATCAGGCATATCCACCTACAACCCAATCTTTCAGAAAATTAAAAAATCATCAGAGCAGCATAAGATCAATTTCTCCACTAGAGTTTCACACCCGTACAACCAGCCATTTACATTAACAGAACTTTTAGGGGCGCTCAATAAAACTTCCAGTAGTGCTGCTGGTCCAGATGGGATCTACTACGTCATGATAAGCCAACTAAACAACAGAACAAAAAGGGCATTGTTAAAATATTACAATCGAATATTTCTAGAAAATACTTACCCAAACTCCTGGCGTCACTCAATTATACTAGCCTTTCCAAAGCCAGGAAAGGATCGCAGCTTTCCACATAATTACAGGCCGATTTCACTGACCAGCTGCTTAGGCAAAGTCTTGGAAAAAATGGTTCACAGGCGGTTAACGTGGTTCCTGGAAACTAACAACATGAAAATAACAATCAGTACGGGTTTCGAAAGAACCGGTCCACGTTAGATGTAATGATAAAAGCAGAAGCAAACATCCGAAATGCCTTCATAAGGGGACAACATCTGGTCATGATCAATCTTGACATTGAGAAAGCCTTTGATAACACCTGGCGATACGGTGTACTTCAAGATCTTCATTCTTTTGGCTTGAGAGGTCATTTACCCCACTTTATACAAAACTTCCTATGCCACAGAACATTTCAGGTTAGATACATGAACAATTTATCTAAATCATTTGAACAAGAGGAAGGTGTTCCTCAGGGGTCCATTCTTAGTCCGACGTTATTTTCAATAAGAATTACAAACATGACACAGGATTTACCTAATACAGTAGAATCGTATATGTTCGCTGATGACCTCATTGTTTCTTGTCAATCCCAAACCATGAACACCATTGAATGACAGCTTCAAATTTCCATCGCTAAAATTGAATCATGGACATTGCGGAATGGCTATTCCCTATCAGAAAAGAAATCTAGTGCAATTCATTTTTGTAAAAAACGCAAACTTCACCCGGATCCAGAAATATTTTTAAAAAACATCCTGATTCCTGTCACTAACAATTTCCATCTGTTGGGGTTATATTTAGATAACAAACTTAATTTTGCTTCCCATATTGCTTTCCTTCGAACTACATGTCTTAAAAAACTGAACATCCTGAGAGCAGTCTCTGCTAAGTCCTGGGGTGCTGACAGAAGCTCTCTCCTTCATCTGTATAGAGCTTTAATAAGATCACGATTAGATTATGGATCACCTGTCTATGACTCCGCTAGGAAAAGTTCACTATTACGTCTAAACACCATACAGCATAGTGCTCTTAGGATAGCTGTGGGAGCCTTCAGAACATCTCCGGTCCACAGCCTGTATATTGAGGCCAATGAACCCCCTTTGCATCTCAGGAGAAAATCCTTATTGTGTAATTATGCAGCAAAAATTAAAAGCATGCCATTCCACCCTAGCTGGCAGTACCTGTTTGATCCTCAATATGTTGAATTATATCACAAGAAGCCTAATGAAAACCGCCCCTCAGGGATTCGACTGCAAGAACTCACGATCAGTTGGGATCTTAAATTTCACAACATATTCCAAGACATTGCTACTCCTGAAACTCCCTGGACTGAACTCTCACCTCTCTGCGACAATTTTTTTTCAAGATGGGGAAAATCCTCTCTGGCAAATATAAACTATCAACAGCTCCATAAAACTCATTTGTTGGAAAACTCAGATAAAGTACCTATCTATACTGATGGCTCCAAAACAGACGCAGCCGTTGGTGCTGCAGCAGTTTCTTCTGCCTTCTCAGTTGCTGTGTCTCTTCCTACGGAATGCACTATCTATACTGCAGAATTATTTGAAATTAAACTAGCTCTAGATAGAATACATAACAGCTGTATAAAGCAATCTCTGATATACACAGACTCCTTAAGCGCAATCACTGCCATTCAAACTACCATGTCGCCCACTCATCCGATTCTTAAAGAGATACGGTCCAAGTTATTTTACTGTAAAAAAGCCAACCAGAAGGTTACCTTCTGCTGGATACCTGGTCATGCAGGCATTCCAGGTAATGAACAAGCGGACGCCGCCGCTAAACACCCTAACTCAAACACTTCCATTCAACAAACAGTGCCCTACACCGACTACAAATCCATCATTGAAACATCATGTAGGAAGCAATGGTCTGACCTCTGGAAAGCTCAAATAAATAATAAACTGTTGCAGATAAAAAAAGAGCCAAAATTGTGGACATCTAGTATCAGGAAAAGCAGGCGACAAGAAGTAATTCTAGCAAGGCTCCGCATCGGACACTCACATCCAACTCATCTGTATTTGCTTATGGGAGAGAACCCTCCTCAGTGTTTGTTGTGCCAGTCGCAGTTGACAATATATCATATTCTCATTGAATGTCCCCAACTTTCAACTACCAGAAAATCAACCTTTACCTCCCTATCCCATTTGAAGGAACCGATAACCTTATTGCAGATTCTTGGCAATGATGCAAATTTGGAGGAACTGTTTACTTATTTGAAACAGATAAATCTCTATAATAGCCTATGATCACAATAACATGAGAAATTTTGATAAGCAAATATCGAACAGGCACAATATGGCCCAAGAGGCCCTTGTGCCAGAAAACCCAAATACAACAACAACAACACTGTGTAATCCAGGTCCTTTTCCTAAATCCAGTAAACCAGCCCTCAGTGCCAAAAAACTCCTTCACAGAACCAGTACTTGTACTAGGAGCCTTAGCACCAAGTTCCTCAAACAATTGTTTGGCCTTTTCACAAATAATCGCCTCACTGACACTATCACCTGCCATTTGTTTTTCATTAATCCACACTAATAGAAGAGTTTCCATCTTTTCCGTGATATTATAACTTGACTCCTTAAGCGCAATCACTGCCATTCAAACTACCATGTCGCCCACTCATCCGATTCTTAAAGAGATACGGTCCAAGTTATTTTACTGTAAAAAAGCCAACCAGAAAAGATGGAAAAGAGTTTCCATCTTTTCCGTGATATTACAACTTGAACTGCTTAACCTAGAGATTCCCTTCGTGACTTGTGCACTTTTTAATTCTTTCTTGTTTTTTAAAATTGTACTGATTGTTGATTTAGCCATACCATATTCAGCACTTAGATCTCCTACACTTTTTCCATTTTCTTGCTTGGAAATTATTTCTTTCTTAATCTCTAAGTTAATTAGCTTTCTCACTCTATTTTGCCAGCTCATGGCTAAAATTATATAGCAGAATAATTTTAAAAAAATATTTTCACTGCTAAAGGGCAAATAAGCAGATAACTGAACCTTATGAATGATAACAAAGATGATAACTGATGCTCTAATCAAAGCAGGAAATTAGAGCAGGAAGCGCTCTAATCAACATCATGCACACGCCTGTGCTACATCGGCCGATAGTATTCCTCTGCATTCGTTGTAGCATCTGTGTTCATTGATTTTATTGATAAAAACTGTTCGTTGTAGCATACCTGACTGTATTTCTTATCCATTTTTTGCATAATAGAATTCATGCTGATCCTTCTCATAGGAAGGTTGGAAAGAGAGTATGTGTCTATTTCAGTACGACTCTGTCCATATTGTAACACCTTTAATCCAGATAAGATTAGATATTATTTTTTGTAAATATCTACTCAGTTGAATCCTATGCTTTTCCAGAAGCATGAATTGGTTGAGGATTGGGAAGATAAAAAAAAATTGTGGGCACAGGAACCATACTGCTAGAACAGCATGGGCTTTGGTAGACTAAAAGAAGAGAGACTGTTAATCTTAATTTTTTTTTCCCTTTCTTCTAGTTAATAAATTCCTTGTTCCTTACTTCCTTGTTCTCAAATTGCAACCAGCCAATCCTAGCTACTTGAAAAAAGATTTCCCCCCATGTGTATTTCCTGAAAAACACAACTTACAGAAGTGAAAGTAAAGTGCAGACAAGGTTCACTTGTATCCCAGTCTTTAATCTGTCCGTGGCACTTTTTTAATAGGAACTCCTAAAGAATTAGAATGTGCATTAAAAAACGAAGGTGGGTAGTACTCTCCATCAAGAATATAAAATATCAAGAACTGTATCGCAATCACTAAATTCATGATTTATAGCGTGTCATTGTTAAAAGTTTAAAAAGTTTGCATTTTCTGTCTTGCTTTGCCATACACTGAATTCTCCCAAAGAATTCACCAAACTGTCGTAAACCGAATTGTTGCATACAGAGAGTGAAACGTCATTCACTAAATTGTCTTGTACACTAATCTGTCATGCACTGAATTTCGCACACAGCGAATTGTCATACACAGAACTGTCGTACGGCAAATTGTCTTTGCAGTGAGTTGACGTGATCCCTGGAGACTGACATTGTTCATCCTCTTTATGGGGTGGTGATCTCTTACTGCATTTGGAATATTGTATTCAGGTCTGAAGGCCACATCAAAAAAAAAAAAAAAAAAAAAAAAAAAAAAAAAGACAGAACTTCTGGAGAGAGTTCAGAGAAAGGCAACCAGAATGGTGAGAGTGCTAAATGATGGCCATATGAAGAATAGCTTAGAAGGTGTGGACTGCAAAGTTTGTGGAAGGACTATTCTCCTTCATAGGAGAGATAAGAATGGAGGGGTACAAATATAAATTCACAGGGAATAACAGAAGATTCGATTGTTTTGTGAAGCTTGTCTGTAGGCAGCAGTTCGTTGAATGTTAGAAAAAATTGCCTCCCAGTTTGGTGGAGGCAGCGAGTCTGACTAAATATAAAGTAGAATTGAATGATTACTTTGTGGGAATGGGAACAGCTTGAATATTCTCTTTAATTTTAATTTTTATTGTTATTTATTTGTTTTTGGCTGATGCAGAAAAAGTTCACTTCCTTGAATCATTATTAATACTAAGTACTGTGTATGCCAATAAGCTTAATTGCGAAGTACAATGGATTCTGGTTACTTGGGCCACCGGTTAATTGAGGCAGCCATTTATTTTGGGCAAATCTTAAAAAACAGATCCCAATTGAGAAAATAGCCAGGGTTTACTTCGCTTAATTGGGACAACATGCTATTTAATCGGGGCATGAGACTGCAGCACTGAAGATTACAGAGATTACTGGAGATTACCCTATGATTGTTTCCAGCCATTCATTCGGATTTCTGGAGGTCACAACCATAAAACAATTAGCAGGCACCTGTTTATTGGGCTTTTCTGTTAGTGCAATATATCATAAACGGATAGTAAATTCGATCTTATTGAATTTGCGATAATACGGACATCTGCAATTCTGTGGGTTATTATGGTGAAATGTGTTTACACTTCCATGGAATCTTCAATCATATAAAAAAAAATAATTTTCAGAATCTTCTCTTCATTTCTATTTTTAAAGCTTTGTAACTTGTTACTCCGTTCTCACTTGCATGTATCGTGTTACTTGCAGTTTGTGTGTGCCGTGTTCTTTGTTATTGATTGCTTATCTTTTTACTGTTTTAAATTTTAACCCCCACCCACAAATGTCAGCGAACAGAAATGTCAACTAGTTAGTATGTTTGTTTGTTTGTTATTTGGTTTTTAGGAGCATTAGCAACTAAGGCCATATTGCTCCGGGAATATGCGGTGGTCATTCCCCGACCTTTCCACATCCTCCGTATTTGGTGGTGACGGGCTCGAACCCCGGTCTAATCAAGAAGCATGTGCTACGCACTGCTGCTCCTTCCCACCTGGCTACGGAGGCGCGCAGTTAGTATGTACATATTACAGTATGTATTAATTAGTCTGATTATCACGTATATTCTGGCGCCTCTGTAACCAGGTGGGAAGGAGCAGCAGTGCGTAACACATGCTTCTTGATTAGACTGGGGTTCGAGCCCGTCACCACCAAATATGGAGGATACGGAAAGGTCGGGGAATGACCACCGCATATTCCCGGAGCAATATGGCCTTAGTTGCTAATGCTCCTAAAAAAAAAAATAAATAAATAAATAAATAACACGTATATTCTTCCGATTTTCACGTATCATATAATTTTTTTAATTGTTAAGGTAATAAAGGATAAATTTGTGCTTAATATATCTTTACTTTTATAGCCTGTGGATAATATTCCTCCTATTTTCGCTAATTAGAATCGCAGTTTAATAGAATTAAAATTCAGTTCACAAATGTGATCACAATGACCAGTGCTTACTGCACATCGTATAGTGAATGGTACTATGGTGACTCCATCGTAATGTGATTTGATTGTACAGTGAACTAATTGTAAAGCGGGGGTCCATTGTATTTTTACGTGAAAATTCGGATAACTGGGGCAGCCGCTTAATCGGGCCAAAATGCACTAGTCCCGATGTGTCCCAAATAACCGGAATCAACTTATATATTTTATTTACTTTTCTTAGTGGTACAATTCCATAATGTTAAGAAAAATTTCATAATTTAATGCCATAATGTCTAGTGTGTATGGTTCTTTTTTTTTTTTTTTTGTTAATAGGGAAATGTTTATTTCTTGCTGGATTGATCCCTGAGCCAATGACAGCAATGGATGATTACAAGCTGATTACCTATGGTATTGGGTTCACAAATATTGTTGCAAGGGCAACTAAGGGAAGTGCAGATCTAAGTCGGTAAGTTATATTTGGACCATTTCAAAAAATGAAATCGATGTATGTTTTAAAACATGATTGTTATATTTTTTTATGAACATACATATTATGCAAAAATGTTTTATAAAATTGAACACTATTTTACCATGTTGAAAGGATAGTTGCAAATTGCAGCCAGTAATGCTTCAAAAGTGTGCTAATTGCACCTGAATACAGTCGAGTATTAAAAACAAAACTACCAAGTAAAAATAAGAATTAGAAAATTTCAGGAATAATTAAACAGAAACTCACATTCGCCCAGGGAAGCAAACAGCAGTATTCTTCTGCTTAACGTTTGGTCCAACTGCTGCCAGAAGAAACTTAGGAAACTCTCCCAACTCTGCTTAACTGAGGAGGCAAATGCAGACACCTGTTAAAGAAGAAAAACTTAAAGAATATTTTGGGGATCTGCAGTGACCACTTTTTTAAAGTCATCAGCCTTGTTGAATTTCCTAAGACACTTACCTTTCTGTTATGACTTGCTAACAGCAAAGGAACTATCAGTGCCCCTATGTGTGACTGATCAAGACAGACATGACAAACAGAAAATGTTTTAATTATGGTTATTCCAATAATTAGGAAGCAACTCCAAACTAGAAGACAATGTGAATTACATGTTGATTGTGAAATTGACATACCAAAACATAATGCACAAGTGCAATGCAACATGTACTAACTCAATTAAACAACGAAACTGTAAATTAACTTCAAAATTATATTATTAATTTGATAACCAAACACAAAGTTAAAAGATAAGAAAAATGCAATTTGTTAATTTAATTGCATTTTTTCTGTATTTTGTATTTTGAAGTATTGTTTTGATTTTGTGTTGTCTGGAAGTTGCAGAACTCATTTTGAAAGGTTTCATTTCCTTTTTCTTTGAATGGCAGATTTTAAATAATGTTGATTTACAAATTATGAATAAATTTATTTATAATTTATAAATTAGCATTAGCATTAGTAGAGGCATATGATGCAAGAAAGCAAGCTTATGCAGCATCAGCCAAAGGAAAAAAAAAAAAAAAAAACCCACTTCCACTTCACCCCTCTGTTTGTTCAAAATACCTGTCCAGCTGAGCCTTAAACTTATTTAGACTATCAACCTCCACGACAAGGGATGGAAGTCTGTTCCACCAACCAACCACCCGCTGGCTAAAGGCAAATTTCCGCACGTCTATCCTACATCTGTCTTTCCTCAATTTGAATTTATGCCCTCTCAGGTGATTATTCTGAGCTAGAGGAAGAATCCCATCAGCATTGAGCATGCTCAAACCATTCAAGGCTTTATACACCTCTATCAGATCACCTCGCTGGTGCCTAGTCAGTCTCCAGACACTGTAATTTGCAAAACTTAAGCTTTTCTTCGTAAGAGCACACCTTTGTTCCATTCACTAATCTTGTTGCCCTTCTCTGTACTCGTTCCAGCAGCTCTACATCCTTCTTGAAATGAGGTCTCCAGACCTTTAGTCTAGGTGTGGCCTGACCATTGCCTTATACAAGGGAATAATGACCTCCTTATCCCTGCTGGAAAAATTCCTGTATATCATTGACAATACTCCATGAGCTACTCTTGCAGCCCATCTGCACTGCTCAGAAAACTTCATATCTGTCTGCACAACCACCCCCAAGTTCCTTTCATTCTCTACCACTGTCAGTGTAGTACCACAGAGTTGATATGTTGCTCTGGGGTATTGATATGTTTCCCATATGTAGTACTTTACATTTGTCAATGTTAAACTTCATTTGCCACCTCTCAGCCCATCTGCTCAACCTTTCCAGATCCTGTTGCAGCAGCATAGTGTCAGTAGTGTCCTTGACAACCCTGCCAATCTTTGTATCGTCTGCAAACTTGGACATTAAGCTTGATATACCATCATCAATATCATTTATAAATACAGAAAACAATAATGGACCCAACACTGAGCCCTGAGGGACTCCGCTAATAACATTAGTCCACGATGAGCAGCGTCCATTGATTACCACTCTCTGTCTTCTCCCCCTCAACCACCCCTTTATCCATAGCAGCAATTTGCCTCCAATGTCACACTGCTCCAATTTGTGTAGCAGTTTTCCATGTGCCACAGTATCAAAAGCCTTTCTAAGATCGAAGTATATAATATCAAAGCTATTTCCTGCATCCAGTTCTTTTGTGACTGCATCATAGTATCCAGTCAGATTGGTCAGGCAAGACTTCCCCTTAACAAAACCATGCTATGTCCGAGCTATAACTGAAGTCTTGTCTAAATGATCCTGCAGTGCTTCTTTAACCAGTGCCTCCATTAATTTTCCTGGAACAGAAGTTAAGCTCACAGGTCTATAATTACTCGTGTCAGCCTTTGATCCTCCTTTGTGAATTGGGGTCACATTTGCACATTTCCAGTCTATGGGTACCTCCCCTGAGTCCAAGGAAGCTCTCATAATTATGGCTAAGGGTTTGCTTACTTCCTTTGCTAACTCCTTTAATATAACTGGATAGATCCCATCCACCACGGGTGCCTTTCTTGTGTTTATCTTCAACAATTTCTCCTCCACTTTACTCCCAGTTATTTCAAGATTCTGTAGCTTACTGCTAGAGTTGAATACACCTCTGGCATTCCCCTCGCTGAATAACTCCTCGTGTGTGAATATCGATGCAAAATATTCATTTAGTTTGTTAGCTACCTGAGCAGGATCATCAACAGTTGACCCATCAATATCAAGTGGACCAATCTGATTCATCCCCTTCCTTCTAGAGTTTACATAAGTAAAGAACTCTTTGCTGTTTTTCTTTGCATCCCTTGCCAAGGATTTCTCGTAATCTGCCTTCGCCTGCCTAACCTCCTTTGTAACTTGGTTGCATATCAACTTGGATCTATCATAGGCTTCTGTGTCATGTGTTAATTTGTAAGTATCCCATGCTTTTTTCTTCTTCTCTGCCATATGCCTCATTAGTTCATCTGACATCCATTTTGGCCTAAACCTTGGACAATATTTCTTAGTTGGTATGTAAAGCCTAGTAGCTTCCAAGATAAGTTCTTTGAATGCTTCCCATTTTGAATTTGCTGTTGGTAACATCATCAGTTGGTCCCACTGTATAGAATTTAAATACTGTCTCAGTCCATCGTAGTCGCATTTACGGAAGCAATAACCCTTCCCTTTACCCCTAATGGTAGTTACCTCTTTGAGTAAATCCCACTTCAGCACATTGTGATCACTGCCACCTAGTGGTTCATTTATCTGCAGATTATTAATGCATGAAGAATCACTGCTGATAATCAAATCAAGAGTATTACTCCCTCTAGTTGCCTCCCGAACACGCTGATGTAGAAAACAATCATCCAATAAATCCACAAAAGCCCTGCTAGTGTGTGAGTGACCAGCCCCTAAATTCCAGTCAATATCTGGGAAATTAAAATCTCCCATTATAAGACTCTCTGATTTACTGGCCCACTCTATTTCCCTGTACAGTTTCTTATTATACTCATCAGAGTCATTAGGCCTATAGCACACTCCTACTCTCAATTTTGATCTCCCAATGCTTATGTCACACCAAACTGACTCAACACTGCACTGTCCAGCGATGTCGACTGGCTTCACTTCCTTGGTTTTTATGTGTTTCTTAACTAATAGCATAACCCCCCCCCCTTCCTATCCTGTCTCTCCTTTCTGTAGACGTTGTACTCCCCAAATTCCAGTTCTGCATCCCTTATATCTGTGTGACACCACGTCTCTGATATCCCAACAATATCTGCCTTTGATGTTTTGAGCAATACCTCAAATTCATCAAATTTATTTACTAAACTCCTAGCATTGGTGTACACGCAAGTATACCTGCACCTGTTTCTGTTCTTAGCTACCCTAACACAACCCATGTGTTTACTTGTACCGCAATGGCTTCCAGCAGTCTCTGAAATATCATGCATCTTGTTTTTCAGGCTTCTGCTCATTCTAATAGAAGCAGTGCAAGAATCTCTTTCACCTCTGCCAGTGGCTACTGTCAGTCTATTGGTCTTTGTCTCCCCCCAAGCTAGCAGTTTTACGACCCACCTAACACTGCCTCGATAGCATCAGCATTATAAGTGAATAGCAAAATAAATTTATTGCACTATATCTTGTTTCACTTATTTTGTAAAAATCATCTATTAGTGGTCCTGCTGAATTCTAAAAAATAGTTATTGAAATTTTTCTTGGTGTTGGTGGTTCAGGACATTTCCAGACTAAGCTTTCTCTCCCTTGCTGTTTTCTTCATAATAATGAACCTAGGTCTCATCTGCAGTTACTGTTTTCTGTAAGAATAATTCATTTGGTTATCAGAATTTCTCCAAAATTTTATTACAGGAAATCTCACTCTGGTCTTTGTGATTCTGTAGGAATGAAGAACTGCCAACTTAAACACATTTTATTGAAATTTAACCATTCATGGATAATAGCAACTGTGCCTCTGTGATTTTGAACAATGGTTTCCATATGATTAATATCGTGACTATTTTTAACTTTTTGATCCATTTAGTCAACATTTTTAATGATACACAGTAAAATTCATATTGTTTTAAAATTCTGTGAATTTCACCAAGTTTCTTATGCAAAAAAAAAGGACAGGCTAAAGGAAATGAATAACAGCACCCTATTCTATAACATGTGTGAAGGGGAGGAGAGATAACAGAAATCTTGTAAAAAAGAATAACTAGCACCACATCAAGAAAAGTTGTAAAATATTTAAATTGAAAATACATCAACAATGTACCTGCTTTAAAATGGAGTAAATTTTTTTTTTTTTTTTTTTTTTGTTAACACCCCAAGCACAAGAGGTATTAAAACCTATAGTACTGTTCCTGGTTGGATAGTACAAGGATGCTGATTAGTTGTGACGTGTTTGGACGACTGGTGTGGAAGAGACAGCAGGAACTACGGAAGCTAATTCAGAAGAAAACAGTGCCCGTGAAAGTATCTACAGAAAAGGCATGCAGCAGAAGCAGAATGTCTGAGACAGAGTGGAGAGACTTTATTAGAGATGAGTCATTAATTAACCTACCTGCTCTCTTTTGAATAGAATCTGTAAGCCTGAGAGAGGGTTAAGAGTACCACCCCAGATGTGGAAACAATATTCCATGGTATGGTGGATTAGCAATTTGTACATAGTGAGCAGCTGTTTGGAGGAAAAGTAATGCTGAGAGCAAAAGAGAAAACCCAGTTTTTTAGATACAGAGAAAGTAATATTTTTGCTGTGCTTATGCCAAGAGAGATTAGAAATCAGGGAAATCCCTAACAGAGATGTGTGATCTTGTCTAGAAATCTGAGTGGCATCTAAGATAAGCAAAGGAACAGAAGAAACCTTTTTGCAAGATTATAAGACAGGACTGAATTTTAGGGGTGCCTCCATAGCCAGGTGGGCAGAAGCAGCAGTGTGTAGCACACGCTTCTTGATTAGACCGCGATTCGAGCCCGTGAGCCACCAAATATGGAGGATGCGGAAAGGTCAGGTATGACCACCGCATATCCCTGGAGCAATATGGCCTTAGTTGCTAAAGCTCATAAAAACCAAACAACAACGACTGAATTTTAGAAGGATTGAAATAAACTAAGTTATTTTCGCCCCACTGGAGAATTATCTGAAGATCAGCATTTAGGGAATTAGTGGTGGATATTCGAGAAGTTGAAACCGTTTGTGCAGGGCAAGGTTTCTCAAACTGGAAGGTGGAATGCAATGTGCTGTCATCAGCAAAACTGTGGATAGGATTTCCAGTCAATGGGAAAAGGTCATTAATATATAAGAGATAAAGAGCAGGAGAAAGAACTGAACCTTGGAGAACACCTACATTAGCGGAGAAGTTAGAAGACAGCTCTCTACTGTCACTTGCAGTCATAGTGGTCAGAGAAAAAACTGGATACCCAATTACAAAAAAAAAAAAAAAGTTGTCAAACCATAAGGTGGAAACTTATTTAGGAGACCCTTATGTCAGACATGGTCGACAGCCTCTGAAATGTCAAGGGCAACTGCTTGAGTTTTGCCAAACTTCTACATTTAATTTGTCCATAGATGGGTAACATATGCCAGTATATCAGTGGATCGATGCTGATTGAATACATACTGGTGATCATTGATGGAAAGTTTCTAGATAGTTTAGGAGTTGGTAGTTAATAGATTTCTCCATTACTTTGGAAAGAGAAGAAGAAAGAGCAATGGAATGATAATTGGATGAAGGGATTTGTTACCCTTTTTTAGGAACTGGCTGGATATGAGCAAAATTCCAAGCAGAAAGGTAAACACTAGTCGAATAAGAAAGTGTAAAAAGGCAATATGCAGGATTTGAGAACAAGTGGAAAAATACCAGCAGGACCTGGTGCTTTCTTGGTATCAAGACTTTAAAATTCTTCTGGCATCCCTTTCATGGAAGACCACAGGAGGCATTGACTGGAGTGTACTGGTAAGGGTAGGAGGTGGTTTACCAAGATCATCAGTACATGGGTTAGAAGAAAAGTAGGATGCTAGCTGGTCAGCTTTATCTTTAGCTGAGTTCAAATAGAGGAGAAGAAGAGAATCTTTTATTGCAACAACAACAATAATAATAATAATAAGATACAAAATACAGTTTATATTGCAACCTACCTGTCATGGCCACAGGCCAGGCCCTCTGTCAGAACCATTAGGTTTTGACAGTGATTATAATGGCGCTTCCGTAGCCAGGTGGCCAGGAGCAGCAGTGCGTAGCATACACTTCTTGATTAGACTGGGGTTCAAGCCCGTCACCACCAAATATGAAGGATGCAGAAAGGTCAGGGAATGACCACCGCATATCCCCTGAGCAATATGACCTTAGTTGCTAATTCTACTAAAAACCAAATAACAGAGATGAGAATAGAGGTGGGAAAAAGTTGCAGCCAATAGCTTTGCCAAGAGACCAGAATGCCCGTTTGGGCAAGAAGCAAATTAGAGTTTGATAAACGTCTGGCCTTCCCCTCCCTGAATAACTCCTTGTGTGAATGTAGATGCAAAATACTAATTCAGTTTGTCAGCTACCTCAGCAGGTTCATCAATGATCGAACATTCGCTTGCCTTAACCTGCTTTGTGACTTGATTATAGGCTAGCTTGTATCTACCATAGACTTCTGTGTTGCCTGATAATTTATATGCATCCCATACATTTTCCTTCTCTGCCACATGTCTAGTTCATCTGACATCCATTTGGGCCTAAACCTTGAACAGTATTTCTTAGTTGGTATGCAAAGCCTAGTAGCTTCCAAGATTAATTCCTTGAATGGTTTCCATTTAAAATTTGCTGTTGATAACATCATCAGTTGGTCCCACTATAGCCACCTTTACAAAAGAAAAAAAAAGCCTTCCCCTTGCCCTTGTTGGTAATTACATCTTTAAGTAAATCCCTCATCAGTATACTGTGATCAGTGCCACCTAGTGGTTCCTTTATCTATAAATTCTTAATGCACAAATAATCACTGCTGATAATCAGATAAAAAGAGTATTACTCCCCCTGATTCGGTTTCAGACATGCTGTTGTAGAAAACAATCATGCAGTAAATCCACAAAAGTCTTACTAAGTGTGAGTGACCAACCCACAAGTTCCAGACAATATCTGGGAAGTTAAAATCCCCAGTTATAAGATATTCTGATTTACTGGTCCACTCTGTTTCTCTGTATAGTTGTTCATTGTACTCATCAAAGTCATTAGGCCTATAACACACTCCTACCTTCATTTTTGCTTTCCCAGTGCTTATTTCACACCAAACTGTCTCCACATTGCACTGTCCACCAATGTCAACTGGATGCACTGTCTTAGATTTTATGCATTTCTTAACTAACAGCATAACATCTCCTCCTTTCCTATCCTGTCTGTTGTTTCTGTACAGATTGTACTCTCCAAATATCAATACTGTATTCCTTATATCTGTGTTAACATTCCCATTAGTAGAGGGATGTGATTCAAGAAAGCAAGCTTATACAGAATCAGCCAAAAAAATAAATAAATAAAATTCCCATTTCACCCATCCATTCATTCCAAAAGTTTGTCGACTTCTTCCTTGAATTTATTTACGCTATCAACTTCCACAATGACAGATGGAAATTTGTCCCAGCAAATTTCCATACATCTGTTTGACAACTGTGTTTTCCTTAGTTTCACTTAATGTCCCCTCAGGTTTGTAATCTGAGCAAGAGGAAGAATCCCATCAGCATGACCCACACCTCAATCAGATCACCTTGCAGGTACCTAGTCTCCAGATGCAACAGTTTGCAGAACTTAAGCCTTTCTTCCTAAGAGCATCCTTTTGTTCCCCTCACCAGTCTTGTTGCCCTTCTCTATACTCATTCTAGACACTCTACATCCTTCCTAAAATATGGCCTGACCATTGCCTTATACAAGGGGATAATCACCTCCTTATCCCAGCTACCAAAATTCCTGTATATCATTAACAAGATCCCATGACTTGCTCTGGACGTCTATCTGCACTGCTCGGAAAACTTATACTTATCTGACTCTACAATTATCACCAGGTCTCTTTTATTCTCCACTTTTCCCTAGTGTGAAACCACATGGTTGGTAAATTTCTTTGTGGTTACTGTTACCTATATACAGTACTTTGCATTTGTCAATGTTAAACTTCAGTTCCCACTTCTCAGCCCATCTTCCCTACTTTTCTAGATTCTGTTGCAGTAGCATACTGTCTTTACTATCATTAACAACCTTTCCAACCTTTGTATCATCTACAAATTTCAACATTAAGATTGATAGACCTTCATCAATATAATTGATAAATATACAAAACAACAACGAGTCTAATTCCAAACCCTGGGATAACTACTAATAACATTACTCCATGAAGAGCAGTGTCCATTGATTACCAGTCTCTGTCTTCTCCTGTTCAACCATCTTTTTATCCATTGTAGCAACTTGCTGTTAATGCCATACTGCTAATTTGTATAGTAGTCTTCCATGTACAACAGTTTCAAAAGCTTTCCTGAAATCCAAGTATATAATATCAAAATTATTTTTTGCATCCAATTCCTTTGCAACCACATCATAGTATCGAATCAAGTTAGTCAGGAAAGACTTCCCCGTAACAAACCCATGCTCAGTCTTGTCTAGATGATCCTGCAGTGTGTCTTTAACTAGTGACTCCATTCTTTTTCCGTTGAACAGAAGTTTAACTTCTGTTCAACGGAAAAAGGTCTGTAATTACTCGTGTCTCCCCTTGATCCCCCCTTTGTGAATTGGAGATACATGTCACATCTCCCATCTGTGGACCTCTGAGTCAAATGATGCTCTCATAATTATGGCTAAGGGTTTGCTTACTTCCTTTGCTGCCTCCTTTAATATAAGTGGATAGATCCCATCCACCCCAAATGCCCTTATGTTTAATTTCAACAATTTCTCCCCCACTTTGCTCTCATTTATTACAAAGTCATATAACTCCCTGTTAGAGTTTGATAAACTTCTGACCTTCCCCTCCCTGAATAAGTAATCATGAATGTAGATGCAAAATACTCATTCAGTTTGGCAGCTTTCTGAGCAAGATTATCTACCATCGAACCATTGATATCAAGTGGACCAATCTGATTTGTACCATGTGCTGCCACTTTATTGGGTACACCCCTGCTGTGCCCACAAATGGTTTGTACCAAAATGTTGCAAGTCACATGACCACAGTTTTGGATATAATTGCAGCAGAACAAACTTTCTAGTACCAGTTAAGCATACAAACTGTAGCAAGAATGGGAAAAAGGAGTGAGCTAACAGACTTTGAACATGGCATGGTAGTAGGTGCAAGACATGCTGGACAAAGCATCTTTGAAACGACAGTTCTTCTGAAATTTTCAATTACCAAAGTTTCAAGGATGTATCAAGAATGGTGCAACAAACAGAAACATCCTCTCAACGGCACTCCTGTGGAAGAAAATCGCTTGTTGATGAGAGAGGTCAGAGGAGGTTGGTTAGAATTGCGCAGGCAAACAGTCAGGCCGCAGTGTCGCACATCACGTCAGAATACAACCTTGGTGCGCAGAACAAAATATTGCAACGAACCACTAGTCTCACTTTATCGCGAATGGGCTACAACAGCCGACGGCCACATCGCATACCTTTGTTATCAATGAAGAACAAGAGAGAGAACACCTCCTGTGGGCACAGCAACACCAGAACTGGACTATTGAGGATTGGAAAACAGTTGCTTGCTCTGATGAGTCGAAGTTCCTGGTGCATCATGTTGATGGAAGGCTCAGAATTTGGCGAAAACAACTTGAATCCATGGACCCGTCATGTCTGACAACTATTGTGCAAGTTGGTGGGAGGCAGTGTTATGGTGTGGGGAATGTTTTCTTGGGAGACGTTGGGTCCATTGATACCCATAGATTCACGTCTGAATGCCACATCATACCTAAACATAGTTGCTGACCAAGTACATCCGTTCATGTTGACAGTTTATCCTCAGCCAGATGGTTACTTCCAGCA
This sequence comes from Mastigoproctus giganteus, assembly GCF_048544385.1. NCBI lineage: Eukaryota > Metazoa > Arthropoda > Arachnida > Uropygi > Thelyphonidae > Mastigoproctus > Mastigoproctus giganteus. Next base: position 162,634,683 of record NC_143575.1, read on the forward strand.
GGATAATGTGCCGGTGCACAAAGCCCGAATCACTATGAAACGGTTCCAGGAACATTACAATGACTTTTCTTTGCTGCAGTGTCCCCCTCTCAGTTCCCCAGATCTCAATCCTATTGAACATTTGTGGAGCTGGAAAGGGGCTATTCGCTGCAGGCCTATATCTCTGTCGAATCTCAAGAAACTGCATGACACACTCATGTCTGCATGGTACTCCATTTCTGCACAACATTCCCAGTATTTTGTTCAATCCATGCCTAGAAGAATTCGGGCTGTTCTGAAGGCTGAAGGAGGCTCAACATGCTACTAGGTAGGTGTATCTAATAAATTGGCAGCACAGTGTATAAGTAAAGAAGTCTTTGCTGTTTTTATTTGCATCCTATGCCAAAGATTTTTTATTATTTGCATTCACTTGCCTAACCTACTTTGGAATTTGATTACAGACTAGCTTATCTACCATAGTCTTCTGTGTCACCTGATAATTTATATGCATCCTATGCATTTTTCTTCTCTGCCACAAGTCTCATTAGTTCATCTGACATCCATTTAGGGCTAAACCTTGAACAGTATTTCAAGGTTTAGCCCTAAATTGGAACCTAAATCCTTGGAGCTTCCAAGATTACTTCTTTGAATGCTTCCCATTTAGAATTTGCTGTTGGTAACATAATTTGATCCCATTGTATACACAGGTGTTCAAAGAAAGTGCATCACATAGGAATTTTATATTTCTAACCTGTTTTCACGATGGTATGTTACATTAATGACTAGCATCACAAATAGAAATATAAACAAAACATATTTATTAATAGTTAAGGCAAAGCTAAGTAATATTTCACAGGTGCTCTCAAAATATTCCGAAATGAGCATTTCCAACCTTTATACAAGAGTTTTGTTAAACATGACAATTATGGCTGAAATGTTATTAGAAGCCCTCAATATGCTTCAGTTTATCATTTTAAATGGAAAACAAAACAAAAAGTTCACCAGGTGCAAACTAATATTTAGTTGAACTGCCCCTGGATCTGATGACAGCAGCACACTGTCAAGGCATTGACAAGATCAATTTTTGAAGATAATCAACTGATAAGTTCGTGGTTCCAAACACAAATTATGGCTTCCTGAAGTTCACAAAGGGTCTTTGGTTTCTTTCTGGCAACTGCAGATTCTCAACGATGCCAAACTTCTCTATAAGATTCAGGTCCGGGCTGTTTTCTGGCCAGCTGAGAGTTGTAATGGACTGTTCTTCCAACCATTTTTTCACCTGTAACAAATGTAAACACATTACTGTTGAACCTCTAATGCTGAAATGAAGCTAAAGTAATTACAGAGGTGCCTACTTACACTTTTCACCTGATGACAAGTAGCAGAGTCATCCCGAAAGATACAGTTACTCGGCAGGATGAAATGATTTCTAATGGTTGGCAGCAATTTGCATTCCAATATAGCCAGGTATCCATTGGCATTTACGGAACCTTTTATAAACTGCAGGTGACCTACTCTGCAATACGAAATGCACCCCCCATATCATTTGTCTGGGAGGGAATTTCACTGTAGACACCATACAGTCTGGATGGTATTCTTCATAATGTCTATGAAAAATCGTTTGTCTCCCATCAGAGCCATGCAGGTTGAATTTCTTCTCATTCGAGAAAATAACTGACTTTCACTGCTTGGGGGTCCATTTGACATGCTCCTTACATCAAATTAATTGGGCCTTTTTCATTTTTTGGTGAGGAGGGGCTTCTTATTAGGATGACGTGCTACAAGTCCATTTTTGAAGAGGCGTCTTCTGACTGTTACTGAACTTACTATCACTCCTGTATGTTCTTCCCATTCTCTTTTCAGCTCAGACGAGCAAGCTTTATGGTTTATAAGGCATAAGTGCTTCAAAACGCAGACCTGTTTTGGCGTAGAGACTGGTTTGCATCCGGCTCCTTTTTTCCTATCAGCAGAACCAGCATTCTTGAGTGTGGAAAGACATCTGCTCACTGTCGACTGATTACAAGACACTCTATAAGCATTATGACGGGAAGAACATCCTTCCTCACTTAAAGCAAAAATAGCATTCTTTCTTCGTGGCATCAACTGCACGTAACTCGCCATTTTGACAAGCAAGGAATGACTGCAACTCTTGCAGAGCATGCTCATATATAGCTGAAAGTAACAGCCGATGCAATATTACGTCATCACCTACGTGTGTCAATCTTATCTGATGCAATCTGTAAGAAATATTGCTATATACTTACGTTACTCGGATGACAATTACAATTTTAAGGGGTGATGCACTTTCTTTGAACACCAGTGTAGAATTTAAAAACTGTCTGAGACCACTGAGCCACCTTAGGAAAGCAAAAACCCTTCCCTTTACCCCTGATGGTAGTTAAGCTATAAGTAAATCTCACATCTGTACACTGTGATCACTGCCACCTAGTGGTTCCTTTATCTGTAAATTCTTAATGCATGAATAATCTTATTAGTGGAGTCCCTCAGGGTTCAGTATTGGGGCCTTTATTGTTTTCTGTATTTATAAATGATATTGATGATGGTATATCAGGCTTAATGTCCAAGTTTGCAGACGATACGAAGGTTGGCAGGGTTGTCAAGGACACTACTGACACTATGCTGCTGCAACAGGATTTGGAAAGGTTGAGCAGATGGGCTTCGAGGTGGCAAATGAAGTTTAACATTGACAAATGTAAAGTACTACATATGGGAAACAGCAACCCCAGAGCAACGTATCAACTCTGTGGTACTACACTGACAGTGGTAGAGAATGAAAGGGACCTGGGGGTGGTGGTGCAGGCAGATATGAAGTTCTCTGAGCAGTGCAGACGAGCTGCAAGAGTAGCTCATGGTGTATTGTCAATGATATATAGGAATTTTTCTAGCAGGGATAAGGAGGTGATTATTCCCTTGTATAAGGCAATGGTCAGGCCACACCTAGAGTACTGTATACAGGCCTGGAGGCCTCATTTCAGGAAGGATGTAGAGCTGCTGGAACGAGTACAGAGAAGGGCAACTAGATTGGTGAATGGGACAAAGGGGTTCTCTTACGAAGAAAGGCTTAAGTTTTGCAAATTACAGTGTCTGGAAACTAGGCAACAGCGGGGTGATCTGATAGAGGTGTACAAAGCCTTGAATGGTTTGAGCATGCTCAATGCTGATGGGATTCTTCCTCTAGCTCAGAAAAATCACCTGAGAGGGCATAAATTCAAATTGAGGAAAGACAGATGTAGGATAGATGTGCGGAAATTTGCCTTTAGCCAGCGGGTGGTTGGTGGGTGGAACAGACTTCCATCCCTTGTCGTGGAAGTTGATAGCCTAAATAAGTTTAAGGCTCAGCTGGACAGGTATTTCGAACGAACAGAGGGGTGAAGTGGAAGTGGTTATTTTTATTTATTTATGTTACTTTTTTTTTTTTTTTTTTGGCTGATGCTGCATAAGCTTGCTTTCTTGCATCAAATGCCTCTACTAATGCTAATGCTAATATATTCTTAATGCATGATTAATTACTCCCTCTGATTGCCTTTCGAACATGCTTCTGTAGAAAACAATCTTCCAATAAATCCACAAAAGCCTTGCTAGTGTACAAGTGACCAACAACAAGTTCCAGTCAATATCTGGAAAATTAAAATCCCCCATTATAAGACATTCTGATTTATTGGCCCATTCTATTGCTCTTATAAATGTTCATTTTACCCATCGAGTCATTAGGCCTATAGCGAACTCCTACCCACATTTTTTTCTTTCCCAGTGCTTATGTCCCACCAGACTGACTCAACATTGCACTGTCCATATATGTTGACTGGATGCACTTGCTTAGAATTTGTGTTCCTTAACTAACAGTATAACCCCACTCTTACCCTTCTATCCTTTCTGTACACACTGTACTCCCTAAATTCCAATTCTGAAGTCCTTATATCTGTGTGACACCATGTCTCTGATATCCCAATAATATCCGCCTTTGATGTCTTGACCAGCACCTGAAATTCATTAAATTTATTTACTATACTCCTACCATTGGTTTAAATACAAGTATACATGCACCTATTCTTACTCTTAGTTTCTCTTAACACAGCCCATGTATTTACTTGTTTCATGACTCCTAGCAATTCCTGAAATTGACAGCAACTTGCTTTCCAGGCTGCTGCTCATTACTGTAGAAGAAGTGCAAGAATCCCTTCCACCTCTGCCTGCTGCTGCTACTGTTAATCTATTAGTCTGTGAATCCCACAAGCTGTCAGTTTTTGGACCCACCTAACATTGCCTCGATAGCATCAGCAAATATTCTTGCATCCCTTCTATTTAAGTGTATTCCATCCCTGTAGAAGCATTCTCTCCTGTTCACAAGCACAGACCATGCTGAGAAAAATTCTACCTCGTGTCTTGTAGAACCTCTCCAGGGCCGAATTGATGGACAATGCTCTCATCATATACTCCCTCTTATCGTGTCTGGGCAGAATTGCAGACACTTTCAAATTTAACCCTAACTTGTGACGTTTTTTCAACATTGACTTGTAGTAAATGTTAGTAAATCTGTAGATCTCCTACACTTAATGTCATCAGTGCCAACGTGTACAACAATATCACCTTTTGTGCCCTTAACAGATGATATCTGCTCTGCAATGTCATCAACTTTAGCCTCTGGGAGACATACCCTGGTCCTGTTCACCTATCCTTTTTGCACAATATATTTCCTGTTTCCTTGACAGTTGAGTCACCGACAATAACTAGCTACTGTGGGACCAGCATCTTCTGCCCTGAAGATTGCTGCTGTGTTGTCTGGTGCACAAGAGTGATCTGTGGCATTGAGTTCGGCAGGTGAGTGCTTGATGGTCTTCCATTTTAATTCCTTCGAGGGCATCTACCTGACTCTTCACACTCTCACAGCTGCCCATCGGAATGCTGAGTTGGCACCTGATTTCTTCATTCTCTCTCTCTCTCTCTGCACCTAGCACACACAAGACATCCACCAAGGCTAGATTGTCTCCTGTTTGGGAAAGGTTTGCAAATATTTCACATTTTGCACATTTTGTTTTTGACTGTGACGCATTGGAGAATTGTCCCTTTCAGTTCTCTCCCGAACCACAGCACTTCTGCTACTTTGTGCAGCACATTGCTTTGCTGCTCTTGTCTGGGACATGATTTCTGTTTTAAATACAATTTAATTAACAATAACAAATAATAAGATTTATAAATTTAATAGATTAGTCGACAATACTATACTAAGCTAACAGATTCCTAATACAGTGCTATGTATTACACTATCTAGTTTTAAGTTTGTAAAATAATAAGAGAAGTTTACCTCAGTATAGTACGTAGAACACTTCCGTATGATACTCTCCAGAAATTAAAATGAAAAAATCGAAAATCTTACATTAGAGTAACAAATAATTGCAAATCAATTTAGCGCAATTAAAAAAATTTAACGAAAAAATTGCAAAATGATTTTCCTTCCTCTCTAGGAAGAAAAATCGGTTTGTTAAATTTTTTTAATTGCGTTAAATTGATTTTTAATTATTTGTTACTCTAATGTAAGATTTTCGATTTTTTTTTTTTCGTTTTAATTTCTGGAGAGTATCATACGAAAGTGTTCTACGTACTATATTGAGGTAGAGGTAAAATAAGAGAAGTGAGACTTCTCTTATTATTTTACAAATATTGATATCAACGTTAGAACGTATTGAGCATTACAGCTCTAGTTCATACTATCTAGTTTTACATTATACCTTAAACTAGGGTGACCAGATTTATAAAACAAAAAAAGGGATGCTCATGGCAAGTTGACATGATTCGCTTGTCATACTGTCATACCCCTTCTACTTGTTTCATGTCAACTAGCCATAACTGTTTAGTATTAAAAGTAACATAGGTTACTTACATATTTATCGCTGTCTTAGTCTCGCATTAACATTGTCAAATTACACAAATCTTTGACTGGATTGTCCAGGACATACACTACTAATATCTTTGTCATTTTTTTTAAATGTAGATGACTGAATTTCTTCCATTCCTAAAGGTTTGGTTGTTCCATTATGAAATTGTAAAGGTCCATACAAGAAATGTATTTAAAAGGTGTTTTTGTTATTAATACTGCCTGTACTGCTTCAGCGGACAACTGGTTCCCTTCATCAGTCCAAAATGCTTTCCTTAAAGAAAACACTCTCTCTAATGATGCCTTTGTGCCCAGTATTCCTAACACAAAACTCACAATGTGAATTAGGTTCCCAAAACTAATGTCTTCATTTTTAATTGTCTGAATTGCTCAGTCCACCTCTCCCTAGTCGTCACATCACATTTCTTCCAATGATCAATCTTAGATTCACATATATTCATCATATGATTCGCTTCATTGAATAGTTCGTCTTCATCTATTACTTTTAGTATGTTGGTGTCAATTTTGAATATGTTTTGGACACACTGTTGAACAACACACCAAAATGGAGGAATATTTAACAAAACCCATTTAAAGTCACATATCTCTGCAAAAGGCCTACAGTTTTCCATGTATTCTAGGAAATTATCATAGAAATTGTTGACAGTTTCAATAAATTCAACATCTCTGATGATGCCATCCTCTATCAGTTTGTTTTTGAGGTCCAGGACAGCAGATGTAAAAAAATGTTGCTCCTTTCTGTTGAGCATTTGTTCTGTCATTGTGACAGTTAAGTGGCACAGGAACAAAGTTCTTGTGCCACTTCACTGTCATAAATGTCCTCTTGTTTAATCTTTCTGATAGTGTTATTACACATTTTAAGTTGGCTGTGAATGAACTTGAACCAGAGAAGGGACTGTGGATTATTAAAAAAGTCCCTCAAGCGTTTGGGGCTTTTATCTTGTGATAGAAAATATGACTTGAGACAATTAAACATTTTGATCATTTTTTTTTCACTGCAGGTAGCAAGGAAAACCATCTTGTCTTCACACTTCCTAAAAGTTGCTTGGATTCCATTACAGAAGGATTTCAGTGCCTCAACTGTAAAAGTGAAAACTTGAAAAATGTTGAAACACTGTTAATAATTGATTCCACATCAATTGGCAACATATCTGCACTTGTTTCCAAAGTGTTATGCATGATATGTGCAGCACAGCCTACTCATAAGATGTTCATTTTCATGTTCTTGCTTAACTTATGAAAGACATTGGATATTGGACTAATATCCAATATCCAATCTCCTGCAAGATTTTGGAATTCCAACAATTTCACTTGTATTCCTTTCGTAGGTATAAAATACCTCACCAAAACTGGGACAGACTTCAGGCTTGAGTGATTTGATGAATCTGCCATAACAGATACTTGCACATGTGAATCTTTTTGAGAATAAGTTTCGTATGATGGTAGATGTGCAATCCACTGATCTAAATGAATGGCTATGCTTGATACTGTGGAAAGGTAGCAATCCTTTTTGTGCAGTGAGACATTTCCGTTCACCATTTACATCTTGTTGTTTTGTCACAAAAGAGATTAGTTTACGGCTTGAACTTTTGCTGCAACTGCTTCTTTGAGCTTCTTTTTAGCAGTGTGCTTGGTAATATCTGAATGACCACCATGTATAATTGAAAATTCAGCTGTGCAAACAGTGCGTAAAACTTTACTTATTAACATTGACTTTCAGTTAGGACAGGTAATTCTTGTTTCAACGTGTCCACGAAACCACTTTTGCTTGGACATCTCACGACCTATTGTCAGCAAATTGGATTTATAATTAATTACTAGAACCTTCAAATAATATTATAGAGTTTACATCACCATCAATACATCACATATCATGCATAACACTTTGGAAACAAGTGCAGATATGTTGCCAATTGATGTGGAATCAATTATTAACAGCATTTCAACATTTTTCAAGTTTTCACTTTTACAGTTGAGGCACTGAAATCCTTCTGTAATGGAATCCAAGCAACTTTTAGGAAGTGTGAAGACAAGATGGTTTTCCTTGCTACCTGCAGTGAAAAAAAAATGATCAAAATGTTTAATGGTCTCAAGTCATGTTTTCTATCACAAGATAAAAGCCCCGAACGCTTGAGGGATTTTTTTAATAATCCACAGTCCCTTCTCTGGTTCAAGTTCATTGAAAAACACCAAAGAAAATACTAGAATTCATTCGCATGCGTTTGTCATGTCGGCCATGCTACACACAAAAGTCAACTCTCATATACAGAAGAAAAGAAGAAGAAAAAAAAAAGGATGAGTTTTCCAAAAAAAACGGGACATTTGGCGTCCCGTTTACATTTTCTCAAAACAATGGGATCAACGGCTGAAAAGGGGGACAATCCTGTTAAAAACGGGACGCCAAATATACGCTATCAAGTTCAAGATATATGTTATGCTATTCCTTATCGATCTAATATACCACAACAATGGCGGCCAGTTTTGAATGGTACAAGCTTGCTACAAAATCTCTATCTAAATTCAAAATAAACTAAGTAGCATAACTAGGAATATAAAGCTACTTCTAGAAAATAAATTAAGTCAATAAAATGGCAAAAATTTAAGAAAAACTTCTCTGTTAGCTGGAGCCGTAAAATCTTTGCCCACACAGAGATACTTAACTTGACACCTTGTCTCTAATATATCCCAACAATATCTGCCTCTGATGTCTTGACCAGCACTTCAAATTCATCAAATTTATTTACTATACTCCTAGCATTGGTGTACATGCAAGTATACATACACCTGTTCTTACTCTTAGTTACCCTAACATGGCTCGTGTATTTACTTGTTTCATGATGACTCCCAGCAGTTCTTGAAATCTCCAGCAACTTGCTTTCCAGGCTGCTGCTCATTCCAGTAGAAGCAGTGCAAGAATCACTTTCACCTCTTCCAGCAGCTACTGTTAATCTATTAGTCTGTGAATCTCCCCCCCCCCCCACCATCTAAGCTAGTAGTTTTCCAACCCATTTAAACATTCCCTTGATAGTATCAGCAAATATTTTTTCACCCTTTCTATTTAAGTGTATCCCATCCCTGTAGAAGCAGCCTCTCCTGTTAACAAGCACAGACCACACTGAGAAAAATTCTGCCCCATAAGATTGATAAATTTAATTGATTAAGTGACAATACTATACTATACTATACTAAGTTAACAGATTCCTAATATAGTGCTACGTATTACCCTGTCTATTTTTATGTTATACCTTATGCTATCAAGTTCGAGATATATGTTACGCTATTCCGTATCGATCTAATATACTATAAGAATGGCGGAAAGTTTCAAGTGGTACAAGGTTCTACAGATACTAAGTAGTAATGTACAAAATCTGTCTAAATTCAAAATAAACTAAGGAGCGTGACTAGAACTATAAAGCTACTTCTAGAAAAAATATTAATGTGACAATTAAGTCAATAAAACGACAGAAATTTATCTAAAACTTATCTGTTTGCTGCAGCTGTAAAATCTTCTCCCACACATGTTTATCCTCATTCCTCACACGTCCCTTGAGAGATGTGATATTATAATTGCAGATTTTTCAATCCTCAGTATATCTGTGAACAATATATAGACTGCATGAGTACTCACTGTAAAAGGAGCACTTGAAAGCATTATCCATCTTTCTCAGTGATAACATACTGTTATTGGTGAGCAATAGATTTTACTTTGTAGATTTAATAAGCTGATCATAAATGACAGCTGTGCAGAACCTGGTGACTGGCTCTTGTATCTGTGTATGATATTGCTGTTTCCAATAAAATTCTAATTTTAGATCTAAATTGTTGCTTAAAATATAATTTATTTGCATTAGGTTTGTTAATTGTTGCAGTATTTTATTTATTTTTTTTCCCTAACTTTGCAAATCTTTCTCTAGAAAAGAAATTCGAGAAGGTGCAGAAATTCTCCTTGGAAAACTAAAGAAGTTTCAGCCAAAGATTGCTGTGTTTAATGGGAAAAGTAAGTAATATTGCAGTTTTACTTAATTGTATATTTAAGAAAAATGCTTTTGCCAGTTCATAAATGTTCTGACTTTTGTGGAAAAGGTAAAAAAAAATTTTACATACCGTTGCCAAAATTATGCAGTTCCTAGGAAGTTAGACTTTCTCCTTTAGTTTACTCCTGTAACTGACATCTAATAAATGTCTTCAGGAATAATTTGCCATTCTTACAAAATCATATCTGGCTCATAGCAGATCTTGTGGTATCAGTTGCAAACTGTTTGAGATGAATATTTTTAAGGTTAATGATTTCTTCCATGCATGATTTTATCAATAATAATGCTTATTTGAATTCGATACTTCTGAACATACTGTAGTGGCTTGACATTGAGATTGAAACAGTCAGTTGAATCAGGAGGATTTAATTATTTCAGACCACTTTTGAATGCTCTTTATAGTATGGAAAAGGCAAGCATGCGTTTTCCTGTTTGAAATAAGAACAACCTTCACAAAATGCTCTTAACGTTCATGGAAATGAACGTTAAGAACAGGCCTGTTATTTTTTCATAATTTGTGACCCCCCCCTCTCCCTTGAGATGAATATATCATTTGAAAATGTTTATAATGCAGTCATTTGCAAATTATTCTTATTTTGTTTTTTTTTACCCTTCAGTAGTGCCCAAATACTGTGAAATAAAATAAATTCACATTAACAGAAAAAAGAAATGTAACTGTGAAGTGGTTAGCATTAGCATTAGCATTAGTAGAGGCATTTGATGCAAGAAAGCAAGCTTATGCAGCATCAGCCAAAAAAAAAAAAAAAAAGTAACATAAATAAATAAAAATAACCACTTCCACTTCACCCCTCTGTTCGTTCGAAATACCTGTCCAGCTGAGCCTTAAACTTATTTAGGCTATCAACTTCCACGACAAGGGATGGAAGTCTGTTCCACCCACCAACCACCCGCTGGCTAAAGGCAAATTTCCGCACATCTATCCTACATCTGTCTTTCCTCAATTTGAATTTATGCCCTCTCAGGTGATTTTTCTGAGCTAGAGGAAGAATCCCATCAGCATTGAGCATGCTCAAACCATTCAAGGCTTTGTACACCTCTATCAGATCACCCCGCTGGTGCCTAGTTTCCAGACACTGTAATTTGCAAAACTTAAGCCTTTCTTCGTAAGAGAACCCCTTTGTCCCATTCACCAATCTAGTTGCCCTTCTCTGTACTCGTTCCAGCAGCTCTACATCCTTCCTGAAATGAGGCCTCCAGGCCTGTATACAGTACTCTAGGTGTGGCCTGACCATTGCCTTATACAAGGGAATAATCATCTCCTTATCCCTGCTAGAAAAATTCCTATATATCATTGACAATACACCATGAGCTACTCTTGCAGCTCGTCTGCACTGCTCAGAGAACTTCATATCTGCCTGCACCACCACCCCCAGGTCCCTTTCATTCTCTACCACTGTCAGTGTAGTACCACAGAGTTGATACGTTGCTCTGGGGTTGCTGTTTCCCATATGTAGTACTTTACATTTGTCAATGTTAAACTTCATTTGCCACCTCGAAGCCCATCTGCTCAACCTTTCCAAATCCTGTTGCAGCAGCATAGTGTCAGTAGTGTCCTTGACAACCCTGCCAACCTTCGTATCGTCTGCAAACTTGGACATTAAGCCTGATATACCATCATCAATATCATTTATAAATACAGAAAACAATAAAGGCCCCAATACTGAACCCTGAGGGACTCCACTAATAACGTTAGTCCACGATGAGCAGTGTCCATTGATTACCACTCTCTGTCTTCTCCCCCTCAACCACCCCTTTATCCATAGCAGCAACTTGCCTCCAATGACACACTGCTCCAATTTGTGCAGCAGTCTTCCATGTGCAACAGTATCAAAAGCCTTTCTAAGATCCAAGTATATAATATCAAAGTTATTCCCTGCATCCAGTTCTTTTGTGACTGCATCATAGTATCCAATCAAATTGGTCAGGCAAGACTTCCCCTTAACAAAACCATGCTGTGTCCTAGCTATAACTGAAGTCTTGTCTAGATGATCCTGCAGTGCTTCTTTCACCAGTGCCTCCATTAATTTTCCGGGAACAGAAGTTAAACTCACAGGTCTATAATTACTTGTGTCAGCCTTTGATCCCCCTTTGTGAATTGGGGTCACATTTGCACATCTCCAGTCAATGGGTACCTCCCCTGAGTCCAAGGAAGCTCTCATAATTATGGCTAAGGGTTTGCTTACCTCCTTTGCTGCCTCCTTTAATATAACTGGATAGATCCCATCCACCCCAGGTGCCTTTCTTGTGTTTATCTTCAACAATTTCTCCTCCACTTTGCTCTCAGTTATTACAAGATTCTCTAGCTTACTGCTAGAGTTGAATACACCTCTGGCATTCCCCTCGCTGAATAACTCCTCATGTGTGAATGTCGATGCAAAATATTCATTTAGTTTGTTAGCTACCCGAGCAGGGTCATCAACAGTTGACCCATCGATCTCAAGTGGACCAATCTGATTCATCCCCTTCCTTCTAGAGTTTACATAAGTAAAGAACTCTTTGCTGTTTTTCTTCGCATCCCTTGCCAAGGATCTCTCGTAATCTGCCTTCGCCTGCCTAACCTCCTTTGTAACTTGGTTACAGATCAACTTGTATCTATCATAGGCGTCCGTGTCACGTGTTAATTTGTATGTATCCCATTCATTTTTCTTCTCTGCCATATGCCTCATTAGTTCATCTGACAACCATTTAGGCCTAAACCTTGAACAATATTTCTTAGTTGGTATGTAAAGCCTAGTAGCTTCCACGATAAGTTCTTTGAATGCTTCCCATTTTGAATTTGCTGTTGGCAATATCATCAGTTGATCCCACTGCATAGAATTTAAATACTGTCTCAGTCCATTGTAGTCGCCTTTACGAAAGCAATACCCCTTCCCTTTACCCCTAATGGTAGTTACCTCTTTGAGTAACTCCCACTTCAGCACACTGTGATCACTGCCACCAAGTGGTTCATTTATCTGCAGATTCTTAATGCATGAAGAATCACTACTGATAATCAAATCAAGAGTATTACTCCCTCTAGTTGCCTCCCGAACATGCTGATGTAGAAAACAATCATCCAATAAATCCACAAAAGCCTTGCTACTGTGTGAGTGACCAGCCCCCAATTTCCAGTCAATATCTGGGAAATTAAAATCCCCCATTATAAGACTCTCTGATTTACTGGCCCACTCTATTTCTCCGAACAGTTTCTTATTATACTCATCAGAGTCATTAGGCCTATAGCACACTCCTACTCTCAATTTTTATCTCCCAATGCTTATGTCACACCAAACTGACTCGACACTGCACTGTCCAGCGATGTCGACTGGCTTCACTTCCTTGGATTTTATGTGTTTTTTAACTAATAGCATAACCCCTCCTCCCTTCCTATCCTGTCTATCCTTTCTGTAGACATTGTACTCCCCAAATTCTAGTTCTGCATTTCTTATATCTGTGTGACACCACGTCTCTGAAATCCCCACAATATCTGCCTTTGATGTTTTGAGCAATACCTCAAATTCATCAAATTTATTTACTAAACTCCTAGCATTGGTGTACACACAAGTATACATGCACCTGTTCTTTTTCTTAGCTACCCTAACACAACCCATGTGTTTACTTGTACCCCAATGATTCCCAGCAGTCTCTGAAATATCCTGCATCTTATTTTCCAGGCTGCGGCTCATTCCAATAGAAGCAGTGCAAGAATCACTTTCACCTCTGCCAGTGGCTACTGTTAATCTATTAGTCCTTGTATCCCCTCAATCTAGCAGTTTTCCGACCCACCTAACATTGCCTCGATAGCATCAGCAAACATTCTTGCACCCTTTCTATTTAAGTGTATCCCATCCCTGTAGAAGCAGTCTCTCCTGTTAACAAGTACAGGCCAGGCTGAAAAAAATTCTACCCCTTGAGCCCTGCACAATCTTTCCAGGGCCGAATTGATTGACAGGGCTCTCATCATATACTCCCTCCTATCGTGTCTGGGCAGAATTGCAGACACTTTCAATTTCAACCCTAATTCACGGCTTTTTTTTCATCAGTGACCTGTACTTGTCAAGTAATTCCGCCGGTCTCCTACTCTTAATGTCATTAGTGCCAACGTGTACAACTATATCACCTTTTGTGCCCTTAAAAGATGATATCCGCTCTACAACGTCATCAACTTTTGCCCCTGGCAGACATACCCTGGTCCTATTCCACCTATCCTTTTTACAAAGCATGTTTCCCGTTTCCCTGACAGTAGAGTCACCAACAACTACTAGTTCCTTTGGGACCAGCGCATTCTGCCTTGGGGGTTGCCGCTGTGTTCCGCGATGACCAAGTGCAAGCTCTGGCATTGGTGTGGGCAGCTGAGAGCTTGATGGGCCCCTCACTTGTAATCCTTCGAGGGCATCCACCCTATCCTTCAAGCTCTCATATAGGCCCATAACAACGCTGAGTTGTCGCCTTATCTCCTTACACTCCTTGCATCGCACACACACAAAGACATCCCCCATGGCAGTATCATGTCCCATACTTGACTGCTCCGCAAACATCAAGCAAATAGTGCATCTTACAAGGCTGTGATTCAGAGGACAACTGCCCCCCTCAGTTCTCCCCCGGGCCACAGCATTCCCATTAGCTTGAGCCCTTTGCTTTGCTGCTCTGGTTTGAGTCATGATTTAGATTTACTTTCAATAAAATTTCAATTTCTGTACAAAATTAAATCCTAAACTTGTATCCAAACACAGTTATAACGCTATATTTATGTTTCAGTAACGAGTGTTATCTATGGAATATTTACGTTTCAGTAACGAGTGTTATCTGCGAAATCCCTTTATATAACTTTCGTATCAAGTTATGTATTAATTATTTGTTTTTACTAATTATTTATGTTATGTAACCTAAGTGGTTATATGTATAATTAATTATGTTAAATATAATTAATTATATTACGTTTGTAATCTAAGTCGTTATATGTATTTATTTAAACGTACAATTTAACTGCTAACGAAGTTCAACTAACGCTATCTAGTACGGTATATCGTATCACAAAGGCGGGAAAATTACGAACGGTTAGCGGAGTTGAAACACGTGGAAACCTTTACCGATACTTTTATGCAATTACAAGGCCGAGTAAAGAATAAATACACCAAATTAATCAGAAAATCACAAAATAATGTTATACTACTAAATTTAAATCAAAAGTTTTAGAAAAACAATAATTTCAAATCAATAAATAAGAAAAATCCACTTAGCGGCTTTGAAAACGACCGTCTCTAGTAGCCTCGTCAGCAGACTCGGTTATCTCGATAATAAATCGGTAATTGGCTCGTAAGGTTCATCTTAGTTATATGAGATGATTTTTAGTGCTGATTATCAGTGCTTCACAGATATGGACTAGTATATTATATAAACTGGTGTACTATAACTGAAGTAGTATGAACCAAAAAAATAAATAAATTCTAGAACAATAACCATCATTGCCAACCTGGGATACTTTGGTGTATTGAACAATAACACGTTAAAGTGGTCCATATATAACAGAAATTTTATAAAGAAGCATTGGAAAGATTTATGTCTTTCAACAAGTTATGCAAACTAAAAATCACATTTAATAATTCAAATAGCAAAATAAAATCTGTGTTTTACTATAAGCAGGGGAAAAAAATTTTACTCCTGCAGGATTATTGAATTTGAGTTTCTCAGTATGCATAAAAATTAGATGAGTGCATTGCTGAACATGGACAGGAATAATAAAATATATATGAAAGGATATAAGTTGTCTCAATCTATGACAGTGGAATCTTTTAATACTTGAATTAGTTTTATTTAATCCTGAGCTTATCACATGGGGATGATTTGATCCCATGTTAATTTTCATGCTTGTTGCCCTGCCTTTCATTCAGCCTGCGTTTAAATAAAAGCATTTTTTTATTTCTCTATTGAAAATTCAAAAAATCTCCATTGTCTAGCAGACAGAAAAAATGCAGAATCAAGTATGAAAAGCACCACTAAGCTTAATGCTTAGTAAGGTGTTTTTGTGTTCTTGCTGTAAAAGTGGCAAAAAAGATATCATTTGTCAATTAGTTTCATAGAGTTTTTTGAAATGTGAAGTATGTCTATAGTTTTCACTGAAAAAGCTCTAAAAGCTCTTCTTGGTTTGCTGCAGAGCACAAGACCTTCCCATATTTCAAACATGGCTAGTTTTGTTTTTACTTTTCTTTTTTTTGTGTGTGTGTGCAGAGATTTGCATTTTGATGTTGCATTGAATTATCCGAAGGTGACTTCCATTAAAAATTGAAATCAACCACCAAAAACTTGTGTGAAATAGAAAAAAAAAAAAAAAAAACTTTATTAAAGTTTTTTCTATTTTGCACTTCTGTTGTGTACAAAAAAATAAATAACAAATACATATTTGTTAATGACCAGTTCGAGGAGCAGCTTTCAGAATTGCATTTATTGGATATTGAAAGCCTACAGGAAAATGGTACAAGTGCATTAGCACTAGAATTGCTGTGATGGACAATTTGACTGTTTGCCTACTTTAAATTATTGCAGTTTTGCAGCCCTTTTAACTACAGATCTGTGAGTCCATGAGATTTCCTAACTTTCCATTAATTTACAGCATGCATGATTGCAAATAATTTTGCACACAATTTTTTTTAGCTCTATACCTAAAACCGCCAAAGCAACCAGTTTGACTGTTTGTAAAATTTTTAATAAAATTAACTAATTTTTATATAGTTAATCAAGTTTTTGCATTTGTGAGAAACATTTGTGATTTGAATCACTCCCCTATGATTTGTGCAAGCAAATGCCCAGGTGTGTATGTCTGTGCATGCCATTTCAGGTCTGAGCATGTGTAGGAGTCACTACTCTATATTTCTGCGACATGCGATTTTAGTTTAGTCTGGGTGAAACTTTATAGGTGGGAAGGTATTTCAACAATTTTTAAAATGCTAGTTTGATTGTATTACTAAAATGTGTTCTTTACTCAAGAACAGATTCAAAAGTGTCCAGAGGAATTAGAAAAGCTCTCTGAAATTGAGTTTTGAGAGGAGATGAATTTAGAGAAGAAAGTGATGAATAGAATCTTAATGAAAGAAGTGAGGAATCTAGTAGTAGTGAAAATAATACTTCTGATCCTTGTGCATCAAGTGATACTGTAGATGGTAATACCAGCATCATAATCATAAAAACTGTGTGTATGTCAGAGGGCAGCAAATGTACTTCAAAATCTGGGCAAATATGGGAAATTATAAAATCTGATGGTTCTTCAGCTGGATGTGCACTATAAAGAAACGTGGCGCCTCCGTAGCCAGGTGGGAAGGAGCACCAGTGTGTAGCACACGCTTCTTGATTAGACCGGGGTTCGAGCCCGTCACCACCAAATACGGAGGATGCGGAAAGGTCAGGGAATGACCACCGCACATCCCCGGAGCAATATGGCCTTAGTTGCTAATGCTCCTAAAAACCAAATAACAACAACAACTATAAAGAAACATAATTCACAATGACCATGGGGTCAACTTCCTATGCAAGATGAAATGTGTATATGGATTTTGTTGTAAGTGCATTTCATTTATATGTAGACACTCCAATGATAAAACACATAACTGCACCGAAATCAAAGTGCAAAGACAATTGAAAGGTAATAACTGACCTACATCCATTCAAGAACTTTTATTGCTGTGCTTTTAGCTCATGGAGCTAAAAGTACAGTAATATGGTGAAAAAGATTTAGAACTGGATAGTTTATGGTTAATTGTATATGGCCTCAATTCTTTTTTGTGATACAGTGTCACGTAACAACTTTTGTGAAATAAAAATGGTTCAAAGATTCAACATATGTTCTTCTAGGAAAGAGCATCTGGGAAATGATATATTTGCTTTAGCTTCAGAAATATGGTGCAAATTTATTTCCAATTGTAAAGCTTGCTAGAGCAAACATTACAGTAGATGAGCAGCTTTTTTAAACTAAAGCTAGATGCTGATTCATCCTGTATATAGCCAAAAAACCAGACACATTTGGTATAAAGTTTTGGTTGGCAGCTGACACAACTTCAAAATATGTACTGAATAGCTTTCCTTATTTGGGGAAAGACAATATGCACCCAACTAGTCAACCACTTTCTGAATATGTTGTCCCGAAACTAATGGAGTCACTTAAATGAAATATCGATTATTTACAGCTCAACATAGGTTTGCTAATAGAGGCCACCAGCCAGCCTGAGAAGCCAGTAAGCTTCGAAATAGCTGTCCTTGTGATGTCTCAGAATTTTAAATGTATGGTTGATTATGATACATTTATGGTGAGGAATCTAGTAGCAGTGAAATTGATTCACCTATTCAGGTAATGCTATACAGTTTAAAAAATATTACTAACTGTGGAAGAACTGTGGATAGCAGTATTTTTCTTAACAGTATAAGTTTGACAGTATAAATTGAATGCAAACCCAAGCCTTGGCACTAAGTACTTTGTAGTCAGTCTTCAATGAGAGCAGAAGAGCTTTCCATGATCATAAATCCAGTGTAGGTAATACATAGTATGAATTTTGAATTTAGTCCAGTAAGCACATTGTTATTGAAAACTTCCTTCTTATATTGGGAGTTCTTGATGTTGTTGAATAAACTGAATCCAGATTCAAGTTATTCAAAACTCAACTGCCTGGTTATTGAAAGATCCATCCAGTCTCTTTGCCTTTTCAACAGAGAACTTGGCCTCAGAGTGCTCTCACTGAGCTCAATGGCACTTGGCAAAAACACATCCAGAACCCCTGCTGAAAGTTTAGGAATCCAGTCAAGCATCTTCTACCTACACTGTTTATATAGGAATTAGCACTAATTTCTGAAAGAGTAAATGCCAAGACTGTGCCAATTTAAATTTAAAATTTATCTACCACTTTAATATAAAAAATCCCATAGCTAGAATAGACGAAGTCTGTTCTAGTCTATTCAGCAAAATAATCTTTGCCGACCGGGCTAGCCGAGTGGGTAAAGTACCTGCCCGGCAACCCAAAGGTCGCGGGTTCGATTCCTGCCTCGGGCTTGGATCAAAGTACTGCAAAAACCTTGGGAGGTGCAATATGGCCACAGAAGCCGATGCGCCAACAACTACCAAATCAAAAAAAAAAAAAAAAAAAAAATCTTTCAAAGAATTTTTCTGACCAAGACAAACTCAAGGAGACAAAGCAAATGAGGATAAACATAGAGAAAAAAGTACTTTAATAATAATTCTTCATTCCAACACCAATAACAAATCCAATTTCAAATTCCACAAAACTCTAAGTGATAACACTAGTCAACAAGGTTTTGCTAACATGGGTGAAAGTAAGCATTTTTTGTTAATTTGTAAGTGCTGATTATGAATATGATATTAAAAACTTTCTATCATTTCATATTTTTTAGAAAATTACAAAAACAGTTTTAAAAAAAATTAAATAGCTTCAAAATCAACGAAATCATCCAACATCTCACTCTGTACCTTTCCCAGTCGAATTTATTGTAACAAAAGACATGTCTGTGTCGTTTATTGGTATTCTAATACCTATTTTTAGTTTTATGGCCGCTCTGAGTTATATTGCTATGATCCTAAATATGCGGTAGCACGTTTGGCCCCTAGTATATTTCTGGCAGCCAGGACCTCTGTAAATTCCAACTTGTTTACAAGCTCTCTTTAGAACTTTAAATGTTTACTTATATAAACTCCAAAAGGAAGGTGATGATTCAGATTGGTCCACATGATATCAGTGGTTTGACTGCAGATGATCATTCCCAGATAGCTGCCGAACTAAATCAGTATTTTGCATCTATATTCACACATGAGGAGTTATTCAAGAAAGAGAGGGCCAGATGTTTATCAAACTCTAACATGGAGTTAAATGATTTTGTAATAACTGAGAGCAAAGTGGAGAAGAAATTGTTGAAGTTAAATATAAGAAAGGCACCTGGGGTGGATGGGATCTATCCAGTTATATTAAAGGAGGCAGCAAAGGAAGTAAGCAAACCCTTAGCCATAATTACGAGAGCATCCTTGAACTTGGGAAGTTCCCATGGACTGGAGATGTATGTGCAGATGTATCACCAATTCACAAAGAGGATCAAAGGGTGGCAAAATTAATTACAGACCTGTTAATTTGACTTCTGTTCCAGGGAAAATAATGGTTGAGTGGGAGAAGACAGAGTGGTGGTCAATGGGTACTGCTCTACATGGAATAATGTTATTAGTGGTGTCCCTCAGGGTTCGGTGTTGGGCCCATTGTTGTTTTGTATATTCAACAATAATATTGATGAAGGTATATCAAGTTTAATGTCAAAGTTTGCAGAAGTTGGCAGGGTTGTTAATAACAGTATGCTGCTGCAACAGGATCTGGAAATGTTGGGTAGATGGGCTGAGAAGCGGCAACTGAAGTTTAACATTGACAAATGCAAATAACTGCATATGGGGTAGCAGTAACCCCAGAGAAAGGTACCACCTATGTGGTGTTACATTCAGGGTAGTGGAGAATGAAAGAGACCTTAGGGTAATTGTGCAGTCAGATACGAAGTTTTCTGAGCAGTGCAGACAGGTGCTAGAGTAGGCCATGGGGTCTTGTCAATGATATACAGGAATTTTGCTAGCAGGGATAAGGAGGTGATTATCCCTTTGTATAGGCTTAATGCTGAAGGGATTCTTACTCTTGCTCAGATTATAACCTGAGGGAACATAGATTCAAAATGAGGAAAGACAGTTGTAGAATAGATGTGCAGAAGTTTGCCTTTAGCCAGCTGGTAGGTGATTGCTGGAACAAACTTCCATCTGTTGTTGTGGAATTTGATAGCTTAAATAAATTCAAGGCAGAACTAGACAAACATTTGGAATGAATGAATCAGTGAAATGGGAAGGGGTTTTTTTTTGCTGATGCAGTATAAGCTTGCTTTCTTGCTTAATGTGCCAATGCTAATATACATTTTTTGGGGTTAGTTTCGATTTGAAAGATCTAGTGATAGGTTGTGGTTTTTTAAATTTCCATTTTGGTCTTGTGAAAACTCATGAAATGGAGTGAAAATGTTAATTTGTGTTAATGTTAATCTGTGCATGCATTAATTTGCCACAGGCTTTGCTATGTTTGTGGACAATTTACAGTGAAGTCGCAACGTCGATCAATTGCAGACAAGGTGAAACAAGCTTATTCTTTTTATTTTAGTTGTCGCGTGGGTGATCAGAATAAAAGGTGGGCATCACATATGTGCTGTATAACATGCTATGTAAATGTGACTGAATGGATGAAGGGGAACAATTCTAAAATGCCTTTTGCTGTTCCGATGATTTGGCAAGAACCATCAAGTCACTTCAAAGATTGTAATTTCTACCTCACAAACACTAAGGAGCTTTCAAAGAAAGATAGAGTTAAAATGAAATAGCCCAACCTTCTCACAATAAGACCAGTGCCACACACCGGAACTCCCTATTCTTCCACATAGTTGTGAAGCAATCGCTATTCCAGAAATTTCAAGAGTCACTAGAACCCATACCTGCCCCCTCAACATCTGCCGATCCTAGTTACAATCCTGAAAATGACAAAACCCCACTTAATTGAGCAAAATGAACCTAATGATTTGGTTAGGGATTTAAGTCCTTCAAAGCAACAGGCTGATGAGCTATTAGGATCTAGGTTGCAACAGTGGAATTTGCTGGGAAAAACCATGAGGATTTCTGTCTTTAGAAACCGAAATGAAAAGTTTGCTGATTATTATGAAATGGAAGGTTCTCTTTGTGTCTGCAAAGATGTAAATTGATTGATGGATGAACTAGGATTTCAACACAATCCTGAAGAATGGAGATTATTCATTGATTCTTCTAAACTCAGTTTAAAAGCAATTTTGCTACACAATGGTAATATCAAACCATTGGTCCCAGTGGCTATGAAAGAAACCCATGATAGTATATCATTGCTATTAAAAGCCTTAAACTATAAGAAATATTGTTAGAAAATCTGTGGCAATTTAAAGGTAATCGCTTTGTTTCTTGGACTACAGGGTAGTTTTACTAAGTATTGTTTTTCATGTGTTTATGGAAGAGTCGAGCAGTACATCATTATATTGTAAAGAAATTGCCCATCAGAGAAGAATACGTTACCAGGAAACTCAACATCAAATGCACACCTTTAGTGAAACTTCAAATGGTACTTCTCCCGTCTTTGCACATTAAGTTGGGTCTAATGAAACATTTTGTAAAAGCTCTGGACAAAAATAGTGAAGGTTCCGAGTACTTAAAAAGTCAGTTTCCAAAAATTAGTGATGCAAAGTTGGAGGCGGGTGTATTTGTAGGCCCCAAATTAGAAGCTTTTTAAAGGATGAAATCTTTGAAACTAACCTTAATGCCACTGAATTAGCTGCATGGAAATCCCTCAGAGCTGTTGTTAGCAGGTTTTTAGGGAATAAAGTAGAGAGCTATAAAGAGTTTATAGAAGAATCAATGCATAACTATCAAAAGTTAGAATGCCGAATGTTGCTTGCCGAATGTTATAAAGTTGCCATTTAGGTCTTACTATGTGGAAAACTAGTACTCTCCAAATGGTATATATAGTGATGATCTTTGATAATGATCTTTCCATATACAGACGACTCTCGCTTTACCAGGATTGGATTAACCGAGACACTTCACGATTTCAAATTAAAAAAAATAAATAAATAAATCAACCAGAAATCATAAAATTCAAGTAATAAATAGAATAGGTACAAACAGATGTTTTCCAACTTGTAAATAAGCGACAAGCGGCATTATAAGTCATCATTGGGAGATTACCCAGTGTACCTATTATCTTGCAACCCCCACTGTCTTCACACTTGCTGCTCAAAAAAAAAAAAAACTAGAGAGAACAAATGTTTAGTTTGTTTTAGTGCATTGTGTCGTTTGTTGTGTTCCATTGCACCAAAAAAAAGACATTTTGTTTCGTTATTTGTCGGGGATGTTAATTTTTTTTTATAGTAAAAATTTTTATTTTGTTTTAGAAATCGCAAAAAAAATGCAAAATAGTTGTGCTTTCAGTTAAACAAAAACTTGAAATTATTCAAAAGTTTGAAAATGGTGCATCTGTTAAATCTCTAATGAACCATTATAATGTTGGTGACCAAATCATACACAATATTGTAAAAAATATAGGAAAGCTATAGACTTAAAATCGATATCACAAAAAATAAAGGGACGCATCATATTGGACACACAATAGTGCGTGGTAAGTCTTTTTGTTTTTTATCTATCACCATATTTTTTTTTACATAGGTTGCTGAACATTTTTCAATACAAGTCCCGGACTTACGCAACTACCGATTTACGTAAATTTTTTTTCACTCAAATATTTTTTTTTTAGGACTGTAAAATTTTTAACAAACAAACAAAACAAAAAAAATAAAATAAGCAATCAATAACAACGAACACAGCACGCACAAATTGCACAAGTGAGATACAGAGTAACAAGCAAAATAAATAGGAAAGAAGAGAAAATACAATTTATTTATGTTTTTTTTTTTTTTTTTTTTATATATATATATATATATATATATATATATATATATATATATGACTGAAGATTTCAGTGAAGGGGACAAACATTTCACCATAATAATGTAAAAATGCACAGAATTCCAGCTATCGGTATTTTTGCAAATGCAATAAGATATAGTTTACTGCCCGTTTATAATTAGATGCATGAACAGAAAAGCCCAATAACACAGAAATCTCCAGAAATGTGCTTTAGCAAAATGTAAGCTCGCGCATTATTATTATTATTATTATTATTATTATCCATATGATGCAAGGAAGCCTGAGGCTTATGCTGCACCAGGGAAAAAAAAAAGAAAAAAAAAAAAAAAGTTCCCGAGTAACCCTGAGAGAGAGAGAGAGAGAGAGAGAGAGAGAGAGAGAGAGAGAGAGAGAGAGAGAGAGAGAGAGAGAGAGAGAGAGAGAGAGTCAAAAGTAGAAGGGAATCACCAAGAAAGAGAAGAATGATGATATCCAGCTCAGGACCCTGGGGGTGCCAAGCCCATACTCACCAGATGTGAGCCCCCGGGGATAAAATGATGATAATAGTGAGTTCTTTACTAGACAGCATAGAAGTTCTTTACAGAAAATTTGATTTTGACCGTTATCATGGTGCCGACTAAGAGAATAAGTGACAGTGGTACTGGTAAATCTACCAAGAAAAGGAAAGCAATCGATTTGGATCAAAAAATTAAATTAATAAGGATGTATGAAAATGGTCGAACACTAACAAGTATCGCACTGAATTCAGATTTGTCAATAATAATATAGTAGCAATATGTTATTAGTCATTGCCGAGTTATGTAAAACTCAACTAAGTAAGAAGTCCTAGAACATATCTCTTACGTATGTCGGGACTTCTGTATTTTTGGATTAACTGGGAAATCGATTATCTGGGATTTGTTTTTTACCATCTATCCCGGAAAATTGAGAGTCTACCGTATATAATGTGGTTCTGTTTTCATTCTGTGTTTAATCTTAATTTTACCTTTGATGTAATTTTTAATTTCAATTTTTTTTTGTGGATGTTTTATTTTTATTATATTCTATTTTTACTTTATTTCTGTTTTTGTTTAATTTTATCCGCATCTAACATTTAAGTTCACATGTGATATACCCAGCATAGTCTATTCAGAGTTGGTATCTAAAGTAATGGGCTCATGACTTGGGATATACCAGAACCACCACTGATCCCTATTTATTGCTTTCTTTCTTTCTGTACTGTTACTTCCTTTTATATCTCAACTATTAGGGCACCAGAGTGAGTGAAATACTATATATTCTTAAAACAATCTCCTTTTCAATGTTCAGTCAGGTCTACAGTATTAACTTCACAACCTATTATCTTCTTGCCTATGGCTGGGTTTTATCACATGTGACTTTAATTGACACACGCACGCGCACACACACGACTACTTTACTCTTGCTCTGGACTATTTATACAATTCCAAATTGTATAAACTGTATAAATTTGTTTATACAAATTTATTGAATTCCAAACAAAAGTCTTTTTCCACTTGAGTATATTGTGCTGGGACTATTGTTCGCTTTTATTCAAGGTTTGCATGACTTGGTATTTGTGATGTGTCTGCTTGATGATAGTAAGTTTTACTTTGCTTTTTATTTTATTTCTCTTTATATTTTAGAATTCATCTTCTGTCTGGTGTTCTGTTGACTCAGCAGAGAATCAGATAGAAGATGAATAATCTATGTGTACACAATAATGTTACAATTATTTGGTATCCACATGGCCTAACCATTAATATCCATTTTCCAAAATTTTAACTTATTTCATATATATTATTGCCTGCATAGAGATTATTACAGAAACATAGGACCTGCATATTACTGCCTTTCCTCTCACTCTTGATGGTTAAACCTTGAAAAACTTATTTAGATTGGGCAGTTTACAGCAATATACCATGGGTGTGAGGTGTGTATATAACTGACGTTTCAACAGTTTCTTTAAATTCACTTGTATATATATGTTTCATTCAAAAAAATCTCTTCCAACCGCTATATTGTACAGTATATATACAGGAACTCCCCGACTTACGTAAGGGTTGCATTCTGCGTGACACTACGTAGGTCGAAATTTCCCCCAAACTTTTGCAGCCCTCACAACTCTGCTCACTGAATTGATTGAATCAAAAAAATAAATGTTTTACGAACATGTAAATAGAATTATTTATTGTATTTATTCAATTTTTTACCTCATGCGCAGGAAAAATTACCAAAGCGTGCAATTTAAAAAAATTTCAAAATTATAAAATTACAAAAAAAGAGAGGAAACATAATGTCAGTAAGTTTTACCTCTCGAGCATCATTGCCAGAATCGACATCGTCAGCTGATAAGTAGGCCACTGTGGAAATTTAGAAGGGGTTGGCCGCTCAACTTTATGAAAGAACATGTTAATGGATGACTGGATGGTGGCTTTTTTTTCATTGTAGATTTCTTTGTAGCAAGCAAGCATATCATTCACCCCCTCTGTTAACTTTTAAGAATCATTCGCTGTCGGGATCCATCTTCTCAAACCTCGCCATTGCCGATGCAATTTCACGAAATGCCATTGCCATCTCTCTGGTGATGGAGCGTCTCAGCTCCTCATTTGGTTCATCTTGAGCTTCGTCAGCATTTTCTTCTTTCACTATCACTGCCTGCAAGTCAATAAGTTCTTCATTAGATAATTCCTTCTCTTCTTCCTCTATTAACTCCTCCACATCTTTGGCATCAACCTCCAACTGAAGAAGCTTTGCAACCTTTACAATCTTACCTGTAACTACATATGATTCGTGTTTTTCAAATCCTTCGAAACCTTTTACGTGCCGTGGGCAAATTTTCTTCCATGCACAATTTAAGCAACTTTTAGTAATTTCCGCCCAGGCCTTGTTAATGTTTAAGATGGCATGAGAAGTCGACTGGGCTAGCTAGGTGGGTAAAGTGCCTGCCAAGCAACCCAAAGGTCACAGGTTTGAATTCCGCCTTGGGCTTGGATCAGAGCAGAAAATTCAAAAACCTTGGGAGGTGCAATATGGCCACAGAACCAGATGCAAAAAAAAAAAAAAAAAAAAAAAATGGCATGAGAAATATTGTAAGATTTCCAAAAGTCTCTTATTATCTTCTACTGCAGACAATGCCTGAGCAAATGTTGTGCGTAAATAGCATGCTTTTAAATTCGAAATAACACCGTTATCCATAGGTTAGATGAGTGAAGTCATGTTTGGCAGTAGAAATATGACTCTCACTTTCGAATTGAAATCATCTTGATGCATAGGGTTGACCAGAAGCATTATCTAATAGAGCAAAATCTTGAAAGGAACGTCGCTGTCTTTACAATATTTTTCAACCTCGGGAATGAAGCAGCATTTAAGACAATTCTCAAAGAGAGAGATTGTTATCCATACTCTCTGGTTCGATCATAAATGCACGGGTAGGGCGGCTTTATTGATGCCCTTAAATGCACGAGGATTTCCGGAATGGTATATAAACAGTGGTTTTATTCTGTAATCTCCCGCTGCATATTAGCCCCAAGCAAGAGCATGACCCTATCTTTTGACACCTTGAAACCTAGCATTGTATTTTCCTCTTTGGCAATGTATGTTCGATCCGGCATTTTTTTCCAATACAGAGCAATCTCGTCAACATTAAAAATTTGCTGTGTTGAATAGCCGCCTTCATCAATAATTTTTTCCAACACATCACAAAATTTCTCTGCAGCTGCAGAATCGGCACTGGCAACTTCACTGCATACTTAAAAGTTGTGGAAACCAGCGCGATGCTTGAACCTATGAAACCACCCGTTACTTGCCACGAACTTGGGTTGGGGTTCACCGTATATAGGGTAATTTTTCTTAAAAGAATTTCCTGCCAAATAGTACACTGCGTCGAGCAGTCGTCGATAAGGTACTGCAGAGACTTGCAGGGTTGGGTGGGGGTTGCCTGTATATTATCGTGTGTTGTATTGTATTTTACTATTATTATTGTTCGCCAGTGTTTTCTGATTATTTGTTTATGACTCTAAATTGATTCTAATTACTAACTGCTGAGTTTTTTTTATTTTTTATTTTTATTGAAACCCCAAACACGAGAGGTATTAGAACCGATAGTACTTAGTACCGTGCTTGGGTTGGAGGTTGAGAAGACAAAAGAAGATATTTGTTGACATTACACTTGAACTTCTGTAGACTGTAATTTTCAGGAAATACGTATGAAGGAAGGTTGTTTCAGAAAACGGCAGTTGAATGAATAAATGAGGAAGATGAAAAGTAGGTTCTGTGAGTTTGAAGTTGGACAGTAAATGGATGTTGACTGGTGGTGGCACGTGTTCAAACTCTTTTGAAAGAGAGAGCGGGAATTATAGAAGCCAATTCAGAAGAACAGTGCCCATGGAAGTATCTGTAGAAAAGACATCCAGCAGAAATAGTACGTCTGTGAGACAGCGAGTGAAGAGACTCTGTTAGGGAGGAGTCATTAATTAACCTAACTGCCCTCTTCTGAATGGAATAAAGAAGTCCGAGAGAGGTTTTGGGGGCACCACCCCAGATGTGGGAACAATATTCCATGGTAAGGCAGATTTGTGATTTATACAGAGTGAGCAGCTGTTTGGAAGAAAAATAACACCGAGAGCGAAAGAGAAAACCAAGTTTTTTAGACGCAGAGGAAGCAATAGTAACAGATAAAACTGTACAACGTGTATAAAACTCAAACAGAAAAAAATGTACCTGCTTTATTCAAACAGATAAAACTGTACAACGCAGTATAAACTTGAATACCATCTATACAGATATAACTATGTAGTAGTAGCAGTGGCATGTGATGCAAGAAAGCAAGTGTATGAGCTTATGCAGCATCAGCCAAAAAAAAAAAAAAAAAAAATCACACCGTTCCCTCCAAATGCCTGTCCAGTTCCTCCTTAAATTTATTCAACCTATCAACTTCCACAATTACAGATGGAAGTTTGTTCTAGCAATTAACCACCCGCTGGCTAAAGGCAAATTTCCGCACATCTATTCTACATCTGTCTTTTTTTAATTTGAATTTATGCCCCCTTACGTTCGTAATCTGAACAAGTGGAAGGATCACATCAGAATTCAGCGTGCTCAACCCATTCAAGGCCTTATATACCTCAATCAGATCACCGCGCAGGTGCCTACTCTCCAGCCACTGCAATTTGCAGAACTTAAGCCTCTCTTGGTAAGAGGATCCCTTCAGTCCCCTCACCAATCTTGTTGCCCTTCTCTGTACACGCTCAAGTAAATCTACATCCTTCCTAAAATGAGGCCTCCAGACCTGTACGCAGTACTCAAGGCGTGGCCTGACCATTGCCTTATACAGGGGGATAATCATCTCCTTTTCCCTGGTAGCAAAATTCCTATATATCATTGACAAAACCCCATGACCTGCCCTGGCAGCCTGTCTGCATTGCTCAGAAAACTTCATATCTGACTGCACAATTACTCCCAGGTCTTGTTCATTTTCTACCATCATAAGTGTAGTACCACACAGTTGGTCCGTTTCTCTGGGGATACTTCTACCCATATGTAGTACTTTGCATTTGTCAAGGTTAAACTTCAGTTGCCACTTCGCCCATCTGCCCAAATTATCTAGATCCTGTTGCAGTAGCACACTGTCATTAACAACCCTGCCAAACTTTGTATCATCTGCAAACTTCGACATTAAGCCTGATATACCTTCATCAATATCATTGATAAATATACAAAACAACAGTGGACCTAACAGCGGACCCTGTGGGACTCCACTAATAACATTAGTCCAAGAAGAGCAGCACCCATTGATTACCACCCTCTGTCTTCTCCCACTTAACCATCCTTTTATCTATTGTAGCAACTTACCCTTAATACCATTCTGCTCCAATTTGTACAATAGTCTTCCATGCGCAACAGTGTCAAAAGCTTTCCTGAAATCCAAATATATGATATCAAAATTATTTTTTGCATCCAGTTCCTTTGTAACAACATCATGATATCCTATCAAATTTGTCAGACAAGACTTTCCCTTAACAAACCCATGCTGTGTCTGAATTATTGCTGCAGTCTTGTCTAGACGATCCTGCAATGCATCTTTAACCAGTGACTTCATTATTTTACCCAGAACAGAAGTTAAACTAACTGGTCTGTAATTACCCGTGTCACCCTTCGATCCCCCTTTGTGAATTGGGGATACTTTTGCACATCTCCAGTCCATGGGAAACTCCCGTGAGTCCAAGGACGCTCTCATAATTATGGCTAAGGGTTTGCTTAGTTGCTTTGCCGCCTCCTTTAATATAACTGGATAGATCCCATCCACCCCAGGTGCTTTTCTTATGTTTAACTTCAACAATTTCTCCTCCACTTTGCTTTCAGTTATTCCAAAATCATTAAGTATCCTGCTACAATTTGATAACCTTCTGCCATTTTCAAACCTTAATAACTCCTCATGTGTGAACGTAGATGCAAAATACTCATTCAGTTTGTTTGCTATCTGAGCATGATCATCAACAGTCGAACCATCGATGTCAAGTGGACCAATCAGATTAATCCCCTTCCTTTTAGAGTTTATATAAGTAAAGAAATCCTTGCTGTTTTTCTTAGCATCTTTTGGCAAGGATTTCTCGTAATCTGCCTTCGCCTGCCTAACCTCCTTTGTGACCTGATTACAGACAAGCTTATATCTGCCATAGGCTTCTGTGTCGCTTGATAATTTATATGCATCCCATGCATTTTTCTTCTCTATTAAGAGTCTCATTAGTTCATTAGATAACCATTTAGGCCTAAACCTTGAACAATATTTCTTAATAGGTATGAAACTTTTAGTAGCTTCCACTTTTAATTCCTTGAATTCTTCCCACTTAGAATTTACTGTTGGTAACATCGTCAGTTTATCCCACTGTACAAAATTTAAAAACTTTCGGAGACCACTGTACTCACTTTACGGAAGCAAAAACCCTTTCCTTTACCCCTGATGGTAATTAAATCTTTAAGTAAATCCCACATCAGTACACTGTAATCACTGCCACCTAGTGGTTCCTTTATCTGCAAATTCTTAATACACGAATGATCACTGCTGATAACCAGATCAAGAGTATTACTTTCTCTGGTTGCCTCTCGAACATGCTGCTGCAGAAAACAATCATCCAATAAATCCACAGAGGTCTGACTAGTGTGTGAGTGACCAACCCACAAGTTCCAGTCAATATCTGGGAAGTTAAAATCCCCCATTATAAGACATTCCGATTTACTAGCCCACTCTATTTCTCTGTACAATTGTTCATTGTACTCATTTGAGTCATTAGGCCTATAACACACTCCTACTCTTATTTTTGCTTTCGCAGTGCTTATGTCACACCAAACTGACTCAACAGTGCACTGTTCATCTCATCCTACTATTTCTACTACTTCTCATCCATGCTACTAGCATGGATGAGAAGTAGTTATTTTGATAAGGAAAATTGATGCTTGTTTATTTACTAGTTATAATGTAAATGCAACATTTTATATTACACATTCAACATATGCACCGAGTGAACACTGAATTATGACCACCCCTATGAAAACTGAATGCAACCTGTTGACCACATGAGGTAGGAGAGTGCGGAGTTAGTCAACCTACATAGCATAGATAAGGTGTCAGTGGTCAGTAGGTAGTAAAATTGGGCATTACTTTTCTTCCAAACAGTTGTTGATTCTGTATAAATTGCAAATCACGCCAACCATGGAATATTGTTCCCACATCTGGGGCGATGCCCCCAAAACCCCTCTCAGGCTTCTAGATTCCATTCAGAAGAGGGCAGTTGGGTTAATTAATGACTCCTCTCTAACAGAGTCTCTCCATTCTCTGTCTCATAGACTGTGTTTCTGCTGTATGCATTTTCTATAGATACTTTCATGGGCACTGTTCTTCTGAATTGGCATCTATAATTTCCACTCTTTCTTTCAAAGCAGTCTTAACTCGTGCCGCAACCAGTCAGCCTCCTTTTACTATC
Source organism: Mastigoproctus giganteus (assembly GCF_048544385.1). Taxonomy (NCBI): domain Eukaryota; kingdom Metazoa; phylum Arthropoda; class Arachnida; order Uropygi; family Thelyphonidae; genus Mastigoproctus; species Mastigoproctus giganteus. Next base: position 162,666,099 of record NC_143575.1, read on the forward strand.
CAAGTTTAAACAAAGTTTACTTTGTTTATTATAAGTTATATTTTGTAATCTACAGTAATATACAAAGTTGTTAAAATTAAAGTATCCCTATGTAGAGGGCTCTGGAGCGAGTTCTAAGGCTCATACTGAAAAGAAATTTGGACAACAGGTACAATAAAGAAGGCACTTGCCATTTATTGGGGAAAAAAGTAGTTACAAAATTTATCACTAAATGGCGCTGTGGCAATACAAATCACTTGAACAGTGCTACAATTGTTCAATGTGTCCTCCATTTTATTCAACAGTAGTTTCCATTCGAAGAATAGCATTTTCTACAGCAAAACGTAACATGTCAACTGGAATAGCCAGGATATGACGTCTAATGCTGATCTAATGCTTCAGATCTCTCAAAGTTTGACATCCTTCCCGATACACCTGGTTCTTCAAAAAACCCCACAACCAGAAGTCACATGAGATGAGGTCCGGTGATCGGGGTGATGACCCGTTCGTCTGTAAAGTGTTGCCTTTGGACACAACGGTGGATGTGGGGTGGTGCACCACCTTGCATGAATATGGTATCCTGAAGGCCACCCGCGTTGTTGCAGCTCTGGTTGCGAACATTTTATAAATATCGCTGTCTAGTGACTGAACAGGTGCGGGGGTCCAGTCGGTGTTACCTGTTCAAAAACATATGGCCCAATCATGAATGTGGCCGTAAATCCACACCACACTGTCACTTTTGGAGAAGGCAACGGGACCTCTTGGATAACTCGAGGTGTTTTCTGTTGCCCAAATGTGACAGATGTGCATACTTGCCCATTTAAGCAGAAGTGGGCTTCATCACTCCAAAGGATGTTCCATGGCCAAGTGATATCCACTGTCATTTGAAGAAACTGAAGTGCTTATGTGAATTGAATATCTACATCACCATTCTTTAGCTGCTTTAGCATGTGCATCTTTTAAGGATAGTACCACAACACCTGACACATTACTAGCCTTACAGTGGAATACGGCATGTCTGCTTCACGAGAAACAGCTGGCACACTTGCGCTACCACATGGAGATTGATTTGATAAATCCACAACAGCCATAGCCACATCTTCAACACGAAAGGAGTCCACTCGTTTTCGACCTCTACCTGGTTGAACGCCAAGATGTCCTGTCGCTTCAGATTTTGCAATCATTTTGTGGACATCGCAGACAGTCATAGGTCCATGCCTTATGCGCTTCTGACGCCGGAATTCTCGGATAGCCACAGCTGCATTGTTGTGTTCTGATAGCGCCTTTTCCTGCAACGTTGTTAGCATTGCCGCTGTAGTGCAGGCAAACATCTACTGTATGATTTTGAAGAGACTACATTGCTTTTATACAGTACATAGAGCTGAGTAGTGGTGCTGTGGCAATAACTTACGATTATGCAAATAATGGAAGTTATTTGCATAATCGTAACCGAGATGGTTACGCACCATACAGTGACAAATTTTGTAACTATAATTCCCCCTCCCCCAATAAATGCAAAGCGCATTCTTTATTGTACCTGTTTTCCAAATTTCACTACATAGGGATACTTTAATTTTAACAACCCTGTACTTATGTAAATCTAAGCAGACACCATTACAGAATTTTTAGTGCAAGCCCCCTGGAACACTTTTGCGAATCCCTGGGGGTTCACGAAATTTGTACTTCAGTACCTTACTGATTAACAAAATTATATATGTGATAATCGGAAGAATATTTTCCACATTTTAGCAAAATAAAAATCAATTTGTGCTTATGTGCATAGCTTAATCAATACTGTAATATATGTACATGTTAACTAACTGATATTTTTGTTAACTATCCCCCCCCCCCCCCCCCCGGTTGTAAAATTTAAAACAGTAAAAAAGATAAGCAATCATAATAAAGAACATGACACGCAGAATTGCAACTAACACGATACATGCAAGTGAGATATGGAGTAACAGATTTACATAGCTTAAAATATAGGAATGAAGAGAAGATTCTGAAAATTTGTTTTTTATATGATCGAAGATTGCACGAAAGAGGAAACACATTCCAGCTATTGGTATTATCGCAAATGCAATAAGATCCAGTTTACTACCCTTTTATAATCCATTGCACTAAAAGCCCAAAAAACTTGTAACTGCAAATTGTTTTTATTGAGTTATGGTCATGACCTCAAGTGTGCTTTAGAAAAATATCACAATAGCATTCAAAATTGATTCTTATAACTGAACATATGATAACAATGAAAGTGTAGTAGCGTATTTTAATGATTTGAATTGGTTTTTTGAAATTTAATTGTATAAAGCAGCTGATTCTGCTAACCAGTTATCATTTAACTGGCACCTGCTTATTTCACTTTATGGTGGGCTTATGATTATCTCTGACCGGACCATGTAATACTTCCTCTCAGCTAATAGCAACTTTTGTAAATGTGTTGACTGCGTGTTTTGTTTTTGCCTCCTTTAGTTAAAGTTGTTTTTTATGTTGTGCTTATTTGACATAAATTTACTGTATTGAATTCTTGTATGTACAACATTGTGTAAACTGATAATCACCTTTTTAGAGAGATATGTAGAGAAAATTTCAACTTCCGAGGTCTTGGAATGAATTACTAAAAAAACAATTTGTTATTGGTTCACATTACGATATTTCCATGATGATTATACAGTGGACCCCTGGTTTGCAATATTAATTACGGATTAATATTGTAAAGTGGGGATCCATTGTATTTCTTGGTTGCTATGAAAAGTCTAGTAACTTTGATTATTTCCTGAATACTTCCCATTTAGAATTTGCTGTTCATAACGTCATAAGTTGGTCCCATTGCACACAATTTAAAAACTGTCCGAGACCTCTGTAGTTACCCTTACGAAAGTAAAAGTCTTACCCTTTACAGTAGTTTTGTCTTTAATTAAATTTTGCATTAGTACACTGTTGATCGCTGCCACCGTTGGGTTTTTTACCTGTAGATTCTTAATGCACGAAGAATCACTGCTAATAATCAGATCAAGAGTATTGCTTCCTCTTTTTTCCTCTCTAACATGCTGCTGTAGAAAACAGTCATCCAAGAAATCTGAAAAAGTTTGCTAGAGTGCAAGTGATCAACCCACAAATTCCAGTCAACATAAAGTCAAAATCCCCCATTATGAGACATTCTCAACATTGTATTTGTCACCCAAGACAACTGGATGTACTGCCTTAGATTTAATATTCTTCTTAGCCGAAAGCATAACCCCTCCATCTCTCCTGCCCTGTCTCTCCTTCCTGTATACATTATACTCTCCATATTCAAATTCAGCATCACTTATGTCTGAGTGACACCACGTCCCCTCTGTTCCTACAATGTCTGCATTCCATGGCTTAATCAGTACTTCAAGTTCATCAGATTTATTTACAATGTTCCTAGCATTAATTTACATGCAAGTATGCATACATGAGTTCTTACTGTTAGTTACAGAGGCACCTCCATAGCCAAGTGGGCAGGAGCAGCAGTGCGTAGCACACGCTTCTTGATTAGACCGGGGTTCGAGCCCGTGACCACCAAATACGGGGGATGCAGAAAGGTCAGGGAATGACCACCGCATATTCCCAGAGCAATATGGTCTTAGTTGCTAGTGCTTCTAAAAACCAAATAACAACAACAACAACTGTTAGTTTACACATCCCATGTATTCATTTGTTCCATGACGACCAGCAGGGCCTGAAATTCCAAACACTTTGCTTTCCAGGCTACTGCATGTAACAATAGTAGCAATGCAAGAATCATTTTTACTTCTGCCTGTTGCTCTAGTTAAACTATTAGTCTGTGTGTCTCCTCCCCACCCCAAGCAAGCAGTTTTCTGTCTTGCCTATCGCTGCCTTGCTAGCATTAGCAAATATTCTTGCATCCCTTCTATTGAAGTTTATTCCATTCCCATATAAACAGTTTCTCCTGTTAAAAAGCACAGACTACGCTAAGAAAAATTCTATCCCATGAGTCTTGCACATGCTCTCCATGACCGAATTGATTGATAAGGCTCTCAACGTATATATAGGTTTGGCACATCGGGTCATTCTGAATCATTACAACCTCTGTGTACTTGGATGGACGAATACAAATTTGAAATTTTTGGATTCAAGCATTGAGTTTATATGAGATCAACTGAATCAAAAATGGTGCCATATTGTTTAGTTCCTACAGTCAACAATGGTAGTGGGTCCGTCATGATCTGGGGCTGCTTCTGTTTTTCTGGAGTTGGTGACATTTTCAGAATTGAAGGAATTTTAGGAAAATAAGACTATAAAAAAGCATTCATGAACATAATGCAATATCTGCTGGGCTCAACTTTGTGGAAGAAATTTTATATTACAGCAAGACAATGACCCAAGCACAGCTCTAAGCTATGTAGGAATTTTCTAGCAACTAAACAACAGGAGGAGGTATTGTAAATTATAGTGGCCACTCCATTTGCCTGACTTAAACCCAAATAGGGCTTTTTTGGAATCATCTAGACCAGTGTTTCTCAACGTTTCCGTTGCTGCAGCACACTACTATACTCATATAGGAAGTTATTTCTGTTTTTTTTTTTTTTTTTTTAGTTGTTGGCACATTGGCTTCTGTAGCCATAATGCACCTCCCAAAGTTTTTGCATTTTTCTCTGATCCAAGCCTGAGGCGGGATTCAAACCCGCGACCTTTGGGTTGCCAGGCAGGCACTTTACCCACCTGGCTAGCCTGGTCAGCTTATTTCTGTTGGGTATATTTAATAATACACTTATTATTTGTATAGTATAGGTGAACAAATATAATACACTACTAGTAATCAAAACGTGACGTCACGTTGACCACCAGAAGGCACTCAGATCAGTGCAGCATAAATAAATGAATTTTTTGTTTTAGTTAATTTTTATTATAAAGCTTGGATTTATTAATTTTCATTTTCTGTGGCACACTTGAAGCATACTCGTGGCACACAAGTTGAGAAACACTGATCTAGATAATCAAGTCTGTGAAGTCTGCCCACCTTCACCAAATTTATGGGGAACTTTGCAGATTGCTTGGAATAATGTTAGTGAAGACAGTGTTATAAAATTAATTGCCAGAATGCTATGCATGTGTAAGGTAGTGATAAAATGTCACGTAGGATATTTTTATGAAAAGTCAGTTTAGTTGTTAATATTAGTCACTTCAATCATTTTTGCTGTAATTTTTTCAATGCTTAATAAAAAAAAAAAACTCTTAAAATGCTTTGTAGTGTTTTGTTTTTTTATATTAAACCTTATATTGCCATGGCCTTATATTTGACATTTCAAAAAAATTAATGAAACTGTTGTCATACACTGCAATTCCAAACTTTTAGGCAGGTGTGTATCTTGGTTGCAGTTGCAGTTATTTTTCCTGCTTATCAGCTGAAGTGATTCCAATTATCCATGTGAAAATAATTATACAAAATATTTTAAATCTCAGCCTTGTCAGAACCAATAATATCAGGTCACTCATCATAAGTCAGCTTGTGTTGTCCAACACAAAGTATAGTTATGATCTGGAGAATGTGATCACATTACAGCAATTCAAAATTGATAAAATGTCATAGTACAGATAGTTCTCGACTTTGAGTTAATTCGTTCATAGCGCGCGCTCTTAAAGCAGTAATTTATTTCCCATAGAACGTTCTCAACAATGAAATTAGTTAGCTAATTAGTTTTGTTTAAACAATGATTAATTTATCCAAAGGAATGAAAACATAGCCTGTAAAATCAAGCAAATTATAATAATAGAGGAATTATTTATGACTTACAAATGTTAAAGAATCTTTATTCTTCATCATTATTGACTAAATGCACACTTGTTGATCACTCATTATTGGCTTGGCACTCATTGGTTTGTTGTACAAGGCGGCATCTTCTTCAGTAATGTTTCAAGAAGCATTTTTTAACGGCACACACAAATTGCAACTAACACCATTCGCGTGGAGTAACAAGTTTATAAAGCATAAAAAAAAATGAAGAGAAGATTCTGAAAATTTATTTGTTTTTTATACGATTGAAGATTTCAGTAAAGGGGAAACACATTTCACCATAATAGCGTAAAAAACCACACAATTCCAGCTGTCGGTATTTTCCCAAATGCAATAAGATCGAGTTTACTACCCGTTTATAATAGATTGCACTAACAGAAAAGCTCAATAAACTGGAAAGTACAAATTGTTTTTATTGTTTTATGGTCGTGACCTCCAGAAATATGCTTTAGAAAAATATCACAAAGGCATGTAAAATTGATTCTTATAACGGAACATATGATAACAATGAAAGTGTAGTGCATTTTAATGATTTGAATTGGTAACTAATACAATTTATAAACCACACTCGTGACCTTAAAAATTACTTTTTAGAGAGATAAATAGCTTAGTTATACAGGGAAAATTTCAATGTCTGAGATCTTGAAACAGATTACCAAAAAACAATGTGTTATTCAGTTCACATTACGATATTTTAACGATACGATGGTGTCACTGGAACTGATTAATATCGTGAAGTGGAGTACACCGTATTGTATAGCTACGCACATGGTTTGGAATGCGGTATTTATGAATGTTTAACGTTCATATTTTCGATTTTGTTGATACTTGGGGAAAAAAACTAAACTCGTAAAGCGAGAACTGCCTGTATTAGTAATGTAGTAATGACCATATGATGCAAGGAGGCCTAAAGCTTATGCTGCACCACCCAAAAAAAAGGAAAAGAAAGGGGAGAAAAAAAAAATTTTTTTTTTATTTAAAAGTAAAGCGGGGAAAAAAAAAGGTAAAATAATAATAATAAAAAACTAGGGGGCTTTGCTCGCCATCTCTCGTGCACGCTTTTCTATGTAAAATGTGGTTGACGGAGTAAGTCAAATTTTTCTACGTAAAAGACTGCCTGTTAAAACGCACTGATCAATATCTAATCAGGAAATGACCTATGTAATTATTTACCAGTGTATTTGTAGTGACATAATTGCCCTGCCCACTTGTACCATGTGATCTGCACTCCTCTTCTCCCATTGGCTACCCCACCACACAGCATTCTCAAGGTTGAATAAATATCACTATGTAATTATTTACCTGCTTTTACATAGGTCACTTAGGAAACAGCCTTTTGCTTTGGGTTCCATAGTGCATGAGGAATATTGCTGCATCCAAAAGACCAGGACTAAACTATTTACAAAATACTAAACTATTTACAAATATACAAACTATATCTGGAAGATGGGTCCCTTCTTATTAATATACAAAAAACATTACAATGGAACATCAAATGATGCCGGGCATGGTCATGTATTAGACAGTGAAGCATGTTCACGAGGTTGGTAAACTTTATGGAGATAGTTGTCTTGCAGTGCAGTGAACGTTGGCATGTGTCAACCACATACATGCTCTACATTGTCAACAGCAAGCGTCTGATTCTGGTGCCTCCATAGCCAGATGGGCAGGAGCAGCAGTGCATAGCACACGCTTCTTGATTAGACTGGGGTTCGAGCCCGTGACCACCAAATATAGATGATTCAGAAAGGTCAGGGAATGACCACCGCATATCCCCAGAGCAATATGACCTTAGTTGCTAATGCTCCTAAAAACCAAATAACAAACAAACAGCGTCTGATTCTGCCCAGTTAATCATTTTGTGTTTCTTCCATTTATTGATCACAAATCTCATGCACGTGCTTCCCTGTCTAATACATAACCACGCCTGGCATCATTTTATGTTCCATTGTAACGTTTTTTGTATATTAATGTCAGCTGATGAAAGGACCCATCATCCCAATATAGTAGAGGTATGATTCTAAATAGTTTAGTTTTCTGTAAATATTTGTATACTTTTGTATTGTATAACATTATTATTTGAGTAATAATAACATTATACTAATTTTTTTTTTTGTCCTCGCTTTTTCTCATTATATATGGGGTCAGCGTTTTTATTGTTTTGGCATGAAATTTTTGCGGCCATTATACTAATATTTATACTGATACCATTATACTGATAGCTTGGGGGGATACAAAGACTAATAGATTGACAGTAGCCACTAGCAGAGGTGAAAGAGATTCTTGCACTGCTTCTATTAGAATGAGCAGAAGCCTGAAAAACAAGATGCATGATATTTCAGAGACTGCTGGGAGCCATTGCGGTACAAGTAAACACATGGGTTGTGTTAGGGTAGCTAAGAATAGAAACAGGTGCAGGTATACTTGCGTGTACACCAATGCTAGGAGTTTAGTAAACAAACTTGATGAATTTGAGGTATTACTCAAAACATCAAAGGCAGATATTGTTGGGATATCAGAGACGTGGTGTCACACAGATATAAGGGATGCAGAACTGGAATTTGGGGAGTACAACGTCTACAGAAAGGATAGACAGGATAGGAAGGGGGGAAGGGTTATGCTATTAGTTAAGAAACACATAAAAACCAAGGAAGTGAAGCCAGTCGACATCGCTGGACAGTGCAGTGTTGAGTCAGTTTGGTGTGACATAAGCATTGGGAGATCAAAATTGAGAGTAGGAGTGTGCTATAGGCCTAATGACTCTGATGAGTATAATAAGAAACTGTACTGGGAAATAGAGCGGGCCAGTAAATTAGAGAGCCTTATAATGAGAGATTTTAATTTCCCAGATATTGACTGGAATTTGGGGGCTGGTCACTCACACACTAGCAAGGCTTTTGTGGATTTATTGGATGATTGTTTTCTACATCAGCATGTTCGGGAGGCAACTAGAGGGAGTAATATTCTTGATTTGATTATCAGCAGTGATTCTTCATGCATTAAGAATCTTCAGATAAATGAACCACTAGGTGGCAGTGATCACAGTGTGCTGAAGTGGGATTTACTCAAAGAGGTAACTACCATTAGGGGTAAAGGGAAGGTTTATTGCTTCCGTAAAGGCGACTACGATGGACTGAGACAGTATTTAAATTCTCATCAGTGGACAGTATTTAAATTCTCAGTATTTAAATCATCATCAGTGGGACCAACTGATGATGTTACCAACAGCAAATTCAAAATGGGAAGCATTCAAAGAACTTATCTTGGAAGCTACTAGGCTTTACATACCAACTACGAAATATTGTTCAAGGTTTAGGCCAAAATGGATGTCAGATGAACTAATGAGGCATATGGCAGAGAAGAAAAATGCATGGGATACTTACAAATTAACACATGACACAGAAGCCTATGATAGATACAAGTTGATATGCAACCAAGTTACAAAGGAGGTTAGGCAGGCGAAGGCAGATTACGAGAAATCCTTGGCAAGGGATGCAAAGAAAAACAGCAAAGAGTTCTTTACTTATGTAAACTCTAGAAGGAAGGGGATGAATCATATTGGTCCACTTGATATTGATCGGTAAAACTGTTGATGATCCTGCTCAGGTAGCTGACAAACTAAATGAATATTTTGCATCGACATTCACACATGAGGAGTTATTCAGCGAGGGAAATGCCAGAGGGGTATTCAGCTCTAGCAGTAAGCTACACAATCTTGAAATAACTGGGAGTAAAGTGGAGGAGAAATTGTTGAAGATAAACACAAGAAAGGCACCTGGGGTGGATGGGATCTATCCAGTTATATTAAAGGAGGCAGCAAAAGAAGTAAGCAGACCCTTAGCCATAATTATGAGAGCTTCCTTGGACTCAGGGGAGGTACCCATAGACTGGAAATGTGCAAATGTGACCCCAATTCACAAAGGAGGAACAAAGGCTGACACAAGTAATTATAGACCTGTGAGCTTAACTTCTGTTGCAGGAAAATTAATGGAGGCACTGGTTAAAGAAGCACTACAGGATCATTTAGACAAGACTTCAGTTATAGCTCGGACACAGCATGGTTTTGTTAAGGGGAAGTCTTGCCTGACCAATTTGATTGGATACTATGATGCAGTCACAAAAGAACTGGATGCAGGGAATAGCTTTGATATATATACTTGGATCTTAGAAAGGCTTTTGATACTGTTGCACATGGAAGACTGCTACACAAATTGGAGCAGTGTGACATTGGAGGCAAATTGCTGCTATGGATAAAGGGGTGGTTGAGGGGGAGAAGACAGAGAGTGGTAATCAATGGACACTGCTCATCGTGGACTAATGTTATTAGTGGAGTCCCTCAGGGCTCAGTGTTGGGTCCATTATTGTTTTCTGTATTTATAAATGATATTGATGATGGTATATCAGGCTTAATGTCCAAGTTTGCAGACGATACAAAGGTTGGCAGGGTTGTCAAGGACACTACTGACACTATGCTGCTGCAACAGGATCTGGAAAGGTTGAGCAGATGGGCTGAGAGGTGGCAAATGAAGTTTAACATTGACAAATGGAAAGTACTACACATGGGAAACAGCAACCCCAGAGCAACGTATCAAATCTGTGGTACTACACTGACAGTGGTAGAGAATGAAAGGGACTTGGGGGTGGTTGTGCAGGCAGATATGAAGTTCTCTGAGCAGTGCAGATGGGCTGCAAGAGTAGCTCATGGAGTATTGTCAGTGATATACAGGAATTTTTCCAGCAGGGATAAGGAGGTGATTATTCCCTTGTATAAGGCAATGGTCAGGCCACACCTAGAGTACTGTATACAGGTCTGGAGGCCTCATTTCAAGAAGGATGTAGAGCTGCTGGAACGAGTACAGAGAAGGGCAACAAGATTAGTGAATGGAACAAAGGGGTGCTCTTACGAAGAAAGGCTTAAGTTTTGCAAATTACAGTGTCTGGAGACTAGGCACCAGCGAGGTGATCTGATAGAGGTGTATAAAGCCTTGAATGGTTTGAGCATGCTCAATGCTGATGGGATTCTTCCTCTAGCTCAGAATCATCACCTGAGAAGGCATAAATTCAAATTGAGGAAAGACAGATGTAGGATAGACGTACGGAAATTGGCCTTTAGCCAGCAGGTGGTTGGTTGGTGGAACAGACTTCCATCCCTTGTCGTGGAGGTTGATAGCCTAAATAAGTTTAAGGCTCAGCTGGACAGGTATTTTGAACGAACAGAGGGGTGAAGTGGAAGTGGGTTTTTTTTTGACTGATGTTGCATAAGCTTGCTTTCTTGCATCAAATGCCTCTACTAATGCTAATGCTAATATACTAACATAATAAAGCACTGATCGAAATATAATCAGGAAATGACTTATAAAAATGGCACCTCCATAGACAGGTGGACAACAGCAGCAGTGCATAGCACATGCTTCTTGATTAGACCGTGGTTCAAGCCCGTGCCCACCAAATACGGAGGATGCGGAAGGTCAGGGAATGACCACCACATATCCCCGGAGCAATATGGCCTTAGTTGCTAATGCTCCTAAAAAACCAAAACAACAACAACAAACAACTTATATAATTATTTACCTGTGCATTTGTAGTGACATAATTGCCCCACTCTCTTCTCCCATTGGCTTGAATAAATATCAATAGGAGGAAAACCTATTTAATGCATACAGAGATTTCAATAAAGTAAATAATAAAAGAAAAGGAATTAAGACAACCTATGCATTTCCCTACCTCCCGTAACTATCCAGCTGACTTTTGAATTTCACCAAACTGTCGGCATCTACCTCCCATGTAGGTAACTTATTCTAGTAATTTATAACTCGCTGGCTAAAATAAAACTTCCTCCAGTGCAGTCTAAATATCTCCCCTGTAACTTGAATTTATGAACCCTAGTTCTAGAATCATTTATAACCGTGCAAATTTCATCCTCATTTATTTTAGTTTTGTCTCTCAGAGCCTTAAACACGTCAATCAAGTCTTCTCTAAGGTGCCTAGTTTCCAAGCTGTGCAACCTCACATATTCAAAGTCTTTCCTCATATGGACACCTTTTGCCAATCTCACCAGGTAGGTTACCCATCTTTGGACCCTTTCAAGAAGCACAGTCTGTTTTTTAGGTGCAGTCTCCATACTTGAACACAGTATTCCAAGTATGGTCTAACAATTGCCTTATATAATGGGATTACAACATCCTTATCTCTACTCGCAAATGTCTGATGAATCAACAATAGGACACCATAGGCCTTTCTTGCAACCTGTCTACAATGCTTGGAGAACTTCATGTCTGACTGTATTGTAATTCCCAAGTCCCTCTTTTCCACTACTGACTTTAGTTCAACTCCACCAAGTGTATAAGTTCTTTTGGGGTTACTGTTCCTCAAGTATAAGACTTTGCTGGATTAAAGCAAAGCTGCCACTTTTCTTACCATCCCTGAAGTCTACTAGGTCACTCTGAAAAAGCTCTACTTGCTGGTGATCATTAACTACTCTGCCAGCCTTGACATCACATCCTCTATCCCTTCAATGTCATTTAAGAAAATCAAAAAGAACAGTGGTCCCGAATACTGATCCCTGAGGAGCCCCACTTCTTATATTAACCCAATCTGAGGAATACCCATTTGGCACAACCCTCTGACTCTTGCCCTGAAGTCATCCTGCTATCCATCTAAGGATTTTCCTTGTGATTCCAATCTGTTCCAGCTTATAAAGTAACCGTTCATTTGGGACTGAGTCAAATGCTTTGCTGAAATCTAAATGAACAGTGTTGAAATTATTCCCTAAATCCAGATCATGAGTGACCCTGTCAAAATAACTAACCAGATTTGTTAAACATGATTTTCCCTTTTACAATAGGCGCAATATGGTCATAGCAGCCCTTGCGCCAATAAATCCCACTCCAACTCCCTTTTACAAAATATTATTGCGTATCCCTCAGAGTTCCACTTCCATCTAAATAATCCTGAATTCCAAACTTGATCATTGCCTCCCTCCATGATTTTCCCTACTGGTGAAGTTAGCCTGAATGGTCAGTAATTTCCCATACTCTCTTAGAACTGCCTTTATGTATTGGAGATACTTAAGCACTTTTCCAATCCAATGGAATCTCTCTCCCGAGTCCAGTGATGCTCTCATAATTAGCCTCAATGGTTCAATGCACTCACTGGCCACCGCTCTTAAAATTATAGGGGATATGCCAGGAACCTTACTCGCCTGTATGCTCGAAAGTTTTTCCTTAAATAATTGCGAAATTTCAGTATCATTAATTACATATTTTTCAACTTCACTCTCGTAATTTTTCATTGACATAAAGGGTTTTTCTTCCGTAAATATCGATGCAAAGTACCTGTTGAGTTCCTCTGCAACATCAGCTGGGGTATCTAATAATATCCCACATCCATCACGGGTCCAATCTGGTTTGCCCTCCTCTTCTTCACATTTATTTATGGAAAGAATTCCTTATCCCCTCTCTTTGCCAGCGATTTCTCATAATGTGCCCTTGCCAGCCTAACCTTTCTTGTGGCACTATTACAGATCAATTTCTTGAGACTTCAGTACTTTTTATTGCTCTAACTTTTCCATGCCATCTTTTTCTGCTCAAGTAATCTGGCAACTTCATTATTCATCCAACATATAATCCTCCTCATTGAATATTTTTTTCATGATATATACACACATTGAATGCTTCTGTGATTAATACTTTAAAGGTATACCATAATTCAGTTATATTCATTCTCTGTGAGATATCTATCCAGTTAGAGGCCATGTAGCACCTTAAGCCATCATAATTTCATTTCCTGAAATTATAACCCATTCCTTTGCCTTTAACTGCTGCTATCCCTCTCTCTCTTTTCATCGTCCGCCGAAGAACTGTGTGATCACTTTCTGCTACTCGTTTCTGTACTGTTAGCCCTATCATGTTATCCGATTCATGGGTAATGATCAGGTGTAGCATTAGCATTAGTTGAGGCATATGATGCGAGAAAGCAAGCTTATAGAGCATCAGCCAAAAATAAAAAAAAAAAACCTTCCCATTTCACCCATCCGGTCACTCCAAATGTTTGCCTAGTTCAGCCTTAAATTTATTTAAGCTATCAATTTCCACAACAACAGATGGAAGTCTGTTCCAGCAATCAACTACCTGCTGGCTAAAGGCAAACTCCGCACATCTGTTCTACAGCTGTCTTTCCTCAATTTGAATCTATGCCCCCTCAGGTTCTTAATCTCAGCAAGTGGAAGTATCGCATCAGCATTTAGTCTGCTCAAACCATTCAAGGATGCATACACCTCAGTCAGATTGCCTAGCATGTCCCCTCGACGAGGGTACCTGTACGTGGTGAGGGGACCTCCCAGTGATGCTGCTGGACTTCCAGACTAGCATCACTGGGATCTAACGCCCATACCTTGGTTCCAGGGCTACATCATTGGAATCCGTCGTGTGCAGCCGTGCGCTGCGACCCGTGGACTTCGGAAAGGGGGATCCTGGTGGTTGAGGGGCCCAGCCTTAATACACCACTTTGGCCCCTGCTTCGACAAGACGGGTGGTCCCGGACCGGCTCGACTGGGATTAATCGGCGGGTGGTTTTATACTGCTAGGGTCAACTGCGTTCCAATAAGTCTCCCTCCCTTTGGTCCTGGGATGGGATAAAGACTTATTGGTAACGTGGGTATGGTGTTCTAAGCGAACTCGGCGTCCCATTAGTGTACGCAGTACCTGCTAGTTCACGAGTGAGCGTCCCCTCGTAGGGCTCCGTGGTGGGTGAGGTACTTAGGCATCAGACATTTTTTCTTTACTCATATGAGTAATTTAAATTCTTCTTCTGGGGCCCCAACAAGGCCCCTACCTAATCGATCGTCAGATGAGAGTGAAAGCAATTCAGCTAAAAGAGCCAGAACTGAGGAGAAAACAACATCTGTGACACCTCTTTTCCTCATTCTTCATTCCACCCGAGAGCAGTCACTTGGGAAAATGTCACCTTTCTTTATCCAGAAAGGATTAGAACGGATGGCAGGTTCACCCAAATCTGTAAAACAGCTGCGTTCTGGAGATATTCTAATAGAAGCATCAAATATAAATCAAGCTGAAAAATTTTTGAAAGCCACATCTATAGGGGGAATACCCATCATCACAACCCCTCACAAAACTTTGAACTCTTCAAGAGGTGTGATATCAGAGTGGGATCTTCTTCACGTTTCTGAAGAAGAGATCTGCTCTGAATTAAAAGATCAAGGAGTGACAGCTGTCAAGAGAATATCAATGCGGAAGGAAGGGAATCTCGTCCCTACCCAAGTTCTCATCCTAACATTTAACACCTCACGGCCTCCTAGTTCCATCAAGACAGGGTATTTAAACTGCCCAGTGAGGATCTACATTCCAAACCCACTGAGATGTTTTAAATGCCAAAAATACGGACACTCACAAACGGCTTGTTGTGGTAACCCTGCCTGTGCTCGATGTGGTGGGAAAGACCACGAGAGCAAGGAATGTTCAGCTTCTAAACCGATCTGTGTAAATTGCCAACAAGATTATCCTGCCTACTCCAGAGCATGCCAGCGGTGGAAGGATGAAAAAGAGATCCAGAAATTGAAAACGGAGCTGAATATCTCCTACCCAGAGGCTAGAAAACGCATTCAACAAATAAATAGCGGGAAACCTTCATATGCCCAGAAGGTTTCTGCGAAGTGTACTATCGGTACGCAGACTGAGATGACTGTACCACCAAGAGAGTCATTCACACCGATTGCCCGCTATTTATTGAGTTCACAAAAGCCCACCAAAAAAACGCAATCAGCTGCCACTCCTATATCCGTACCTCCTAATGCTCCACCACTACCAAAACCAAGCGGTAAAGAGCCAACAGTAATAACAGAAACAATGGATGTCGAGCACAAGGAGGTACCGGATGAATCAGTCTTGAAACTCTTTGCGGAGGAAGAAATGGACACGGAACAGTGTCCATTCTTCCCCAAAAAAGATAAAGCCAAGATTGATAAAAGTAAGCCCTCAGCACTTCGGAAGCCGCCTGATGGACCCACCAAGCCAAAATAATGGCTAAATTCCTACAATGGAATTGTCGTGGATTCCGGCGAAATACTGATGACATCAAGGCCCTCCTGCAAAAGCACGAGCCAGTTTGCTTTTGCTTGCAGGAGACGTATCTAAAAGCAAATGATGATCCCACCATGTATAACATCACAATCTTTCATAAGGATAGAATTGCGGATGGTCCTGCTCATGGAGGAGTGGCTATCCTTGTGAGTAATCAGACCCCATTTCAGCCCTTGCTAATTACAACCAGCATAGAGGCTGTTGCAATTCGCCTTACAGTGGGATTTTTATTAACGGTCTGCTCTATTTATTTGCCACCTGGGACTGACATCTCCCAGGAAGACCTTGATGATCTTGTAACGCAGTTGCCACCCCCTTTCTTACTTCTTGGGGATTTTAATGGACATAGCACCCTGTGAGGTAGTGCTAGTGAGGTAGGACGGGTCATAGAGTGTATGCTCAATGACAATGCCCTTTCCCTTGTAAATACTGGAACAAACACCTTCCACATGCCTACCCGTACGTTTTCTGCCATTGATCTCTCTATCTGCTCCCCTTCTCTACTCCCTTCACTCACTTGGGAAGTGGAGGAGAACCCATACGGAAGTGATCACTTCCCTGTGATAACCTTGTTACACAGTGGGAGACCATGTCTTCCTTTTAGGTTACCACGGTGGAAGTTTGATCAGGCTGATTGGAATGCCTTCCAACATCAGGCAAATTTTGACCTCAGTACAGTCAGTCAGGAGCCTATCAATGACGCAGTAACGTACATCACAGAAATCATTGTCGAAGCAGCTGCGAATGCTGTTCCAAAAACATCTGCCCGGTTTCCACCGTTTCCCAAACCTTTGTGGAATTCACAATGCACAGCAGCAAAAAAGGCACAAAACAAAGCGTGGGGGATATTCCGTCGATATCCTACCACTGTTAATCTAATAGCCTTCGAGCGTGCACGAGCCAAAGCACGCTACATTCGCCGTCAGAGTCAAAAGGAATCATGGATCCGTTTTACATCATCTATTAACCAGGCTACCAATTCTAAGGTAGTCTGGGATAAAATCCGGAAAATGAAGGGAAAATACACATCCCACCCTTCTTCAATCCTAGATTATAATGGATGCGCTATTGCAGATCCAACTGCAATAGCCAATGCTCTTGGGGAAACATTCTCTAACATCTCTGCAACATCTTTGTATTCCCCAGAGTTCCTGGTCCTGAAACATAAACTGGAAAAACAGGCACTTAATTTTAAGTCTAAGAACATCTATCCCTACAATGGGTCGTTCACTATTCAGGAACTGAAAAGAGCCCTCGCCCTTTCCAAAGCAAGTGCTGTTGGACCAGATGGCATCCATTATGAAATGGTTAAACATCTTTCACCAAAATCTATGGATTATCTGCTCTCTCTGTATAACAGAATCTTTATTAAAGGGCAGTTTCCGGATTCCTGGCGCAAGGCAATCGTTCTTGCCTTTGCTAAGCCAGGAAAGGATCCAAAAGTCACTACCAATTATCGTCCTATTGCTCTGACTAGCTGTCTGTGCAAAATCCTGGAGGGAATGGTCAATTCTCATTTAATATGGTACTTAGAATCAAATGACCTTCTCTCCAATATCCAGTGAAATGAATATGAAATGAATATGAATATTCATTTCAGTGAAATGAATATGAATATGAAAAAATAATTATTCGTCTATTTTTCATCAAACAAAGAGCTTTTGCCTGCAGCTCTTCCTTTTTTTATGCCAAGGATCTGGGTATATTCTTACCATGTGTATGCCATATCCAAAAATTTCATTACTACATACAGCATGTCCCACCCGCTTTTTCTTACCATTGAATACACCGTGAATTGTCAAACTAATAGAGCAAGCTTATCTGCGAAAAGATCTAAACCTCCCAAACACTTCCTAATTCATTTCACAAATATATGTGGTTTCAATTCTAATCTCAACGATGTCCATTTCCACTTGCAGTCTGCCAAACCCCGTGTACTTTTTCTGACAGAATCTCAGTTATCGGTTCATTCAACTTCTGCTCATCTCAGATGCCCAAATTATTTGCTGTATGATTCCTTTCGCCTCAAAGGTGGTACTTGTGCATATGTCCGTTCTGATATTCCCTGTCAGAGACTTGGCAATTTGGAATCTCCTCTCTTTGATCTTCTCTGGCTTAAAATCTCTCTACCTCATTGTGTCAGATTCATCTGTTGTCTCTACCGTTCTCCAAACTCCACTAATCACTTGGAGCTCTTTGACTTCCTCTCATTGCACCTTTACTTTCTCCAGTCCAACTTTCCTAATAGTGAGGTAATTTTCCTTGGTGATTTTAATGTTTGCAACTCCAACTAGCTTCCGTTTTCTAGTCACACCGATCCAGCTGGTTGAGATGCTGAGACTTTTGCAATTACTAATGACCTTGCACAGTACAAGAATACCGGACGATCCTAATTATACAGCCAACGCTCTTGATCTTTTTCTCACAAACAACCCCCTTCTAAGTACATGGTTGAAGTGTTAGGTCCTTTAGGCACTTCAGATCACAACTTGGCGATTGTCTCTTCTCCAATGGAGCCTTTATCTCATGGCTATTCCTAACCTCGTGTTGTTTGGCATTACAAGAATGCAAAATGTGAGATTTCTTTTCTTCTATTCCTTGGTCGGATTACTGTTTCAAAACTTCAGAGATGTCAACGTTTGCTCAGATCGTGTCAGTGAAATTATTCTTGAAGGAATGGAATCCTTTACTCCACACTACACTCTAAAATCTCGTCTTTTATCTAAACCCTGGTTTTCCAATAAATGTGCTAAGGCTGTTCAAGAGAAGAATGTTGCATATCGTAATTGGCTTGTTTCTAATTCTCCAGTTTCATTTTCTGCCTACACCAAAGCTCGCAACAATTGTAAAGCAGTTATTAATCAGTCCAAACTAGAGTTTGAACAGGCTAAGAGTAGAAAACTTGCTTCTTCTTACCCTAATGGTAGCCGGGCATTCTGGTCTCTTGCCAAAGCTATTGGCTGCAACTTTTGCCCATCTCTGCTCCCACCTCTGTCCAAACAAGATGGTTCTGTTGTCACTTCAGCCAAGGATAAAGCTGACCTGCTAGCATCCCATTTTTCTTCCAACACGCTCCATTCAGTGCCTCCTGTGGTCTTCCATCAAAAGGATCTCAGAAGGATTTTGACGAATATTGATGCTAAGAAAGCTCCAGGTTCCGATGGTATTTCTCCAATTGTTCTCAAAACCTGTGCTCCTGAACTTACTCCTGTTCTATGTCACCTTTTTTTCATTTTCTTATTCCAAAGGTATTTTCCGTACTGCTTGGAAATTTGCTCATATCTAGCCGGTTCCCAAAAAAAGGGTGACAAATCCCTCCCATCCAATTATTGTCCCATTGCAATTACTTCTACTCTTTCTAAAGTAATGGAGAAATCAATTAACCGCCAACTCTTAAACTACCTAGAAACCTTCTGTCTGATCAACGATCGCCAGTATGGATTCAGTCAGTGTTGATCCACTGGTGATATTCTGGCTTATGTTACCCATTTATGGACTAATTCAATGGAAAGGTTTGGTGAAATACAAGTAGTTGCTCTTGACATCTCAAAGGCTTTTGATCGTGTCTGGCATAAAGGTCTTCTAAACAAGCTTCCATCTTATGGTTTGCTAACTGTTTTTTGTAATTGGTTGTCCAGTTTTCTCTCTGATCGCTCACTGAGGGTGATGGTAGATGGCTCTCTGTCTTCTAACTTTTCCACTAATGCCGGTGTCCCCCAAGGTTCATTTCTTTCCCCCCACTCTTTTCCTCTTGTATATTAATGACCTTCTTCCATTGACTGGAAATCCTATCCATAGTTTTGCCGATGATAGCACATTGCATTCCACTTTTCATTTTGAGAAACCTTGCCCTGCTCGATCAGCTTCAACTTCTCGAAAATCTGCTACCAATTCCTTAAATGCCGATCTTCAGGTAATTCTCCAGTGGGGCAAAGACAACTTAGTTGATTTCAACCCTTCTAAAACTCAATCTTGTCTTATATCTCGCAAAAAGGATTCTTCTGCTCCTATGCTTATCTTTGGTGACACTCCGGTTTCCAAGCAAAATGATATATCTCTTTTGGTGATTACTCTGACTTCTAATCTCTCTTAGCACAAGCACATTACAAATATTGCTTCCTCTGCGTCTAAAAAACTTGGTTTTCTCTTTCGCTCTCGGTGTTATTTTTCTTCCAAACAGCTGCTCACTCTGTATAAATCACAAATCTGCCTTACCATGGAATATTGTTCCCACATCTGGGGTGGTGCCCCCAAAACCTCTCTCGGACTTCTTTATTCCATTCAGAAGAGGGCAGTTAGGTTAATTAATGATTCATCTCTAACAGAGACTCTCCACTCACTGTCTCATAGATGTACTGTTTCTGCTGCATGCCTCTTCTACAGATACTTCCATGGGCACTGTTCTTCTGAATTGGCTTCTATAATTCCCGCTCTCTCTTTCAAAACAGTTCGAACACGTGCAGCCACCTGCCAACATCCATTTACTGTCCAACTTCAGACTCACAGAACCAACTTTTCAACTTCCTTGTTTATTCATTCAACTACCATTTTCTGGAACAACCTTTCTTTATACGTATTTCTTGAAAATTACAGTCTACAGAAGTTCAAGTCCAATGTCAGCAAATATCTTCTTTCGTCTTCTCAACCCCAACCCAAGCACGGTACTAAGTACTATAGGTTCTAATGCCTCTTGTGTTTGGGGTTTACATAAAAAAAAAAAAAAGTAAATAAAGGTGGGTAGGATATGCTGTATGAAATAATGAAATTTTTGGATATGGCATGCACATGACAAGAATATACCCAGCTCTTTGACATAACATGGCCTCAACCCCCCCCCCCACCCCCAGCATACAAACTACTTGACTCCCTCCATTTGCTGTCTAGCAGAGTAGAGGTAGCGAGATCGTACACTAGCTGATCCAGAGGCCTCCTAGAGAGCTATCGATAGATTTGGTCCAGTCAACTATCCAGCTGCTGACCTGTGAACCATTTTAGGGCTGTTCCCTCAAAATATAAGGAAGACTATATGTCACCATCATAACCTCAAAAGACATTAATCATTCTTCATGATGGAAGAGATGGAGGGAGACTAAATATGGGATTCACCACTTCATCTCCAATAAGCAAAGTGATGGTATTGCACCAGTTGATGAGAGTCATCTACCACCTAGTATTGCCTAGATAACACAGAGGGGTAGCATTCCTCTGTGTGGTGTGAACACCACACCCCTGGTCCCTGCTTACATTAGTTTCAACCTGGGTGGTCATCTCCAGTATACTAGGTGTCGTATTTGAGGATTGCACATGGGGATTATACTCAGGGTTACTAACAGTCCTACTATTGTAAAGGGGCAAGCAGAGGATTTGACTGTCACAGACCAGCCAGACTTTGCTGAAGAAATTAGGTCCACTTGTGTGTCACTCGAATAACATAAAAAATGTATATATATACAGGTAGGCCCTGCTTTGCGATAATTCATTTTACAGCATTTCACATTAACGCCCTTCTAAAATAATAATGAACAAACAAAAAAAAAATATATATATATATAAAGAAAATTTGAAAACGCAATTGTAAATGCAGCACAGGAAGTGGATACCTAGGTGGTGCCGGTGTTGACGTCAGTTGCTTTTTCCTCCTCTGTCAGTGTATGCATGTTGTGAGCAGTGCCTTAAAATAATTTCCTGTGTTCATTAGTGCCTTGTTATTTTAAATAAATTGTGCAACCATGTCTTCTAAGCATAGTAGTGAATCTGTGCCTGCACATATTATAAAAAGTTGCAAATCTCTAATGATTCAAGTGAAAATGGACATTATTAGTTATATGGAATCAGTGCCATACCTAGGAATGGGCGGCCGCCAGGGGCCTGGGAATGTAGGGGCCTGAATTTGATGATATTTTAATTTTTCTTAAATATGAAAAAATGGTTTTCTTAATATACTACTTTAATTATACAAAAAAAATTCAATATTGGCTTATGTATATTACAGTAGTAGTAGTGACATGTGATGCAAGAAAGCAAGTGTATAAGCGTATGCAACATCAGCCAAAAAATAAAAAGTAAAAAAATTCACACTATCATTCCCTCTAAACGTTTGTCCAGTTCCTCCTTAAATTAATTTAACCTATCAGCTTCCATGACAGATGAAAGTTTGTTCCTGCAATTAACCACCCACTAGCTAAAGGCAAATTTCCACACATCTATTCTACATCTGTCTTTCCTTAATTTGAATTTATGCCCCCTTAGGTTCGTAATCTGAACAAGTGGAAGAATTCCTTAGAATTCAGCATGCTCAACCCATTCAAGGCCTTATACACCTCAATCAGATCACCGTGCAAGTGCCTAGTCTCCAACCATTGCAATTTATTTAAAAATTTATTTATTTTGTAATCAGATGTTAAAATAAATTAATTTTTGCCTATTTTTATTATTTAAATCTAGTTTTAATGCAACAAAAACCTACATTAATGTAGTGTCACATTTAAAACTGTTTTTCTTTGCTCTGAATGTGACGTCATATTGCCCAGAATGGGATGGAAGGTACATGCACACTAATGCAGTACGTTACAAGTTGCAACTTGTACTAGATAGAGCATAATACTGTCTGTTGGCGAGTGGAACATATTTTGGTACCTTGGCAACCAGACTAAACCATTTTGCAGAAGGATAAGGTAAAGAAGCACCTGGCTGACAGTACATAAGATTTGTACTAGTATGTAATTTGAAGACAAAGTAAGCACCACTACATTGTGGAACGGCAATCCCATTTAACCATTTTAGTTCGTGCTTTCTAAATGCCAGAGGTGAAAACAATGTATACTCAGTTGGTCTCTTATAATCCATTCATTATATGGAAATTTTCTTCATTCTATGGAAACTATTTTAAATGTAATGACCAAAGGGAATTCAAAAAAATTCACTATAAAGAAGTTTGTCAAACAGAGGCCCAATTGCAATTAGCATTGCTATTCTTGGAAGAACTTAGTTTTTTTTAAAATTAAACCTGTGTGGACAGTAATTTAACTTTTCTAAGGTATTGGAGGATTGATTGATTATCTTTAGTGATAGACTGTGGTCACACTGGTAAAAGAATTATGCATGCTCTCTTTACTTTTTAACTCCTATTTCAGAGAATAGAGGTACTTATGTACCATGACCTCAAGTATATTCCAGTTGCGAACAGACAGTAGAGCGGATTACTGCATAAATATTTGTCATACAAATCAAATCAGTTAGAGCATTTACCTGTAATGTAAGTCATAGATTACAGTTATGTTAAATAAAGTTTATAATATTATTTAATTTGAAATTTTTTTGTTTTTTTCAGAAAATAAGAAATAATAGATTATGGGCTATAATAATAAATAAACAAAAACAACTGTCTGGCACAAAAGAAAAGAAACTTGAAGAACGCCTGCAAAGGAAACATTAAAAAACTTTTTCTATGGATAAATTTTTATCACAAGCGAATACCAGTGCCTTCACCAAGCCAATGGAAAGGAAAACATATCTAGTGACAAAAGAAAATAGTGTATCTGTACTGGAAGCACAAGAATGTGCCACAGAAGTTTAACTTACTTTTAACTGCAGTTTTTCAGAATAAAAATGAATTAGCAGCTGCAAAGTCAAAGATCAAAAGTGAAGATATAATTTACAATTTAAATGACCCTGATGACTGGCCAGAGATAATAAAAGATTCTATAAGAGTTGAATTAGTTCAAATGGGACCGTCCAAATTAGAAAAATCAAAACTGTATCCCATTGATGCCTATTACCGATGGTTTACAACCAGGACATTAAAAATGGCGAAAGGCTTGAAAGGACTTGGTTGATACACTCAGGAAAAAAAGGATCCCATTTTCTGCTTTTGCTGAAAATTATTTACTCATGCAAATATTCTCTTCAAAACTACTGGGTTCCTTTCTTGGTGTCATTTATAAGGTGGTTTAAGCTTGCATGAGAACTCTCAAAATCATAAAATATGCATGCAACAGTGGAAGGAATTGGAGAGCTCCGGTTAAAATTCAATAAAATTACAGATGTTATAAATCAAAATTTAATAGAGAAATAAAAAAAATACGTACTGAAGAACAATTTTGGAACAAGTAATTGAGATAATTAAATTTTTAGCTTCACGAAATTTGACATTGAGAGCAAGCAATGAAAAATTATTTGAACCAAATAATGGAAATTTTTTCAGACAAATAGAGTTATTGTCTAAATTTGATCCAGTACTTAATGAATCTATTCATCTAGTAGAAAGTAAAGAATGTACAAATGTACATTATTTGAGTATCTGAATGCAAAATGAATTAATGGAAATGATAGGTGGAATGGTATTAAAAGAAATTTGTAGAAGAGTTTGTGATGCAAAATATTATTCAATTATTTTAGATTGTACCTTGGAAGTAAGGCACTTGGAACAAATGTCTATCATAATTAGATTGGTTTCTATGTATAGCTGCACTGTAAAAATTTGTGAACATTCAGGATACGTCTGGGAAAGGACCAACAGAATCTATACTAAAAATGTTAGAAACAAAAACATCAACCTAAGTAACTGCCATGGGCAATGGTATGACAACAGTAGTAACATGAAAGGTAAATTTAATGATGTACAAGCAATAATTTTACAAGAAAAGAAGAGTTTTTTTTATGTTCTGTGTGTCGCACATAATTTTAAATTTAGTTTTATCTGATGCAGCACATTCTTCAACAACAGCAGAATTATTTTTTGGAATATTACAAAGATTATACATGATTTGTGCTGCTTTGCTAAGTAGGTGGGATATTTTAAAAATGCACATAAAAATTACTGTGACATCTCTACCAGAAACAAGATGGGAAGGAAAGATAAAAGCTGTTGAAGCAGTACGATATCAATTACAGGATATTACAACTACACTAAATGAAATCAAGGAACAGGCCAAAGGGAAAGATGCAAAACTGCAGTCTGAACTACAAGGTTTAACAGAAATTATTTCTTTTAAATTTATTGTAAGTGTTGTTGTTTGATATGAAATATTGAGTATTATAAATAAAGTAAGTAAAGCCACAAATTAGTAAAATTGATATGAACACTGCAGTTATATTGATAGAAGGTGCTCTTAGTCAACTAAACAAATTTAGAACATCAGGATTTAAATCATGTATGGATAAAGCTATAGACATCGCAACTGAGTGGGAAGTGTCTTCAGTGTTTCCAGAAGGTGAGTTTCTAGAAAAAAGCACGAGTTTAGCTATGAAATTTCGGATGAGTGCTCTATTGATCCAACCAAAAGGTTTGAAATGGAATTTTTTAAATAATGATTGACGTAGCTATTGTTAGCTTACAAGAAAGCTTTGAGCAGATCAATGAAATATCCTTGGCTTTTCACCTTATTCTAAAATCAGAAAACTTTATGAATTTATTTGAAAGTGCAACAGAAACGAAATGTCAACACCTTGTAGGAATTCTTACTGGTGAAGACGGGAGGAGTGACATCGATGCCAAAGAGTTATGTCAAGAAATCCAATCTTTGCAGCATGTTTTAAAAGGAAAAAAATGTGGTTTTTTAGAATTATTGACATTTATTCAAGAAAAAAACTTAGTTGATTTCTATCTCAACTTAATCATTTCTCTTCAGATATTATTAACATTGCCAATTACAGTTGCGTCTGGAGAGGTTTTTCAAGACTCAAAATGATTAAAACATATTCACGTGCAACAATTGGGCAAGAAAGAATTATTGGATTGGCCATTATGTCAGTTGAAAAAGATGTACTAAAAGATATAAAAACATCAGATGTTATAGACAAATTTATATCAAATAAATATCGTAAATTAATGATATGAAAACTTAAGTTTATGTTTAAACTTAAAAGTTAAGTTTAAACTTTAACCACTAGTTAATGTACTAGTCATTAAAGTTTAAATAATTATGATTTGAATAATTTTTGGGTGTTCCTTTATTTTTCAATTTTACAAATTCCACCTTTAATTTTTGCGAGGGGGACCCCAGATGAATATTTCGCCGGGGCCGACAGAAGCTTAGGTACGGCACTCTATGGAATCCGGTGAGTGGTGTTCGGAGGTGTGCAAGACCTTAAACTTAGCATCTTCTACTGTTATGATCATTATGAATAATGCTGAGAAGATCGAGCGGTCACATACAGGAATTGTTAATGTAAACGTTTCTAGGACAACTTATTCAACGAGTGAGATGATGGAGAAGTTATTAGTTCTGTAGCTAGACGATATGAACCAAAATAACATTCCTGTAACACAGGCAGTGGTTATGGATAAGGCTAGGAGCTTGCCCAATGAAATTAATGGAGAATTGGGAGGGATTGAATCATTTTTGGCTGACAGGAGCTGGTTTTCCCAGTTCAAAAACCGGACCAGAATTCAAAATGTAAAAATTACTGGTGAGGTGGCTAGTGCTGACACTGCAGGTGCTGAGAAATAATCTTCCATATTCCAAAAGTTAATGGATGAAGGCTGCTACACCCCAGACTTGGTCTTTAATATTGATGAAATGGGGCTGTATGGAAGATGCGTGGTAGGACGTACGTAGCCTGGTTTTAAGTCTGAAAAAGATCTGCTTACATTACTTCTGGGTGGTAATGCACCAGACAGTTTTAAGTTAAAGCCAATATTGGTGTACCATTCAGAGAATCCACATGTTATGTGAAGGGCATTGTGAAGACTTCCTTGTTCTGGCACTCTAATAAGGTGTGGGTGACCCAGACCCTTTTTGGTGAATGGTACACTTCATGCTTTTGTCCAGAGGTGGCGCAATTTTGTGCCCTGAACATCCTGCTAACCTTGAAGATATCCCCAACAATGTTCTGAATGTGTAGGTTGTTTATTTGCCACCCAACACCACCCTACTGTTGCAGCCAGTGCAGGGCGTTATTGTGACCTTCAAGGTGTACTTTTTACGTACAACCTTCAAAGGGATTGTTGAGGCAGTGCAGGCATCTAACTCAGTGACTGTGAGGGACTACTACAACATCCTTAAGTCCATACGTAACATTGCTGCAGCATGGAAAGAGGTGTCGTAGTCATGCATAAATGGCATTTGGAGGAAATTGTGGCCTGATGCAGTCTTACTTTCTTGAGTTTGAGCCAGTTTCAGTGATGGCTGAAGATGTGATTCAGATGGCTCAGGATGTTGGCTTTGACAAGGTCATTGATGATATCAGTGAGTTGCTGCAAAGCCATGGTGAGCTTCTTTCAAAGGAGGACTTAGAGGAGCTTACTAAACAGGATTCTGAGGAGGAAGAGGAAGTGCAGGAGATTGTGCCATTTAGGATCATTATGACAAAGACACTTCAATCAGCTTTGGCGCAAATACAAACAGGCTGTGAAACTCTGTGATAATGACCCAGACTGGGAATGCAGCTCTTCCATCCAAAGAGCTGTTACTAACGTATTGAAGCCCTACTACAATATGTTAGAAGAGGGAAAGAGAAAAACTCACCAGACATCCTTGCTGCAGTTCTCTTCTGAGGCCAAAGAACCTGCAGAACTGGTCAACCCTCCATCAGGCCCATCCCATTAACGCGGCACCCCATTACGCCACTGTCAAAAACATCAGTGGGGGGCAGACAGTGGCATTACTACATACTCCAAAGATGGCTCTACAGGAATGAAGTACTAAGTTAAATTTTTATTTTATTACTTATATTTTGCAGAACTTAAGTGTACCTGCTGGTACACCTAATTGTACTAGATGGTATACGAACCCATAACAAAGGATTTAAAATTAATTACAACTACAAAAAATCACCTAATATAATTTGATTTATTACTGTGGTGATACAATAACTTTTCAATTTTTTCAAATAGTACATTAACAAAAAAAAAAAAAAAAAACAACATTGAGAAATACCTGATATATAGCATTTATTTTTAGTCTGTATATACTGCCTTTTTATCCCATTTTATGCCTGTATAAAATGCCTTTAAGAGAGGATAGCCTCTATCTTAAAGGTTACTAAAAGTCTTACTTTTTTGTGCACCAAGATAGTGCCATCTTGGTGCACTATAGCACTAGTTGCTTTTGTTTCTGTAAAACCAAAACCAAACTAGATTAAACTGTTTTTATCAAAACAAAATTTTAAGATAGTCTTGCTGACATGTTTTTTTTTTTTTTTTTCTATCCTGTCTTTGTAGTGATTTATGAGGTGTTCTCAGGAAAAAAGAACTTTGATTTTGGAAAGCAGCCTGAGCCAATACAGGGATCTACCATAGTAAGTTTTGTTTGTGTGTGTTCATACTTATTTAACAGATTCCTAACAGGATCTTCTTGAGCAATATGAAAATATAACTGGAACTGTGGGATATTTTGAAAGTGAGTGTAGATATTGACAAATTATTAAAACGCACATTTTTTTTTTTTACTACGGTAAAAAAAAAAGTGTGCATTTTAATAATTTATAATTTTTACTATTAACATTCCCTGTATTATGCAGAATTATTAGTGATTATTATTAAAATCATGTATTTGCCAACAACAACAAAGGATACAAAGTGACAGTACTGTAGGACAACAAGCTAGTGTGGTTTACAAAACGAGTAATATTTATTTTATTTTTTTCTATATAACTCCACATGAATTCAGTACTGTATGCTTGTGCTTCAAAAAGCTGCGGTCTGTTGCTCTTGTTTATATTATTATTAAATTGTTATTGTTGTATTTTACCTGTGTTGCTGTTAGCTACTTACTGCCTTATTTCTCCTTAAACCAACCTCAGAATTATAGGGTGTCTATGAATTATTCACCCGATTATGAAGCTTGATAAAAATTTTATTGCAATAGCTATCTTAAAAACACAATTATTTGCTGCAGTTAGCAGCTCGATTCCAGCAAGCATTGCAACAATACAGCATTATATTGGTGTGTGTGTGTGTGTGTGTGTGTGTGTGTGTGTGTGTGTGTGTGTGTGTGTGTGTGTTGTAGGATACCAGCTCTCCAGTGACTGTAAAGATTTTTTCAATGAGAATTTCAGAAAGCTCCACCTATGGAACAGTCAGTGAAGCAATGGTTGAAACCAGCAGCGTGCTGCACCAGAAGGAGCAGGTAGGCCTAGTGTATCTGCAGATATAGTTTTGGAAATTCAGGAAATGTTTACCTGAAGTCCTACAAAATCTATTCTGAGGTTGCACAGGGTATTGCCGAAAAATAACTGAAGTCTTCCAAGTTTTCTTGTTTGCAGTGTAATCCACAGGAAGTTTCCTTAGAGTTTTGAAATGCCGAGGTTTCAACGATTTTCCGATAATTTTTTTTTTTTTTAATCAGTTCCTGTCATATTTGCACATATGAGCACCATCAAGTGAGGCTTTGATTTTTTTCCACCAACACATTTTTCCCATTTGAATTTAAATGTATTGCCAGGTGTCAAATTATAAAGAAGTCCTGTTTTTTCGGCGTTGTAGATGTCGTCATCGTTGAAATCTTTCCTGATTTCTGCCCAAACATGGTCAATCCATTGATTTGCCATTATTGGATCTGCAGACCGAGATTCTCCACTGATTTTTGCATAAGTGATGTTATGTTGGTTTTTAAATTGATCCAGACAACTGTTGTTCTACATACAAAATCGTTGCATCCAAATTGTTTAGCAAATTTTTCCGCTTGAGCCTTCAAGATCGGACCGTCTGTTGAAAATCCAGAACTTCTTTGTGTGGTGAACCATTGAAGCAATGCTTCATCATTTGTGACCTTGCACTTTCTAAATTTTTTTTTCAGTTATGTTCTTTTCCTGTGCTAATATGTAACCATCTTTATTCTTCCACAATAGCCCAGGGGCTCACATCTGTGAGTATGGGCTTTGCACACCCAGGGTCCTAAGCTGGATATCATCATTCTTATTTTTCTTGGTGATTCCTTTCAACTTCTCTCTCTCACGAATAATTTCAACTTTTTCGTGAATCGGGAGATACTTTCTTTTATTAGTAGACATGTTTCTGAAGGAAGGGTTCGTTTCTAACCGATTTTACTTTAAAATGATAAAGTGATCTGCATACGACGTTCTTAGAAGTCCCGAAATAAATTTATGGTTCAGTTCATACAAGACAATCTGTAAATAGGGTAATGCAACAAGCGGCAATGCACTATTGTATACCCCTGTCCCCTAAAGGACAAGATCAAAAACTGGCCACTAATCCGATGCAATGCGGGTGGTCATGAAAGCTAAGTTGCCCTTTTAATTTTTATCTATTCCCAGAATTGGGGTTTTTTTGACTACCTGAGTTACCAAAATTTGTTCGGTATATACGTGTAGTACGCTCGTTATAACAGTGAGCAATTGTATGGGAATACACGTAAATCAAAATCATATGGCTTTTTGTTCATTACAGCCATGATCTCGTTATTTCCGTGGTTACCATAACCAGTAACAAGTGTGGTGCATTTGGTTTGTTATGTACTCAAACCAATTGTGTGTGTGTGTGTGTGTGTGTGTGTGTGTGTGTGTGTGTGTGTGTGTGTGTGTGTGTGTGTGTGTGTGTGTGTGTGTGTGTGTGTGTCACTGTACGAGAAGTCTTTGCAATAAATTAATTGACAACTGAAATTAATCAATCACTTAATGTGAGTGAATAATCATTATTGCTTTATCTATCAGTTTAAGGGTGAAGCAGTTACTACAGATGTTTGAAATCTGTGTCAAGAAAAATATTGAAGTCGATAGTGAAACAATCAATGCAAGATCATCTTGATGGGAATGAAACATTAAGCAACCATAGCATGGATTTTATAAAGGTATAGATTATGCCTGACCAGTCTGAATAGGTATTGTGAGGTCTTTGCAAAGGAACTGGTTTGTTTGTTATTTGGTTTTTAGGAGCATTAGCAACTAAGGCCATATTGCTCTAGGGATATGCGGCGGTCATTCCCTGACCTTTCTGCATCCTCCGTATTTGGTAGTCACGGGCTTGAACCCCGGTCTAATCAAGAAGCGTGTGCTATGCACTGCTGCTCCTGCCCACCTGGCTACGGAGGCGCCGCAAAGGAACTGGATGTAAAAAAAAAATTGACATTGTATAACTATCAATAAAGCCTTTTGATACTCATCACTTGATATCGTTTTATCAATTGGGGCAATGTGGCATTAGAGGCAAGTTACTATTATTGAGAAAGAGATGGTTAACTGTCAGGAGGCAAAGAGTGGTTATAAATGGCCAGTGTTCTTAACATGGCATTCTGTATGATGAGTGGAATATCATAGGGGTTAGTGCTGGACACTTTACTGTGTTTTAATATATATTAATGATATTGATGTCAGTATTTCAAGTTTAATGTTTGAGTTTACTAATGATACAAAGTGAGCACAGTGGTTAATGACAGTAATCAGAGTATGATACTTCAAGAAGATCTAGATAAACTAAGCAGATGGGCCAAAAAGTGGGTAAACTGTGATTTAACATTAATAAATAAATGCAAGGTATTGAATTTTAGTAGCCAATTACTGCTGACCAAATTCCCAAATTAACATACCAATTAGTTAGAATGTTATTTTGAAAGAAAGAATGAAAAGAACTAGAGATAATTGTACAGTCTCACATGAAATTTTCTGAGCAGTGCAAACAGGCTGCTAGAACAGCCCATGGGGTGTCTGTCTATGATATACGAGAACTTTTCCAGCATTGACAGATGTGATTATTGCATTATATAATGTGGTAAAGCCACATCTGGATAGATCTCTCAGAAAGGGTGCAGAAAAAACAAACAAGATCAGTTTGCTGGAAGAAGAATATTCTTACCAAGTAAGACTGGGATTCTGTAAATTGCAATCTCTGGAAACTAGGCATCTGCACTGTTGACAGGTGATGGCACCTTTTTTCATTCACAGACAACACACATAAATGGACATATTTAAATTGAAAAGACGATTGCAGAATAGATGTACAGAAATTTGCATTCAGCCAAAGAGTAATTGATATTTGGAAAAGAAAATAAGCTTTTACCAAGTGTTGTGGAAGTGGATAGTTTAAATGAATGAAGAAAGTGTGTATAAATTATTGGTAGGAATGGGCAGATGAATTGGTTTTTGTTTTTTTTTTTGTGTGTGTGTGGTTGGTGCTGTGCAAGTTTTGCTTCCTTTAATCACTTTGGTAATGCTAACCTAATAACAAAGGAGCAAGAAAACTCCAGTTTAACTCAATTTTTGACCATTATGAACACATCTTTACTGTAATGAACACATTTACAAACTTTTAATGTGAAATTTCATTTGACTGACTGTATATTAGAAGCAATTAACCCTCCATTTTTCATGCCCTGAATGAAACATACGCTTGCATAGTGATTGTGAGACACCTTTTTGCTTTAATAATAATAAATTAATTTTTAACTTCTTTACTGAATTGAATATGGTGTTTTATTAATTATGATTTTCTAAACTCATTTACAAAATATCAAACAAAAATAAATGAGAAAAAAAACAATAATGATAGAATTTTTTATTGTATTTCTTAGAATTTTCAGTGCTGTTCATTCCCTAGAGTGAAATGCAGATGCCACATTTTTGTCAGCTCTTTGCGCTTTTCTTTTCTCATAAACCACCAAAACCAAACCTCAATGGCAAGATTAGATAGCTTTCACTGGCATCTCACATATGTTATGTGGGAGTTGATTACAATAAATATGGATGCCATCATTCACCTGGTGTCTGATTTAAAAAAAAAAAAAAAAAAAATTGATCTCTCATAATTCATAGAGTATCAAAATGAGGTATTAGAACCTATAGTATTTAGTACCATGCATGGGTTGGAGGTTAAAAAGATAAAAGCAAATATTTGGTGACATTAGACTTGAACTTCTGTAGATTGTAATTTTCAGGAAATACATTTGATGGAAAGTTGTTTCAGAAAACGGAAGTTGAATGAATAAATGAGGAAGAAGAAAAGTTGGACATTAAAATTATGTTGACTGGTTGCGGTACGTGCTCAGACCGCTTTGAAGAGAGCGGGAACTATAGAAGCCAATTCAGAAGAACAGTGCCCGTGAAAGTATCTATAGAAAAGGCATGAACAGAAACAGAAAGTCTATGGGAATGGAGAGCAGAGAGACTCTGTTAGAGATGAGTTATTAATTAACCTAACTGCCCTCTTTTGAATGGAATCTAGAAGCCTGAGAGAAGGTTTTGGGGTATTCCATGGTAGAGCAAATTTTCAATTTGTACAGAGTGAAGAGCTGTTTGGAAGAAAAGAAATGCCAAGTGCGAAAGAGAAAACCCGGTTTTTTTAGATGCAGATGAAGCATATTTGTAATGTGCTAATGTGCTTAGCCAGAGAGAGATTAGAAATGGGAGTGTCATTCAAGATAAGCATAGGAGCAGAAGAATCCTTTTTGTGAAACATAAGGCAGGATTGAGTTTTAGAAGATTGAAATCAACTAAATTATCTTTGCTCCACTGGAATTGGTAGTGGATATTCAGGAAGTTGAAGCTATTTGAGCAGAGCAAGGTTTCTCAAAGTGTAATGCAATCAGCAAAACTATGGATAGGATTTCTGGTCAGTGAAAAAAAAGGTCATTAATGTACAAGAGGAAATGAGGGATTAAAAGAACTGAACATTGGGGAACACCAGCATTAGTGGAGAAGTTAGAAGTCAGAGAAAACTGGATACCCAATTACAAAAAAACAGTTGGCAAACCATAAGATGGAAGTTTATTTAGAAGACCTTTATGCCAAACACAGTCAAAAGCGTTTGAGATGTCAAGAGCAACTGCTTGAGTCTTGGCAAACTTTTCCATTGAATTTGTCCATAGATAGGTAACATATGCCAGAATATCACTAGTGGATCACCTGTGATTGAATCCATACTGGTGATTGTTGATCAGACAGAAGGTTTCTAGATAGTTTGAGTTGGCAGTTAATTGATTTCTCCATTACTTTCGAAAGAGTAGAAGTAATTGCAATGGGTCGTTAATTGGATGGGAGGGATTTGTCACCCTTTTAAGGAACTGGCTGGATATGAGCAAATTTCCAAGCAGAAGGAAAAACACCTTTGGAATAAGAAAGTGTAAAAAGGTGACAGAACAGGAGTAAGTTCAGGAGCACATGTTTTGATGACTATGGAGAATGTGATTTTATTTCCCAGTCAAAAAAAAATAATAGTAAAAAAATTTAAAAGGTTGCATGTCAGTGACTCGTAGAGGGCTAACCCAGTGGTGGTGTCCCACTTGTGACAAACACGGTGGATCACCTGACAGGTGATCAACTTTGTTTTTAATTTCTGGAAAAATTTTTGGGTTTTTTGACTTCTTTTATTTTTTTAATGAAATATAAATATTTAAAAATGCCATTAAATGCACAAAATTTCAAAAATATGCACAAATTTCCGTGGTTCACTGGACAGGTGATCAGCCTTCTTTTAATTTCTAAAAAAGTTGTATTTTTTAATTTTTCTTTTACAGTATCAGTATGTTATCTTCTCTTAATTAATTGCAACGTTTATTGTATATAACTGTTTAGTTTTAAGCCAAAATATATATATATATATTTAAAAAATGCTGTGTTTTTGTACCTTTCATTTAAAAAAAAAAAAAAAGAATTTTGCTGAAAATTACAAAAATGTTTTAGATATTAAATATAAATAAGTCTTAAGTTTCTTCCATTTCTCAGTTTAAATGACCATTCAGTGCATGAAATTTCAAACATATGCGTGCACACGCACACATGCACATGCGCATATATTTCTGCTTATTACATCTGGGAGGCGCCTCCGTAGCCAGGTGGGAAGGAGCGGCAGTGCGTACCACACGCTTCTTGATTAGACCGGGGTTCGAGCCCGTCACCACCAAATATGGAGGATGCGGAAAGGTCAGGGAATGACCACCGCATATTCTGGAGCAATATGGCCTTAGTTGCTAATGCTCCTAAAAACCAAACAACAACAACAATTACATCCGGGGGGGGTGTTTGAAAAGTTTGTGGCCAGAGTGTGATAGGATAGTGGTACAGTATTAAAAATTTCTGTACTTAATGCAAAACACTTCAAATAACCTGTCCAAGTTTCATGCAGTTTAAATAACATCTTTATTTAATTACAAGTCCTGAAGTCAACAAAGTTGTGTGAATGAATAAAAATGAACACATTCGGTCACCTCAACGGCTATCGGCTCTCGCAGCAAAAAACAGTTGCCATCCACTTCTGTAGACAACGCAAACTCCATCCAGATCCTGAACTTCAAATTTCTAACATCGTTGTCCCAGTCACCAGCAACATCAGGTTTCTTGGATTAATCCTTGACAACAAGTTAAATTTCCTAGACCATATTAAAAATGTACGGACGTCATGTCTAAAAAAGTTAAACATACTCAGAGCTTTATCTGCCCAAACATGGGGTGCAGATCGTACCTCGCTTCTTCGTTTATACAGGGCATTAATCAGATCCCGTCTCGATTATGGTGCTCCTGTCTATGATTCTGCCAGAAAGAGTGTATTACGCTGGCTTGATCCAATTCAGCACAGTGCTTTGAGAATTGCAATTGGTGCATTCAGAACGTCGCCAGCACATAGTCTCTACATTGATGCTCACGAGCCCCCACTAGCTTTACGCAGGAAAACACTGTTACTCAAATATGCTGTAAAGATACAAAGTTGTGCCTCTCATCCCGTTCAGTCATACCTTTTCAACCCACCATTTGAAATCTTATACAGAAACAAACCTAGCATAGTAAAGCCAGCTGGTCTTCGCCTTCTTGAATTGGAGCAAGTTTGGAATATTTCCGTCCATTCCGTACAACAAGTAGCCACATGTACTCAGCCACCATGGACTCCTCCTCCTCTTCCAACCTGTGACTCTTACCTCTGTCAATGGAGAAAGAATACTTTGCAAGCATCAAATGTCAAACAAATTCATGCAGTTCACACTCAAAGATATACTGACTTCTCCCCAATCTATACAGATGGCTCTAAATCTAATTCAAATGTTGGAGCAGCTGCAGTGTTTCCGAATACAACTGTATCAGTTTCCCTTCCATCAGAATTTAGTATATTTTCTGCTGAATTATATGCAATCAAATTAGCTTTAGAAAATCTCTGTTCAGACAGTTCCTTCAAATCAGTTATTTACACTGATTCCCTCAGCTCAATCATGTCGTTATGTAATTCCTCAGATGAAGTCCACCCTACTCTTAATGAAATCAGAAGCTTATTACTGCAAATTAAAGAACGCAACCAACTGGTCACTTTTTGCTGGATTCCATCCCATTCTGGTATTTTAGGCAATGAACTGGCCGATAAAGCTGCAAAAAATCCAACTACTTTTGATTTAACCAATATCCCTGTTCCAGCATCAGATTATGCACTAACTGTTCATGCTGCTTGCATATCACAATGGACAGCACTCTGGCACTCTCAGACTAATAATAAACTCTTTCAGTTTAAACATGATCCAAAAATCTGGCACTCCAGTATCCGTACATCGAGACAAGAAGAAGTAGTCCTTTCAAGGGCAAGAATAGGACATACCCATCTGACCCACCTTCATTTACTCACAGGAGATGATCCACCACAATGTACACATTGTTCTAATAATTTGACAGTAAAACATATTCTTATTGGCTGCCCCTATTATAAACAAGCCAGAACTTCATCCTTGATCTCACTGGTTAATCTCCATAAACCAATAACTCTTGAAAATCTCATTGGTGATAAGGCAAATATTTCTGAATTTTTTGACTTTCTCAGGCAAACAGGGCTTTTCAATTATTTCTGATTTCAGATTTTCTTTTGATTTAGGGAAAACTCATGTTTTAATATAATAAGTGAATAGGCACATTATAGCCTTAGCAGCTTATGTGCCATTAAGCCTCCAGAACAACAACAACAACATTCGGTCACCGTGAAGTCATCCAGTCTATGGGAAAAAAAAGGACTGATGCTAAAGGCAGTTCATGAGGATATGATTAAAACATTGGGAAGAATGTCAACTTCCTATTCCATGATTAAGAAGTTGGTAGCAGAATTTAAGTGAGGGTGGGAGAGCCTGGAAGATGATCCACATTGTGGAAGACCTGCAAGATCCATTACCCCAGAAGTATTTGACAGTTTGCATGATCCGTTGATGAGTGTTCAACGAATGACAGTTTGAGTACATTTACAGCATCTTGGTTATCTCATGAGAACATGTGTAACATAATAACAGAGGTTCTCGCTGTGCAAAAGGTGTCAGCAGAATGGGTTCCATAGTTGTTGACAGCAGATATAAAAAAAAACCACAAGAGTGGTCAGATGAACATTCACATTGTTTTCAAGCAGATCCAGCAAACGTTTTTGCAAAGTTTGTGACCATGGTTGAAAATTGGGGTCGATAATTTTTAGCCAGAGACATAAGGGCAGTCCAAATAGTGGAAACAGCTCTTCTCCCCTCCAAAGAAAGCCAAGTCAATGCCTTCCACTAGCAAGATGATGGTATCAGTTTTATGGAATGCTGATGGAGTGTTGCTAGTGGATTGCCTTCAGAAAGGCCAGAAAGTCACAGGGGCATATTATGTAGCTCTTGTGAGATATTTACTTGAAAACATCAAAAAAATTCCAAGGATAATTTGGAAAAGGAGTCTTGTTCTACCAGGACAATGCCCTTAATCACAAGTCTGTCACTGCCATGGCTGATGAGTGCAGCTTTGAAATCTTGGACCATTCCCCATATTCACCAGATATAGTACCAATGGACTTTCCTAATTTCTATTTCCTAATTTGAAAATATACCCAGTTGGCATCCATTTTCCCACTGACAGACATCATTGCTGCAGTGGATACATTCCTGGAAGTCTAAGAGAAAACTTTCTTCACAGCTGGAATCAAAACAAAGCCATTCTGCTATCCACTCAGTAATCAGCATCGGGTGGCAAAAGTATATTGACTCCAAAGGGGGACTGTGTTGAAAAGTAACTTTACCATACTCTTCATACTCAGGCCATGAACTTTTCAAATACTCCTCATATATCTCATATATCAGTATTGCTAAGAAAGTAAAAACATGTATACAGTAGAATCTTGTTAATATAAAATTCAAGTGACCTCAATCTTCTTATTTTATAATAACAGAGTTTTTGTAAAATTGTCTGCCAAAAATGTCACAGCCTTAAAAAATCTTTCATAATTTATGAAAGTGTTAAGATCTTCTGATCACCAAGCTTCGTCTGGTGATCAGCAGGTCTTCTGGTATCAGTATTGCTGTTGTAGTAGCAACATCATCATTGTCCACCTTAACAGATTCTCCAAATTCTACTACAGAATTCATACGTTCTTTCCAAGCCCTATCCTAACCTCGCCAAGGCCAGTGATGCATCAAGAAGCCATTATTTAACAAAGCCATTGACACAATACTATCCCAAGAAATAACATTATGAATAGCATCCAAGGCATTCCACTTTGGCTGCAGATTATTTCCTCTTATGCTGTGGATCAAGTACCTTATGCAGACTTTATATACTCTTTTCAGGTTATGTCTTGATCCAGTTGCTGCATAAAACTGGTAGTATCATCCCAAAACTATTATATTAGGGTCACCTGGAATGTTAATTCAGCTACCCATATGTATTGTGTCTGTAAGTTGCTTGTGTTCTCTGGTTGATTTGCCTGCTTTGCTGGACAAAAAACCACAGTTTTTCCCTGGGGGAAAAACCTTTGCTATCTATGCCTGAAACCGACTAACTCAGCCATGGATTGGAAAAAACCCCATAGAAGTTCCTCGTGTCATTGACGGGATTTGAATCCAGGCTTTTTCCATCCAGTGTGGGGAGGATGGTGATGAAACCACTGTGCTACCCACACAGACTAAATTGGTAGTATCTAAAATGTGCTCTTCAGCTTTAGTGTCTCAACTAAATAATCAATCACTGAAAAAAGTTGACTGCAAGTTAAATTCTTTAACTTGCAGTTAAATTCTGAGGCCAACAGAAATAAATAACTTCTTTTGGCCTCATATGTGCGGCAGTTGCTTAACTACTTAAAAACATCTTGGCTTGGAAAATTTTCCAATCACAAGTGAGTTCAGTTTTGTACTCCCATCTGCTCTACTGCATAAAAGAATTGTAATGCTTTCTTTACTTAATTTTTCACTCTTTGATAAGCAAGTTCACCCCTTCCCTTTGGGAATAAATTAAACTTTAATTAATTAGGATTCTAATAAGCTTTGTATTAATCATGCAAAATAACATAATGTATTTCTCATGGGAAATGTACTTTTTAATATATTTAAACTGAATTTTGTAATAAATGAATCTGTTATGTAGAAAAGCACATTCTTTAGAATGAGAATGATATATGCTCTGTATAAATGAGCACATTGTATAAACAGTTTGTATTAATGAAATTCTGCTGTGTGTGTGTATACAGTAAGGCTCCTGTGTCCGCAGGGGGATACGTTCCAAGACCTACCGTGGATATAAGCGAACACCTGCTAACCCCATATATAACGTGATTTTCTTGTACATACATATGTATAATAAAGTTTAATTGATAAATTAAACACACAGTAAGACATTACTAACATTAAATATGGTAATAATAAAGTACAGAAGATTCTCGATTTACCGGGATTGGATTAACCGTGACACTTCGACTCCAAATTAAAAAAAAAAAAAAAAAAAAAAAAGAAATCATAAAATTCAAGTAATAACTAGAATAGGTATAAGCAGATATTTTGCAAGTCGTAACTAAGCAACAAGAACCGGCGTTATAAGTCATCATTGGGAGATAAGTGTACCTATTATCTTGCAACCTCTGCTGTCTTCACACCTACCGCTAAAAAAAAAAAAAGCAACTGAAATGTTTAGTTTGATTTAGTGTGTCGCATCAATTGTGTTCTGTCGCACCGCAAAAGGACAAAATTTGTTTCATTATTTATGTCAGGGATGTCGGAATTTTTTTTTTTTTTTTTTTTATATAGTAACTTTTTTTTTTTTTTTTTTATATAGTAACTTTTTTTTTTGTTTAGAAATTGCGAAAATGATGGGCAAATGCAAGAGTTTTGATTTCAAATTAAAAACTTGAAATTATTCAAAAGTTTGAAAATGGTGCATCTGTTAAATCTCTAAAGAACCATTATAATTGTTGGTGACCAAACCATACGCGACATCATAAAAAATAAAGGGAAACGTCCTTTTGGACACACGAGTAGTACGTGTTAAGTTTTTTTTTTTTCCGTGGTTAACCGCGGGTAACTGAATCAGCAGATATGGGGGCACAACTGTACATTCAATACTATTAGTTACTTCCATTTTGAAATTTATTTCAATTTGGTGCACTGTTACACATGCAAAATTTTGAAATTATATATGTTCCTACTTTCCAAGTGGTCAGCATTTCAGGACATTGACTACTCGAGTGAATATTGCATTTTGTGTTTTCACAAAAGAATATTGGAAATTTTTCTATAGTAGTTAAAATGATATTCATTGTTATAGGATTTTACTGAATTTTCAAGAACAGAACAGAATAGAGTTTAGATCATATGTGCCTTAAACTTCAGTTCTCCACATTAGGTAGTATGCCCATTAAACCTGCCAGCAGGTTCTGTGGGCATACTATGTGGCTCACAGAAAAGCTGAGGACCATCAGATCCATTTATAGCAGTTAAATACCCCCCCCCCCCTTTTTTATAGTTGAACACCAAAGAAGAGAGTTTATGGAGGGGGGCTTGGTGGTACTAGCCCCTCGACATAGGAACCTCAATATTCCATTCCAGGTGCCATATCCCATTAAGATATTGTTTGCCCAGATACTGCATAAATATGCTAACAGTTTCTTTATGATAGGCATCATCCAAATCCAGTTGTTCCCCAGCTAAGAGTACACCTCTTAGCTGGGGAACAACGTGGACAAAATTGGAAAACGTTCCAATGATGATAACATTTCCCACCATTTTAGTTGCTACCATGAGTAGCTGAGTGGTCAGTGTGCAGTACATGCATTTATGTTGACCATGGTTTGAGCCTATGTGCCTGCTAAATATGGATAGTGACTATTTTTTACAAAAATCACTAGTCATGAACTCCTCCTTTGTGGTCAACCTGCATCACTGCCATGAGTGAGGAGCCATGTTGATCTTACTGGTATTTTGAGAGTATGTGGACTCATTTTGACTTGAAAATGTAACCACTTCTTACTTATGTGGATACCTTTTTCTTATATACAAATTGAGCTAAATATATAAACTCCTTTCTGAGTGGAGTGATTTTAATGATGATCAGTGCATTTTTATTTTTATGATGCTTGCAGTATACTGTTGCTTTTTTTGAAAATTTTCACTGAAAAATTTCACCGTTTTCTTTTTACTATTGATCAAAAATAGAAAATAAAACATGAAAAATATTTTGCCCTATGTAACCCACTGGTGGGTAAAAATTGAAATAAAACTGTTTAGTTAATAAAAGAAGTATATGAGTCTATTCATCTTTACCAAAACAAAGGAATTACTAAAGAAAGAGAAATAAGTCTTATTTTGTTATTTTGTACTTCAGAAGTAAAATAATGATTGTGGAAATGACTAGTATTTCACTCTCAGTTAGTCTTGAATTTATCTCAGAATTTCTGTTGTTTAGCTTTTTTGAAAACCACTATTTTAATTCACCAGAACATGATACATGAAAACGTGAAGATTTGCAAAAATTCCTATAAATTTCTGATATTAGTTGTGAAAACATGAATGCACAATTCCCAGAGGACTAAATTAATGTATTATTGATATAAATATTGTAGTTATTATCTTAATGAGATATATACTGTTTTCTATATCACATTGGATTGATTCCTTGTTTATTAAATCCCTTCTCCTTGCCATTATCAATTTCATTTTGCTTTAATATATGTAATGTCTAACTTTTTACAGACTGTTTTTGTGATGCCATCATCTAGTGCCCGTTGTGCCCAGCTACCTAGAGCAGTTGACAAAGTTCCATTCTATGTGGCATTGAAAAAACTTCGTGACTATCATTGTGGATTGTTGCCTGATCTGGATATGGCTGAGGTTTCATTTCCAGATGTTAAATTGAAGGTTGAAAGTAAAGATGAAATTTTAGACAGTGAGGACTACTCTGACTTTGTAGCCTCTCAAAATTCTCAAGAACTTCCTGGTGAAGTTCAAAGAAACCATCCAACTGTGGACTCAAATGGTGAAGTAATTGTTCCACCTGTAAGAAGTAAACGTGGAAGGAAGAGAAAATCTGAATTAATGGGATTGCCTGGTGAACCTAGAAATAGTGACATTCCTGTTGCTACTGTTGGAAGGCCAAGAGGAAGGGGATCAGGAAGGCGAGGTCGGGGAAGAAAACCAGTTGACCGTGGGGGGTGTATGTCAGAAAGGTCATGGAGTGGAACACCCACTGCTACTTCACCTTACTTTGAATCTTCTGCGCAACAACAGCAGCAGCAGCAGCAACAACAAGCATCTGGATGGCAGCAGTGGCAAGATCAACAAGCAGGCTCAATGATATATTCGGCACAGTCTGGTGGCTACCCAGAATCAAGAAGAGTCAATGAAGCACCTTCACCAAACAGTTATCATATGAATGTTTCTGGATATCCACAAGAGCCACAACCTCGAAATCAGTATTATGGAAATTATGAAAGGCCATACCAGGGTTACTCTCAAGGTAACTGTTCTTATGTGCCCCAGTGTGACACAGATCCTTATAATGTGAAGGTGAAACAAGAACGGTTTGATCCAAGTTATAACGGGTATTGATCACCAATAGTCGTACTGCTGTTCTTATGCTGCTGTTTCTTCTGCATAATGGTGGTGGAAATGGACTCTCATTAAAATCCTTTTTATTTAAAAATTTTTAATGCAATTCTGTTTTTATAATGCTATTTTTAACTTTCATAACAGGGTAAAGATCTATTTCTCATTATAAAATGGGAGTCCTGAATATTGCAACATGGATGGCAGTTTTTCACATAGCTGGTGTGAGAAATAATCATTAAGGAGGACCACATAGTGTTTGGCTATATAATATAAAGGATTTTTGAAAAATAGTCTGCATTCCATTCCACAGTTATTGCACAGAAGGGAACCAGACTATAGTAACGTTCTGTTTTAGTGTTTATATATGATTGTTTAATTTCCTTAAGTTTTCATGAGTAGTTTTAACTCCTTTCTCTTCAGCTGAATATCACAGCAAGTGTCAGTTGAAGTTTCACAGTAAATTTCAGTTGAATGCTTGAAAGAAGAAATGTTAAAGACATTCTGAATAAGGAAGAAATTCACTATATAGCAAAGTTTTTTTTTTTTTTTTTTTTTTTAATTGCACCATTAACAATTTTTTTTTTTTTTTTTTTTTTTTGAAAATTAACTCTCTATATAACTTAAAAATATTTCGGCAAATGTTGCTGAATTCTGATGTTTTTTTCTTTTTATAGTATATGTATCTAATTTGTTAGTACAATGTGATTTATACATGAATGTATTAATTTCCAGAAAGTAAGTGTTTGTGTGTAAAATGTACTTGCCTTGACTAAGTACTTGTGCCATTTACAGATATTAGAAAGAAAATTATTGTAAAATGTGATTTTAGAGGAAGAAAAAAAAAAGGGCTATTTGAGTTGATTTTGACCCATATTTTTATTAATTTGCAGCACATTCAAAGATGTAGAATGAGGGTACTATATGTATGCACATATGCCCCTCCCCCCATATTTTAAGAAAATCGGCCTTTTATTCCGATTACTGTTTCTTATGAGAAGCAGTTGATGAATATTATATTTGTTAACAGCTTTTAATTTTATCGTTATGGTGATTGGTCAGGTCTCCCCCAAGTGGTTTTATTTTAAAATATTTATACTTAGAACAGCAGTTATCTTTCTACAAACTCTGATTTAATCAAATTATACTGATGCAAATTATATTGTTTATATTGCACATTGTCAAGGCATACATGTTGCCATTGAATCCAGAGAAATGTTCTCTTTCTGTATGCATTGCCCTTCTTTGTTATGTTATTTTGTCACACTATATATAATACCCCTGTTTAGTTTATTTTCTTTTAGAATTAGTTGCACCTGTTGTAAAATATTGAATGGATCCACATTTATATTATTTTAAGTTTTTGAAAATTTCTGCTTTCACCACAGACTGATTTAATAGAATCCATATTCAGTATTTTATAGACATGAAACATGTACATGTAATTATTAGATAAAGTACTTCTACATAATTTTTATGTTGGTAATGCAATATAAACGTCATACAGTTATAATTTATTTTATTTTACTCCTTCCTTGTAGAAGCTGAATTTTTCGAAATTTTCAATATGGAAATTTTAAGTGCATTGTTATAATTTTGTTTAAGACTTTTTTAAATAAGATAATTTTTTTCATATTATACCATGCTGCATATGTATTGACAGCTATAATAGTAATTTATTGATTTGTTACTGATTTGCATTAGATTTTTTTTTTTTTTTAT
The DNA here is from genome assembly GCF_048544385.1 of Mastigoproctus giganteus. Taxonomy (NCBI): domain Eukaryota; kingdom Metazoa; phylum Arthropoda; class Arachnida; order Uropygi; family Thelyphonidae; genus Mastigoproctus; species Mastigoproctus giganteus. The sequence goes on from NC_143575.1 coordinate 162,710,363, forward strand.
ATATATATATATATATATATATATATATATATATATATAAAAAAATATTCTGTAATGTTGTTTTTGGGTGCAATTTTAATTTAATATCCCTTCAAATTTTTATTTATGATGCATTTGGCAGTTTTAAAATGGATGTTTCATAGAATTTTTGATCAGCATATATATTTATCATAAGCATTGTTCAGAAGAGCAAAAGGTTTTTTTCTCTTTTGAAACTGCATGTTGTGTTCTTTGTTCTCCCACTCTGTGATTTCATTAATTTCGCTTAAGATTAATTCTATTGTTAATCTACAAAGGTTTTATTTTTTTGACCTCTTAGAAAGAGGTACTACCCTGTTTTGATTAAATATGATTTTAATATACTAGCAGTATAATATTCCAATTAAAATAATCTATTACTGTAAGAATAAACTTTAGTATAATTTTGTTATAATAACTGCTTCTGGTGTATAGTATTTCTGTTACATGGTTTACATGGCCATATCATTTTCATATATTTTGGAATACTTTCTCTGAAGCATTTCTTTTATAAAAGATGTATTGCTGAATTTGTAATTTCTAGAAAGGCAGTCGAGACTGGCCCTTCATATCATTTCTATATGGGAATACTGTTTAAATGTGTGAAAAACACTTTGTGGCCCTCCATATGCCATTTGTCATGCAGTATCCACTCCTCTGCCGGACAGGGGAGTCTAATCTCCACTGCCTGCCACTTCTAATATTACAGGAATTAAAGCATCATAATTTGTGTTCTATTGTTGTTATGAAGTTTTATGGTTTCCGTGTATGTACGTATATGTGTTTGTGTGATTGTCTGTATGTAAGAAACTATTTTAAATCTTTCATATTTATATGTTTTAATAAGTGGTATTTTACAATGAAGGGACTGAATGAAGGTAATTTAATTTTAGATATATTGTGGGAGACATCCAGATATTTTGATTTGGGAAACAAATGCTGTTTATACTACAATTTGGTATAAAAATCATAAGCTGTAAATTTTCTTGTACTGATTATGGCACATGTGCAATTGATATTGATTCTATTATACTGAATTGATTAAATTTATATGTAAAAGACTAAAATAAAATATATAAATTAAGTTAAATTTAATAAGTTCATTTCAGCAGAATTTTGAAAGATAATAAGTAGCAAAATTATTTTGTCAGTGGGATTGCTATTATTATACAGATAAACATATATTGTGTACCAATAATGTAAACCATAATATTTTTAAATTTTCATGTAATTATTTAATAATTACTACCATTGTTATTGAGAAATGTATAAATTAAGAACTTTGTTCAATAACGGAAAAGGTACAGCTAACTAAGGAAAACATGCTACAAAAAGAATCCATATTTGTTTTGGTTGGCAGAAAGTATTCATTTATTTTATGCTGAGGTGAATCTTTGAACTCTTCTGTGAAATACTCTTAACTTCTCATGTTTTTCTCCTCTATTTTCCCATTTCTTTTATTTCTAGTTAATTTAAGAAACTCACTTGTAACATCAAATTAATAACGAAAGAGCTATTGACATTATCTAAAGTGTACTTAGATGATTAGTCAAATCATTATTGGTATTATTTTAATTATTCAAGTATATTGTACTTATAGTTATGATAAAAATGTAATATTTATCAATATAAAAATATTTAGCTAAGAAGCTGTATAAAAATTGTGCATTGAATTAAAAACTGCCTTTTATGATAAGCTATCAGAAATAAATTTTTTTAGTTCATACTAAAATCTGGTAAGCTAATAAAAAGCAAACAATTTGATTTTTAATGCCTATCTATATCAACTAGGTGTTTTCTTCCAGGATTAATTAAGTTTATTAAAATTATGATGTAGGATTCTATTTTGCATGATAAGGTATAAGTAGGATCAATATCAGGGATAGAAGATATTTGAATTAAAGCATCTGTTTAAAATTCTACTAGTTTATTATAAGTAGAATTTTAAAATCTGTTTTAGAATCTGTTGTTTTTAGCTTTCTTTGTGACTACCCTGTAATATTGGGCTTGTATAGTTTTCCTGGTAGTTATCCAAATTGCAAATTAACATTAGTTGTTTATGTAGTGTTCAAACCCCCCCCCCCAAGTTTTCTTTGTATTTTCTATTTAGTAGATTAAATTTTTGTGATCAAAATTGTATTTATCACATAGTGATAAATACAATTTTGATCACATATCCTATATAATAATAATAATTAGATAATCTATCTTACCAAAACAATTAATTTTGAATAATATTTAAATTATATACAATTGCACAACATAGTTTTAAAATCAGCCCTCTTCTACAGTTGTGAGACTTGGGTAATAAATAAGAAAGATGCACAAAAACTAGAAGCAGCACAAATGAGATTTTTAAGACTATTATTAGGCTTTAAAAGGCTGGATCGTCAAGGAAATTCAGATATTCGTAAGATATTAAAAGTAGATAATATATAAAAAACGACATAAAATGGTATCAGAAAAAATGGATCAGTCACATAGAAAGAATGAACCCAAAATTAGCATTTAACTATAAACCTACAGGCAAGAGAGATGTGGGCCGACCAGGACAATGATGGCAAGATCAAGACCTAAGCCAGACCAAGTTCATGATGATGGTTATTATAGCATGCTCTCTGCTTGCTGTTATCTGGCTCCTTTGAAAGGCTGATGGACTTGCATGTTATGGAAATAATTTGTTTCAGGGAAGCATAAATTAATGCTGAACTAATTTTTCAGATTAATAAACATTTAATTTAATATAATTTTGAATTTACTCCTCTTACCCCATCTGTATATCAGACATTTGAAGTCTAGAAGTCGAGTGCTGTGGATTCCTGGACGTGTCCACCTTCATTTTGCAAAAGGAGAGTAAAGCTAACTACATTCAGGCTTCCCTTCTTTCATTCAGAATCTCTTTGTAACAAAAGCTCCTCTATAAAAGCTCCTTATTTGCTTTCTAATAATTGAAGGAAGTCGTCAGTGACAAATTTCTTGGCTGCTGCATTTCCTCCACCTCATTAATTGACTTATCTGAGGCCTTGTATTATACTCAGTTGAACAAGAACTTGGATGTTGAATTCTTTAAAATGTACTGCTAATAGTCCTTCAATATCTCTAATTAGATATTGATAAGGACTCTAATTGCAAGCTTGACTCTTTATCCAGTGCAACACGCCTTTCTTCCTTTTTTCAGGTGTCTCCTCTTGAATTTATTTATACATTAGAAACTGACTTCTCCAAAGCAGTTTCAATGTTGTTGATTGTATTGTTAACATTGAAACCATTCCAGAATTCCCTCAAACTGGGCTTGTGTGGCCTCCAAGCATTTGGTGAATGTAATTACGTGATACTATGGCTTTAAATTAGAAATAACATCATGGTCCATTCTGTTGTAAGATCAATATGATATTGAGTAAATACCATCCCATCAGTTAATTCATTGAGGTTGTCTTGTGCAGAGAACTGGTTTGGGAACGTCTCAGTAGGAGTGTTTTTGGTCGACCAATGCTGTTGAACAATAGGAAGACTCTCAGGATGATGAAAATCACCCTGATAGTCGTCTTTTGGAATTGCCAATAGTTCTTCTGTAACATTCTGAATAATTTCTGCAGCTCTTACAAATCTGTGACCTTTCAAGTATATTTAAGCTTGAAAAAAAAAAAAAAAAACAAACCCAGAAATAAATAAAAAAAAAAGAAAGAAAAAAATCACTGGGCTAAATCCAGTTAGTATGGCAGATTGGGGAACTGTAGTAATGGAATGTTTTGCAAGAAACTCTTGAATTGAAAGTGTATAATGTGGAGGGGCATTTTCATGATGCAAGCAGCAGTTAACTGAAGCCCACTTTTCTGGCTGTATTCTCAGACCAACATTATGCAATTGCCAAAGAACTGTTTTATAGTATTCTTGGTTCACCATTTGACTATATGAGACAAATTCATAATGATCAGTCCTCTGTAATTACAAAAAAATACAATAATCATGATTTTCTTATATGATAAAAAAATTTTTTTGCATGTGATAATTAAAAAAAACCAGATTATATTTAGAATAGACAGATGTACTTTTCACAGATGAGTGAGTTAAGCTGCTGAAACATGTTGAAGATCATTGAAACTGAACGATTATCTGAATTTAAGAAATAGTTTTATTTCAGAGCTTATGTTCTAATTGGCCTTCTTATTTTATTTATTTATTATTATTATTTTTTTTATGGTCTTTAGGGAACATTAAGTATGCTAGATTAAAAGGTTTTAAGAAGAATATATATTACAGAACCATTCTGGGTAGTGATCCTGTGTTTTTTAAGATTAAAAAGGGGAAATTTTAGTGGTAATTAAGTTTTTAAAAAATATGCATATCAGTTAAAAGCATTTGATGAATTATTTCCGTATTTATAAAAATATCCAAGCACATTGAGGGATTTGAAATTTTTATATTACCATTATGACATTCTGCAAATACTGTATATCATCTATAGGGTTACCACTTACAAATTTGGTTATAACAGCAAAAACTAACTCCTTTTAGTCCATTCATAGCATACTTTTTTGCCTCCATTAGGTTTCCTTCCTGCTGATTAAAATACCGAAAATTATCATTTAAGTACAGAGATTAGACAGAAAACCCAGAGTCTATATAAAGCCCAGGCATAGAAACACTAATCATCTGAATGGAGATTTTAATATTAGTAATGGCCATGTGATTGTGAGGAAGCCTAAGGCATAAGCCTTACAAAAGGGGCGGGAGTAATATAATAATAAAATAAACAATAAAAGAAAAGGAAATAAACCACTTATGCATTTCCCTCCTCCTGTACATAACTATCCAGCTGACCTTTGAATTTTCCTAAACTGTCAGCCTCTACCATCCATGTAGGTAACTTATTCCAGTAATTTATAACTCGCTGGCTAAAATAAAACTTCCTGCAATCCAGTCTAAATATTTCCCCCACAACTTGAATTTATGGCCCCTAGTTCTAGACTCATTTATAACTACGAAAATTTTATCTTCATTCATTTTACTTTTGCCTCTCAAAGCATTAAACACCTCACTCGAGTCTCCTCTAAGCTGCCTAATTTCCAAGCTGTGCAACCCTCATATTCGAAGTCTTTCCTCATAAGGATGCCCTTTTGCCAATCTCACCAGGCAAGTTACCCATCTCTGGACCCTTTCAAGAAACTCAATGTCTTTTTTTAGGTGCAGTCTCCATACTTGAACACAGTATTCCAAGTGTGGTCTAACAATAGCTTTATATAATGGGATTATGACATCCTTATCTCTACTAGCAAATATTTGATAAATCATTGATAGGACATCATGGGCCTTCCTTGCAAAATGTGTACAATGCTTGGAAAACTTCATGTCTGACCGTATCATAACTCCCAAGTCAGTCCCTTTCTTCCCCTACTGACTTTAGTTCAAATCTGCCAAGTGTATAAGTTATTTTGGGGTTACTGTTCCCCAGGTTCACTTAGTTAGGGGGGGGAAGGGTAGTGTAAATCTGCAAATTATCTGATGATATGGGTCAAAGTAATGCTTGCATTCACCTCATGAATTCTTGTTTGTTTCCACAACAGCTGATGTGATAAGATGTTCTGAGGGTAGCAATGTTTCAAATGAGGAGGTAGATAAAGCTTGGGATACAAACCTAAATAACTTTAAGGGGTGTGTCAGAGTAGTAAACTACAGAAGAATACTTAGTCTCAACTGTGTCTACAGTAATTTTAGGAGTGTTGTCAATAAAATGGCTGAATTTGAACTCCTGGTTAGGGCAACTAATGCTGATATAATAGGACTAACAGAAATGTGGTGCCACCTGGAAATTGGTGATGATGAGTTCCACTACAGTATGCATAATGTATTTAGTGGGAAGATAGAAGGGGTGGAGGGGTCATGCTTCTTATCAAAATCAGCCCACCCATGAAAAGAGTTTTTGCTGAGCCTAAAGTTACGTCTGCCAGCATAGAATCTGTGTGGTGCGAGTTAGTCAGAAGCAAAGAAACAATGAGAGTGGGATTACAATCTACAGGCCAGAATATTGTGAAGAATATGACGAGAGTCTTTATATGCAGATGGAATGGGCAAGTAAGTGTGAAAGTACTAGCGGTGAAAATATTCTTGACCTCATCATTACTAACGAATCAGATAACATCACAGGGCTTAAAGTACAGGAACCATTGTCAGGAAGTGATCATGCAGTCATCAGTTTGAAGATGAAGAAATATGTTGCTGTAGTCAATGGTAAAGGCACGGGTTTTAACTTCAAAAGATGGGACTTTGACAGTTTAAGGTGCTATGTGACATCTGTGAATTGGACGGATTGCCAAGGGATGACAAATACATTTGAATTATGGAATAATTTTAAAGCAAAAAAAATCTCAGAAGCCATGAATGCATACACACTTTTAAGAAAATATTGAAGGAGGAGATGCCGAAATGGATGACTGCAAAGCTGGCTGGTCAAATAGAGCAGAAAAAGATAGCAGGGGACAGTTACTGCTCTGTAACTGTCCCTACAACAGGTATAAGTTGATCCATAATAGTACCACAAATAAGTTCAGGGAGGCCAAAGCTGCGTATTAGAAAGCATTGGTTAAGAGAGCGAAGAATGGGGACAAGGAATTTTTCATGTAAGTGAATACATCAAAGAAGAAAGTTAATCAGATTGAACCCTTGTGCACTGGGCTTGGCAAAGTCTTAGGTAGCCCAGCTGATGTTGTGGATGAATCAAATGGGTACTTTGCATGAATTTTTACTGACAAAAGACCCTTCATGTGGAGAAGAGGCTGTGCAATTGAAGCTGAGCCACATGAAATTAATGATGTCGTAATTACAGATTATTGTTTATTAGAAAAACTTTTGAGCTTAAAGGTAAGTAAGGTTCCCGCAGTTAATGACACATACTGTGTAGTTTTGAGGGAGAGAACTAGGGACTGTATTGAACGAATGAGGTTAATTATGAGAGCATATTTGGACTCAGATGAGATTCCTTTGGATTGGAGAAGTGCCAATATTGCCAATACATAAAAGGGGTGTATTTCAAATAGTGGTTCAAAGGGTGAAGTGGTAAGAAAAATCTTAGAGGCAATGGTTAAGAGTGCAATTCAGGGACATTTAATTAGATATGGCATTCTGAAGAACACACAACGTGGCTATAGGCACATTATAACTATAGCAGCTTGTATGCCATTAAACCTCTATGACAACAACAACATGGCTTTGGTAAAGGAAAATCATGTTTCACCAACTTAGTAGGCTATTTTGACACAGATACTCGCCGACCAGGCTAGCCGGGTGGATAAAGTGCCTGCCTGGCAATCCAAAAGTTGCGGGTTTGAATCCCGCCTCGGGCTTGGATCAGAGTAAATGCAAAAACTTTGGGAGGTGCATTATGGCCACAGAAGCCGATGCGCCAACAATAACAAACAAACAAAAAAAAAAAAAAAAAAAACAGATACTCATGAGCTGGATTTAGGGAACAATTTCGACATAGTTTATTTGGATTTTAGCAAAGCATTTGACTCAGTCCCTCATGAGAGGTTACTATTATAAGCTTGGACAGGTTGGGATTACTGCAAGGTACTTAGATGTGTTGCTGGGTGGCTATAGGGCAGAAGGCAGATGGTTGTGATTAATGGATATTTTTCAGATTGGTGTAATGTCAGGACTGGGATCCCTCAAGGATATGTTCTTGGAGCACTGTTGTTTCTCATTTTCATAAATGACATCGACGAAGGGATAGAAGGCATGATGTCAAAATTTGCAGATGATGTGAAGATCGGCAGAGTTGTAATGATCAGTGCCAAGCAGCACTCTTTCAGGATGACTTGAACAGACTTCAGCGATGATGAAAGAAGTGGCAGCTGTGTTTTAATACTGCTAAATGCAAGGTCTTACACTTGAGGAAAGCAACCCACAAATAAATTATACACTTAGTGGGGTTGAATTAAAATACAGTGGAGGAGGAAAGGGATCTGGAAGTTACAATACAGGCAGATATGAAGTTTTCTGAACAGTGTAAACAGGCAGCCAGGAAAGCCCATGATGTCCTATCGATGATTTATCAAATGTTGGAAATTGGAAGGTCATAATTCCACTGCTTAAGGCAATTGTAAGACCATATTTGGAATACTTGTGTTCAAAAGTATGGAGACCTCATCTAAAAAAAGACATTAAGCTTCTTGAAAGGATCCAAAGATGGGCAACTCAAATGGTGAGATTTATTAGAAAAATAATTCCAAGAAAGAGAAGAGGGGAGAATAAAAAAAAAAAAAATTTTTTTTATGCAGAGGAAGCAATATTTGTGATATACTTATTCCAGGAGAAATTAGAAGTCAGGGTAATCCCTAAATGAGATATGTAATACCCCTAGAAATCTACTGCTTGTATGCCCATCTTTGATGAGCATATAAGTAGTAGACTTTTTTTCAAGAAATAAGGACTGAATTTTTGAAGGATTGAAGGTGACTAAGTTTTCTTTGTCTCTCATTGGAGAATTACGTGGATAGAGAAGTTTAAGCTGTTTGTGCATAGCAAGGTTTCTCAGATTGGAAGGTGGAATGTAGTGGATGGAACTATGGATAGAATTTCCAGTTACTGGAAGAAGGTTAATTTATATCCAAGAGGAAAAGAGTGGAAGAAAGAACTGAACCTTAGGTTATACCAGCATTAGCGGGAATGTAGAAGACAGAGAGCTGTCTACTATGAGTTGCAGTGAGCAGTCAGAGAGAAAACTGGATATCCAGTTGCAAAAAATAGTTGCTGATCCAAACCTTTATGCCAAACATGATCAAAAGCTTTAGATTTGTAAAGAACAACTGCTGGAGTTTCACCACACTTTTCCATTGAATTTGTCCAGAGATAAGTAACACTAAGAAAAATAAATGCACAAGGCATAGTAGACTACGAATTGGAAATTCATTACAGAACTATCAGTGATATTTCACAATACTTTGTTCGTAGTAGTGAACTACAACAGTAGTATGAGAGGCATCGACTTAATTGTATCTCATATTGTGACTACATTCACAAGTTACCATTATATTGCATTACCTCAAATAAGTAATGCTTCACCAACAGAGAAGACTATTGTTACTTATTCTCTGGGGATATCACCACCCAGATGGCACCATTTCAAGGCTTATTGGCCTATCATCAGTGGGCGGGTAGGTACCCTGGTGAAGCATTACTTATTCGAGGTAGTGCAATATTGTGGTAACTTGTGAAGGTAGTCACAATACGAGATACAATTAAATCGATGCCTCTTATACTACTGTTGTAGTTCACTACTACAAATGAAGGATTGTGAAATATCACTGATAGTTCCATAGTGAATTTTTAATTCATAGTTTATTATGCTTTGTGCATTTATTTTTCTTAGTATTACTACTATGTACACCACTTGGCATCTCTCATATTGTGGAGTTATACTCCATGACTGGGTTGGCATGATGGCAACACCACAGTATCCTACCTGCCCACCAATGATAGGCCAATAAAGTTTGAAACGGTGCCACCTGGGTGGTTGTGGTATCCCCCAAGAATAAGTAACAATAGTCTTCTCTGTTGGTAAAGTGTTACTTATTCGAGGTAGTGCAATATCATGGTAACTCGTTGTGAAGGTAGTCACAATATGAGATACAATTAAATCTATGCCTCTCATACTACTGTTGTAGTTCACTACTACAAGCAAAGTATTGTGAAATATCACTGATAGTTCTGTAGAGATAAGTAACATAAGCCAGTATATCATTGTTGGATGAACATTGACAGAATCCTCATTGTTGATCATTGATCAAATGAAAGCTTTTGAGATTTAAGGGTTGGCAGGGTGATAGAGTTCTCTATTACTTTAGAAATAGTAGAGGTTGAGTGCAATGGGATGATAATTGGAAAGGAGGGATTTGTGTAAGATGGTTTTGAGAACAAGTGGAGAAACTCCAGTAGGGCCTGGTGATTTCTTGATATTAAGATTATTCAGAATGCTTGTAATATCTTGCTGTCAGAAGCATGGGAGGCATTAAACATTGTTAGTTCAAGATGGTATCTTTACTCTTTCTCAGATGAAATACACAAGGAGAAATAAATTTAAATTATAAAAGGATGGTGATTGTAGAATAGTTCAGCAGAAATTCTTGTTCAGCACGGTAATCAATTGTTGAAATTAACTTTCAGATATTGTGAAAGTTGGTACTTTAGAAAAAGTTAAGGTTGGGTTAATAAAATTATAAGAAGGAATGTGGAAATGAAGTTTGACCTGTACTTGTTAAGTAAGTCTGCAGATCTCCTGCTCTTAATGTCATTAGTGCCAGCATGTACAACACTATCACCCTTTGTGCCCTTAAAAGATATCTATACATGGCACAGGTCATACACTTCATTTCCACATTCCTTCTTATAATTTTATCAACTTAGCCATGCCTTAAATTTTTCTAAACTGCCAACCTTCACAATATATGAAAGTTTATTTCAGCAATTGATTACCTGACTATTTTGCAACCACTATCCTTTTATAATTTAAATTTATTTCTCCTTGTGTGTATTTCACCTGAGAAAGAGTAAAGACACCATCTTGAACTGACAATTAATGCTTAATGTCTCTCATGCTTCTGACAGCAAGATATTAGAAGCATTCTGAATAATCTTGATATCAAGAAATCACCAGCTCCTGTTGGAGTTTCTCCACTTGTTCTCAAAACCTCTCTTCCCTCCTGTTTTCTATCACAATCTTATGCAAATCCCTTTTTTTCTTGCATCACACTTGCCAGTCCTAAATTTCTCCAGTCTGTAATGGAACTTGAATCCTAAACAAATGCCAAAGACCACTAGTCACAGAGGAATGGTAATTGCATTGTAAAAAATCTTGTTTGCACATTTCATACAAGAAAGGTTATTTTCTCTGTGCCCAGTAAGATTTTAAATTTTAAAAAAAAGTTTAATTTTTAAGATATTAAATATTGTATTTACAGTAAAATCTGTTTACCTGCTGGGAAAATGGCATTCAATTAAACCCTAGGTTGGGTGCTTATAATAATTTATGCATATACATGTAGCTGTTCCAAGTCATTTTAAGTTCTTTTAGCAGGCCCATTTTTGACTATTTTTTTATTGATTTTTTTTTTACATGAAAATTATCTTATACTGACTTCAGTAATAAAATATCACTTTCACTTTACTTATTTTTGTGATTCTTTTTCTTAGATAATGAAGTTACATTCACTATAAAAACTAAATATCACATTCATGATCTTAGTAAGTTGGATGGTCATTTGCCCCCCCCCCCCATATGTGGTAGTTGCACAGAGCCATTTTCATGTCAACTTTTCAAATTTAAAGCATTGCCACAATTGAAAATTGGAAACTACCTATTCTCATTTTTTATTCTAGAATGAGCACTAAGTCAGAGAAGCTTATGATTAATTAGTTTGACAATGAATATAATCATTATATTCAGGGATTGTGTTGGCTTGAATCTTGGTCCACACAAACACGTGCATTTCTGCACCCTGATGCTTGACCACTCAGCCATGTCAGGAAACTTTAACTGACACACTTCAGTGTACATTACACTTCAAGTGTTGCAGTGCAGGCAGAATTAGATAATTCTCATTTTTTTTTATTGTTCATTATTGATGCATGTCATTTTCATAATGGTAGTATAGTAATTTTCAGAAATGGTTTTTTAAAAGTAACTACTATTTTTTTTATTTATTTATTATGATTTTATTTATTTATTTTTATTTTTTTTTTTTTCAGAGAAAAATTTCTAGAGCTGTTGGCATTACAAATATAAAATTTCATGTTCATAGCTGCAGTAGTTTTCTTTAAATCATCCCATTTTATTGTTTTAGAAAGTAAATTATCAAATTCCCATAGAAGATGGATTTGGTGCATAATGTTTCTAAGTTGCTAATGCACCTTAAAAAAATAAATCAAATCAATTCACTCCTGCAGAACAACTCCTGAAGGCTTGGTGTTGGCTAATACCAAGGATGCTGTAAAATGCATGAAAGGTAATTTATCCTTGTTTTTAAGGTTTGTAATCATAATATTGTTAAGATTCAACATAATCTCTACCATTACTGATATAAAGTGTAGTATACGATTTTGCAGTTCCAAAAACATGTTCTTCAGTTGTTTCAGTTACAGCATTAATTGCATTTGTAATCTGGCAAAGATGTTTAAAATGTCGTAGTTTTTGAGAAGTAAACCACACTTTTAACATTCCCCCATGGGAAAAAATCCATTGAAAACAAATTAGCCCACCTCTGCCAATCCATCTAATTGGAAAGACATCATTTAAAAATTATCGAGCTTTTTGAGCAAAGTGGCAAGGTGCTCCGTCTTTGCTGAAAAACCATATTAAGATTATTCAGAATGCTTCTAATATCCTGCTGCCAGATGCATGGGACTCATTAAGCATTAATTGTCAGTTCAAGATGATATCTTTACTCTTTCTCAGGTGAAATACATAAGGTGAAATTTGGCTTCAATTCTTAATTGTCCTTAGTTGAGGAATAAAAAAAAAATCCTGTAGTATTGTTGGGTAACTATCACCAATTATGCATGTTTTTCCCAGAGCATAGCGGAACATTGACTTCAGGGTAATCCATTTCATGCTCTCAGACTTCTTGTGGTTTCACTGCTCCCTAAATTTGGCAATTATTCTTGCCACTAATGTGAAACATTGCTTCATCACTAAACATTAGATTGTTGAGAGATAAGAAGCTGTTTTTAATATTTTCATTAAACTCCTGACAGAAAGCTAATTTTGCATAATAATCCTCTTCCAGCAGTGATTGACTCTAAGAATTTTGTGTGCTGTTGTTTTAGGAACACTAAGTTTCAGAGATCTCCAGCTTAGTGATTGTCATAGGCTTTGCTGAAAAGCTTCTTTGGCAGCTGCTACAATTTCCTTGTTTAATCTGGGTCATCCACTTTACAGCTTATCAGTAATGGAACCAGTTTCTTTAAACTTCTTTTTCCAGTTTGAAATTGACTTTCTCTGCATTGCTTCTTTTGTATATGTCATGAATTTTCTTCTAACTGCTAATATGAACTTAAGCCATGCTAGTCAGAGGACACAGTTCACTTTTTCTTCTATTAAAGCCATCTATGTAGGGTAGTTTATCTGAAAAAATTTAAAACACAATATTAGAATAAATTAAGTAATTATTTTTGTGCATGAAAACCACAATAAATTACCTTTCCAATGCATTTTACACATTGTTTTTATCTCACATAAAACCTAAGTTATTGCAGTTTAAGTGCACAAGGATGTTATGAACACCCTGTATAAACAGAAAAATAAAAACAATCCTTGTATTTGTTTTGTTATACACTCACTATCCGAAGCGAAACAGCTGAAAGTTGCATTTGTTGTAAGGAGTAGTGTTTGTGTATTATATGAGCAGGGTTTTTCATAGGCAGATTAAGCAACTCAAAGTTAACACCTTTTTAGTGAGCATAGACAAATAATGGGATCATATTTTGGTACGCGGCTTCAGTTTCTTGAATCAGTGCTTTCATATTAACTGCGAGAATTATGGAACTTCCTGAAAATAGTAAGAACTAATCAAAAACTGTCTCTTTTGAAATTTTGATTTTCTCCCATTGTGTGGACAGCAGGTAATCTTGCAAATCAGATAAAATTACTGTATTGTTGATAGTTTACTTGAAGTTACATGGGATTGCAGAATATTTGGACTATATTTCTATACTGGAAATAGGGCTGGCCATAAGGTGGAGCAGGACCTGGTTGGAGGGGCACCTACCAGAGAGCCCACTCTCTCAGTCAGAAGGGCTCGGCGAGGTCCCACAGAAGGGACCAACCATGGTCAGGTGTCACGCTTCACCTTCTCCAGGCAGTAAACCCAATATCAATAGACATCTGTATTGAGAGTATTGTATTCTCACATTCTGTGTGAGTAAAATGTATTTGCCTGTACAGGAGGATATAATTTAATATCTATAACAATATGTTGACTCTACATGAATTATGAACACAATATGGCCACAGCAGCCCTTGTGTCGCTAAACCAAATAACAACAACAACATAAGGACAGTATTGTATCAGACTTATCAGTACAGACTGTGAGTACAGCTCACAGTCTAGTTACATTCATATTGTTAATAAAAATTTTAGTGTTTTTCTTTTGAAAATACAATTCTAAGGAGTAGCCAAATATTTATGGCATCAGGCAGCTAAGGTTATTAATAAAAGTTGGATTTGTAATAGACTCATCAACACCTTCATAACCAAAATGATGAAGTTTAGTTCTACTCTGTTTGGCTGGTTTAAATTAAATTGTTATTGGAACCAAAACATATAAAAAAATTATGTAAAAAATATAAACAATATAAAAAAAAAACTTGCACTCAAAAATTTTTTTATTAAAACTACACCCTTCTAGCTTTCTTATTGGCTAATTTGTCAGTGATGTTGGATAACAAGAAACTTTCACACAATTCATTGTTGATTGATAGGAGTCTAAAATCACTTAGCCTCTCTTGACTCATAGAAGATTTATTTTTTTTTTATAAAATTTATTTTTTATTATTTTTAATTTTGAAAAACTTCTTTTACTGGACACTACAGTAATAGGTATTGTCAAAAAGATTCTCAAAGCTATAAATAGATTTGGAAATAGTGATTTTAAATTATTTTTTACAATATATTCCAAGTTTATTAATGGTTCTGTTATGTCATTTTGTAGTATTCTATATGACATTAACAACTCAATACTGGAAAGAAATTGTATTTTCTTTAACAACTTGAAGAGCAACATCTAAATCAAAACAAGCTCTTTTTATTTCGTCCAGACATTTAACCAAATTTACATAGAAATTGAAATAAATTATTACATTCACTTAGAGTTTGAAACCTTTCTTGGATGGCAGTTAAAGCTGTATCTACAATTTAGATAAAATTCAACTCTAAACATTTCTTTTGGATTTGTAATAGACTTATCAGCACCTTCATAGCCAAAATGACGAAGTTTAGTTCTACTCTGTGTGGCTGGTTTTGCCTCTACGTTTACTTCTGCAGCTAAAGCTTCTACATCACCAATTTAACCAGTTTTCCCAAAACTTTTAACATATTCATTTATATTGGATTGTGGGCAATACAGCATTTTTTTTACATCTATTTTTGATAAAATGTCATTCTATATTACTACAGAACCTGTAAACTGAAAAGACACAACTTGATTTAACATTGAATTAGCAGGTTTTGTTTCATGTCTCTGGAATTGTCTTCTATTATGTTATTTAAACTTTTAATAACCTAATGTCACCAAATTTTAATATTAATCTGGTGACAATATATATATCCCATCTGTAAGGGGATATAGAAAAAAATGTGTATAATTCTTGAACAATGTTTAAAAAATTAATGGTTTCAAATGTTATCTTTGGCAGCAGCATCATTTACAACTAAATTTAGTGAATGAGCAGTGCAATGTTTCTAATTCTATTTTGTAGGTCAGTATGTTTACCATGCATGTTCAATCTGTTGTCATAACTCTTTTCATATATATATCTTGAATGTCTAAATAATAATCATTTAAAGGATATTTATATAAACCTTCCCCCGTGGTGTCTAATATTAGATTAAAGCCTAGAAACAATTCCTGAACTGCAACATTACAATTGCTAATATTGAAAATTCTAATGATAAATGCTATCTGTTTAGGTGGCTGGCGTACAGTTGAGAATTACAGAAAAATATTTAGTTTGTTTTGCAAAATTCTTAATTTTTGATTTTATGCTATTTGCTAATACAGGTATAATTTTGTTTTGAAATGTATGACTTATGTAATGAGGCATATGACTTAAGATGAGATTTTTTATGTTAATATGATCCGAAATAACTGGATCAAATATTGTCAACATCTCTACAACCTTTCAAAAAATTTCCACTATTTGCTTAATATAATTTATCATTTTCAACCCTTAAGGCTAAACATTGGCCTGCTAAAAATTCTAAAATTGATATCACTCTTTTAATAATGGCTTGTCATCTTTTATCGGTATCAAAGTAATGTTGTTGTTCTTTATTGGTTTTCATCCAATTGTATTTTTAATTCTAACCATTTTTTTAAATTTCACTTTTTTCCATATTTAGACTAAATGTTACCCATCGAAAATTCCAAAGTATCTATTAGTTTGTTTTGTTTTAGACCAAACAGTTTACAGCAAAAGATACTGTTGGATTTTGTGGAGTAGACTAACCAATTTCTTTGTCCTTTTTTCACATTTGGTAAAACTTATATATTGTGACACAGAAAATGACCTTCCACTGTTGTCTCCGCAAAATTTCATATTTTTAACCGTTAAAGGATATTTCTGAATTATAATTTTCATTGTTTGGTTATTAATAATAGTTGGCTAACAATAAGGATCTACTATATTAAATTCTGTTGTCATTTCAGGACAATTATCCACCAAATTATTCCCACATGTTAATGGTTCTCAACAGTTATAGTGGGATTGCCACTTATTTGAGAGGTCTGGATACAAATGCTGTCAGATATTGGATGTATTCTGAAAGGTCTCATCAATTGTGATTGCACAGGGTGGTTCAAAAGATGTGTACCATAATATATTTTCACTTTTATTTCAATTAATATTATAAATATAATTATGGTAGAGATTTCAATAAATGTTAAAGTCCATTTTTCCAAATGTAAATACAAACTCATTTCATCTCGTTTGATGAACTTTGAAATAGTATTGAAATTTCTGATTTGATATTGGCTTTTAATTCTTTCACTATGTAAAGGTTTTGTTAATGTATATCACTCCTTTTAAGTATCTGAAAGGTAAAAACCCAGGGATCATGTATGTTCAATATGAACATGTGCTGTTATTGAGAAAATGACATGCTGCCTTTGTTAACAAAACACTACTGGTTAGCAACTGGAAGCTGCTATATAACAGCTATTGGACCTATGGGGATGACCAGTGCTGTCACTGTAGCAGTTTGAATGAAATTCTATCAAGTTATCAATGGTAACTTATAATTTAGGTTGCTTGAATTTTCATTCACTCTGTGTTTTTTTTTTTTTTTTTTTTTTGTTGCCTGCAGAACATGCATATCAGCACACAAACTTGTGTTTGTGCATGGGGACCTACAAATTATGCACCTAGCAAGGTTTTCAAATAGTTTTGATTTCTGTGCTCTCTTACAATCTTATAATACTAACTACAAACCCCTTAACTTTTAAGGAGTGGAGGTATGGTAGCTATGCTCAGGTGTAATACATGTTAAACTACATGAACTGGTACACTATGACGAAAGTGTTTTTAGCCAAAAAAATTTCTTTGTTCAGTCAAATTTTATTTGACCAACTGTATAGGGAATACAGTGTGCAGATCCAGAAAATTAGCAAAGGGGAACCATCATTGATCTTTATAGGTTTTAATTGTTTTAGGTAAACCTGTTAAGTGTTTTGGAATTTAAAATTATAAATTAATATAGACAGAATTTTTGAATAAAATGTATTTTAATAGTGCAGGAATATATTTGCACAGATAGATAAGATGTATTGCATCTGTTGGGATGCATAACTGTCTGCTAATGCTTAAATTGTGTTTTCAGCTAGTCTTCTGAAGAACATAACAGAGTTCATCAGAAGAAAATATGATATATGTACTATACTAAAAGCAAATTCTCATTGTGTAATTTTAATTATATTGTTTCTATTGATGAAGACAAAGTTTTTTTTTTTGTACTGATAGTGAACAAGTGGAATAAATTTTATATAGTTTTGTTGATCTTCCGACATAGAAATAGTCTATGCCAGCATTCTCAACTTTTTTTGCTCATGGACCCTTTTGACTTCAAAAAGTAACCGTGGATCCTCACTTCCTAGCTCAATTAAGTAGGGGTGATTAGATGATAGGTATCCAAAATTAAAAATTTATATCTCAATACTGATAAATTTTGTGTACAATCTAACTTTTTCAGACTGACACAAAAAATAAATGAATAATAAACTGTTAATATTTGAATATACAAATCAATCGTACCTCATAGGCTATTAGTGTGAAGAAAGGTGTTTTTTCATCTCACAAAGTCCTTTAATTTTGGGAGTGATTGTAGCAAGGCCATACAAATGTACTTTGGGGTCTGGATGCAAAAGAGGTTAAGGGGCCTCATTTATTTATGTTGAGACAAAAATATTAAAATGGAGCATACATTTATTGAGTATTAATTATTACAATTATTTTAATATTATTAAAATATAATTATTACAGTATTGTTATTTTTTGATAAATAGTCAAAACAGGTACCTGTAATAGACATATTAAATGTCATCAACTTGATACACAGGGAATTTACACAAATATGTTTTATGTATTTTAATATTATATTTGATATATAATAGTCAAAACAAACAATCACCTATAATAGACATATTAAATGTTATCAACTTGACACAAAGAAAATTTACACATGTTTTATGTATTACAATATATTGATTGTTACAGTATTATTAAATAGTCAAAACAAAACAACCACCTATAATAGACATATTAAATGTTATTATCAATCTGATACAAAGAGGGAATTCACACAAATATATTTTATGTATTTTTCGGTTTTTTTTTTAAAGTCTTTTCCACCCAGTTATTAATTACATCCTCAAAAGAACATTCACTAGCTATTTCCCATTCAGTTGTGATAATATTGTACTAGCATTTAATCTTTCTTGAAGCATTGATGTATGTTTTTATTAATTTTAATTTATTGAAAGTTCTCCCAGCTGATGCTGCTGTTACAGGGAAAGTAAAAAAAAAATTTTAAACCAACAAATATATTAGGAAATATTTCTTCTAAATTATTTTCTGTGATAAATAATAAAATGCCTTTTGCATTCTTGATATTATCTTTGTTTTGTATCACATCCTTTAAATACCGTATGTAATTTCTGAACAAATACCATTTGAGATGTCATTTGAATAATCTGCATAAAAATCTGTGAAGCTCTCCCCCAAATCTAATTAAGATGCTTTTTTAATGTATATGAGAAAATCAAAATTTTTTTTATCACTTGTGATAATCTCTCAAAACGGTCATGTAATTGTTGTATAGCAATGTCAATTAAGTTAAAATAAAATGTTATTTTCATTTTTTAATCTAAATCTGTCTTTATTTCATCTTCACAATTTTCATCATGAAACCTTTTCTTTTCTTACCTTTAGGAAAATCTACATTTATTTGTAATTTTCTAGAATCACCCTAGAATTAGTAATATTTCTTTAAATTCTCTTTTCTCACTTAATCTTTCTTTTTCAGCTTTTATTAACAATTCTGCACAATCTGTGGGCCAATCAGGGGACATATATATGCTTATTTTACTGACTTCACTCAATAAATCATACCATACAATAGAGAATATAATGAGAGGTAATTTTTTAATTCATTTCAACAAAGTGCTTGCCTCTGAAGTAACAGCATTATCAGTGACTATATGTTTAAGTTCTTCTAAAGCATTCAATAATTCTTTTAATTGAAATCTAACTGCTTTCACTGATTCAATTCTTGTTTCCCATCTTGTATCACTAAGAGGTTTTAAATTAGTGTTTAAATGCTTACACAAAATAATCCAATGAATAGTTAAGTAGGCAAATATTATGTACAATTGTTCTATTATTCCAGAAAATATTTTACATTCTAAATTGTTTGAAACCACATCACAAATGATAAGATTTAATGAATGTGCAGCATATGGGAGTATATATGGTAGTGCTTGGCATAATACTCGAAATTCTGCTTTGAACCCCTTAATATTGGCCTTATATGTTTGTGCCATTATCATAACACTGACCTCTCGCAATTTGTCAATATGAAATTTTCCCAATATTTTTAATGAGAAATTTGTTAAGCCTTCTCCACTGTGATCAGTTGCTTCAAAAAATCCAGTGAAATGTTCTCTTATTTTGAATTCATTTTTATTCTTGTCAGTGCCCACATAACTTAATATAACTGAGGTTTGCTCCTTATGTGAAATATCTGGTGTAGAATCCATTTGAATGCTATAGTACAGTGGACCCCTGCTTTACTATTGGGTTCACTATACGATGGACTCACCATAATAAAATATCATTCACTATATGATATGTGGTAAGTGCTGGTCATTGTCATCATGTTTGCGAATTGAATTTTAATTCTATTAAATGCCAATTCTAATAAGTGAAAATAGGAGGAATATTATCTGCAGGCTATAAAAGTAAAGATCACAAATTTACACTTTGTTACATTACCAATTAACAAAATTAAATGATATGTGAAAATCAGAAGAATATTTTCCACAGATTATCAAAATAAGAATAAATTTATGCTTATATACATAGCTTAATATGTACTGTAATATGTACATACTAACTAGTTACCAAATACTGAGGATGCAGAAAGGTCAGGGAGTGACAACCGCATATCCCCAGAGCAATATGGCCTTAAGTTGCTAATGCTCCTAAAAACCAAATAACAACAATGACTAACTAACTAGTTGATATTTCTATTCACTGACATTTGGGGAAGGGGGGGTGTTGTAAAATGTAAAGCAGTAAAAAAGATTAGCAATCAATAACAAAGAACATGGCACGCACAAGTGAGATACAGAGTAAGAAGTTTACGAAGCTTAAAAAATAGGAATGAAGAAGAGAAGATTCTGAAAATTTATTTGTTTTTTATATGATTGAAGAGGAAAAGGGGAAACACATTTCACCCTAATAATGTAAAAACCCACAGAATTCCAGCTATCGGTATTGTCACAATTGCAATAAGATTAAGTTTACTACCTGTTTATAATAGATTGCACTAACAGAAAAGCCCAATAAACCAGAAACTGCAAATTGTTTTTATTGTTTTATGGTAGTGACCTCCAGAAATGTGCTTTAGAAAAATATCACAAAGGCATTCAAAATCTGATTCTTATAACAGAACATATGATAACGATGAAAGTGTAGTGCATTTTAATGATTTGAAATTAAAGTGGCTGATTCCATTAAACAATGATCACGTTAACCAATGCTAACTTATTTCACCTTACAATGGGATGGGCTTACAGTTATCTCCAACTGGACCACGTGGTCCTTCCTCACAACCAATAGCAATGTTTGTAAACGTGTTGGCTGGACATTTTGTTTTTGCATCCTTCAGTTGAAGTGATATTTTGTGTTTTGCTTTAACTAATATATTAGTTTTCATCAGTTTTTTTTTTAATCAATATATACAATTTACATTATAAAAATCGCCTTTTAGAGAGATAAACAGCTTAGTTATATAGGAAAAATTTCAACTTCTGAGGTCTTGGAACGAATTACCAAAAAAATGTGTTGTTCGGTTCACATTACAATATTTTCCCGATACAGTGGTGTCTCTGGAACGGATTAACATTGTAAAGTGGTGGTCCACTGTATTTAGCTTTTTTTTCTCCATTTAAAATTTGTTTTAAAACTTTGTCACTGTGTTTGCTTAAAAATTTATTTTGAGATCTGTTCAACAGGTGATGATTAATTCTCGTGTTTTTATTTTTAATGGATTTTCGATATTTTTTGATAATAATTCTATTGAGCCCAAAGAATTTCCATCTGCATTAGGCCCTCTTAGTGGCAAATTTCTACTACACAAAAATAATATTACTGAAACAAGTCTTTCGTATAACATTATTTTTTTCCTCATTTAATAATTTTTGTGTAGATTTATCTATTATTTGACCTGCATTTAGTCTTAAGTATAATTCTTGCTATTGACAAAAGCAATTTATATGTATTTTTCCTACTTCATGATCTGTAAATGAAACACTAAGTTTCTGCCAATTATTGTAACCATTTACAAATTTATTTAGTGTACAGACAACCCCCATATAACACGGTACTTCTACAACATGGTTTCACTCTAACACGATTGATAAATTGCAGCAATCCTCACACAACATTGTACTTACATAACACAGTTAGAGAATTACAGCAAACCTTGCATAACATGGTATTTTTGAGCTTTGGTGTGGGGAAAACCCTGCTATTTTGTTGGATGTAATTTTTCCACATTTCCATTCTTTTTTGCGAATCCCTGCTGTTGACTCGCTAGTTGTTATGCAAAAAAAAAAAAAAAAAAACTATTGGGAAATCCCCATGCTATTGAACTTTTGCTTGTTTGAGACCATAAAAAATTGTGACTTTGAAATGTGCAGTTCATGACTTTTAAGGTATTTGTAAGGTTATTTTGGTTTTTATTTGATCATTTATAAATTTTTCCGGGTGTGTATTACTAAACATTGTTCTTAAGAACTGTATTAGAATAATTTCTATTTTGTGAATTGAATTCCAGCCCTAAATTATTATTATTTATTATTATTAGCCGTATGGTGCAAGGAAGCCTGGGGCTTATGCTGCACCAGCCAAAAGAAAAAGAAAAAGAATTCCCACATTACCCTGAGAGAGGGGGGGGGGGAAGGGAATCACCAAGAAAGCAAGAAAGAGAAGAATGATGATAACCAGCTCAGGACCCTGGGTTTTCCAAGCCCATACTCACCAGATGTGAGCCCTTATGCCTAAGGAAAGTAAAAAAGCACCACTCAAAAGAAACTATTTCTCTAGAATCAAACATACAAATTTTGGATCGTCTTAAAAAAGGGGGAAAGGTATCATACAAAGCGGATTTGGTTGAAATGGTATCACTTGTAAACCAGATCAACTGAGAGGATGATAGCGCAGATGAAAATTCTGAGGTTCCAAATTTTACACTAAAAAGTATACGGGAAGGCATAAATGTAGCAGAGCAATTAGAATTTTATTTTTTGAATGCAGAACCTTCGACTGAAAGGAGCACAAAGTTCAAAAGGGAGCTTCAAAAATGCTTAGCTCCATACTATGAAATTTACAAAAATCTATCACACTAAAGCAAACAGACCTAGATTACTGATTTTTTAAAGAGAGCAGAAGATACACGAAATCTAGATGCTGCAGAAGAAAGTTCAGAAGGTGAAGATATTTTGCAACAGAGAAAACGTTCATGTTTGATTGTGCTTAGCAGCAATGAAGAGGAATAAAATTAAATGAACATTCATTATCTGACATTATGTTTGTAAACTATGACATTATGTTTGTTATGTAGTTTACAAACTGTTGTTCAGTTATTACTTTTTTTAATAAAAATTAAGTTTCCAATTGTTATAAAAAGAAAATGGCATATTTTTCTTAGCTTTTGGAACGTAAACCCCTTTTGTACTGGTTCTTAGTCCTGTATAACACGGTTTCGCACTACACAAGATTTTATAGGAACCTAACTACTGTGTTATATGAGAGTTACCTATATTTGATTTGTGAAATAATAAACAACAAAAGCAATACACGGAGTTGGTGCTTAATGAATACATTAACCAACTGCAATTATTTATTTCATATCTGTTGATCTTCAATGACATTTGTTACAGAAGTTGAATCACTTTTGTTCTTCATTTTCTTTTGTTATTTTTTCACACTGTTCTTTATTTTCTTTTGACACATCTTCAAATACTTCAGTCTTTTGCTCTTCGTCCACAAGCATTGATGATGATGTGAATGGTCGTTGCCCTTATCTTCTTGCATAGAAAATGATTAACGTGATATACTACCATGTTTGTGTTTCTTCTTCAACATTTTTCTTTATTACTCTCTTTTTTGCTCCAGAAAGATACACTCATTTTGTAGAATACACTATTTTTTACCTTAGTAAAATATGGTTATTACTCAGTCTGCAAATCACAAAACAGCAACAAAACACAAATATAACTTCACTACTGTATGTGCGTTTACGGGGACTTTACACCAACTAGTTACTGAGCTTGTGCGCAAGCTTTCTCTTGTTGGATGAGGCTGTGGGGTGGGGGAGGGATGAGGAGCTGAAACAATAGAGACCTGCAGACCATCAGACAAACCAATACACTGAACTGATGTGTTCTCCAAATTGTTTATTTTAATATACACATTATTTTGCATAATAGCGATCGAATCTGCAGTTGAATTTCTTTTAAATAAATTGCTATTAACACTTGTCATTGCACCCCCTATCAAAAAGAACCCTGACATCATTATGTTGTATCTTTTAAGTTTAATTCGTATTTACAATTTGCGTTTCATGCTGTTCTTTCATAAGAATGTAAGATTAATTTTTATTATATTTTCAAGCAGGAATATAAATTTTTATTCTTGCCTGGCTCATGCTATACTTTCATAAGAATGTAAACATTTTTATTGTATTTTAATGCAACACTATAGGAAACTTACTTTGTATCTAATTTTTATTCCTGCCTGGGTTAATGTAGATCCGGCTGCATTGTTGGTGCACTACACAATGTAGCCATGCCATCATTAGCACTCCTTTCCATATTTAGTGATTGAATTTAAACTTATAATGTTATTTACATTAAAACTTAATTTGAATTTTGAATAACATATAATATCTACAGTGTATTTTTTGGGGAAAATAAAATGTTCATTAAACAGTTATTTGTTTTATTTTGTTAAATTGTAAATGTTTGAAACTAAAAATGATTGGGTCTCAAAAGGCCCAGGTCCAGAGTTCGCTTCTTAATGATTGGTCCGGCGTCCGATTGTTAATAAAATAATTAATAACAAAAAAGCAATGCAGAATATTTACAAAATTATTTTATTAATTGACAAAGGTCTGAACAAGTTTTAATGAATTAAATTTTAATTAAAAAATAAAAACAAAAACATTTCAACTATTATTTTAAGGCTCCAAAATACTTGTCAAGATTGCATTATGTATTAAATTTTTAAAAACATTTCAAATGCTATGCTCCCTTGATTGGGCCCCCTCTGGTATTGTGCCCCAATTTAGATGCAGCACATCCAATATTTAGATTTTGTTTAAAAAAATGTAAAATTCAAAGTAGCCATTACAGATATTATCCACAGATCCCCTGGGAACTGTTTGAGCATCCCTTGGGATCTGCAGAGCACAGTTTGGGAACTACTGCTCTATGAGGTGTTCTGCCAAACCTTTTACACATTTCAAATTGTTCTTTTACTTAGAAAGATTGTTTGGCTTAAGTTATTCAAAAGGCTAGCTTAAGTTATTAGTAATTTGATCTGAAAGGCAATTTGAACACGTTTTAATTTGTATAATAATGCAGATGCAAATAAATTAGTAAAATTGTGTTTCAGAATTGTAGACATGTCAATCATTTTAATTGCATTTAATACTTTATTGTTGCTAATAGTCCAGGTGGTAATAATATTATGAATGGTACCTACAATTTTAAGGATTCTCCTACATGAATATAACTGCTATTTATGCTTCTGGTGCAGTCTAAAGCTGGTTGGTTATAGAATTTAGCTACATAGTAGAGTTAGAAGTTTAGTATTGCCAATTCCTAAGTATTTTTGGCATTGGCATATGATACAGTTTATGCAAAAATAAGTGCCCTGTTAGAGTATTTAAAATTAAATCAGAAATGCTTTGCTATGTTTAATCATTTACAGTCATTCATTCATTCAAGTATTAATCATTGAACTATTTGCAGCAGTAATTCTGGCATTAGGTATTTCCAGTTCATGTAAATTCTGTAGAAGCAGTAGGTGTGAGAAGAGTATCAATATAAGCTGTGTCCCTGTGCATTTGTTTGCATATAATAATTTCCTTTAGAGTTCCCAGGTGGTCTTATTATAGCCACATATTGTGATCAGTGTTTACACTAACAAATCGAATTTCTGTATCACTTTTTGCTCTAAAGCAGCAGTTATGTTCTCTACTTGGTAATATTTTCTGCCGCTGTTTCTCTAATTAGTCTTCTAACTAGGATCCTCAACAACAGCTAGTGATAATCATCATAAATTTTTCCATTCTTTTCTCCAGCCAAAAACACAGATGTAGTGGTCTTTGGTCTCAACCTTCAAATTTTAAATCCTCATCTGAAGACAGAGATTTCATTAAGACTACACTTAAAGGCTACACTTCTTTAAGATTTCATCTTAAAGAAGTGTACTACAGGCAACCTCCGTATAACATGGTACTGCTACAACACGATTGATAAATTGCAGAAATCCTCGCACAATACAATACTTCTACAACAAGGTTTAAGAATTGCAGGAAATCTTGCATAATACAGTATTTTTGAGCTTTTGTGCTGGGAAAACCCTGCTATTATGTCAGATGTAATTTTCAGTGTTTCCATTCCTTTTTGTGAATCCCCACTGTTGACTCACTAGTCGTTATCGCCTTCATGATATTTTTCTAAAGTACATTTCTGGAGATCACTCCTATAAAACAATAAAAGCAATTCGCAGTTTATTGGTCTTTTCTGCTAGTTCAAATATAAACTGGTGATAAACTCGATCTTCTTGCATTTGCTATAGTACCAATAACTGGAATTATGTGGGTTTTCACGTTATTGTGGTGAAATGCATTTCCTCTTCTATGAAATATTTAATCATATAAGAAACATAAATAAATTTTCATAAACTCATTACTCTGTATTGTGTTTGCTGCAACTTGTACTTGCTATGTTCTTTATTATTAATTGCTAATCATTTTTACTGTTTTAAATTTTACAATCAAAAAAAAAAAAAAAAAAGTCAGTGAACAGAAATATCAGTTATTATGTACATATTACAGTACGTATTAATCTATGAATGTAAGTGTAAATTTATTTTTATTTTGCTAACTGGAAAATATTCTTCCAATTTTCACGTATCATTTAAAGCAAGGGTCCATTGTATTTTGTTGGAAAATCCCTGGGTTCGGTTCTGTGCTATTGAACTTGTGCTTGTTTGAGACCATAAAAATAATTGTGACTTTGAAGAGTGCAGTTCGTGACTTTTAAAGAGAGCAGAAGGTACACGAAATCTATATGCTGCAGAAGAGTGTACTTAGCAGCGATGAAGAGGAAGAAAATTAAATGAACGTACATTATCTGACTTTGGGCGCCTCCTTAGCCAGGTGGGAAGGAGCAGTAGTGTGTAGCACACGCTTCTTGATTAGACCGGGGTTCGAGCCCGTCACCACCAAATACGGAGGATGCGGAAAGGTCAGGGAATGACCCCTGCATATTCCCGGAGCAATATGGCCTTAGTTGCTAATGCTCCTAAAAACCAAAAATAACTAACTAACTAATAACATTATCTGACATATAAGTATCACAGTTTGTAAAGTAAGATGCTTGTTCAGTTATTACTATTTAAGTTACTACTATTATAAAAATAAAGTTAAACCATTAAGTTATTACTACTATAGAAATTAAATTTCCGATAGTTATAAAAAAAAAAAAAAATGGCGTAGTCTTGTGGAACATAATCCCCCTTTTTGTATTGGTTCTTCCTGTATAACAGGGTTTTTGCATTTTGTTACACAAGATTTTGTAGAACCAAACGGGTTATACGAGGGCTACCTATATTGCCAATTCTTAAACATTCTTTCACACTTTCAGTAGGGATATGTAGGGATATTCCAACACTAACTTTATTTAAAAATTATCTCTTGCAGCCTGATAATGATGATAACACCTTGATTCATAGGCTGGATTACAGTAGCGTTGAGAGGTAGCATAAAAGCAATAGCTTTATGCTTAGCTTTCCCAGTCTACTACACAACTTCCTGTTTAAAGGGAAAAGGAGCATCACTAAGTATCAGTTGGGTTTGACCCAGTGCTGTAGTCATAAAATTAGAAGGTATACTCTGTGAATATTACGTATGCATATTAATATACTGTGCTTATTAATCAAATTCCTGAGGGTATATGGCATATAGCCGTGTGTGTGTGTGTAAAATTTGATTGAAGCAAAAAAATGTTCAAAGAACATGTAAATTGAATTATTTATTCATGTGCAGGAAAAATTACAAAAGTGTACAAAATTACAAAAATTTCAAAATTATAAAAAGAGAGAGGAGACAGGCATAGCGTCAGCAAGTTTACTCTCCAGCTGATAAGCACGCTGCTGAAGAAGTTGAGGAGTGTGGAGATTTAGAAGAGGTTTTTCCCAACACATCACAAAATTTCTCTGCAGCTGCAGAATCGGCACTGGCAACTTCACTGCATACTTTAATGTTTTGGAAACCAGTGTGATGCTTGAACCTATTAAACCACACGTTGCTTGCCATGAACTTGACTTGGGGTTCGCCTTACTTATCCTTAATATCTTCATAAATACTTCTTGCTTTTTGCTTGAATTGCCATTGGACTCTGTGGCATTTGCTTCTGAATCTAATTTTCCATCCATGTTATTAATAGCTTTTCCATCTTTAATATAGTGCCTGAATGCTGTTTTGTGATCACTGTTGATCTTAAATGCGTTGATCCTTTAACTTGTTTTATACGTGCACTGTTCTTTAAAATAGTATTCACTGTTGAAGAGTGAGACTTAATTCCATGTAATAGATGACAAACTTTGTCCTGCTTCGTACTTCTTGATCATTTTCATCTTCATTTCTAAATCAATTTTGTTTTGTTTCCTAGCACTGCCAGCACTTGCACGTTCCATTGGTTCCTTTCCTTTCACCATTGTAATAAGTAAATAGGAATGAGGAGTACCCATTTATAATAGATTGTGCTAACAGAAAAGCCCAATAAAATGGAAAGTGCAAATTGTTTTTATTGTTTTATATAGCAAATGCATCATTGCATCTCAGTAAAAGTGGCTTTGCCTTGTGTTGCACTACTTTTAAACAAATTGCCTCATCAAAAGAATTGACCATTTTACTACTATTACAGCCTCTTTGAGGACTTACCAGTCTCTCATCAGATAGCTGGTGGTTTCTAGTGACAGTGCACAGAATAGTTTTAAAATCAGTTGGATGTGTGTTGCCATACAGTATATGAAATAAATACTTCAAAATTGTAATATAACTAATGTTATATGTCCTCAGAAATAAGAAAATTTGGAGGACTATCATGTCCTCCTTTTGTGTGTTTCTGAAGCCAATTAATCTTTGGCTGGTTATTTGAAAGTAGTGCAGTACTAGACAACACATTTTGAATGCAGTTTTGTTGTGAGCATTAAGACCATTGCATTAACTAAGCGGTTTGAATTTTGATGGGTGCAGAAATATGAAAGGACAAGATAGTCCTCCAGACAGAGATAGTCTTTGAATTTCCCTGAGACCATATTCAGCACTAGTTATATTACAGTTTTGAAGTTCCAAGTGTTTAAATGTGCAGTAAGTCTCTCTGGTCATCTTGAATTTCTGTATCTCTAATACCAACCAGCAAAGCTCTGTTGCGTACACCCTTCAGTAACTTTTTTTGCATCAATTTCCTTAGATGCCATTGGTACTGAATAAGTGTTTAAAGAAAAACAACTGAAAAAGGACCCAGTTAATGTGCATGAAAACATGCAAATCATTACTGTACTCAGTGCTTAATCTATATTGCAATATACAGCACCATAGAAACTAACTTTTCCCAAAGATGTCTGCAAAATGGCAAGGTTAAGGGCCTGTATGAACGGGAAGGAGAGAGTTAAATTCTTGAATCACAAGATAATTTTATATAAAATATATTTAAGAACTGTACTAATATATTTTATACATATTGATTCAGCCACAAATGTAACTGAGTATAACTGTAGAGAACTGATTGTGGACTTTGCAAATTAATTTAATGTACCACAAAACCCACCATCAGCAACAAACACTAAATACTATGCAGATTTGGCAGCAGGAAGTCATATATTCCGAATTTTAAATGATTTCCCAGTGATTCTCCACAAAGAGAAGTAAAAAATTAAATATTGAAAAAATAATCTGAAGTGTTTTCATCACATATCTTGGGCTGTTGTCATAAAATATCAGTTATGAATCTTATTTTCTGTTGGCAGGAATGGAAATAAAATCATCCAGGAAACTGATTAATTGAAAGTTTTCAGGGCCTCCATTCATTTGACTTTAAATCTCAGGCCAATGAATACATAACTACAACAAAGTTCCTTGTGGGTGCTTATAATGGAAAATTGCCGAACAAGGTTTGATTCAGTGAATGATAAAACCTGTATTTGCTAAATATTCCATATAGAAGATCACATTGTAGCCAGGTATCATTTTATTATAACTCTTATTGCCAGAGCTGAGAGTGTGAGAATCAGTTACCATTCCGTCACATATAGCACCAAAGGCTTTAATTTGAAGATTTTTTTTCTGCCTTTATTGTGGTATTAATTTTAGGATTTATTCTGTAGAAAGGCTTTTTCTGGTTGGAAATCAAGATGGAGGAGGGCAGAAGCTTGGCTGAAATATCAATTAAGATCATGATGCTTTTGAAAAGTCTCCCTCCCCATTTCTTTGTTGTGCACATCTTTATATACATTTGAGTCAGACTAAGTGCTGCTGAACATGGATTTCCCTTCTCTTCTGCCAACAGAGCTCTTAGTTTAACTGTTTGACTGAAAGT
This sequence comes from Mastigoproctus giganteus, assembly GCF_048544385.1. Classification (NCBI taxonomy): domain Eukaryota; kingdom Metazoa; phylum Arthropoda; class Arachnida; order Uropygi; family Thelyphonidae; genus Mastigoproctus; species Mastigoproctus giganteus. The sequence continues at coordinate 162,740,762 of NC_143575.1, forward strand.
GTGTGCCTTCTGGCAGTCTTCCACAGAGGGAGGACTTTAATGACTTAGCAGCTGAAGCTTATTAATGAGTCATTTTCTGCTAAAACAAGGAAATTAATATTTAAAATTATTATATATAATGATAAAACTATTCTATTCTAATGTGTATTTTTTTTCTATTCTATCCCCCCCCCCTCAGTGATTTTCATTTTAGGGATTTTTATTCTGCAGTTTCCACGTGTAAAAAATCACAGATTAGAATTTATTTTTTATTAGATAAAAAAATAATAATAACTGAAAGCAACCAGAAATGAAATTTTACTTTATGAAACTTTTTCTGTAACCTTTCTTAATAAAATGTGATTCAAAATATGAGAGTGTGGCAATAAACAAGGTATCAGTTGCTGTTTATGAAAAGAAATGCATCTTTATTAGAGTAAAGATTAGTGAAACATATTTTGAATGTTATGATTTAGATCCCTGCATCAGAGAAATCTTTCTGGGCTACAGAAGCTATTAAGCAGTGAATGGAGGACAGGCTTTTGCTTAATGCATTTTGCAGTAAGATTTGATTATACCAATTTGTTGTTTCGCAACAAGGTTATATCAATTTTCATCATGTTTCACCACAGTGCCAGTTGTTTTAACCACAGGGCATCCTGCAAACAATATAATATAAGGCAGTAACATTCAGAATTTGTGATCTCGCTTTTCCTGGTCCAGGAAATTGGTAAGAATATTCTTTGATGCTCACATAACACTGTTATCATGATTTAACCATAGATACATCACTTTGAATTTCTTTGAAGGAAGGGAACATGGGTATTTCCAGTCATGAGTGATTGTTTTTATTGTGGAATTACTCGTGCACTCATATTTCATCAATGGATATTGAAGTGCAGGATCTGCACTTAATGACGAAACCTTCAGTTAATGAGAGGGAGTTCCATCCAAGCTGACTTGTGAACTCATTTATGAATTATTTAGGCACCTGATGAAAGTGAAATTTAAGTTTCATGTTAGCAATATTGTAAACTTAAAGAAGAAAATTCTTAGCTAATTTGCACTGACAGATTTTCCACATTCATTTCAAATCATGGCCTATCACAACTTGGCAACATTTTAAAAGGATAAACAAAATAGTGATATGGTGGGATAAAGACTTAACTGAATGAAGTTTAGTGATAAACTATAAAAGTAGTTATGTTCATAATATATATATATTTCACTTATATTTACAGTAATAAATATGTCTACATTCATAATGAATGAAATCTGTTTTTGTAATCTTACGACAACACATGCAAAAGAATGGAAGTACATATGAATATGTATGTGAACTATCTAATAAGCATATACCATATTAATGTTACACAATACAGGTGCTATATAACAGATTGCAAAAAAGGGAAATTTTGTCCCTAAAATTTGTAATAAACAATTGATTGGAGCACCCTGTAAATCTGAATATAATGTGAATAAAAACAGGAATAACAAAACAAGGGAATGTATATACTAATGCATAGCATGATTGATTGTGTTAAATATATTAACATTGTATTTAATATTAAGGTAACAAGTAATTTTAACAGAAAAAAAAAAAGAAAAGATGTCCAAATAATTAATCACTAATTAACTGATATAGTGAAATATATGGAGATTGAGGTATGTAAGGTGCATATAATCACTGGGAGATGATGTACAGTTTAATTGGCAGTAGTCTAAAATGCTAAGAAAATTGGCTGTTATAATGGGACTATTTTGGTTAGAAGTGAATCATAAATAACAATAAATAATCTAAATAAATAGATTTTATGTTTATACTCTGGGACAACCACATAAGGTCAGAGGAATCACATGATAGAGAATGTGAATACAAGAACATCACCATATTTAGTTTCACATGGGCTTAAACTCAAGTGTGTATACTTTTGTACTCTTTTGTACTTGGCCACTCATTTTAAAGAAGAACAATTAACACTTATCCTTTGTAATTAAATTAATCATTGTGGCAAGTTTCTGATTTTATCATGGATATATCAGTGATGTCCAGAGAATTAACAATATTTAAATGGGAAAAAAGAAAAAGGTCTTTCTGTTATTAATTGGCAATAATTGGGTGTCATCTAGTTTTTTTTTTAATTCAAAATTCAATTCCTGAAATTGTTCATCTAGTGATTGCAGTTGCAGGGAATTAATTATTAATTTTAGAATTTTAAAATAAAGAGGAGATGAAGAGCATATTTAGTTACAGCAGTCTTAATATTAGAATAGTTAGGCTGTTTGATTATTAAATAGGTGGATTTAGTACTTTAGAATTCACTTTGTGGAAGGTTCATTTTAGGAATTAAATATTCAAATACAGTGATTTACAAAAAAAAAAAAAAAACATTTGAACAATTGGCAGTTGCTACCTTATTAAAGAGAGTTACTTAAGCTTCAGTTATAAAATTGAGTTAAAATAAAACATGCATCTATACATACAGGAGTTATTGATAAAAATGTTTAGCTGTGACTCCTAAATCTTCCAGTTTTATCTACTTTTTGTTTCTTCTTGCTTTCATTATGAACTTGCCCAAAGCCAAGCTCCATCATTAAGCAAATCTTATTTTCCATGAATAAACAGCAATATATTTATTAGATTTGATTTGGGAGTGATTTTATTGTACTTTGGCTTGTAATACATGATGTCCTTAAATATCTTTCTGTATCTTAAAGTATTTTGCAACTTTGTCACCATATTTATAATATTTATTTCATTGAAAATTCAACTAATTGTTGTATTAAAATAATCATAATTATACTCATTCAGTCACATTGGTTTGTTTAGAATTAATTGGAATTAAAGTGTTTACTTCCAGCATAATTCATTTTTCTTGACATGGAAGAGTTACACAAGTTTTTGGTTATAGTAATCCTATATCCTGAATAGAATACCAGAGTTGTCCATGTGCAGTCCTGTTTATATCTTCATATGTTTATAATAATAATAACAAAACAAAAAAAAAAAAAAAAAAAAACAGAAAAACATTAAATCCCTTCTATCAGTCCCCTCTTTTAAGATTCTAGAAATAGATTAATAGTGAGGAAGATTATTTCTTCCTTGTTCTTGTAGGTTACTTGGGCTTGGAAAAGCCAGATCAAACTGTATTGTAGTTAGCAGGAAGCCACTTGCTTGTCAGTGTGTGGCTATTTGTTTGTGTTATAATAAGTGACCTTTCTTGTTCTTGTAGTTACATGTAGATTAGAATTAACTTTATGGTTTATCCTAAATGTTTTGCAAAAAAAAAAGTTTGTGATATTCTCACTGGAGCAACAGGGTGATTTGTGTACAAATACTATTACAATGGTTTCATCATGTTGACCATTTTTCTAATATATATCCTCGGCATTCAACAGTGAATTGACTATACATGTGTGTATGTTAAAATTACATGTTGATGTTTTTTTTTTATTATTATTATCTAAACAAATTTATAATATAATCAAATAATAAACACATTACGGTATGCATTTAATTTTGTGATATTTGATATATGTGTAGTGAGCTTGCGATTTTTTTTTCCTTTACGTTTTGTTTTTTAAGAAATGTTTTGATTTTATTTAGTTTCAGTCTGGTGTTTTACTACTGCCATGAATTAAATTGAATGTATTGTTTGATAAATTATTTACATAATCCCATATATGCATTCAAGATTTCACAGCACAATCTACTTGTAGTAGAAACTGTGGTGTATTCTGTACATGATATAGTAATGTAAATCTATTTTGAAGTCTTATCTGTGCAGCCATAAGAAGTATTTGGGTACAAATTTATAGTTTAAGTAGTGATCAGTTTTATTTGATCTAGAAAATATGAATTTGTTACTTAAGTGCCAGTGTAATGAACTTTTCTTCTCTTTTTTTTTTTTTTTTTTTTTTTGCATAAAGTGGGAATGATGATATTTATGTTTATAAAGATTTTAGTTTATAAATTTTTGCTCAGAATAAAGTTGTATTTAGTCATATTTATCAACATGGACTGAAAGATATAGATCACAGACTATCTAGATTCACTCTATTTTGAAACTTGTTAGGATTTATCTGAAATATTTTTCAGTTTATTGTAAGTGACTTGGACAAAATATATGTATTTTGCACTTTCATTGAATGTTCATTTCCTAATAAAATGTTCTCCAAGGAAAGAGTTAATAAAATAGAGAAATAGATTATAAGATGAACAGAAGTATATATCGTTTTGCTGTGTTTATGTATTTTTTTTAGATGTGTTGCCAGTTACAAGTACACTGTATGAACCAAAAGCCAGGACAAGTAAACTAATGTTGATCATGTTTAAAATTTCTTTAACAGCTTCCTATTTCTTTGATGGTAAGTGTAAGATCCTAGCAGCTAGCATGGTTTTGTTCCTTGTATGTTTGTACATTATATAAATGTAAATAAATTGTTTTATAGACTTTTTAAAGCTGTCCTGACTTTTGTTTAATATTGTGCTTGAGTTGGAAAGCTCTCTCTCAATACACTGATGGAAATACCATGTATTTCCTGATATATATTTAGTTAATTTGTTTTTTTTTGATTTAATTTGTTTTGAGAACTATCATAATTTAATATATTTTTTTTAAATTTTACTATATTTTATATGTACTTAGTGTGCATTTCAGAGAACTGCTTTATTATCAAATTAAAGTTTGCTGCAGCTGCTTTTGTACATTACCACGACAGTTAAAAAAGTAAATTTTGATTTGTACAATTTTTGAAACGTTTCAGTCACACCTTCACATCATATTTTTTTGCCTAAAGATTTATTTTTCATACATCTTTAGGCGTGTATTTTGTATCGCATGTTTATCAAATATGAATTTTACAGAATAAATAAGTTGTAACATGCTTAGAATTTTTGAATGGAATAAGTCAAGTGTAGTTGAAATGGTCATTATGGTACATTGTTGTAGCTATGATTTCTCAAATCTTGTACAGAATGCTCCTATTATTGTATGTTTAAAGCTCAGACGTATTGTTGCCCACCTTGACAAATAATATAAAAGTTTGAAAGATGCATTTGTGGACTGTTTTCTTTAATTAGTCATTATTAAGAATTTTAGCACTCCGAAATTGAACTATACTGCTTAATTATGAAAATTAAAAAAATACATATGCACACATGCATATCTATTGTGTTGTCTGTGAAAATATGCCCCATAAAATACTATGCACTTAGGGTTCACAATTCTTAGGTGTTCTGACTGGAATCAGTGACGATTCATTTAATATCATGAGAATATCTCTGTCTGCTTCCCTTTACCATATCATAATTTCATCCCCCACTGAACTGCACCTTAAGGTGATATGAACAGGTTATTTAGCCACTTTCTATCTGTGTAGAAAACAAGTTTAGTAGGCTAAAAAACAAAACAAAAAGAATGTAATATCTTTTGCAGGATTCCAACTGCTCACAACCTTATATAAGAAAGCTTCTGCAAAAGCAAGGTTTATTGTTTTTAAAAAGTTTTGTGGTTAATTGTATCACATCTACAATTAACCAAGACACAAGCAGTAAAAAAAAGTCTATAATAAGATTAAAAAACTGAATGGTAGATACCAAGTAATCTAGGCCCATTAATACTCTGGGAAGGATAGAACATTGCTGGGTCACTAACAGAAAACTGCATATAAGTCTCTTATCCACTAACTCTTCAAAAAAAGAGAAAGCATGGAGAAATACAAATTAATTTCAAAAGAAAGCAAAGAATACAACTTGCCCTTCACAATACATAAACTACATAGAACTCCTATCCACTTTTGGGCAGAGCACAGCGAGTCCCAAAGACATACATTACATGGCAATAAACCAACTGCTTGAAGGGGCTCTTTGTGTACTTTTATATTAATAGAATATAAGCAGAGCATATCTTTTCAGACTGATGGTGACACACATTAGTGCTCGCGGTCCCAAGACCAGGAAAATATTGTACTAATCCAAACCATTACCAACAAAAAGCATTTACTGTAGTGTCCATACAATATTGCAGGGAATCATTAACATGGTATTCGGTAAAAAGTTGTATACTTAACTCCACGCAGCAGAATCAGAAAACAGATCAACATTAGACAATTTAGTAACAATGGAAAATAGCATAAGAAACACATTTATTAGACTAGAGCATTAGGTAAATGTCTGTCTTGATATTCAGCAATACCTGGCATTGTAGAATCCTTGGACTTATACCTATATTTACATAGACATTGGCATCTACCCATATTTATCCAGGATTTCTTAAAAACCATATATTCCAGGTCTGAATAAAAAAAAAAAAAAATCCAAATACATTTTTTAGATCTTATATTTTATAAAAACTGACACTTCTAGAACACATTAAAGTTACAAATTTCCTGTTTGAAAAAGCTAAATATTCCAAGAATCCTTTCACCTGAGGTGTAGAGTAGATTTATGTACCCTGATCCAATTGTATAGAGAATTAATTCGATCTGAAATAGATTGTGGTGCATCTATGACTAAGTGCTTTGTGCTGGTCCATCATAGTCCCAGTCCATAATGCCATTCGTACTGTCATGCGGAACATTGCTGTGTACATTCTGTGTCTAATCCCATGAATTCCCATTATATATTAGAAGGCAACAATTAAATACTACAATATGCATATAAAATAAAGTCCCTACCAGAATGGGCTAATATTGTTCACACCACAATGGGAAAAGATATCAGGTTTATCTCTTCTATCAATAAACCCCTGAGCATACACTGAAAGGACAGAATTCATGGGCTACCTGATTTGGGGACAAAGTGACTCTGTCACCCCTCTTTCTAGTGGATATGTACCTACATACCCACCACCCATTTGTCTCGCATGGTTTCAGCCAATCAGAGAGTGATGGTGGCACAAATCACTACCGACTTCAACGAGGGAGGTGCCAGAAACATCTACACCACAAAGCGATCATTAGCTGTAATAGGTTATTGGAGTCGACCCATTGCTAACATCACAACACAGGACTCTATGCATCAACTGGGGGAAAGAACATCGGCACTGGACTTTGGATGATCGGAAATGGGTCTCCTGGTCTAACGAGTCCCATTTCGAGCTGATGGAAGGGTGCATATCTGGCTGAAACCGCACGAAGCTATGCACTCATGTCAACAAGGAACTGTTCAGGCAGGTGGATGATCAGTAATGGTCTGGGGCGTTCCACTGGCACACGTTGGGACCTCTGGTATGTCTAGACGTATCTTTGAATGGGCCATCCTTGCAGACCATCTGCATCCCTTCATGGTCATTGTGCACCCACAGGGAAATGGACTCTTCCAACAAGACAATGCACCTCCCCACAGAGCTGAAGTGATTAGAACATGATTCGAAGAGCATTCCACAGATTTTACTACTATGGATGTCATCCCCATTCACTGGACGTGAACCCTGTGGAGAATCTTTCGGATGCTGTGGAAATGTTGGTTCGAGCTTTGGACTTCCACCCAAGAATGTGACAGAATCATGAACAGAGGTACAGCAAGCATGCCTGTGAAAGGCTTTTGTGAACTAGTCAACTCAATGCCTCGCCATGTGACTGCCCTTATCCGGGCGAAAGGTCGACCTACCCATTACTAGGTAGGTATCTCATGATTTCTGTTCACTCAGTGTACATCTTAAGGAACTGCCCCAACCCTTTGGTCTCCATTTAGAAAATGTAGCCTTGACACCAATACTGTTCTTACCACCCTGGAATGCTGGCTCTGTAACTATGATTTCCATTTTCAGTTAAGTAACAAGGCATCCCTTCTCAGGAAAAACCAGTAGTAGCTACATGCTGTTTTCATTGTTATTACACAGCTCATATTGCCTTATATACAAATATCTCAAAAACTGAAAATAATGTGGGAAGTGCTAGAGTCTTATCAAATTTCACAAAATCATACCAGCTTCCAAATGAATGCAGTTATGTACTGTATGCAACAGAATTGACAGTAATACAGGTAGTGTGATTCATACTAAGATTAAGTTTGTCACCAACAGTGTGATTTCTGAAGATATATTTCCAATTATATTCCCTTATGGCACCTCCCACTCAGTTATCAGTAAAGTTTAAAACCAATTTGATTACACTTACCAAACAAACAAAATATATTCAGTTATGTCGGACTCTTGAGCATACTGGAAATTGCTGTTAATGAATTGGTGGATCATGCAGTCAAGAAAGCAAGATAAAACAGCATCAGCTCCAAACGTTTATCCAGTTCTTCCTTGAATTTATTTAAACTATCAAATTCCACAACAGGTGGAAGTTTGTTCCAGCAATCAGCCATCACTGGCTAAAGGCAAATTTCTGCACATCAATTCTGCAACTGTTTTCCTCAATTTCAATTTATGTCCCCATCACTGTTGTAATCTGAGCAAGAGGAAGAATCCCATCAACACTGAGTTGGCTCAAACCATTCAAAGCCTTATACACACAAATCAGATTACCTTGCAGGTGCTTATTCTCCAGATGCTGCAATTTGCAGAACTAAAAGCCTTTCTTGGTAAGAGCAACCTTTGTTTTGTTTGTTTGAGCAACCTCTCACCAATCTCATCCTCTGTACTCATTCCAGCAGCTCTACATCCTTCCTAAACTCCCTCAGACCTGTATGCAGTACCCAAGGTGTGGCCTGACCATTTCCTTATACAAAGAGATAATCACCTTATCCCTGCTAACAAAATTCCTGTATATCATTGACCAAACCCCCATGAGCTACTCTGGCACCTGTCTGCACTGATCTGAAAACTTCAAATCTGATTAACCCAGGTCTCTTTCATTCTCCACTGAACTGAGTGTAGTACATCACAGTTGATATGTTACTCTTGTGTTACTGCTACCCATATGCCGTAATTGGCATTTGTCAATGTTAAGAAATTATTTAAAAAATGTGTTACCTTACTTTTCGGAAACCCCTCGTACAAAGGGATAATCACCTCCTTGTCTCTGCTAGCAAAATTCCTATATATCATTCACAAAACTCCATGTGCTGCTCTGGCAGCCTGTGTGAATTACTCAGAGAACTTCATATCTGACTGCACAATTATCCCCAGGTCTTTTTCATTCTCTACCTTCCTGAATGTAGTACCACACAGTTGTACATTTCTCTTGGGTTACTGCTACCCATATGCAGTTCTTTGCATTTATCAATTTTAAACTTCAGTTGCCACCTCTCAGCCATCTGCTCAACTTTTCTAGATCCTGTTGCAGCAGCATACTGTCATTACCAACCTTTATATCATCTGCAAACTTGTATATTAAGCGTAATATACCTTTATCAATATCGTTGATAAATATAGAAAGCAACAATGGGCCCAACACCGAAACCTGGGGGACTCCACTAATAATATTAGTCCATGAAGAGCAATGTCCATTCATTACCACTCAGCCTTTATCCATTGCAGCAACTAGCCCTTAATGCCATACTGCTTCAATTTGTAAAGCAGTCTTCCATGTACAAGAGTATCAAAGGGCTTTCCTGAAATCCAAATATAACAGGAGAGACTGCTTCTACAAGGATGGCATACACTGCCAGCGGGTAGTTGGTTGGTGGAACAGACTTCCATCCTTTGTTGTGGAAGTTGATAGCCTAAATAAATTTAAGGCTCAGTTGGACAGGTATTTCGAACAAACGGAGTGGTGAAATGGAAGTGTTTTTTTTTTGTTTTTTTTTGTTTTGTTTTTTTTGGCTGATGCTGCATAAGCTTGCTTTCTTGCATCATATGCCTGTACTAATGCTAATGTTAATAGTGCAAGCATATTTGCTGATGCTATTGAGGCAATGCTAGATGAGTCCGAAAACTGCTAGCTTGGGATAGACAGACTAATAGATTATCAGTAGCCACTGGCAGAGGTGAAAATGATTCTTGCACTGCTATTGGAATGAGCAGCAGCCTGAAAAACAAGGTGTGGGGGATTTCAGAGACTGCTGGGAGTCATCATGGAACAAGTAATCCATGTGCTGTGTTAGGGTAGCTAAGAATAAGAACAGGTGCATGAATACTTGTGTGTACACCAATGCTAGGAGTTTGGTAAATAAATTTGATGAATTTGAGCTGTTGGTCAAAATATCAAAGGCAGATATTGTTGGGAAATCACAGACGTGGTGTCATACAGATATAAGGAATGCAGAATTGGAATTTAGGGAGTACAATGTGTACAGAAAGGATAGATAGGGTAGGAAGGGAGGAGGGGCTATGCTGTTAAGAAACGCACAAAATCTAAGGAAGTGCATACAGTTGACAGTGCAATATTGAGTTTGGTGTGACATAACACTGGGAAAGGGAAAGTGGGAGTGTATTATAGACTTAATGATTCTGATGAGTACAATGGATAGTTGTGCAGAGAAATATAGTAGGCCAGTAAATAAGAATGTCTTGTAATGGGGGATTTTAACTTTCCAGATATTGACTGGAACTTGTGGGTTGGTCATTTGCACGCCAGCAAGAATTTTGCTGATTTATTGGGGGATTGTTTTCTACAGCAACACATTCGTGTGGAAACCAGAGGGAGTAATACCTGTGATCTCATTATCAGCAGTGATGACAAATGCATTAGGAATTTGCAGATAAAGGAACTACTAGGTGACAGTGATCACATTGTACTGATGTGGGATTTACTTAAAGATATAACTACAATCAAGAGTAAAGAGAAGGGTTTTTGTTTACATAAAGGTGACTATGGTGGTCTCAGACAGTTTTTAAATGCTATACAGTGGGATGAACTGATGATGTTACCAACATCAAATTCTAAAGAAGCATTCAAGGAAGTAATCTTGGAAGGTACTAAGCTTTTTGTTCCGTCTAAGAAATACCGTTCAAGGTTCGGGCCTAAATGGATGTCAGATGAGTTTCTTCTCTTGGCAGAGAAGAAAAATGCATGGAATGCATATAAATTATCAGGCGACACAGAAGCTTACGACAGATATAAACTAGTCTGTAATCAAGTCACAAAGGAGGCTAGGCAGGCAAAGGCAGATTATGAGAAATCTTTGGCAAAGGATGCAAAATAAAACAGCAAAGAGTTCTTTACGTATGTAAACTCTAGAAGGAAGAGGATGAATCAGATTGGTCCACTAAATATAGATGGTTCGACTATTGATGGATGATTCTGCTCATGTAGCTGATAAACTGAATGAGTATTTGCATCTATATTCACACGAGGAGTTATTCAAGGAGGAGAATGCTGAAGTTTATCAAACTAACAGGGAGCTAAATGATTTTATAATAAATGAGAGCAAAGTGGAGGAGAAATTGTTGAAGTTAAACATAAAAAAGCTACCTGGGGCAGATGGAATCTATCCAGTTATATTGAAGGAGGTAACAAGGGAAGAAAGCAAACCCTTAGCCATAATTATTGGAACATCCTCAGAGTTAGGGGAGGGCCCCATGGACTGGAGATATGCCGAAAAGGTGATGACAAAGAAGCAGTGTGGTTTTGGTGCAATGAATTTAAAGTGTGCCGTGTTAACATTGAAGATCGACAAATGCAAAGGGTAACACAAATAATTATAGACCTGTTAGTTTAACTTCTGTTCTGGGGAAAATAATGGAGTCACTGGTTAAAAAGGTGATACAGGATCACCTAGCCAAGACTGCAGTAACAGTTCACACACACACAGCATGTGTTTGTTAAGGAAGAGGTCTTGTCTGACCAATTTGGATACTACAATGTTGTCACAAAGGAACTGGATGCAAAAAATAGTTTTGATATCATACACTTGGATTTCAGGAAAGCTTTTGATACTGTTGCACACGGAAGACTGCTGTATAAATTGGAGTGGTATGGCATTAAGGGCAAGTTGCCACAATGGATAAAGGGATGGTTGAGTGGGAGACAACAGAATGTGATAATCAAGGGACACTACTCTTCGTGGACGAATGTTATTAGTGAATTTCCCAGGGTTCAGTGCTGGGCCCATTGTTGTTTTGTGTATTTATCAATGATATCAATGAAGGTATATCAGGCTTAATGCCCAAGTTTGCAGGGTTGTTAATAACAGTAAAGACAGTATGCAACACTGCAACACTATCTAGAAAAATTAGGCAGATGGGCTGAGAAGTGGCAATTGAAGTATAACATTGACAAATGCAAAGAACTGCATATGGGTAGCAGTAACCCAAGAGAAATGTACAACTGTGTGGTAGTACATTCAGAGAGGTGGAGAATGAAAAAGACCTGGGGGTAATTGTGCAGTCAGATATGAAGTTCTCCGAGTAGTTCACATGGGCTGCCAGAGCAGCCCATGGAGTTTTGTGAATTATATATGGGAATTTTGCTAGCAGACACAATGAGGTGATCCACCTGCCTGAACAATTCATTGTTGATATGACGAGTGAATAGCTTTATGTGGTATCTGCAAGATATGCACCCTCTCGTTTGCTTGAATAACTGAAAATGGGAATCATCAGACGAGGAGACCCATCTCCAATCATCGAAGGTCCATAGCCAATGTTCTTTCGCCTGTTTTTTTTTTTTTTTTTATGAGACCCCCAAACATGAGAGGCATTTGAATCTATAGTACTTAGTACTATGCTTGGGTTGGAGGTTGAGAAGACGAAAGAAGGTATTTGTTGACAGACTTGAACTTTGGTAGACTAATTATCAGGAAATACGTATGAAGCAAGTTTGGAGCAGAAGAATCTTTTTTGCGAGATATAAGATAAGACTGAGTTTTAGAAGGATTGAAATCAACTAAGTTGTCTTTGCCCTACTGGAGAATTTCCTGGAGATCAGCATTTAAGGAATTGGTAGCGGATATTTGAGAAGTTGAAGCTGATTGAGCAGGGCAAGGTTTCTCAAACTGGAAAGTGGAATGCAATGTGCTATCATTGGCAAAACTATGGATAGGATTTCCAGTCAGTGGAAGAAGGTAATTAATGTACAGAGGAAAAGTGGAGAAAAGAACTAAACCTTGGGGGACACCAGCATTAGTGGAGAAGTTAGAAGACAGAGCCATCTACTATCACCCTCAGTGAGCGATCGGAGAGAAAACTGGATAACCAATTACAAAAAACAGATGGTAAACCATAAGATGGAAGCTTGTTTAGAAGATCTTTATGCCAAACACGATCGAAAGCCTTTGAGATGTCAAGAGCAACTGCTTGTGTTTCACTGGACTTTTCCATTGAATTTGTCCATAAATGGTTAACATAAGCCAGAATATCACCAGTGGGGTGACATTGACGGAATCCATACTGGCGATCATTGATCAGACAGAAGGTTTCTAGGTAGTTTAAGAGTTGGCAGTTAATTGAATTCTTCATTACTTTAGAAAGAGTAGAAGTAATTGGATGGGAGGGATTTGTCACCCTTTTTAGGAACTGGCTGGATATGAGCAAATTTCTGACATCCTTTTGACGGAAGACCACAAGAGGCATTGAATGGAATGTGTTGGGAATGGTGGGAGGTGTTTTACCAAGATCATTAATACATGAGTTGGAAGGAAAATAGGATGCCAGCAGGTCAGCTTTATCCTTGCCAGAACCATCTGGTTTTGACAGAGGTGGGAGCAGATATTGGCAAAAGTTGCGGCTTTGGCAAAAGACCAGAATGCTCAGCTTCCATTAGGGCAAGAAGCAAGTTTTCTACTCTTAACCTGTTCAAAATCTAGTTTGGACTGATTAATAACTGCTTTACAATCGTTGCAAACTTTCGTGTAGGCCGAAAATGAAACTGAAGAATTGGGAACAAGTCAATTACGATATGCAACATTCTTCTCTTAAACAGCCTTAGCACATTTATTGGAAAACCGAGGTTTAGATAAAGAATGAAATTGTGTGGAATAAAGGATTCCATTACTACAAGAATGATTTCACTGACATGATCTGAGCAAACATGAACATCGGAAGTTTTGAAACAGTAATCCGATCAAAGAAAAGAAGAAAAGAAATCTCGCGGGTCATCCCATTTTGCATTCTTGTAATGCCAAACAACACTAGGTTGGAAATAGCCATGAGATAAAGGTTCCATTGGAGAAGAGACAATCAGCAAGTTGTGATCTGAGGTGCCTAAAGGACCACTTGTTTCGACCGTGTACTTAGAAAGTACTCACTTAGACCGTGTACTTGTTTATGAGAAAAAGATCAAGCACGTTGGCTGTATGGTTAGGATTGTCTGGTATTCTGTTAGGAAAATGAACAATCTGTGGGAGGTCATTAGTTATTGCAAAAGCCTCAGCATCTCTACAGCTGGCTCTGTGTGACAAGAACAGAAGCCAGCCAGCTGGAGTTGTGAACATTAAAATTACCTCACTGTTAGGAAAGTTGGACTGGAGAAAGTCAAGTTGCAAAGAGAGGATGTGAAAGAGCTCCAAGTGATTAGTGGAGTTTGGAGAATGGTAGAGACAACAGATGAATTTGCCAGAATGCAGTAAGGAGATTTTAATCCAGAAAAGATTCCAAATTACCAAGTCTCTGACAGGGAATATCGGAACAGACATATGCACAAGTATCACCTTTGAGGCGAAAGGAATCATACAGCGAATAATTTGGGCAACTGAGACGAGCAGTGGTTGAATCAACCGATAACAGTTTCTGCCAGAAAAAGTACATGGGGATTGGCAAACTGTAAGTGCAAATGGACATCATTGAGATTAGGCTGAGACCACGTATATTTGAACTAGGAAGTGTCTGGGAGGTTTAGATCTTTTCGCAGATAAGCTTATCTATTAGTTTGACAATTCTTGGTGTATTCAATAGTAAGAAAAAGTTGTTGGGGGGACATGCTGTATAAAGTAATGAAATTTTTGGATATGGTATACACATGGTAAGAATATGCCCAGATCCTTGACATAACGTGGCCTCGACAGTGCCTTCGTATACACACTACTCAGACTCCCTCCATTCACTGTCTGGCAGAGTAGAGATTACACGATTGTACGCCAGCTGGTCTGGAAGCCTTGTAGAGATTTCACAATAGGTTCGGTCTGGTGTACTAACTAGCGGCTGCCCTGCAAACACCGTTTTAGAGCTGTATTCTCGAAATGTAAGGAAGTTTGGATCTCGCCATGGTGTTCATCATAACCTCAAATGACATCAGTCCTACTGCATGATGGAAGCGATGGGGAAGGGTTGAGGTGTAGAGTTCTGTGTTGTGATGTTAGCAGTGGGATTCTGGTGGGTCAGCAGTTCCCATAACCTAATTCAGCTAATGGTCCCCTGATGGTCTTGATGGAGACATTTCTGGCAGCTCTCTCTCATCGAATTTGGCGGTGATTTGTGCAACTGTCACTCTCTGGTTGGCTGAAACAATGCGAGATAGACATCATTTGCCACATTCATCCACTACCTTTCTCCGCCCACAGTGCTGTCCATGATGAGATGTTAATCCGGAAATATTCCCAATACACTCTTAATATTGTTGAATGGAGATAGTGCAATTTTTGTACTATTCTGTGATAGTATGACTCATGTGTTGAGCTCCCACTACCATACCTATTTCAAAGTCGGTTAACTCATGAAGTTTATCCATACTGACATCGAATTACCGTCTACGTGAATGCAGTGATGCAGTCTACCTACCTATCTGCCTGCCAAGTGGTGGATTCGTCCACTAGCGAGAATCAGCTATCCCATGAATTATGTCCTTTCAGTGTACTATCGAATGCATGCAACTTACAAGTACAATATAGTGAGATCTCAGTTTCTTATTTGCCTCAGCGAAAGTTCTAAATAAGCTGGCCTCTGCCTTAATTAATTCTACTCTAAACATTTGTCTAAACCACGTTCCAAAAAATGTGAAAATTTCCTGGAGAAGACAAGTATATGGCAACTATCTTCTGACAAATACAGGAACTTTGTCAGTAGTCACAAAGAGATGATTATCCCCTTTGTATTAAGCAGTGATTAGACCACACCTGGAATATTGCATATATGTTGTTGCTAAAATAAAGTTTCCAGACCTATCTATTGAAAAGGGTGCAGAGGAAAGAAACAAGATTAGTTGGGGACACTAAAGGATGTTTCTTCCAAGAAACAATGGGGGGGCCTTCTGTAAATTGCAGCATTTGGAAACTAGCTACCTGAATGGTGAGCTAATTGAAGTTGTTAAGTAAATGAAATGACAGACAAATTTAAATTCAAAGGAATAGTTTCAGAATAGATGTGTGGAAATTTGCCTGAATAGATGTGTGGAAATTTGCCTGATCATAATTGATGGTTGGAACTTCTACTTGGTGCTGTGGAAGTGGCAACTTCCAAAATTTTGTGGTTTGAATTTTAAAGGAGGTGTGGACAAATTTATTAGAGGGAATAAAGTGGGTAAAATTTTATTTATTTATTTTTTTTTTTTGGCTGTTGCTGACGAAGCGTTCTTCCTTGCATTATTTTGCCTCAGTGCTAATACTAGATGTAGAGCTTTGTTTTCTGCATACATTAGTAACTTGTTTATCAAATGGCAGTTACTTTTTGGTCTTGGCCTTGGTTAATCCTAAAGTCACTATCACAGTATTCATCCTTACCTTCACCTCTTTTATATCCCATAGCTATATTTCATCATCTATATATAAATATGATTTAGCTTGTCCTTTAACTGCTTTGATAATGCTAGTGAATAAAACAAACCTGGGCGATTGCATCTTTTTTGATTTATTTGCACTGGTTTCTGAACAGTGGTGATACTTGTGTCAGCACTGTGTTAGGATCAGATATTCCTGAAATTTTGAAGACTCCTACCTAAGCTGTTGAATTATCTTTTTATATTTTCATATTTTAGTGGCTTTTTCTTAGGTAAAGAAATGCACAACCAACCAATTCCTAAAGAGTTACACTATGAATCCAATTTCATTTTATTGAAACTCATCCTTTTTAAAGTAATCCAAGACAAGACATGCTGATGCTATCGAGGCATTGTTAGGTGGGTCGGAAAACTGCTAGATTGGGGGGATATAAGAACTAATAGATTAACAGTAGTCACTGGCAGAGGTGAAAGTGATTCTTGCACTGCTAGATTGGGGGGGGGGGGATACAAGGACTAATAAATTAACAGTAGTCACTGGCAGAGGTGAAAGTGATTCTTGCACTGCTTCTATTGGAATGAGCAGCAGCTTGGAAAATAAGATGCAGGATATTTCAGAGACTGCTGGGAGTCATTGGGGTACAAGTAAACACATGGGTTATGTTAGGTTAGCTAAGAAAAAGAACAGGTGCATGTATACTTGCTTGTACACCAATGCTAGGAGTTTGGTAAATAAATTTGATGAATTTGAGGTATTGCTCAAAGCATCAAAGGCAGATATTGTTGGGATATCAGAGACGTGGTGTCACACAGATATAAGTAATGCAAAACTGGAATTTGGGGAGAACAACGTCTACAGAAAGGATAGACAGGATAGGAAGGGAGGAGGGGGGGGTTATGCTATTAGTTAAGAAACACATAAAATCCAAGGAAGTGAAGTCAGTCAACATCGTTGGACAGTGCAGTGTCGAGTCAGTTTGGTGTGATATAAGCATTGGGAGATCAAAATTGAGAGCAGGGGTGTGCTATAGGCCTAATGACTCTGATGAGTATAATAAGGAACTGTACAGGGAAATAGAGTGGGTGAGTAAATCAGAGAGTCTTATAATGGGGGATTTTAATTTCCCAGATATTGACTGGAATTTGTGGGTTGGTCACTCACACACTAGCAAGGCTTTTGTGGATTTATTGGATGATTGTTTTCTAAATCAGCATGTTCCTGAGGCAACTAGAGGGAGCAATACTCTTGATTTGATTATCAGTAGTGATTCTTCATGCATTAAGAATCTGCAGATAGAGGAACCACTAGGTGGCAGTGATCACAGTGTGCTGAAGTGGGATTTACTCAAGGAGGTAACTACCATCAGGGGTAAAGGGAAGGGTTATTGCTTTCGTAAAGGCGACTACGATGGTCTGAGACAGTATTTAAATTCTATACAGTGGGACCAACTGATGATGTTACCAACAGCAAACTCAAAATGGGAAGCGTTCAAAGAACTTATCTTGGAAGCTACTAGGCTTTACATACCAACTAAGAAATATTGTTCAAGGTTTAGGCCTAAGTGGATGTCAGATGAACTAATGAGACATATGGCAGAGAAGAAAAATGCATGGGATACATACAAATTAACACGTGACACAGAAGCCTATGATAGTTACAAGTTGATCTGTAACCAAGTTACAAAGGAGGTTATGCAGGCGAAGGCAGACTATGAGAAATCTTTGGCAAGGGATGCAAAGAAAAACAGCAAAGAGTTCTTCACTTATGTAAACTGTAGAAGGAAGGGGATGAATCAGATTGGTCCACTTGATATCGATGGGTCAACTGTTGATGATCCTGCTCAGGTAGCTAACAAACTAAATCAATATTTTGCGTCTGCATTCACACATGAGGAGTTATTCAGGAAGGGGAATGCCATAGATGAAGTAAACACTGGCAGTGAGCTAGATGATCTTGTAATAATTGAGAGTAAAGTCGAGGAGAAATTGTTGAAGATAAATACAAGAAAGGCACCTGGGGTGGATGGGATCTATCCAGTTATATTAAAGGAGGCAGCAAAGGAAGTAAGCAATCCGTTAGCCATAATTATGAGAGCTTCCTTGGACTCAGGGGAGGTTTGTTTGTTTGTTTGTTATTTGGTTTTTAGGAGCATTAGCAACTAAGGCCATATTGCTCTGGGATATGCTGTGGTCATTCCCTGACCTTTCCGCATCCTCCGTATTTGGTGGTGACAGGCTCGAACCCCGGTCTAATCAAGAAGCGTGTGCTACGCACTGCTGCTTCTTCCCACTTGGCTACGGAGGCGCCTTCAGGGGAGACTGGAGATGTGCAAATGTAACCCCAATTCACAAAGGAGGATCAAAGGCTGACACAAGTAATTATAGACCTGTGAGTTTAACTTCTGTTCCAGGAAAATTAATGGAAGCACTGGTTAAAGAAGCACTGCAGGATCATCTTGACAAGAATTCAGTTATAGCTCAGACACAGCATGGTTTTGTTAAGGGAAGGTCTTGACTGACCAATTTGATTGAATACTATGATGTAGTCACAAAAGAATTGGATGCAGGAAATAACTTTGATATTATATATTGGATCTTAGAAAGGCCTTTGATACTGTTGCACATGGAAGACTGCTGCACAAATTGGAGCTGTGTGGTGGCAAATTGTTGCTATGGATAAAGGGATGGTTGAGTGGCAGAAGACAGAGAGTGGTAATTAATGGACACTGCTCAACATGGACTAATGTTATTAGTGGAGTCCTCAGGGTTCAGTGTTGGGTTCATTGTTGTTTTCTGTATTTATAAATAATATTGATGATGGTATATCAAGCTTAATGTCCAAGTTTGTAGACAATACAAAGGTTGGCAGGGTTGTTAGGACGCTATTGATGCTATGCTGCTGCAACAGGATCTGGAAAGGTTGAGCAGATGGGCTGAGAGATGGCAAATGAAGTTTAACATTGACAAATGTAAAGTACTACATATGGGAAACAGCAACCCCAGAGCAACTTATCAACTGTGTGATACTACACTGACAGTGGTAGAGAATGAAAAGGACCTGGGAGTAATTGTGCAGGCAGATATGAAGTTCTCTGAGCAGTGCCGATGGGCTGCAAGAGTGGCTCATGGTGTCTTATCAATGATATACAGGAATTTTTCTAGCGGGGATAGGGAGGTGATTATTCCCTTTTATAAGGCAATGGTCAGGCCACACCTAGAGTACTGTATACAGGTCTGGAGGCCTCATTTCAAGAAGGATGTAGAGCTGCTGGAACGAGTACAGAGAAGGGCAACAAGATTAGTGAATGGAACAAAGGGGTGCTCTTACGAAGAAAGGCTTAAGTTTTGCAAATTACAGTGTCTGAAGACTAGGCACCAGCGAGGTGATCTGATAGAGGTGTACAAAGCCTTGAATGGTTTGAGCATGCTCAATGCTGATGGGATACTGCCTCTTGCTCAGAATAATCACCTGAGAGGGCATAAATTCAAATTGAGTTGATGCAAGCATGTTGCTCTCTAATATCAGCCAGTGCAAACTATGCGAAACACACTGCCAAAGCACTGCACATAAATATTCAATGACTGTCCAGCCACATGGCACATTGATTCACAAAGGATGCATGCAGTGTTACCTAGTGCCACAAGTCCATACTAGACGTAGTTCCCACACAACATTTAAATTTTGGGAACATTTGGGTAGCACCACGTACATCTGTACAGACATAATGCACAATGAAGTAATATCACCCAAGTTGCTAATGCTCCTAAAAACATTCTTGTGGCTTTCTGAACTAATTTTTTTTTTTTTTTCTACACGATTCTCACATATTAGTCAGGTACACAGCACATTTATCGCTGAAGGAAATCTATGAAGCATATTAAAGTGTGGCAATGCTTTACAAGCAGCAAATTTTTGTGGCAAGTGTGTGACTATATTGTGCCTACCAAATATGAATGTTTCCTCTGCAGATACAATAGAGGAGATTGATACTACTATCTTGTACATTAAATTACTTTGCAAATTTTATGGAGAAACTAGTTTTTCCTTAAAACAACGATTATCTGTTTAGAGTCAGATAAAGCATTTAATTTTCTCCTTTCTTTGTGCGACTTTGCAAAATAAACAATAATACATTAATAAATATAAGAGCAGGAAGGCTCAATCTGTTTTACGTTATAATCAGTTAACAAATGAATGAGAAGAATTACCTCAATAATTACTTGTAGAATGCTTCGATGTTGACACTCTATTTTTCAAATTAATTTAAAAAAAATAAATGTAATCTCGTACCCGAAGGAAAATCGATGATCCAATTTACTCGGTATCAATGGTTTAAGAGCTCCAAATCCAAAATACATCACCAACCAATACTTACGAGTGAAAGAAGACATTAGTGTCATAAATAGGAACGATTATAATATAACAGATACTATCCTGAAGCTGACAAGGCTTTTCGGCAATGATCATGATCACGGTAGTATACCATGAAA
Source organism: Mastigoproctus giganteus (assembly GCF_048544385.1). Taxonomy (NCBI): domain Eukaryota; kingdom Metazoa; phylum Arthropoda; class Arachnida; order Uropygi; family Thelyphonidae; genus Mastigoproctus; species Mastigoproctus giganteus. The sequence goes on from NC_143575.1 coordinate 162,761,714, forward strand.
TCTATGACAAAATTTAAACGAGAGATATAACATCCATATCACCTACATATGATATGGATGTTATTTACTTTAGTATATATTGGAAACCAACAAATACCTGGCATGTTTTTGCATTACAAAAAATAGGAACGATTATAATATAACAGATACTATCCTGAAGCTGACAAGGCTTTTCGGCAATGATCATGATCACGGTAGTATACCATGAAATCTATGACAAAATTTAAACGAGAGATATAACATCCATATCACCTACATATGATATGGATGTTATTTACTTTAGTATATATTGGAAACCAACAAATACCTGGCATGTTTTTGCATTACAAAAGTTACCATCTTTTCACCTATAAAAGGTTGATAAATTTAAACCGGTTCCTTTATACATCAGAATCTGCTTTGAACACAAATACAGGTATTAACAAATAGATCCAAAGACATGGCTTTATTACATTATCTGTAATAAATCATATAAAAGTGCAAGTGGAAAACAGGATACATAAACTCACAACTGCAAATAATAGTAATATGGTAAAGAAATATTTCTTTTCCATATATAGAACAATGGTATATTGAATTGAATAAGCTTTTTAAAGATGTAGAATTTAAAATAGTATCGAAACCTACATGTTCTAAACAATCACTCCAACCTTCCTTTGCATTCCAAACAAATGATTTAGTTTATATTTCCTGTAAAGACTGCAATTCTTCATATCAAGGTTCAACATGTGCACATTAGTCACAAGGGTTAAACAACATACGGCATCTGTCTTGCTTCCCTTTCTTTTGTATCAGAATTAGCTTTCCACACAGTTAATAAAGGACACCTTGTTTAATGAAGCAAAGGTTCTTAATATTCGGCATAATTATAGAAAATTATTAATAGTGAAAACCCTCAAATTAAATTGCATCAAAATTCAATTAATGTGCTGTTGCCTATCCCATTTCAGACTCTTGGTCTTTCATACACATGCTCCAAGAAAGCAGCTAATCTCTCACCTTTAAATTCTGTCATACATTTCGTGCTATACTACCTTGTGATCATGACCGTTATCGAAAAGCCTTTTTAGCTTCAGGATAGTATCTTAGTTATATTCGTTCTTATTAATGACACTAATGTCTTCTTTCACTTGTATGTATTGGTTGGTGGTTTGATGTATTTTGGGATTGGGTTTGGAGTTCTTAAACCATTGACACCAAGTATGTAGAATCATTGATTTTTCTTCAGGTATGAGAATACTTTTAAGTTCATTTGGAAAATAGACAGTGTCAACGTTGAAGCATTCTACAAGTAATTATTGAGGTAATTCCTCTCATTCATTCATTTATTAATTAATAAACTGGATCGTGGATATAGCTTAGCTTAATTTTTCAGCACTCACCTCATAGTAACCTGCTTAGTTGGTTGAAAGTTTTGCCACGTGCATAGTGATTAAGAGATTCTAATAAGTTACGGGGATTATAAATTTAAAAACTAAGTTATGGGCTTTAAAAAATTTTCTAAGAAAGGCAAGTTTTAAATTTATAATCCCCGTAAGTTATTAGAATCTCTTAACCGCTATGCACGTGGCAAAACTTTCAACCAACTAAGCAGATTACTATGAGGTGAGTGCTGAAAAATTAAGCTAAGCTATATCCACAATCTAGTCATTACATCACAGCACATAAGGACTCCTTAAAATATCATCAGTTAATTAATAAACTTAATAATCCATTAATCAAGTTAATGTAACCACACAAAATTATCACAAATGATCAAATCCAGGCTTTGTGATGGCAACTGCAGTGTTTGGTGAAGACTTGCCATTCTTCCACCACTTGGGAAGAATGACATTCAGATAACTCTAAACAACAGTTTCATCTCTCTTTCTCTCTCTCTCGCACACAATGGAAATGTCTTTCATTCAACTCTAGTATTAGTGCCCTCATCGGTTATTACAGTATTTATGATCATTGTCCTTCCATACCATGCACAGTATCTCATAAATTCCAGGATACACAATGTAATGCCATTCCAATATATATTATTTTATTATTGTTATCAGTGCTATTTACTGTAAACTTGAGTGACCTAAAGCATGTGTGTGTAGGCTATGATTGTCACAAAACGATTTTTCCATTTGCAGTGCAGCAGCAGTTGCATAAAAGGAGTAATTGTGTAGAAGGCTTGAATGCCCATATGATGGTGGGCAACCTTACCTTTAATGTAACCACATGAAATTATCACAAGTGATCATATCTGGGCTCTGTGAAGGCAACTGCAGTGTTTGTGAAGACTTGCATTCTTCCACAACTTGGGAAGAATGGCATTCAGATAATTGTAAACAACAGTGTCATGTTGAATTGGTGCCCTGTCCAACTCCAGCATTAAATAATTTCAACACTTGCAGATAGCTAGCCTGATTTACCAGTCCATCAAAGAAGTATAGCATTAATAGAGGCATATGATGCTGGAAAGCAAGCATTATACAGCATCAGCCAAAAAAGAAAGAAAGAAACCCTCCCCATTAATTTCACTCATCCATTCCCTCCAGAAAGCTGTCCAGTTCTTCCTTGAATTTATTTAAGCAATCAACTTCTACAGCAACAGATGGAAGTTCGTTCCATCAATCAACCACCTGCTGGCTAAAGGCAAATTTCCACATATCTGTTCTATAATTGTCTTTCCTCAATTTGAATTTATGTTCCCTCAGGTGCGTAATCTGAACAAGAGGTAGAAACCCATCAGCATTGAGTTTGCTCAAACCAAAGCCTTATACACTTCAATCAGATCACCTCGGAGGTGCCTAGTCTCCAGACCCTGCAATTTGCAGAATGTAAGCCTTTCTCGTTAAGAGCGTCCCTTTGTACAACTCTCCAATCTCGCCCTTCTCTGTATCCATTCCAGTAACTCTACATCCTTCCTAAAATGAGGCCTCCAGGCCTGTATGCAGTACTCAAGGTATGGCCTGACCATTGCCTTATACAAAGGAATAATCACCTCCTTATCCCTGTTAGCAAAATTCCTGTATATCATTGACAAGACCCTCTGAAATGCTCTGGCAGCATGTCTGCACTGCTCAGAAAACTTCATATCTGACTGCACAATTTCTCCAGCTCCTTTTCATCCTCCAATAACCTGAGTGTAGTACCTAACAGTTGCCAGAGGTTTCTTGTGATCAGCCTTCACTTGCCTACCTTTGTGACTTGATTACAGACTAGATTATATCTCCCATAGGCTTGTGTTGCCGATGATTTATATGCATCCCATGCATTTTTCTTCTCTGCCACGAGGCTTATTAGTTCATCTGACATTCATTTAGGCCTAAACCTTGAACAGTATTTCTTAGTTAGTATGAAAAGCCTAGTAGCTTCCTTGAATGTTTCCCATTTAGAATTTTCTGTTGGTAACATCATCAGTTGGTCCGACCATATAGAATTTAAACACTGTCTGAGACCACTGTATTCACCTTGACGAAAGCAAAAGCAATTCCCTTTATCTCTTATGGCAGATACATCTTTTAGTAAATCCCACATCAGTAAACTGTGATCACTGCTACCAAGTGGTTCCTTTATCTGCAGATTCGTAATAGATGAAGAATTACAGCTGATAATCAGATAAAAAGTATTACTCCCTCTGGTTGCCTCTCAAACATTTTGCTGTAGAAAACGATCCAATAAATCCACAAAAGTCTTGCTAGTGTGCGAGTGATGATGTGATGAGCTGAAAATCCAGCCCACAACATAACGTGGATGATGAACCTGGATTTCTTCCATATAGTGTGGTAAATGTTTCAAGGCATTGAACTCAGGTACACAGCACATTGATCACTGAAAGAAACTGTGACCTCTTTGAAGCATATTAAAGTGCAGTGATGCTTCACAAGGAGCAAATCTTTTGTGGTGTGTATGACAACAATGCAACATTGTAGAGCTCATTTACAATTCACATGATTGTTTATGTACAGAATTTTTTGGCTACCTCAGAAAATTCTTCAGTGCATAATGGAATAGCAGATCCAAGGACTATCTTTTGTCATTTCACTTCTCATCTATCATAGACCTAGTGAAAAATTGTTTCCTGCCCCACTCATAGTAATACAACTATGATGCTGCCACTTTACCAAATGTTAACCGAAATCATTTTCAATCCCTGTCACTGTTTTTCAAATGTGATATCTTTCATAAAATCAAACTGAAGTAGCAAATCATTCATAAATTGATTTTTTTTTTTTTTTTTTTTTTTTATGAAAACCCAAAGCATGAAAGGTATAAGAACCTATAGCACTTGGTACTGGGTTGCATAGGTTGAAGGCTGAGAAGACAGAAGATACTTGTAGAAATTAGATTTGAATTTCTGTGGAATATAATTTTTAGGAAATATATATGAAGAAGATTGTTCCAGAAACAGAAATAGAAGGGATAAATGAGGAAGAAGGAAAGTTGGTTCTGTGTGTTTGGTGTTGGATAATAAGTGGATGCTAACTGGTTTCAGCATATGTTTGGACTGATTTGGAAGAGAGTGGGGGAATTACAGATCCCAATTCAGAAGAAAAGTGCCTGTGGAAGTATCCATAGAAAAGGCATACATCAGAAACTGAATGTGTATGAGACAGCAGAGAGAATGGACTAGTTTGCACTTTACATGAAATAAGAAATTAAAAAAAAAAACATACACAAATTTTGGGACGACATTGATTAACTGAGACATCTGATAGAAAAGTATAGGTTTGAGTCTCAGAGTCTCATCTTCTGGTCGAAATTTTAAGCAGCTTTTTTCATGCAGTGGCAGGCAGGTGAAAAATGCATTGGTTTATCTCCTTGAAACTGGGAAAACAACCCCTAGAAAACATTTTCATGTTTTGTATGGTTTTTGTTTTTTATATACTGTTCTCGTGGTCTTATATGCCTTGGCATCTAAAACAGCCAAGTTCTTTTAGTGATATGTGCAAGGTAATTGAAATGGAGTATAGTAAAAGCTAAGCTCTCTGTCCTATTTAGAACTTAATCTGTGTCTAATTTTTTAAAGGACTGAAGATTATTTGCTCACTTTCGTGGTAATTTCTGTATCACTTCATCAGTGACTGAATTACTGTCCTTATTATGTAACATGGCGTATACAATCAAAGAACCATTTCCGTCACATTAAGTGCTGCAGACAATCATTTGCAGTTCTGTTTGCCATCGGGACATTTGGGAACCTATTTTACACATATCTTCCTTTACTGGAATAGTCTTTCATGTCAGCTTAGTTGGCAAGCTAAATCACCTTTTGCCACTCTTTTAAACTTCAGTTTGATTCTTGTCAGTTACTGGAGGAAGGCTCTATAAATGAGGCTGTAGTTAGCCACTCTCAAGTGAAGGATTTCTCCATGAATTATTCCAGATTTTTCAGCCAAAATAATATCCACATCTGCCTGTGAACACATTTCTGGTTATGAGTGACAAACTCCAGAGCCATAAAATAATTTATTGTTATTCATTTTTTTTTTTTTTTTTTTTTGATTCTCATATCTGTCAAAAATGATAATGTAGAATATATGACATGTGTATCTCCCTGGCTGCATCAATTGTTGTAAATCACTCTACCTGGTGATGAGGTCTGCTAAGATATTTCCTTCCATGACTACTGAATTTTTGCTGGGCGAGAGTCATCCTCCACAGTTTTCTTCATAATAATTTGCCCATTTGTACACGCATATATGACATACTGTTGTTGCTATACTCCTTTTCCATATCCAGAATTTAAAACAAATACACCAACCGTTTAATTATAATGGTTTAATATTGGAAACTATAAAATGTACCAAACGATACTACACTGTAAAATGATATATGCAAAAGACTGATTTACAAAATAAATATACGATGAAACTTTAATATACAATAAAATATAAGTAAATAAAATATTTAAAATACAATAAAGATAAAAGCGATAAAACATTGACTGAAGCTCTCGGAGGCTTCCGCCTCCTTTCTCAACAACAATGATGTTTAAGCAATACTTCCTTAAGTAGTAAATTTCATAGAGAGGACAATCTATTGTAAGAAAATGAATAACACTCCATCAGACTATCTTGAATTCATGGTGATGCTTATAGGCAGCCGCATAAATATGGCATCTACAAAATTTAAATATTAACTTGATAATTAATTAAATTAACCTAATTTTAACAACACATTAGTTTCTCAAAATTTCTAAGTGAAATTTGTGCAAAATGGGGTCATAAGTATATTATGTCAATGAGGTTAGATGCCTGCAGAGTATAGAAATATTATCAAGAATAATGTTAACTGAAAACACAACACATTAAATGAATACTCTAAAAGATATTTCTTGGCTAAATGCCTAAGGGTATGAAAGAGTTTACTTAACCGTGGATAATGCGCACCATTTCTACTACCAAGGTAGTTTTAATTATATCTCATATTGTGAATACCCTCACAACAAGTTGCCATGGTATTGTACTATAAATTGTACTATCTATAAGTAATGCTTCACTTGTGGGGAAAACTATTATTACTTATTCTCAGCAGATACCACTACCTAGACAGCACCATTTCAAAGAATTACCGCAGCATAAGTAAACTCTTACATACTACTCTTAGGCATTTAGCCAAGAAATATCTTTTATATCAAACCACACACACCATCAGGCACCTCCCATATTGTGGAGTACTTCGTGGCTGGGTTGTCACTATTGCAACAACAGGGTTCCTGCCCACCAATGAAAAGCCAGTAAGCTTCAAAACTGTGCCATCTGGGTGGTGGTATCTGCTGAGAATAAGTAACAATAGTCTCCATAGGTGATGCGTTACTTATTCGAGGTAGTGCAATACCATGGAAACTCATTGTGAAGGTATTCATATGAGATATAATTAATATATATATATATATACACTTTAGTAATGCTAAATGTTTATTTTAAAAATATAGATTTTATTGTTTATAAATGAAAAAAAAAAAAATTCTTACAATAAAATGAAAACAAAACAGGTATTATCTTGAAAGGTTGGCATCCCAGGACTATAGCCTGTTTGGCCCAATGGCTATGGTAGCACTGGGTAAGAGATCGATGAATGAGCACTCATTTATTTAGCAGGACTAATTCAAACTAGAAAACATGGAGTTGAACAGTACTCTTGCTATACAGTATCTACTACTTCAAACACTTTCACTTAAAGTCGTGTTGGAGTACTCTTATAATGTACACTGAAAGGACAGAATTCATGAGATACCTGGTTTCTGGGCAACGCGACACTGTCACTCCTCTCGCTAGTGGACGAACCCACCACTTGGCAGGTATATTGGTACGCTGCATTCACGTAGATAGTAATTCGATGTCAGTATGGATAAATGTGAGTTAACCGACTTTGAAAGAGGGATGATAGTGGGTGCCCAAAACATGGGTCACTCTATCGGAGCTGGTATAGAAATTGCACTATCCCTGTTCAACAGTATCAAGAGTGTATTGGGAATACGCCATTTCCAGAATAACATCTCATCATGGACAATGCTGTGGGCAGAGAAAGGTGGTGGATGAATGTGGCCTTCGACGTCTGTCTTGCATTGTTTCAGCCAACTGGAGAGCAACAGTAGCACAAATCACCACCGACTTCAATGAGGGAGGTGCCAGAAACATCAAGCAATCATTAGCTGCAATAAGTTATAGGAGCTGCCGACCCACCACAGTCCCATTGCTAACATCACAACACAGAAATCTATGCCTTGACCAGGCAAAAGAACATCAGCACTGGACCTTGGCTGATTGGAGACGGGTCTCATGAGTCCTGTTTCCAGCTATTTCAAGCGGATGGGATGGTGCATGTCTGGCGGAAACTGCACGAAGTTGTGAACAAGGAACTGTTCAGGCAGGTAGACAGTCAGTAATGGTCTAGGGTGTGTTCAACTTGCACATGTTGGGACCTCTGGTATGTCTATCTGAATGGTGCAGGTTACCTGTCCATCCTTGCAGACCATCTGCATCCCTTCATTGTCATTGTGCACCCACAGAGCTGTGGTAACAAGAATGGTTTGAAGAGCATTCTGCAGATTTTACCGCCATGGAATGGCCTCCATATTCATCGGATATGAATCCTGTGGAACATCTTTGGGATGCTGTGGAAAGGTATGTTCGAGCTTCGGATCATCCACCAAGGAATGCAATGGAATTATGGACAGTGGTGCAGCAAGCATGGATGGAAATACCTGTGGAACGCTTTGGTGAACTAGTGGAATCGATGCCACAGCGTGTGACTACCGTTATCCAGGCGAAAGGTGGGCCTACCCATTACCAGGTAGGTATCCCATGATTTCTGTCCAATCAGTGTATAGTTTTTCATTATGGAAAGTTTTATTTGTGAAAATGTTTTATTAGGCTAGTATCAAATACTTTTGGTTGTTTTATTTATGTAGCAGAAAACTAATTCTCCAGTTACCTTTTCTTGCCCTCCCCCACACACAAAAAATTTATATTGAATAGTTTTAATCCTACTTTTTAATTTTTGAAGTGGCAACTAGAGATACAGCATGGCCTATGCCCATTTATATTGGCTTAATTAATTCTAAAATCTGCTAGAGCTTATGGTTGTCTTATACCATAAGACATTTTACAGAATATAAAATTTTAAACTTGAATTAGAAGCATGTGCTTAGGGAAAGAAGATTTTGATTAATGCAAATACATACAAATAATGTATGGTAAGTTGTAGAAGTTTGCTGATAATTTATAGGTGGGTTGGGGATTAACAACCAAAACCAGGCAATTTTGGTCGTTAATCCCCAAATAGTCTAAAAAATGGCAACTGCAATTTAATGCTTCTAAATATAAGGAAGTTAGGGAATAAATTCACGAGTTACTTACAAGCTGGGGTGTCCTATATATGTCATGTATTATGTCCTATATATTTGTGAAAGACCTATGATATAGAACCTTCGAAAGTAGGGAAAAAGATGTCATTGCCACTATATAAGATAATTATGAGGCCACATTTAGAATATTGTGTTCAGGTTTGGAGGCCATATTTGAAAGATACAGAGCTTCAGAAAGTGTTTGAAGAAGGGCAGCCAACCCCAGGGCCTCACATCTGGTGAGCATGGGCTTGGCAAACCCAGGGTCCTGAGCTGCATATCACCATTCTTCTCTTTCTTGCTTTCTTGGTGATTCCCTTCTACTTCTCTCTCTCTGTCTCTCAGGGTAAGATGGGAAATTTTTTTTTTGGCTGGTGCTGCATAAGCCTCAGGCTTCCTTGCACCGTATGGCTAATAATAATAAGATTAAGTGCAGATTGCAAACTTTGGTAACAACATTTTTGAGAGGGGGACCTGATAGAGTATATTAAAGCACTGAAGAGAATCAGTAAAAATAACGGAAATATATTTTTGCTAGTAGAAGATAGAGGGGGGGGAGACAAAATTCTGGGGAAGAATGGGAGGCTGTAACTCCAGTTTATTTTTCAGCAATATGTAGATCATTTGGAATAAATTGCCTGGCAAAATTTTCTCTCTCTCTCTATAGAGGGAAAACTATAAATTCTCGCCTGCTGCCAGATTGCCTCCACATGATCTTCTCTCCTCAACCGTACAAATGTCACCCATTGGTCTGTCTCCTGGCTGTATTCTTTACTGTCTGTTTCCCCTCCATCCATTGAGGGTGGTATGATATCCAGATTGCAGTATTATCACATGATCATTCCTGTATGTTTCAAGGTTTCTGGAGTCAGGTGATAAAGGAGGATACACTTCCAAAAAAGCTTTCACAGTTTGTTACTTTTTATCTGCTATTTGTGTGTGTGTGATTTAGCCCTTGTTGCAGCATGACGTATTACCATCTCTCACCCATTTGGAGAGGTCTGGGTCCCATTCTGTGGATGAATGGTAAAATTTTAAAAATCGTCTTCATTCAAGGACATTAGTGGAGTCTTTGAGTTAGATAGACCCCGTTTTTCAGCATGTGAATACACGGTTATGTGCACACTTGGGGGCCATAAATACTAGTATACTGTATATGTGCTCTGTATTATGTATATAGATATTGCTATTGTAAATGCATATTTCATGTACTAAATTTTAGAATTTATTTATTATTATTTTTTTTTATTTATTTATTTATTTTCTGTTCAGTCGGTGCTGCAAGATATAGCCAATGTTAGGGATATGCAGACCGTGCAGTTGTATGGGGCTATCACCGGCTCTGATAAGAAATAATACAGCCACTCTCCGATTAACGTAAGGGTTGCGTTCCGTGGAACGCTATAAGTCAGACTTTATGAAAAGCAGAATTTCCCACATGCTTGTTCAGCACTCGCAACTCTGCTCGCTAAATTGATTGAATCAAAAACGAAATGTTCGACGAATATGTGAATAGAATTATTTATTGTATGTATTCAATTTTTTCTCATGCGCGGGAAAAATTACAAAAGCATGCAATTTAAAAAAATTCAAAATCATAAAATTACAAAAAAAAGAGAGGAAACATAGCGTCAGTAAGTTACCTCTCGAGCATCGTTGCCAGAATCGGCGTCTTCAGCTGATAAGTATGCCGCTGTGGAGATTTAGAAGGGGTCGGCCGCTAAACCTTACGAAAGAACGTATTAATGGATGACTGAGCGGTGGCTTTTTTTTTCATCGTAAGCAGGCAAGCATATCATTCACCCCCTCTGTTAACTTTTAAGAATCGTTCGCTGTCAGGATCCATCTTCTCAAACCTCGCCATTGCCGATGCAATTTCATGAAATGCCATTGCCATTCTCTCTGTGGTGATGAAGCGTCTCGGTTCCTCATTTGGTTTATCTTGAGCTTCGTCGGCATTTTCTTCTTTCACTATCGCTGCCTGCAATTCAATAAGTTCTTCGTTAGATAATTCCTTCTCTTAATCCTCTATTAACTTAACTCCTCCACGTCTTTAGATCAACCTCCAACTGCAACCATTACAATCCTATCTGTAACTTCTTCATATGATTCGTCTTTTTAAGATCCTTCGAAGCCTTTTACGTGCCGTGGGCATATTTTCTTTCATGCGCCAATAAATAACTTTTTAGTAATTTCCTCCAAGGTCTTATTAATGTTTAAGATGGTGTTGTAAATATTGTAACATTTCCAAAAGTCTCTTAACGTAAAATTTTTTTCACCGTCTACTGCAGCCTGAGCAAATGTGCGTAAACAGTATGCTTTTAAATTCTAAATAACACCCTGATCCATAGGTTGGATGAGTGAAGTAGTGTTTGGCGGTAGAAATATGACTCTCGCGTTTGAGTTGAAATCATCTAGATGAGTAGGATGTCCAGGAGCATTATCTAATAGAAGCAAAATCTTGAAAGGAACGTCGCTGTCTTTACAATATTTTTAAACCTCGGGAAGGAAGCAGCATTTAAACCAATCCTCAAAGAGAGATATTATTATCCAGGATTTCCAGAATGGTACACACGCAGTGTTTTTCATCTGTAATCTCCCGCTGCATTAGCCCCAAACAAGAGCGTGGCTCTATCTTTTGACGCCCTGAAACCTGGCGTTGTATTTTCCTCTTTGGCAATGTATGTTCGATCCGGCATTTTTTTCCAACACAGAGCAGTTTCGTCAACGTTAAAAATTTGCTGCGTTGAATAATTTTTTGGAACACATCATAAAATTTCTCTGCAGCTGGCAGAATCGGCACTGGCGACTTAATTAACCGCATGCTTTATCGTCGTGGAAAACAGCGCGATGCTTGAACCTATTAAACCACCCGTTGCTTGCCACGAACTTGGGTTGGGATTCACCGTACTACTCCTTAATATCTTCATAAATACTTCTTGCTTTTGTTTGAATGGCCATTGCACTCGGGGGCGCTTCTAAATCTGATTTTCCATCTACATTATTAACAGCTGTTCCATCTTCGATATAGCACCTGAACGATGTTTTGTGATCACTGTTGATCTTAAGTGTGTTGATCCTTTAACATGTTCTTTTATACGCGCACTGTCCATTAAAATAGTATTCACTGTTGAACAGCGAAACCTAGTTCCTTCCAATAGATGACAAACTTTGTCCTGCTTCGTACTTCTTGATCATCTTCATTTCTAAATCAATTTTGTTTCGTTTCCTGGGACTGCTAGCATTTGCACTTTCCGTTGGGCCCTTTCCCTTCACCATTGTAATACGAAGTTTCTGAAAATTTGTTTTTTGTATAACTGAAGGTTTCAATGAAGGAGAACTCATTTCGCCATAATACTATATCGTAAAAATCCACAGAATTACAATCGGTATTATCGCAAATTCAATAAGATCGAGTTTACTACCCGTTGGTAATGAATTGCACTAACAGAAAAGCCCAATAAAAGAAAGTGTAAATTGTTTTTAATGTTTTTTGGTCGTGACCTCCAGAATCGTGCTTAAGAAAAATATTACTAAGGCGTTCAAAATTAATTCTTATAACAGGAACATATGATAACAATGAAAGTGTAGTGCAATTTCAGTTATAAATATGACCTTTTAGAGAGATAAATAGCTAAGTAATATAGCGAAATTTTCAACTTCCAAGTATTTGGAACGAATTACAAAAAAAAAAAAAAAAAAAAATTGGGTTCACATTACTATATTTCACAATACCTCCATTTATCCCTACAGATGCAAAATACGTTTCCGTATTGTTTTTCAGTTTGCGCCGCCCGGCAAAAACTTACGTAAAGTCAAAAATGTGTAAGTCGAGTACTACGTAAGTCGGTGAGTTCCTGTATATGGTGATTCTCGACAATGGCTGCATTTTTGATAATGCTGTGAGTTTAATTTTAAAAAGCAAGCTTTGCAACGTGGAACCGTGCACCAGTGCATTTCAGCCCAATTCGGGCACTGTATGTAATTATTTTTTATTTTTGCAAACTCGCTCTTTTTATTATATAATTGTATATTAAATATATTTATTTTTCTCGAAAGATTGGAGAATATAAGGTCGGTTTTTTACACCAGAGTGTCATTTACAATATGCATCCGGGAATTCACAAGTAGCTTGTGTTTGATGTTAACGTTTGGTTGGATTTTCTGAATTTCATTAGTAAGTAAATAATTATTTTTGCTTTTATTTATTATGCTAGCTAAAATGTCATTCAAAACATTGTTTTTATCTGCTTTTATGACAACTAATGTGTTAAAAGTATATATACTTTTTACAACACTAACTCAAATGTATTCGCTATGATTTCCACCCAAACGAGAAGCGGAATATATCCCTCAGCCACACAACCTTAACTTTAAAAAAAATAATAAAATTAAAAAAAAAAAAAAAAAAAATATATATATATATATATATTAAATATACAAAATACCGTTACCTTTTATATAATATTCATAATAGTTTTCGTTCTCATTTTAATAGGATTCACGGGTTTGTTTTCAAAAACAAATCTGTTGGCTTGTTAAAATCCGAAGCAACTGCATCGTTTGATAGCTTTATCATGTTGCTATCAAAAATATAAATTAAAATAAAAATATGAGTTCTCAAAAAACTGTGACATTGATAATTTTTTGTCAAGCTTGAGAATGAGGCATTTGTTAACACAGGAAAATCAAAGAATCGTGTACAACCAACTTCTCGAGGGTGGTGGGGGGTGAGGTATGAATTATTTCTGAATACCGAAATATTTCAGTAATCGAAATAATCGATTATGGAAGTTATTCGATAATGAAATCGAAAACAGTAAAGGTTAATGAAAGAAAAAGATTCGGACTGGTGTTTGCCCATTACTGCAATGAACGTCCTGCAAAAGGAAAAAATATTTGTTCCAGCGATCACCGTTTTGAAGTACTGTATATTGTATTTATAAGAAATATTGTATCGTATAAAATTTTAATGCATATTTTCAGAAATGGAGTAGTTAATGTAATTTATATATAGTTACTGTGCACGTCATCCGTTGAATTTTTGTTTTTAACTTCTTTTTTTTTTTGCTTTTATGCGAAAGTGAAATTTAGTGTAGTGTATGTGTATAAAGGTAGTTCTCGACTTTACGAGTTAATTCGTTCCTAGCGCGCGCTCGTAAAGCGGGATTTAAATCCCATAGACATAAGTTAAAAATATGGGTTGGGTTATCAACAATGAAATTAGTTAGCTAATTAGTTTATGTTTAAACAATGATTGATTTATCCAAAGAAATTAAAACGTAGCCTGTAAAATCAAACAAATTATAATAATAAAGAAATTCTTTATATGACTTACAAATTTTAAAGAATGTTTATTCTTCATCATCGACTAAATGCACACTCGTTGATCACTTATTATTGGCTCGGCACTCGTTGGTTTGTTGCACAAGGAGTTGTCTTCTTCAGAAATGCTTCAAGAGGCGTTTGTTTCCAAGATAATCTTCTATTTTCTGTATAAATTTCAATAGATGCATAAGCATTTTTTAACGGAACGCACAAATTGCAACTAACACGATTTGCGGGGAGTAACAAGTTTATGAAGTTTAAAAAAAAAAAAAAAGGAATAAAGGGAAGATTCTGAAAATTTATGTTTTTTATACGATTGAAGATTTCAGTAAAGGGGAAACACATTTCACCATAATAACCAAAAAACCACACAATTCCAGCTAGCGGTATTTTCGCAAATGCAATAACATCGAGTTTACCACCCGTTTATAATTGCTTGCAGTAATAGAAAAGCCCAATAAACCGGAAAGTGGAAATTGTTTTTATTGTTTTATGGTCGTGACCTCCAGAAATGTGCTTTAGAAAAATGTCACAAACGCGTTCAAAATTGGTTTTTATAACAGAACGTATGATAACGATGAAAGTGTAGTGCATTTTATTGATTTGGTAACTAATACAATTTTCACTATAAAAACGACCCTTTAGAGTGTTATATAGCGAAAGTTTCAACTTCCGAGGTCGTGGAACGAATTACCAAAAAACAATGTGTTATTGGGTTCACATTACGATATTTTCACGATACGATGGTGTCTCCGGAACGGATTAATATCGTAAAGCTGGGTACAATGTATTGTATAGTTACGCGCGTGGTTTGAAATGCGGTATTTATATGCGGAAAAAAAAAAAAAAAACTCGGGAACGCGTAAAGCGAGAACTGCCTGTACTGTGAATTCATGTTGCATTATGTTAAATTAGATTAATTGCGAATTTTTAAAGTTTTTTTCTTTTTTTTTTTGCTGTAAAAAAGTAACTAGTAACAGTAAATAGGTACTTGAATTCGTTCCATTCCATAACGAATGAGATTTACAACGTATTAAGAAGGGTAGTTGGCGGGCATTGTGGTTTACTGTTGAAATGTAGGTTATAATCTAGTTATATTTTAATATTGCGTAATATTGGTATAACTGTAGTTGAATTTGCAATTTTGTTGACTCTAATTACTATTCCTTTAAATGCCAGAAAAGAAACGTAAAATGGATGCAGAGAACAGACAATTCAAAAGTTGAGTGGTCGGAACTGTTTTGCTTTGTAAATATAAACCACAAGATCACTTCTTTTTTTTATAACTATAAGGCTTCTATTTCCAAATTATTTAATCTAAAAGGGCAACAGCTTTAAAAAAAAAAAAAAAAAAATTCCTGATATTTTCTGGTGCTTCTAAACTGACAGGCTAAATACGAAAAACAGCGGCCGGTCTGCAAGTGGCACTGTTGATTTCTAAAACAAATCGGCCTTTCACTGACGGGAAGTTCGCCAAAATTTTTTTTTTATTAGCATCGCAGAAAATGTGTATTTCACCGTTCTCTTCACAATTTCCGGTTCAGTTAGGTCTGGGCCAGGGCATTTTTTGCTTCTGATTTGCATGGCGGCCCCGCATGCAGCTCATCCACAGTGAAGGGTGTTTCTTGTTGGTCAGTGAAGTATGAGTCATTTTCTTGACAGATCCGAAGTTGTTCTGGGAGGGTAGGAGTTACCTGTTCCAGGAATATGGTGTTTGGGATATTGGTCACCGAGTCATCCCACGTAGTGGTCATGGAACCCAGCGGGGTCATTGTTGCTTCTGCGACTTCTCCTCTGGGGTGTCTGTTAGTGGTTACTTTATAAACCACTCCCCAGGGATCAGCGTTCCCTGCTGTGGAAACAAGATTTTCCCAAGTTTTGCACTTGTTGTCCTTTATTAATTTGATGTATCGATTCCTTGCGCCTTTATACCTGTCCCTCATGGCTGCGACCTCAGCTGTCGGCCAAGATCGCCGGGCCTGTTGGAAGTCCTTTCGTCGTCTCATTACTTCTCTTCTCGGGTTTTCAATGTCGGGGCATCACCAGGGCATGGCGCCTGGCTTTGTGGTTTTCCTTTTCATTGCCTGTTCGCTAGCTTTTGTGATGATTTCAGTTACTTTTCTTTGCAGGTCATTTGCCTCGCTGGGTCGGCTCGCAGTCGACTCCCCAACCTCGGCAGTGAGTTTTTCCTTGAAAGTTTCCCAATTTGCCTTATTAACTGCGAAGCGGTTTAGTGATGTTTTTGTCATCGGGGTTCTACTGAGTGGGTTCTGTATATGCTATGTAATCACTGTGTGGTCCAGGAGTCTTGGACCGTCCAGTGTTTAATGTATCGGGCGACGTTCGCAGTTGCGAGTTTTACATCTATTGTAGCCTCCCACAGAGTGTTACAGAAAGTTGGCAGTTGGTGTGGCAGGTTGAGGATCTGAAATGTAGTGTTTGCCAAGAGATCTTCCAGGATCTGTCCATTTCTCGTGGCTCTCCTATTGGGGTCATGCTGTGCCAGGCTGGGCGCGGCAGTTTACATCTGCCCCTGTGATGTGGTAGTGTGTAAAGTGTAAAGTGTGTTTAGGGTCAAACGGCACCAGGGGTTTCCCCCATTTCCGCGTAGTTTACATTGTGGTGTGATACAGTTCACTGTAAAGGCCAGAGATTTAAAAGTATATGGACCTTGAGGTGTGTGATGTTGTGTACCGTTGTTCTTCTGGCCATTTAGCCGCCAGACCCCAGCTGAGGCCCGACGTTGCCCACACGTCGCCCCGTGGAGGCAGACCAGGTACACTAGTATTACAGTTATTTACTCTGGCAGGCCCTGCCACCTAGTTTCCTGGGATTTCAGTGGCAAGGACCTTAAAAAAAAAAAAAAAAAAAAAAAAAAACAGCTATTAAATTTTGACCTGTGGGATATACGCTGGCGAGCAGGTAGAGAGGGAGAGGAGACTGAAGACTGGGGGGAGAAAGACAGAAGAAATGGGGTCAATAGAGGAGGCGACCCCATTATAAGTCAGTGGGCATGCCCATGCCCCACCAGGAGGAAATCTGGGTTGGCGAGTAGGGGAGAAGGCAGGAGGGGTAACCTCCTGTCTCTTCCCCTACCGCCGAGGGAGGGGGAAAGAAAGATGGGTCCAGCAAGAGCGCCGGCACCGATTGCCACTATGGCTGGCATATGCAGAAAGCTCTGCGGTCTCATTGGGCTGGTTGGAATTCAGCTGAATAGAAAGTCACTCATGAGGCTGTGTCCCGTCTGGAGGAGGTCCACATATCCGGTGTGCACTTTTCGTGGGTTATGTCCGGTTCGTGTGATCATCTTATCATGTTTTTTTTTTTTTTTTTTTTTTTTTTCCCTCCTTTTCCTTCTTCCTCCTTCTTTCTTCCTTTTCCTTTCTTTCCTGAGGGAGTTAGTTGTTGGTTTGTACTGTTTGCTCTCATAGGCTATTCATTTCATGGTTGTTGCTGTTGTGGTGGTGGATGCGGGAGAGTCCGCCTTCTTGTGAAGAGGTCTTGCGCATATTGAGTGAAGGCACTATAAGTATCTTTTTCAGTTAGTATCAGATATTCCTGGTCTCTTAGCATTATTTGGGTGGTGGTTATTAATCCTCTTACAGTGGGCAGTCGTACATCAAGTGCCCCCATGTCTAGCGTAGACCGCAGTGGCATGGGGGGGGGGTGTCACTCAATCCGGATCCATGGAGTTTTCCTCTTATGGCGCCATGGCCGGTCAACAGGTAGGTGGCGAGAAGTCAGGGGAAGGCCAAGGGGGATAGTTTGGGTACACCAGTTGTAAATCAGGAATAAATTTTTTAGTTATTTCACCTTTGGTTGATGTCTGCCAGCTCTAGTTGAGATGTGCGAGGAAATGTTTGCGTTCCAATTTGTGGTCAGTTTCAGGGTCCAAAGTGAAGTTTAGGTGGTTAGCCTCACTGCCCTTGGAGAGTTGATATATTAGGCCGCGGAAGACTATTTCAAGGTCTAGGGGAAGAGTCTCTGTCAGGGCCTGGAGGGCGTGTGTGCTTACAGTATTGCAGGCTCTTGTTATTATAAGTAATATATACCGTTGCGTGGTGTCCAGTTTTCTTCTGTTGACGGCCGTGGTAGCCTTCCGGTACCACACGCCAGCGGCATACGTTATGGCAGGCAGGAATACGGCTTTATAGAATAGCTTGAGGGCTCTCCTCCGCAGGCCCCAATCCTTGCGGGAGACCCTCATGAACAGAGCAGAATATCTTCTGATCTTTTTCTGTATGTAGGTCAGATGAGGGGTGAATGAGAGGTTATTATCTAGGACAACCCCGAGGTGCTTTAGTTCCTTTGTCAGCTTAATTGCAGTTCCTTGGATGCGGATTTGTGGTGGTCTCCTGATGTCCAGGTTACCTTTTAACAGTACTGAGCTGGTCTTGGTTGAGGATATGCGGAGATTGTTTTCGTCGGTCCACTTCTGTAGGGTGTCAATGGCACGAGTAGCAGAAGTTTCTAGTCTGGCTCTGCTGTCCTCTTGCAGTACCAGGGTCAAGTCGTCCGCGTATGCCTGAGTTGCCACACGACCTAGTATTAGTTTAGAAACTAAGCTAGACATCATAAAAAGGACAGAAAGAGGTCAGAAACAGGTGGACATAGCTCGCCATTATGGCGTGAACCAATCGAGTATCTCAACAATTATTAAAGGTAGAGAAAGAATTGTGGAGGCGGTTACGGAAACAACTCCTGTTTTAATGAGTAGAATAGTAAAAAATAGAAGTTTTTTGTTGCACGAGATGGAAAAACTCTTAATTTTGTGGATTGAGAGGCAAACACATAACCATGTGCCTCAGCTCATTAATAATTCAGACGAAGGCTAGGAGTTTATTTGAAGATTAGAAGAAAAGAACTGGTCTGAATATGCAAATGACTGTTTTTCAGCTAGCTCAGGTGAAATACTAACTCTTTTACTTGGTGGTAACGCAGCTGGTGATTATAAACTTAAACCTTTGCTTGTGTATTACCAAGGGATTTAAAAGGAATGGTGAAGTCATCCCTTCCTGTTATCTGTAAATCTAATAGGAAGGCTTGGATGACAACGGAACTATTTGAAGACTGGTTTAAAAACTATTTTGTGGGAGAAATGTAAAGGTATTGTACGTCTAAAAATTTACCATTCAAAATTTTATTACTGCTTGATAATGCCCCTGGCCATCCATCCTACATAGCTGATTTCAGTGATAAAATTAAGATTGGTTTTTTGCCTCCTAATACAACCTCTATTATCCAGCCGATGGACCAAGGTAATAAGCCTTCTTTATGGTATATTACCTAAGGCGGACCTTTTCTCAAGCCATTGCTTTAATAGACAGAGAGGAGAAGAACTTAAGGGATTTCTGGAAGGATGCAACATTTATAATGCATTGCAAAACATTGTTGGTGCCTGGTGGGGATGTGAAAGAAACAAACTTAAGTGGTGTGTGAAAAAACTTGTGTCCACAGTTTATGAATAATTTAAGTGATTTTGAGGAGCCAGTAGAACTCGTGACTGAAGAAATTGTTAAACTGGGCAATAAAATGGACCTCGACCTTGATGTGACTGATGTGAGAGAGCTTTTGGACTCGCATTTTGAGGAATTAACAACCGATGAAATAATTGAAATAGAGACACACGTCTAAATTCTGAAGTAACAGAAGAACCTGATATCCCACAGCCTCCCAGAACATTTACAAGGCAGAAAATGGCTGCAGCTTTTAAATCATTTTCTGAGGGGTTGGCAATCTTTGAAGAATAAGACGCAAATATGGAAACAATTGCAAAAGTGAAAAGAGGCGTTTATGACTGTCTAGCATGCTACAGTGAAATTTTCGAAGAAAAAATAAAAGAAACTAACTGCGCAATCTTCTGTAAAAACATATTTTAAAGAAGTAGAAAACACAGCTGTTCCTTCATTATTAGACACCCTTCCACTACTTTATTTGTACCTGTCACTTATGTGGAAAATATTGAACGTTGATGAAGATATATGTATGTACAGTACATATATTATGTTAGTACTCATTTTCTTTATTTCTGTTTTGTAACTATGTTTTTAATTAAAATTAACAAGTACGATATCTTATTTTTTTTTTATTCTTTTCTTATTTTATTTTACGCTACGTATCGTATACGATAAACCATAACGCATTCATAAATTATAATCTACCGTATTATATAGACCATTCATTTAGTACATGGTTTTAATGCTTTAAAATGGCTGCTAACGTATACGATACGTATCGTAAAAGCTCAGGAATGCAAGATGTACATAACGATCGAAATGAAACGCGCGTGCGTGTGTGTGTGTGTGTCTCTCTCTCTGGCGCCTCTGTAGCCAGGTGGGAAGGGGCAGCAGTGCGTAGCACACGCTTCTTGATTAGACCGGGGTTCGAGCCCGTCACCACCAAATACGGAGGATGCGGAAAGGTCAGGGAATGACCACCGCATATCCCGGAGCAATATGGCCTTAGTTGCCAATGCTCCTGACAAACTCTCTCTCTCTCTCTCAGGAATTTTTAACTCGGGAATTTTTTTTTTTTTTTTTTTTTTTTTTTTGGCTGGCGCAGCATAAGCCCCAGGTTTCCTTGCACCATATGGCTAATAATAATAATAATAATAATAATAACGTCTAGGAGTGGAACTAGTTCGTAAACCGAGAGTTGCCTGTAGCCAGTTCACAAAAACCACATTACTGACAATAATCACCGTTTAATAATATGAAAATCACCGATTAAAATTTGCAAAAAAGTCATACAAATTATAATCAAACATGCAAGTATTATAAAAATCTCATTCTTCTTTGCATATATATCCTACTTTCCAATCTCAGTATTCCTCCCTGGAAACTGACAATTAACACCAGAAACGTTTTCACATTAGCCCAACTGCTAACAGGAAGATTAGACGCTCCCGGTATTGACGGCTTGTTTCACTCTCGTCGAGAAGCTACCAGGAATGCTGAAACAAGACATCCTCTTCAAAGCAACTTAAAAAACTGGACAGCCCAAGTCGCTTTTTTCCAGCAAACACAATAGAACTCTTCAATCAACTAAGAATTGAACCGGAAAAGCTCTGTAACGAAAAAGTCTACAGATTGAAAGTCTTTGCCGACTGCGCCTCCGTAGCCAGGTGGGAAGGAGCAACATGCTTCTTGATTAGACCGGGGTTCGAGCCCGTAACAACCAAATACGGAGGATGCAGAAAGGTCAGGGAATGACCACCGCCTATCCCGGAGCAATATGGCCTTAGTTGCTAATGCTCCTAAAAACCAAATAACGAACAAACAATCTTTACCGACTTTTATCGTCTTGTGCAACTGTAGTGCCAGCCACTCGGCTCAAAAAACTGTATTTAATTTTGATTCCTTTTAACTATATATTCTGAGTATTCTAGATGTTAACCTAAGATGTCAAAATTTTAAATATTCTATTATAAAATCATAATTACTCACGTAATTCAAAATTCTGTATTCAACCTTTCAGGGTGTACGTCCTATGGACTTTGTAACCTTTTGCTCATTGGGTCCGCTTCACACCTTAGAATGTAACTCACACCTTTCTAGTCAATGGCTGTCTCCTTAACAGAGAAAGAAACTGATAATAATATCAATCACTTAATTTATTAATTTTTCCGATAACTCATTTGGGCCTTCTAAACTTGTCTTCATGCAATCTTGTAATATTACAGTACAGATGCATATACTGTATAATAAAAAAGGATATAAAATGTATTGTTTATAGGCTGCGACAAAACCGTCTTGTTTGCGGTATACAAAGGAAGAATTAGCCACAAGTAGACTCTTGCTGTGAAGAAAAAAACAAATAAAGGAAATGTGAAAACTGTAAAGGGAAACTGCCAATGAATGAAATAGTGACTCAGTACAATCCTCTCTTTGCCTAGACATCGTTTAGTACCCCCCCCCCCTCGAAATCTGCCGGACACTAATTACAATATTCTGAGGAA
The DNA here is from genome assembly GCF_048544385.1 of Mastigoproctus giganteus. Lineage (NCBI taxonomy): Eukaryota > Metazoa > Arthropoda > Arachnida > Uropygi > Thelyphonidae > Mastigoproctus > Mastigoproctus giganteus. The sequence goes on from NC_143575.1 coordinate 162,783,829, forward strand.
CGTCATTGAGGAACCAATTCAGGTGAACCTATTCATGGCCTGCGATCCAGTCCAGTCGTTCTCTTATTTACGATATACATGTACAAACAAAGAATTAGTCGCATGTAGACTATTTGTGTGAAACACTATCAAGAGTGGTTTGTATGAAAAAAAAAAAAAAAAGGAAATCTGTAAACCATAAAACGAAAATGCCTACACTTGAAATAGTGGCTTTTAGTTACAATTTGTGCAGCTAGAAATATTGGCCATTTAATTATTTTGAAAATTTTGTGTCTTTTGAATTTTAGTGATTTATTTTCGCTGTGTACCAGCTAACAAGTACAACACTTAGTTGATGCGAATTTTTGTGTTGTGTTTATTTGACATAAATTTATTTAATTTGGGTTTTATAATTAGAACATTGTGTAAACTGATATGTCTCCTAAAGAGTGCAGTAAGAAGAAATTTTCAATTTCAGTTAAACAAAAATGTGGCAAAAATTTCAACGTCCGAACTTTTCGAACGAATATTAAAATAAAAATTACTATTTTTTGGCAGGAGGAAATTTTATTACACCGGGGGTGAAATTCACCCGGTCACCCCCCCACCCCCCCGGATTCAACACTGCTTTCTGGTATCAGCTGTTGCTGCAAGGGGCGGCCTGCTAAACGTGTGCATCAAATGACATCACCACAGAGATGTCACCTGATTGGTCCGGCTCATTTTTGGCTCCCACGACACTTTCCAATTTGGTCGCCCATATAGTTTTTTTATTTGACTTATTAGCTATATGCTACTTGTTGTACAATCCTGGCTGGGCGTTGCTAGTTTTGGTCGTTTAGCCACGTATACTTATTTATTTATTTATTTACTTATTATTATTTTTTTCTTTGATTTCCACCCTACTGAAGTCCTGGGCAGACACAAACTGCAACTTTGACTGTTATTTTCAGAAAATTCCAAAATGTGTAAAGCGGCAAGTTTGCAGAACAATTAAAGACCACACCAAATTTCGATAAATAACAAATTTTTATAAGGCTCATGCCAAAAAAATATTGACATATACATACATACAGATTCCAAATTGAATTTTATATATAGGAACTATAATACAAGAAATTTCACCATCTCACACACATATGTACTCATTTATATTTCCTCATATATATATATATATATATATATACACTGTGCTGCCACTTTATTAGGTATCCCTACCTAGTAGCGTGTTGAGCCTCCTTTAGCCTTCAAAACAGCCTGAATTCGTCTAGGCATGGATTGAACAAGATGCTGAAAACGTTGTGCAGGAATGGAGTACCATGCAGACATGAGTGTGTAACGCAGTTCTTTGAGATTCGACGAGGTGTAGGCCTGCAGCGAACAGTCCTTTCCAACGAATCCCAAAGATGTTCAATAGGATCGAGATCCACGGACTGAGCAGGCCACTGCAGCAAAGAAAAGTCATTGTCATGTTCCTGGAACCATTCCATAGTGATTCGGGCTTTGTGCACCTGCGCATTATCCTCCTGGAAGTGACTCTGCAGTTTATCTCACTGAGGATAAACTGCAGAGCCGCATTTACCATAAGGCGCATTAGACGCAAGCTGGGGGTCTCACTTTCGACGGGGCCTCATTTTAAAATTTAACTCCTCACAAACAACTATATAAAAAAGTTATAGTTGCAAAATATAGTTATAGTTGTAGTCTAGTTATAGTTGTAGTTTAGTTATAGTTGCAAAATATAGTTATAGTTGTAGTCTAGTTATAGTTGCAAAATATAGTTATAGTTGCAAAATATAGTTATAGTTGTAGTCTAGTTATAGTTTCAAAATATAGTTATAGTTGTAGTCTAGTTATAGTTGCAAAATATAGTTATAGTTGTAGTCTAGTTATAGTTGCAAAATATAGTTATAGTTGTAGTCTAGTTATAGTTGCAAAATAAAATACCTATTTTTAAATATTGAATTCATAATATAAAAACTAGAGTCCCTGAAAAATTTGTGAGGCCTCCCGCCTCCATTTGAAATATTGTTTTATCGCATGGCCGTAACCGATCGAAGTTAACCGTCGTTCTCATGCACGCGTAACGACTGAGAGTTTAGTTACCATTAGTATTTGGTTAGTATTTGTATAGCAGTATACGAGTACATATACCTAATTATATAGTTAAAGTAGCTGTCGGAGTCGGTAAGAATATATTTTCAATAAATTTATTATTGTTATTTTAACAAAACTAAGATATTTTTTGTACAGAAAAATACTATTCTTTCTCTTTTTATATTTTTTAGCTTTTACCGTAATTATTTTTAATTTGAATTGGTTTCTTGATCTTTTTATAGTGACTACTAAATTCTTGAGTTTTTAGATCTATACTTATTTCTTTATAATTGTATGTAACAGTAATATAGTATGTAAAAGTAATTATATGTAACATATAAAGAAATAAATATAGATCAAGAATTTAGTACTCATTATAAAAATTATTTTTAATATTTTGGATTTAATAAATATTTATTTCGCTTTTAAGTAACGATGCCAAGAAAGTTTGAATCCGGAGCTAATAAAAGAAAACGACTCGGAGAAAAGGCGAAACAGCTAAATAGTCAAAAGGGGGCAATTTTGTCTTTCTTATGTCCTTCTGAAAATGAAGAATTTCATAGAATTGAAGATCTACCTCAAATTACTCGAAATGAAAGTGAAACATTGTTATCAGTAGACGAAAATGAAAATGAAGAACATCAAAATAATGTGCACAATATAGAAGTAAATGAAACAAATCAACAGAATTTTGAAGAAAATTTTCAATCAGAGTCTGTACTTACCAGAAAGCAAGTTATCTCTTATCCTACTTATATAGCCGTGTGGCCAATTAGTATTGATGAAAAATTTATCGAGCATATTTTAATAAATACGCCTCAGAATGTTGATAAAATCGAAAATTTATAAAAAGAATACACAGAACGCAATAGAATATATGTCAGAAATGTAAATGAATCACATTTTTACTGTGTAAAAAGATGAATGGTACAAAGAAGAAACGAGAGTGGCTAATTTTTTCAGAAACGAGCAAATCAATTTACTGCGTTGTTTGCAAATTGTTTTCTAAGTTAAATAATAACTTAATGAAGGGTTTTAATGACTGCAGAAATATAACGTAAACCTTATGTGATCACGAGCGTTCCATTGAGCACATATCGCAAAAGAAAGTCAAGTTCTTCAAATAGTCGTATTAGCATTAGCATTAGTAGAGGCATTTGATGCAAGAAAGCAAGCTTATGCAGCATCAGCCAAAAAAAAAAAAAAAACCACTTCCACTTCACCCCTCTGTTCGTTCAAAATACCTGTCCAGCTGAGCCTTAAACTTATTTAGGCTATCAACCTCCACCACAAGAGATGGAAGTCTGTTCCACCAACCAACCACCCGCTGGCTAAAGGCAAATTTCCGCACGTCTATCCTACATCTGTCTTTCCTCAATTTGAATTTATGCCCTCTCAGGTGATTTTTCTGAGCTAGAGGAAGAATCCCATCAGCATTGAGCATGCTTAAACCATTCAAGGCTTTATACACCTCTATCAGATCACCTCGCTGGTGCCTAGTCTCCAGACACTGTAATTTGCAAAACTTAAGCCTTTCTTCGTAAGAGCACCCCTTTGTTCCATTCACTAATCTTGTTGCCCTTCTCTGTACTCGTTCCAGCAGCTCTACATCCTTCTTGAAATGAGGCCTCCAGACCTGTATACAGTACTCTAGGTGTGGCCTGACCATCGCCTTATACAATGGAATAATCACCTCCTTATCCCTGCTGGAAAAATTCCTGTATATCATTGACAATACTCCATGAGCTACTCTTGCAGCCCGTCTGCACTGCTCAGAGAACTTCATATCTGCCTGCACAACCACCCCCAAGTCCCTTTCATTCTCTACCACTGTCAGTGTTGTACCACAGAGTTGATACGTTGCTCTGGGGTTGCTGTTTCCCATGTGTAGTACTTTACATTTGTCAATGTTAAACTTCATTTGCCACCTCTCAGCCCATCTGCTCAACCTTTCCAGATCCTGTTGCAGCAGCATAGTGTCAGTAGTGTCCTTGACAACCCTGCCAACCTTTGTATCGTCTGCAAACTTGGACATTAAGCCCGATATACCATCATCAATATCATTTATAAATACAGAAAACAATAATGGACCCAACACTGAGCCCTGAGGGACTCCACTAATAACATCAGTCCACGATGAGCAGTGTCCATTGATTACCACTCTCTGTCTTCTCCCCCTCAACCACCCCTTTATCCATAGCAGCAATTTGCCTCCAATGTCACACTGCTCCAATTTGTGTAGCAGTCTTCCATGTGCAACAGTATCAAAAGCCTTTCTAAGATCCAAGTATATAATATCAAAGTTATTCCCTGCATCCAGTTCTTTTGTGACTGCATCATAGTATCCAATCAAGTTGGTCAGGCAAGACTTCCCCTTAACAAAACCATGCTGTGTCTGAGCTATAACTGAAGTCTTGTCTAAATGATCCTGCAGTGCTTCTTTAACCAGTGCCTCCATTAATTTTCCTGGAACAGACGTTAAGCTCACAGGTCTATAATTACTTGTGTCAGCCTTTGATCCTCCTTTGTGAATTGGGGTCACATTTGCACATTTCCAGTCTATGGGTACCTCCCCTGAGTCCAAGGAAGCTCTCATAATTATGGCTAAGGGTTTGCTTACTTCCTTTGCTGCCTCCTTTAATATAACTGGATAGATCCCATCCACCCCGGGTGCCTTTCTTGTGTTTATCTTCAACAGTTTCTCCTCCACTTTACTCCCAGTTATTTCAAGATTCTGTAGCTTACTGCTAGAGTTGAATACACCTCTGGCATTCCCCTCGCTGAATAACTCCTCATGTGTGAATGTCGATGCAAAATATTCATTTAGTTTGTTAGCTACCTGAGCAGGATCATCAACAGTTGACCCATCAATATCAAGTGGACCAATCTGATTCATCCCCTTCCTTCTAGAGTTTACATAAGTAAAGAACTCTTTGCTGTTTTTCTTTGCATCCCTTGCCAAGGATTTCTCGTAATCTGCCTTCGCCTGCCTAACCTCCTTTGTAACTTGGTTGCATATCAACTTGTATCTATCATAGGCTTCTGTGTCATGTGTTAATTTGTATGTATCCCATGCATTTTTCTTCTCTGCCATATGCCTCATTAGTTCATCTGACATCCATTTTGGCCTAAACCTTGAACAATAAAACAGTTATTGATGGAACAAATACAATCTGAAGAAAATTATTGGAGAGAGAGGTTTTAAAAAGAATAATAGCTACCGTTAAGTTACTGAGTAAATTGGGTCTATCGTTTAGAGGCAATACAAATGATATTTTTTCTGATTATTGCGGAAATTATTTATCGTGTCTACATTATTTAAGTGAATTTGATGATTTTTTAAAACATCACATTAAAATGTACGCGATCGATTCTTGCAGATCAAATTATCTTTCTTACCACACTTGTGATAAATTCATAGAGTTAATAGCTAATAAAACAAGAGAAATATTAATGTCAGAAATTAAGGAAGCTGCTTATTTTGCAATAATACTCGACTCAACACCAGACGTTGCCCATATTGACCAACTTGGCTGTAAAAATGTGCAGAGGGCAAAGCTATGATAACGCTGCCAATATGAAAGGTGTCTACACAGGTTTACAAGCTAGGTTGAAAAAAAAAACAGTCCCTCTGCACATTACATACCATGCTCTAGTCATTCCTTAAATTTAATTGGCAATTATGCCTTGGAATCTTGTCCGGAAGCAGTGCAATATTTTTGTTTTGTTCAAAATGTATATAATTACTTTTCATCTTCAACAAGAAAATGAGACATTAAACATTTAGGAAAAAAATCTTTAACAGTTAAAAGACTAAGTGAAACGAGGTGGTCCGCAAGAGTTGACGCTATATTGGCATTGAAACGTGGATATAAACAAATTAAGGAGGCATTACTTAAACTATCTATTTCTCCTTATGAAAAACCTATTTTTAAATTAGAGAGCTCATCACTTGCTGAAAATTTTGACAATTTAGAAACAGCTATTTTAACAATTGTGTGGGACAAAATTTTACAACGAATAAATGCGACTAGTAAATCTCTACAAGATCCCGATATGGATTTGCTATTAGCTAATAATTTGTTACAGTCTTTAGTTGGTTTTATTTTAGATATAAGAAATGGTTTTGCTGCTTTAAATGAAGAAGCGAATTTATTAACAGATGAGACACAATTTAAAGATGGGAAGAAAAGAATTAAAAAACGGAAAAAATGTATGATGAAGTTTCACAATCCGACGATGACATTGTATTACTTGGAAAAGAAAATTTCATTGTTAATGCTTTTAATATCATTTGCGATAAGCTAATTTTAAAAATTAACGTAAGGACTTAAAAGCTATTTAGTCATATTAGATATGTTTGACATAATTTTAAAGAAAAATATGGATCAAGACAAGTACATGACTAGTATTAACAAAATTTTACAAACTTAAGGACTGATATTGACTCGGAAAAATTTATTGATGAAGTTAAGCAATTTTTCATAATGATGAAAGAAGAAAATTGTTCGATTAAAAATATGTATCAATTTATAAACGACCGGTTAAGGTCTACCTTCCCGAACGTAGAAACTATTTTAAAAATATTTTTGACTATGCCTATTTCAAAGGCAAGTGCTGAACGCTCATTTTCGGTGTTGAAACGAATTAAAAATTATTTAAGAAGCAACTTGCACAAAAATAAAACAAGTGACTTATCGTTATTATTCATTGAATCAGATGCAATGGGCTCAATTACTTATGATGATATTATAGATATATTTGCTAAGACCAAAGCCAGAAAAAAAAAAAAAAACTGTTAGTTATTTTTTTTTAAATTTAATACATATATACTTATGTATGTGTAGTACTTTATTTTTAATACATATACCAATGCTGTGTTATTTTTATTTTATTAAAATAAGTTTTTATAGAAATGTCGACTTTTATTATTTTCAATAAATTAAAAAAATATATTTATGAATTTGATTAACTGAAATAAACGTTTAAAGCATTTTTTTTGACTTTGTACTGACTTGACTTGACCTTTTGGGCCTCATAATTGTGTTGCGCCTAGGGCCTCCAAAAGTGTGTGTGTGTGTGTATATATATATATATATATATATATATATATATATATATATATATATATATATATATATATATATATATATATATATATATATATATATATATATATATATATATATATATATATATATATATATATATATATATATATATATATATATATATATGGCCGACCGGGCTAGCCGAGTGGGTAAAGTACCTGCCCGGCAACCCAAAGGTCGCGGGTTCGATTCCCGCCTCGGGCTTGGATCAAAGTACTGCAAAAACCTTGGGAGGTGCAATATGGCCACAGAAGCCGATGCGCCAACAACTACCAAATCAAAAAAAAAAAAAAAAAAATCCAAAAGTATAAATGGCCCTGATGAACTGTCAACATGAACGGAAGCACTTGGTCGGCAACGATGTTTAGGTACGATGTGGCATTCAGACGTGAATCTATGGGTATCAATGGACCCAACGTGTGCCAAGAAAACATTCCCCACACCATAACACTGCCGCCACCACCTTGCACGGTAGTCGTCAGACATGACGGGGCCATGGATTCATGTTCTTTTCGCCAAATTCTGAGCCTTCCATCAATGATGCACAAGGAACTTCGGCTCGTCACACCAAGGAACTGTTTTCCAGTCCTCGATAGTCCAGTGCTGATGTTGCTGTGCTCACAGGAGGCGTGCTCTCTTGTTTTTCATTGATAATAAAGGTACGCGATGTGGCCGTCGGCTGTTGTAGCCCATTCGCGACAAAGTGCGACTAGTGGTATTCTGACGTCATATGCGACTTTGTGGCCCGTCTGTTTGCACAATTCTCGCCATCCTCCTCTGACCTCTCTCATCAACAAGCGATTCCTTTCCACAGGAGTGCCCGTGAGAGGATGTTTTCTGTTCATTACAAAATAAAACGAATTCTCGATACACCCTTCAAACTGTGGTGCGTGAAAAGTCCAGAAGAACTGCCGTTCCAGAGATGCTTTGTCCAGCACGTCTTGCACCTACTACCATGACATGTTCGATCCGTTAGATCACTCCTTTTCCCCATTCTTGTTACGGTTTGTATGCTTAACTGATACTAGAAGGGTTGATCTGCTGAATTTATATCCACAACTGCGGTCATGTGACTTGCAACGTTGTGGGACAAACCATTTGTGTGTACAGGAGGGGTGTACCTAATAAAGTGGCAGCACAGTATATATATATATATATATATATATATATATATACACACACACACTGGTTAACGCATCCAACAGGGGTTAACGCATCCCTTCCTTCTCTTTCGTTTTCTTATTTGTGATCTTTCACTATTACTTAGGTATTGGTTCTTCTCTTCCCTTACAGATTTCACATATATTACCTTACATCAATAAGCTTTTACTTACTACTAACTCACTCATGAGCATATTTATTACTTGCCTTTTTTCATATAGGGCAGGGTTCCCCTTTTCCCCTCAATAAAATAAATTATCCTTTCATACATTAACACATTGCCTAGAATTTTATCTGTTGACACATTATCTAGAAATATATATGTTATCACATTCTTTTTCTACTACGTTTGTGATTAATGTTATTAATTCCCTTTTTTTTTCTCTCCTTTACACCTGATAAAGTACCCCTTCATCATTTCATGGTCCTTAACTTAATCTATAGGTTTAACTTAACGAGACATTACAACAAAATTTCCTTTGAAATTAACTATCACGCAACGATATCTCACAGAGTTCCACTTATAAGCCTAGAAATTCGGGGGTTCAATAAAACTGGAACACGTTCTGAAATGGACAGCTACTTCCAACTCCTTTTCACTCTTTCTCTTGGGCTCCTGTATCAGCTCTGGCTCTTGCTCCTTGGCAGACAGGCTGCCCACATCCGTTTACCAATTTTTTTCTGGCGGTCTGTCTCTTCTTCTGGCTTTCTTGGACTGGATACGCTTTACACATAGATTTTTCGATTCAAACACTTGCATCCAGGCAGGACTGGATCTAGACACATGTGCAGCTTCCTACATGAATTATTCTTCAAAAATGGAGCATGCAATTATATTACTAGGCTCGCCGATCAACCGGCTAATGGACACTCCCCTTCCATGTAGATTTCTTGATTCACACACATGCATACTCGGCTTATTCTAGGCGGGATCAAATCTAGTCCCATGTACAGCTTCCTACATAAATTAACCTTCAGAAATACAGCATGCGATTATATTACTAGACGCCGATAAACCAGCTGATGGGGTAACTCCACTTTTACTTTAAACTTCAGATCCTCCTTACTTGTCTGCACTTCCCAAACAAAACACCACCTTCACATCCTCGCATTCTCTTTCCTCACTAATTTTTTTTTTCTTTTTGTTCTTCATCTCACATCTCACACTTCTCCGAACTGGAATTCGAACCCCAACAACGAAAACCCTCCGAACCCTTTTTTTCCCCTCAGAAGTTTGGCACTCCTCCGACAAGGCTTTCAACCAATCCCACTACTATACTTAATTTCTCACTCCTTCCCATTTGCTAGAAATTTAGCACCATCATCTTCCTCGTGCAACAAATCAAACCACTCTCGTGTAATTTTCTTGTTTACTTCGCACTTCAGCATTACAATTCTTTCATGCATGCTGAGCACCTCCAAAAGTAATTATTTTTGTTTTCACTTTATTGTTGCAATATCGCCCGTTACCTATCTCGTCACCTCTGGCACTGTTTTCCAACACGACTGCCAGACTGTCCGCTAAATTCCTGTTTGTCATTTAGCTGCATGGCTTACTTCAAAACATCCTTCATAACCTTATCTCACGGTGCTGTTGTCTCCCGCTCTTAGTAACCTTTCCTCGCTTGTTTGCAAATTACCACCCCTTCCATAGTATGGGCCATAGTTTGTGCCATACCCTTATTTTTACCACTCGTTACTTCTTGTTTCCATTTAACTGTTATTTAATTCATATATTTATAACCTCTATTTCTAATCAAGTATTTTGAAACTTTTATAATAATTCCCAAATTTTCTCTGCCCTTCATGAATTTATCTCAGATAAAAAATATTTTCATTAAATTTGGAAGGGTGTACTCTTACAACATCATTTTCCAAATCAGCTGAGGCAAGAAACAGTCAGGCAGAAACAGAGATCATATAGGAAGTGGACAAGATTTGGAGCAATAACAGACCTAGAAACATACAAGTGAGAGAAAGCCACATTTTCTCAGACTTAAAAGAAAAGCACAACACCAGCACACTTTGCCAATGAAGATGCATCAGACAATTCTGAACCACCATTTTGACATGGATGAGAAATTATTCCAGCAGTGAATCAATATGCAATTTAAATAACAGGACAGTCTCACGTAACACCTGTTCTTCTTAATGGGATCTTAGGAAACATGTCAAGGATGGGAAACATCTGCATTACAAAGGAGAATTTGATTAAAATATAGTGGCAGACAAAAAAACGGCATCACTTTAAAAACAGTAACATTTGTAGTGAAACGCATGAGATATTGCTTGATTCCAGTCATTTTGTTTGTCGCAAAGCAAAGGTATCGCGTCAGATAACGCTTCTATTGCATCAGACAGTAATTGCAAGGTATTGCATCAGCCGTTTCTATAAATACGGTGTTGGAAGGGTATATACGCTCATTTGTCTCCTCTTTTGCGGAGGTGATAGCATGGCTCAATTTGTTCAGTTGACACCAAGAAAAAAAAGTGTAGCTGTTGCTCTGTCCCACCCAAGAAGGGCTTTCTACGCGTGCTATCGCTGATAAAATAGGCTGCCACCAGTCAACAGTATCCCGGGTGCTGAAATTAAAGCTGGAAACCGGTGAAAAGAAGACCTGAATCAGGCGAAATAAGAGAGCGACTACGCCTTCCCAAGATCGATACTTGAAACGGCTATGCCTTCGTAATCGCCATGTTAGTGCTCCTGATCTAAAACTGGACTTTGAGATGGCCTCTGGTGTTGAAATATGTGCACGAACTGTCCAAAGACGGCTTTCAGAATGTGATCTGCATGCCTATCGGCCCAAGAAGAAAAAGCCTTTGTTGGCCCAACAAATGAGGAAGAAGCGACTTGCTTGGGCTAAAACGCATGTTTCATGGACAAAAGAGCAATGGGACACTGTCATCTTTTCTGACGAATCGAAATTCAACCTGAACGGTTCCGATGGGAAGCGATATGTCAGAAGACGAACATCGGAGACATACCCATCCTGACTGCATAACACCGACTGTAAAGTTCCCTGCCGGTCAGATGGTCTGGGGGGTCATAACAAGTAGGGGTGGGGCAAATTAAGTTTATTAACGGAACGGTGAATGCAGAAACCTACACTGCTGTCTTGGAGGAGTGCCTGAAACCTGTTATTAGGGATCACCACACAGATGTCCAAAACTGCATTTTTCAACAGGACTCAACACCTTTCCACACAGAAAAATTGGTAAGTTTTATGTTATGTAGATTTAATGATGAGTTTGTGTTCTTGTCTCACAAGGCTTAAAACATACTTACACCAATATTTTCCCTCGTTTTTCTCCTTTAAGGTGCAGTCACACCTCAGAAATGCTGGCATTACAGTGTTGGACTGGCCTGGCAACAGTGCAGATTTTGAACCCTATTGAAAATTGCTGGTACATAATGCCATCAAAAATTGCTCAGAAAAAACCAACAAGTAAGATTAAGCTGCAGGAGAGCATTACAAGGGTGTGGTACCATGAAATTGGGCAACCATAAAGCCAGAAGTTGATTAATTCTATTCCAGATCATTACTGCCTTGCAACGATCTGGAATAGAATTAATCAACTTCTGCAGCTCGAGGAGGAACAAAATACTGAGGACTTATTTTGCTGATTTAGAGTACATAATACTATCACGTAAATGCAATAAAATGTATGTTTGGTTGTCATGATTGCCATTTCCATGAGTTCTCATATTTCCATTCTTGCCATTTTTGAATAAAGTCCCTCTGTGCCGTTTTGTTTCCGTTCCGTTGGTTTTGTTTCCTTCATCATTTCTGTACCTCACGAGGTTCCTTTTGTATGCTTTTCCTATATCCAGGCCAATCCCATGAGAAGCTACAGGTGACTGTTCCTTAAAATTTGCACACCAGTGTATTACAAATGTTTCAACTTGAAACTGGTATTATCCCATCACTAAGAAAGCCTTCCTAACAAAGCTACAGTAGGACTTGATGGCTTCCCTCTGTTTGTGGTAAAAATGTGTTCTTTATATACAGGGTGTCTCAGAAATATTGGTACAAGCGTTTAGGGGAGGTAGGTAACATATAAAGGAATGTGAATCGCATAGGAACCGATAACCGGAAACGTCACCGTAATTCGTACAGGGCGCTGTTCATCAGTTTGCGAGAGGGAATATTTCTGGTTTACTCATTCAAGCAGTAGTCGCTGCACAAAGAGCATGCATCGATATACGAACTGTGAGCTGGCAGACATGCACCTAGTGTATGGATTAGCAGAGGGCCCACACGGTGTGCACCCCCATGCGGCACAACATTGCTTCACAATAAATGTGTGGGCAGGTATGGTCGGTGACTGCTTAGTCGGTCCATACCTGTAACCATCCCTCATGAACTCCGCTAAATATCGGATCTTGCTTGAACAAGTTCTACCAGGGTTACTTGACGATGTTCCAGCAAATTTGAGACGCACTATTTGGTTTCAACATGACGGGGCGCCTGCCCATGATGGAAGGTGTGTTTGTGTCCATTTGAACAGGCATTTTGGGCATCGATGGATTGGCCGTGGTGAACCCGTTGCCTGACCCCCACGCTCACCTGATTTATCGAGCCTTGATTTCTTTCTGTGGGGGAGCCCTCAAATCTATCGTGTATGAATCGCCTGTGGAGACGGAAATGGATCTCGTGGTGAGACTCATCTGCGCTGCTGCTACTATCAAAGAAACTCCAGGTATGTTCGACTGTTTCCGCCAATCCATGTTGTGTCGGTGTTACGCATGCATCGCGTCTCATGGTGGAACCTTCGAGCATCTGTTGTAACATCATGAAATGCATCCATCTTGTACTTCATTGTTAATATTATGTCAAATAAATGTTTGCCACTAATTACTGTCTTGTGTCATTTCTGCTTCTTGTGCCTCTTCTACTACTTTCCCGTGACGTTTCCGGTTATGGGTTCCTATGCGATTCACATTCCTTTAGATGTTACCTACCTCCCCTAAACGTTTGTACCAATATTTTTGAGACACCCTCTATAGTAGACCTCCTGTTACAAACCTTTCAACATATCCTTGAAACTGGTATCATCCGATTACTGGAAAACTTACTATGTGAAGCCCATAAAAATATTACATAATTTAAACTCAGTGCTCTCAAACTGCTGCTTCCCATACCAATTGAAGGAATACCCTTCAAGCCAAGGCCAAAAATTCGAACACCCGTACAGACCAATCTCAAATTCATCCTGCTTGTTAAAGCTGCTAGAAAAAATGCTGCTGCCAATTCTCAGTAAGCAGATCCTACCAAATAACCACACAATTTCATAATGCAATTTCACACAGATCAAATGTGAATAATCTTCTACAAACTACCAACAGAATCACCATGGCCTTTGAGAATAGAGAACTAGAATCCACCTATGTAGACATCAAATCTTCATTCGATGCCGTGCACATCCCATTTCCTAAAGCTACTAGAGAACAACTATCAAATAGGTGGTGACACCTTAGCTTTCCTTGCATCATAACTTCAAGTTACGCGGGGAAATGTTTAGATTGGACTGCAGGAAGTTTTATTTTAGCCAGCGAGTTATAAATTACTGGAATAAGTTGCCTTCATGGGTGGTAGAGGCCGACAGTTTGGGGAAATTCAAAGGTCATCTGGATAGTACTTTCGGGTAAGGGAAGCGCATAGGATGATAGGATTAATTTCCTTTTTATTTAATTTTTAATTTCATTTTATTATTTTTATTTATTTATTAATTATTATTATTTATTTATTTATTTAATTTTTGTTTTTATCATTGTTTTGTTCGGATTTTTTTTTTTTTTTTTTTTTTTTTGGCTGGTGCAGCATAAGCCATAGGCTTTCTTGCACCATACGGCCGTTACTAATACTAATACTAATACTAACTAATCTCTACTGCATAACTGCATAGTGAAACTGTGTGTAGATAATTCCCAATACTGCAAAGTAATCTTGGTTGGAGTCCTGCAAGGGGCAGTACTATCCGACCTCTTTGCTGCCCTCATCACTCCATTGGTAATCTGAGAGCAAATACCCTAATATGTGGCAGGTATGGTCGGTGTATCCATAGTAAATCCATAGCTATTCCCTAAGGGTACTCATGCCAATTAAGGCAACCAAGATCCTCGCCAAATCTTAAAACAGCTAACATCCACTCTCTCAGCAAAATCTACCTACCTCAAGCAATTTGGTCTACACATCAATACAGAGAAATCAGAAACCATGGTTTTCTCGCTAAAACAAAACCCAACAAAAATAATCTATTCTGCCCTCAGTGGAGCTTCCATCCCGATTGCTCAAAATCACATTGACCGAGGGATCAGATTCTACCCAAAGGTACTGTTCAGCTAACATGTAGACAGGCTTCTCACAAAAGCTAGACTAAGATGGTTATGCAAGCAGCATCTTCAACATGTAACAGACAAATTCACCATTGTCAGATACTTTTCAACAATTGTTTATCTCTAACTTCTCTATTCTGCACTTTTCAACAATTGTTTATCTCTAACTTCTCTATTCTGCACTTTTCAACAATTGTTTATCCCTAACTTCTCTATTCTGTAGAGATCTGGGCATCAGCATCTCCCTCTACCACCAAACCAGTGTTCTCAGAGTATGGCTCCTCAAATGGGCTTGCCACAAGCTCAGCCTACCTCCCCAGCTCTGAACCACCTCTAGGGCCAACACACTCGACATCCCAAGACTCAAGTAACTCATATATGAAAGAAGAATCGTCATTACAGGCAAACTCATGACTGGTCTCATCTCCTCTCCTTCCTTCTGGCCTAACTGCATGGAGGATCCCAGTGGCGCATCTGTGAGTAAATCCATAGCTATTCCCTCTTCAAACACGCCTGCACCTATCGGACTGGTTCCTTCCTCAGCAGATATTATCACACATCCAAGATCCAGATGATGACTTTTAGTGAGGATCAACAATATAGAAAAAGAATACACTGTAGTGGGTGCCCAAAGCCACCACTATTATAACCCGAGTCCCGATCAATGTATTCTCATACTCAATTCAATGTAGAGTATATTATTATGCTATTCAGCAGTATATTCTTGTGTTATGTATTTTGTGATAAATCACTGCCAACTTCAACGAGGGAGGTGCCAGAAACGTCTCCATCAAGACCATCAGGCGACCATTAGCCACAATAGGTTATGGGAGCCGCTGACCCACCAGAGTCCAATTGCTAACACCACAATGCAGGAATCTGTGCCCCAACCGGGCAAAAGAACATTGGCACTGGACCTTGGACGAGTGGAGACGGGCCTCCTGGTCTTGATGAGTTCCATTTCCAGTTATTTAGAATGGAGAGGTAGGGTGTGTATCTGACGGAAACTGCATTAAGCTGTGCACCCATCATGTCAACAAGGAACTGTTCAGGCAGGTAGATGGTTGGTAACAGTCTGGGGCATTTCAAGTGGCACATGTTGGGAACTCTGGTACGTCTGGATGCATCCCTGAACGGTCCAGCTTACATATCCATGCTTCCAGACCATCTGTTCCCCTTCATAGTCATCGTGCACCCACATGTCAATGGACTCTTTCAGCAGCAAGGCGCCTCACCACAGAGCCGTGGTGACTAGAACATGGTTCAAAGAGTATTCCATAGATTTTATCACAATGGAATAGCATCTCTTTTCACCGGACATGAACCCTGTCGGACATCTTTGGGGTTGAGTAAAGGTCTGTCCGAGCTTTAGATCCTCGACCAAGGAATGCAACTGAATTATGGACAGCAGGCATGGATAGAAATACCTGTTGAATGCTTTGATGAATGAGTGGACTCAATGCCTCGCTGTGTGACTGCCCTTATGCAGGCAAAAGGTGGGCCTACCCTTACTACGTAGGTATCCCATGATTTCTGTTCACTCAGTGTACATTTTCTTATGTAAATTTTTCATTTTCTGTGCCTCAATCTTTCACATCCTTGTTTATTATGTTGTGTTAGCCTTTCTGGCTTGTACCCATGAAGGGTACAAGCCAGACGCAAGACGGCACGTGTCTTGCGTATACAATAAAGAGTTATAATCTTTGCAGCATTTGCTACCCTTCCTAGCACCCTATTCTAAACTTAGCTCATATGCTGATGATTTGAACCTTCTTTGTAAATTCGAAGAAACTTCAACATAGTGGCAATTAACCAAGTGAAATCAAGCATCTAGCTGACTTCCTGGAAAAGGCAGGACTAGAACTTAATCACTCCAAGTCCACCCAGATGTCATTAACAATGTGGCAGATGAGGAATAATATGCAGGTTATCCTAAATGGGAAATATGCAGGTTATCCTAAATGGGAAACATACAAAGGGTCTTGTCCCACTCTAACCTGGGTCTTATCTGGGATGAAAGGCTCACCTTCTAGTAATACTTCCTGCACTAAGAAGGAAACTTACTCTGCCTTCTGGGCTAACTGCCAAGAACTAACTGGCTGCCAGAACTTGACCTTAATAAACCAGTATATGAATAGATGCCTTACACTTATACCACTGTATACCTCTGTGATTTTGTCTTCAGATATATTTGCTACCAGAACAAATTCCTAACTGTGAATACTTGATTCTATGTTGGTTGAATCATGGAGTGGCTAATCCAATCATCATTCTCAGATCCATCTTACAAACTCAAATATGACATCCTGGGGGTACATTGTTCTCACCAAGAATATGTCCACCCTTGCAAAACTGCTGTTTAGACGAGCCGGCCCTCCCCTGTTGATGGAATTATTTTGGGAAGAACCTGATCAATCAAAATGGCAACTTCCTTTCAGAATGACACTGATAAACCTCTCGGGTCTGAATATATTCCCCTACAAGTCTTCAATAGCCTTGGAATGAACTCGGGTAAATTTATCTGTGACAAGACTAAGGTAGTTATGTCACAAACATGGTTCAGTGGATGCTGTTAGTTATTTCTGAAATGTGTTTAATTGAGGTAAGTTAAAGCAAGGGTTTAATTTGGTTACATATAGTGCATCTTTAAGAAATACCAGTTCATTCGAGTTGTTGTAGTGGGATTTTAGGATCATCAGCAACTAAGGCCATGTTGCCCCATGTATATCTCTAATTTGCATGTCCTGAGGTCAATTTTCTGTTTCCCTGACCAAAAACCTAAGTTTCCGGGATGTGTTAGTTATTTCTGAAATGTGTTTAATTGAGGTAAGTTAAAGCAAGGGTTTAATTTGGTTACATATATTGCATCTTTAAGAAATACCAGTTCATTCGAGTTGTTGTAGTGGGATTTTAGGATCATCAGCAACTAAGGCCATGTTGCCCCATGTATATTGTCTCTAATTTGCATGTCCTGAGGTCAATTTTCTGTTTCCCTGACCAAAAACCTAAGTTTCCGGGAAAAAACGATTCTACTCTCACTTCAGACTGACTAATTTAGCCTCGTTGTGTAAAATTTCTTTCGCCATTGACGGGACTGGAACTCAGTTCGTTTCCACCCGGTGTGGGGAAGATGGCGACCAACTGTCCTAACCACAAGGGCCTCATTCCAGTAATAGTCATAATTGCAGCTTTGCTGGTAAATAAAATGGAAATAATTTGTAAATGAGTATTTTCTGGCCTCCATTAACTTTTTGGCCTCCATTGTTCTCCGCACATGAATAATAGCTAGGAAGCTCGGAATAGATGAATCTTAAAAATTATAAAGCGAAAAAAAACCGTATAAGCTGGAAAAACGTGGACTCCTATTAATTACTTCAGCGCTATCTTTGTGGATAGCACATTTGGTATAATCACCATCCTCCCCATGCTATGTGGGAAAGACCTGAATTTGGATCTTATTAATGATGTGAGGAATTTTTATGGGCCTTTTTCACAAAGTTGATGAGTTAGTCAGCCTCAGGGAGGGCAGGATGTTTTTTTCCTCCTGGAAACTCGGGTTTTTTCGTCCAGCAAATGAACCACAGAACATGCCATTTACAGACAAATATAGGGTGTAATAGGGCTTAGATTGGTGATGTGTCTAAAACACAACAACAAAACAATTTTAGTGCCGTTGGGCTAGTGACCATATGCCAATGTCTGTATCCAGCTCCTGCTTGAGTTAAATCAGGTATGTTTTTAAGGCTGATAGTAAATAATCTTGGATTACTTTGCTTTAGTTTGCCTTTATTAACACTAATATTATACTTTAATTCCAAATAAATTAAAAATAAAGTTAATTAGTTTAAATAAAATGAAATTAATTAGTTTACTTATACGTAAATATAATAGCACCCATATCTATTTGCAGGTGTGGCTTTTCTTTGCTCTTTTAAATGCAAAAAGTGTTCATTGTTTCCATATATGTTTTCTGATCGAAAAATGAGACTGCATAACTGAGAGGTAAGAACTCAACTTTATAATTATTTATCAGTGAATCAAATAAAAACACTATACTGTTTTTAATAATTAAACATACATCTCTTGTCCTCATGGCCATTTCATGGTTAATGATTGATTGTTTTTGTTCCAACTTGTACAGAAAATTTTATCATACTGTGGCCTTGTTATTTTGTCAAACCTTCCCTTTTTCCCTTCCTGAAAACACTCTTCTCTTATCTGTTCAAACTAATCATGTAATTCACAAACAGTATGCCGATGCTTAATGGCTGAAATATTAAAACAAGAGAAGTCTGCTTTAGTGATAATAAATTAAAATTATTAATATATTTGTTAAATTAATGATAATTAAATCTTATTAGTATAAAATCAGGAAACACGATGAAATCGTCTTATGAAGAGAGTGCGTCATAATGATTAGTAGCAGTAAGGGAAAACTCAACAATTTTGGTTGCGTTTCCATTGTTTTGCAGTATCCAGGTTTGTCGTTTTAAGGTTATTTTTGCTGTTTTAAGGATTTTTTTTTTTTTTTTTTTTTTCAGTAGTGGTGTAACTAGGGTTGTGATGCTCAGGGTAAATAAAAAAATGGCACCCCTTGAAAGATATTGTTTGGAATTTTTGCATTTTTTAACCATAAAAAGGCGTCCCCAAAATTTGGTGCCCAGGGCACCTGCCTCACCCTAGTTACGCCACTAGTTTTCAGGTATCCGGGACTTTGCATTAAACAGCAAAGTTGTTTAATGCAAAGATGGGTAAAGAGGTATCCAAGACTTTTATTAAGCAACAGTTATTCAATGCAAAGTACTGGATACCTTTTGAAGAGCAATTGTAATAATTTCAAAAAATTCTCAAAGAACGAGTAAAATCATTCAGATCTTTTCCAAAAAACTATATACATTTTCATATTAAAAGGGTATTAAATTAGTAAATTTTAAAAATGAATGATTAGTGAGTAACGGTATTTTTTTTTTTAGAAGAATGATAGCTATACAATGTCTGCAGAGAAAGATTGGCCCTTTCTTCCCTAACCACTCTGGTATTTGCTGGTATAAGCAGAATAAGGTCATCTGCAAAGGCAACCTTAATTGCGGGATCTAGGCTCACGTTAAAAAATTCATCCAGCACTGAATTCCAAAATAAGGGACGTACTGAAACTTGAAGGCATCCTTTGGTCAGAGTACATGTGATTGCTTGGAAACTGATATACACTGTGACAAGTCTGTTACTTAAGTAATCCTGAATGATACAACATAGGTTGAGAGGTACAGCCTCCTAAGAATGCTGAGTCACCAAAGTGCCTTCAAAATGCACTGAGATAGCCAGCAAGTATTTTCTGTACTGTATTAACTTCCTGAGTCATACAGTACAGATATCTACTGTTGAATGGTCTTGTTTAAAGCCGACTTCTTGGTCAGAGTGTAGATTTTCTTAGTATAGGTGTCTAGTAGGTGGAAGAAAATCGGTCTTTCTAGGATTTTGCCAAGTACCGGCAGTAGATCAATATGTCTGTAAGACTTAGGCTGATCAGGAGGCTTTTCTGGGTTTTCAAGAATAATTCAGTTAGCCTGTTTTCAGGTATTTGGGAATATGCCTGTGCTGAGGCAGTTATTAAATGTATGAAGGATATCATTGGATATAATGCTACTATTTTTTTTATGTTCAACGAGGTCATGGCCTAGACACTTGTTTTCTTTGGTCTTCTCAAGAGCTGTTTTTAGTTCTACTGTGAAGGCCATTCTGTAATATAAGTATGACAGTTAAGATTTTCCTTACAGATTTCTTCTTGTCCTTCTGTGGGAAAAAGTGCATTCAGGATATTTTCTACCGCGTCCTCCCATGTATGGATTAGGGACCCATCTGGTGTTGTAATTGTGTATATAATTCCACCTTTTGGGAGCTTGTTTGTTACAATCCAGTAGATCACACCACAGGGTTGGTGTTTCCTCATGTCCAAACCAAGGCATGCCAAAACTATTTTTTTTTCTTATCTGTGCCATGTAAGTGTTCCTGAGGTTTCTGTACTGTTCTCTGAGAGTGTGTCTTTTTCTTGCTGGGGCCAGTTTCAGTGTGATATTTAAAGTTTTTCTTGTCCAGTGTACCCTACACCTGAGAATCTGAAGTTTGGGGTACCACCACCAGGGTATAAGTAAGCTTATATTCTGCAGCATTTCTTCCTCATGGAGGAGTTGCAGGCGTTTTGTATTATATCAGTGAAACGCTTTCACTGATATAATAAAAAACAAGCAGAACACTTAGCAGGCTAGACCTCAGGGATTCCTAAAATGTTTCCCAGTTGGCTTTTTTTATGTTGAATCTGATAATGTCATTGGAGGTGCCAGTGTTACTTGGTGCACCAAACTAAAAGTTATAGCCTTGTGGTCAGAGGCAGCCCAATCCTCTTGGACCCACCAGTCAGTGAATTTGTTAGAAATTGACTCCGTTGCCAGTGTGTCATTAGCAGTCTGTCACCATGCAGGATAACTAGTGTAGACTGTAATGGATGTTAGGGCTATACTCTCTCTCTCTCTCTCTCTCCTCTGGTCTTCTGTAGCGAGAAAAAATGAATGCTGCCAGAGGAGTACACAGTGTTATGATTTTGTCAAATCATGTTGCTGCTATCAGAGATGACTTTAGTCTTAAGGATGGGGTTCTGGACCACTATGTTTGCCCAGGTGGAAAATAAGGTTAAATAATTTAGGCTATAGAGGTAGTAATTTATGCACAGTTGTTCACTGCTAATAAGATAACAGTTATTTGTTCAAAATTAAATGAGAATAAGACTCCAGGAATGGATATGGTTGAAAACAATTGTAGTTAAGATGTTTGACTATTATTCTGATATTTTAGTTACTATGTATAATACGTGTTTATTGGAAGGGATATTTCCAGGGTTTCGGAAAATTGCCTCTTGAAACTTTTACATAAACCTGGTAAATCTATTAATGATCCAAGAGGTTATAGGACTATATCATTATTAGTGAATTTAGGCAAAGTTTTTGAGAAGCTGTTACTGTTAAGGTTAGTATATTTGTTTGTAACATCTAAAATGGAGTTTTTATGTCAGTAAGGTTTTAGAAAGGGCATTCCAACTGAACTGAAGTGTGTTCACAACATTTTAAATATGGTAGGGATATTAATTGGGGCTGTCTGCAAGGTTCAGTACTCAGGCTGGTGTTTTGGAGTACGGTGTTAAACCATTGGCTGGAAACAGAACTCCCGTATTGCTATCAGGTTGTGTATGCTGATGATCTAGTTATTTGTACTGAGTGAGGGTAGATCTAGGGTAATGTTAGAACAGCAAATGGGCGAAGCTGTTGAAGGTTTAGTTAAGTGGGTTTCTTTGAGTAAACTGAAGATTTCAGATAGTAAGACAGTCGTAATGCTGCTAAAAGGCAGGTTAGATTATGGAAGACCCCCCCCCCCCAACTGATTATTAATGAAACACAAATTCCTTTAAAATCACAGGTAAAATATTTAGAGATATTAATTGATGATAAGTTTTCATTTTTTTCCATACCTTAAATATATTACTAATAAGATTAGAAAATTTACATCAGCTATTATTTGTGTTACTTAATTAGAATGGGGATTAGGGAAAATGGTTTGTATTATAAGGCAGTATTCCTTCTGATAGCTGCCTCTGTATGATACAGGCATATCATGAATGTTAAATTTAGACAAAAGTCATTATCTTTGCAAAGGACTATGCTGTTGACTATGATAAGAGCCTGCAATAATGTCAACTAATGCCTTGCAGGTTATCAGAGGGGTACTGTCATTGAATTTATATGTTGTGTATAGAGTATTTTGTTATTTCCTGAGAAAAGGGATATGGATATTAGTTTTTTGGGGATAAACAATAATGGTTTGGGAGATATTGAAAGGTAAACGATTATGAATATATTAATGGAAATGTGGCAATAATTGCGATCACAGCCTGACTGGGGGGAAATAATGCATTTATTTATTCCTAATGTGACTTTTAATTACAAGGCTATAGTTAATAAGTCATTTTATGCACACACGGAGACATCATTTTTAATTACTGGTCATGGGTACCTGAAACAAAAATTGATTTATTTTGAGTTAGAAGGTCATTTTGTAGATGTCAAATGCCTGAAACATGGGATCATGTTTTATTTTATTGCCCGATTTATCAGGAATACAGGAGATATTTAATGCTTGTTATAACACACCCTGTCAGAGGTCAGGAGATAAATGTTCCAAGCCTTGCAAATTTTCTCTAGAGAAGTGTTTAGGAAATGGAGAGTTTTGTCTGCAGTTATTTATAGCTGTTGAATGACTGCAATTTTATTTTTGGCATTCTGGTAAGGGTTACCAGAATGCGGGATGTTGGAACCCAGCTGAGAAAAGTTTTTTTTCCCCTTTTCCTTCAACTGGGTGTGGGATTGCTCTGCTCCTGTCCACTAGTTGGATTAGCATTGAACAAAACTTATTTTTTATTTTATTTTATTTATTTAAAAGAAATTTTTTTTCAATTTAATTTTGTTTACTTTTTATGATTATATTTTTATTTTTTATTGCTAGACTTGATCATTGTTGGTTGGCCTGGTGTTTTTTTTTTTTTTTTTTTCTGGCACTCAGGTGTGGGCAGCCTGGGTGCAGGATCTGGCACCCACCTGTATAGCACTACTTCAGGTGGGTGCAGGATTAATGCTTATTTGCACATTAAGTGCAAATTCAGTTCACATTTACTACATGAACATTACACAACACATATTTCAGGCTTTAACATAGTTTGTACTTTGACAAGATTAATAGGTGGATTTGGATGAGAGTCTTGGGTCCACCAATGAACAGATATACAGATAGATAGTGCCTAGGTGGTGTCAGTGGTCACTTCAGTATCCTCTTCCATTTTGATCTTGAGCTGGTCAGCTAATGGGGTTTTGTCAATGATATACAGAAACTTTGCTATCAGAGATGAGGAGGCGATTGATTACCTTGAGTACTGTGTACAAGTCTGGAGGCCTCACTTTAGGAAGGATGTAGACTGCTGGAACAGGTGCAGAGAAGGGCAACCAGATTGATGAAGAGAAAAAGGGTGCTCTTACCTAGAAAGGCTTCAGTTCTGCAAATTGCAGCTTCTCAAGATGAGGCATCTGCAGGGAGATCTGATTGAGGTGTTTAAAGCCTTCATTGGATTGAGTAAGCTGAATGTTAATGATATTCTTCCACTTGCTGAGACTACACACATGAGGGGGCATAAATTCAAGTTGAAGAAAAATGGTTGCAGAAGTTTGCTTTCAGCTAGTGGGTGGTTGATTGTTGGAACAGGCTTCCACTTGTGGAAGTGGATGAGTTGAATAAATTCAAGAGAGAACCAGGCAAATTCTTGGAGGGTACAGATAGGTGAACTGTTTTTTTTTTTTTTTTTTGGTCGATGCTATATAAGCTTGTTTTCTTGCATCATTTGCCATTACTACTACTATCTATAAAGCAGTAGTGAAAGAAAATAGATTTAAACAGTTTCAACTAATGCATGGCACCGAAGTTAAAAAAAAAAAAAAAAAAAAACTTTCCACAAGTGTCAAATGTAAAATTTTATGAAAATCTGTGCAGTGGGAGTCAACTTATTACATGCGGAAGGACAGACATTTATTAGACAGTAAGTGCTTTATGCATATACCACTTATCCTTTTATATGCTTTATACCACCGCGCAAAAATAAAATAAGTGTGTTCATCAGTTTGTCCGCTTGTCTACATGTAGCAGAGGAACCCCCAGTGAATGGATTTCCATAGCGGGTATTTTAAAAATTTATGAAAAATATTTCGTAATTTTGCCTAATCTTTCTATTTCTTCATAAAAATGGAATATTTAATTAGGTACAATAATTTTACAACTTAAATGACAAAGTAAAATAGAGCAGCAAATGTAATTTAAACGTTTTTCCGGCTCCTTATAAATTGTGAAAAATGGTTACGACTATTCTATAGGATTTCGGGGATATTTAAGCAGTAGTTGAAAATCAGGAAACTTGTACCCATATTGTGGCTTTATAGTAGGTTATTTTTAAGAGATAACTGCCAATTAATATACTGTTACATCGCGATTATTACTTTTCTTGATTGTATCGCGTGCCACAACTGCCAGGCCACTGGTCACATTTGCCACTCCTCTTGATGACCAGAATGTATCATTATCGAGAAACGTGGTGCATGTGACCAGGGAACATCTGTGCTCCATGATCGAATTCGAATGCTTTACCAATGCATACTTATTCGAACATATTTGCATTCGAATGCGTCTTCGATTTCGATCATGGAGGTTTACTGCTGTTACTGAAGACTGAACGCCGAGTATTTGCAGATAAGGCTTGGGCTTGTGTTCAACTTAGAGATAAGTATCATTATTCACTGCTCTGCCTAAGTTGCTAATCTCTTTTAAAATTGTGTAGCATCATCAGGTTAGGTGAATCCACTGTACATTTAAAAATCTGAGACATTTCCGGGATAGTTTTTTCGAAGGCTATTGTCTTTTCATCAGTTGGTGGGTGGTGTCTATTAGCGAACATACACTGTGCTGCCACTTTATTAGATACACCTACCTAGTAGCATGTTGAGCCTCCTTTAGCCTTCAAAACAGCCTGAATTTGTCGAGGCATCATGGATTGAACAAGATGCTGAAAACGTTGTGCAGGAATGGAGTACCATGCAGACATGAGTGTGTCACACAGTTCCTTGAGATTCGACAAAGGTGTAGATCTGCGTGAACAACCCTTTAGCATTAGTAGAGGCATTTGATGCAAGAAAGCAAGCTTATGCAGCATCAGTCAAAAAAATTAAAGTAAAATAAATAAATAAAAAATAACCACTTCCACTTCACCCCTCTGTTCGTTCGAAATACCTGTCCAACCGAGCCTTAACTTTATTTAGGCTATTAACTTCCACGACAAGGGATGGAAGTCTGTTCCACCTACCAACCACCCGCTGGCTAAAGGCAAATTTCCACACATCTATCCTACATCTGTCTTTCCTCAGTTTGAATTTATGCCCTCTCAGGTGATTATTCTGAGCAAGAGGAAGAATCCCATCAGCATTGAGCATGCTCAAACCATTCAAGGCTTTGTACACCTCTATCAGATCACCTCGCTGCTGCCTAGTCTCCAGACACTGTAATTCGCAAAACTTAAGCGTTTCTTCGTAAGAGCACCCCTTTGTTCCATTCACTAATCTTGTTGCCCTTCTCTGTACTTGTTCCAGCAGCTCTACATCCTTCTTGAAATGAGGTCTCCAGGCCTGTATACAGAACTCTAGGTGTGGCCTGACCATTGCCTTATACAAGGGAATAATCACCTAGCTATCCCTGCTAGAAAAATTCCTATATATCATTGACAATACACCATGAGCTACTCTTGCAGCCCGTCTGCACTGCTCAGAGAACTTCATATCTGCCTGCACAACCACCCCCAGGTCCTTTTCATTCTCTACCACTGTCAGTGTAGTACCACAGAGTTGATACGTTGCTCTGGGGTTGCTGTTTCCCATATGTAGTACTTTACATTTGTCAATGTTAAATTTCATTTGCCACCTCTCAGCCCATCTGCTCAACCTTTCCAGATCCTGTTGCAGCAGCATAGTGTCAGTAGTGTCCTTGACAACCCTGCCAACCTTCGTATCGTCTGCAAACTTAGACATTAAGCTTGATATACCATCATCAATATCATTTATAAATACAGAAAACAATAAAGGACCCAATACTGAACCCTGAGGGACTCCACTAATAACATTTGTCCACGATGAGCAGTGTCCATTGATTACCACTCTCTGTCTTCTCCCCCTCAACCACCCCTTTATCCATAGCAGCAATTTGCCTCCAATGCCACACTGCCCCAATTTGTGCAGCAGTCTTCCATGTGCAACAGTATCAAAAGCCTTTCTAAGATCCAAGTATATAATATCAAAGTTATTCCCTGCATCCAGTTCTTTTGTGACTGCATCATAGTATCCAATGAAATTGGTCAGGCAAGACTTCCCCTTAACAAAACCATGCTGTGTCTGAGCCATAACTGAAGTCTTGTCTAGATGATCCTGCAGTGCTTCTTTAACCAGTGCCTCCATTAATTTTCTGGGAACAGAAGTTAAACTCACAGGTCTATAATTACTTGTGTCAGCCTTTGATCCTCCTTTGTGAATTGGGGTCACATTTGCACATCTCCAGTCCATGGGTACCTCCCCTGAGTCCAAGGAAGCTCTCATAATTATGGCTAAGGATTTGTTTACTTCCATTGCTGCCTCCTTTTAATATAACTGGATAGATTCCATCCACCCCAGGTGCCTTTCTGTTGAATCTTCAACAATTTCTCCTCCACTTTACTCTCAGTTATTACAAGATTCTCTAGCTTACTGCCAGAGTTGAATACACCTCTGGCATTCCCCTCGCTGAATAACTCCTCATGTGTGAATGTCGATGCAAAATATTCATTTAGTTTGTTAGCTACCTGAGCAGGATCATCAACAGTTGACCCATCGATATCAAGTGGACCAATCTGATTCATCCCCTTCCTTCTAGAGTTTACATAAGTAAAGAACTCTTTGCTGTTTTTCTTCGCATCCTTTGCCAAGGATTTCTCGTAATCTGCCTTCGCATGCCTAACCTCCTTTGTAACTTGGTTATAGATCAACTTGTATCTATCATAGGCTTCTGTGTCACGTGTTAATTTGTATGTATCCCATGTATTTTTCTTCTCTGCCATATGCCTCATTAGTTCATCTGACATCCATGTAGGCCTAAACCTTGAACAATATTTCTTAGTTGGTATGTAAAGCCTAGTAGCTTCCAAGATAAGTTCTTTGAATGCTTCCCATTTTGAATTTGCTGTTGGTAACATCATCAGTTGATCCCACTGTATAGAATTTAAATACTGTCTCAGTCCACCGTAGTCGCGTTTACGAAAGCAATACCCCTTCCCTTTACCCCTAATGGTAGTTACCTCTTTGAGTAAATCCCACTTCAGCACACTGTGATCACTGCCACCTAGTGGTTCATTTATCTGCAGATTCTTAATGCATGAAGAATCACTACTGATAATCAAATCAAGAGTATTACTCCCTCTAGTTGCCTCCCGAACATGCTGATGTAGAAAACAATCATCCAATAAATCCACAAAAGCCTTGCTAGTGTGTGAGTGACCAGCCCCCAAATCCCAGTCAATATCTGGAAAATTAAAATCCCCCATAATAAGACTCTCTTTCTTATTATACTCATCAGAGTCATTAGGCCTATAGCAAACTCCTACTCTCAATTTTGATCTCCCAGTGCTTATGTCACACCAAACTGACTCGACGCTGCACTGTCTAGCGATGTCAACTGGCTTCACTTCCTTGGATTTTATGTGTTTCTTAACTAATAGCATAACCCCTCCTCCCTTCCTATCCTGTCTATCCTTTCTGTAGACATTGTACTCCCCAAATTCCAGTTCTGCATTCCTTATATCTGTGTGACACCACGTCTCTGAAATCCCAACAATATCTGCCTTTGATGTTTTGAGCAATACCTCAAATTCATCAAATTTATTTACTAGACTCCTAGCATTGGTGTACACGCAAGTATACATGCACCTGCTCTTCCTCTTAGCCACCCTAACACAACCCATTTGTTTACTTGTACCCCAATGATTTCCAGCAGTCTCTGAAATATCCTGCATCTTATTTTCCAGGCTGCTGCTCATTCCAATAGAAGCAGTGCAAGAATCACTTTCTCCTCTGCCAGTGGCTACTGTTAATCTATTAGTCCTTGTATCCTCCCAATCTAGCAGTTTTCTGACCCTCCTAACACTTAGGCACCTCATCACATCCAGCTCATCACAAAGATGTTCAATAGGATTGAGATCCGGGGAAACTGAGTGGGCCACTACAGCAAAGAAAAGTCATTGTCATGTTCTTGTAACCATTCCATAGTGATTCGGGCTTTGTGCACTGGCGCATTATCCTGCTGGAAGTAACCATCTGACTGATGATAAACTGTCAACATGAACGGATACACTTGGTCAGCAACCATGTTTAGGTACGATGTGGCATTCAGACCTGAATCTATGGGTATCAATGGACCCAATGTGTGCCAAGAAAACATTCCCCACACCATAACACTGCCCTCACCACCTTGCACGGTAGTTGTCGACATGTTGTGTTCGCCAAATTCTGACACTTCCATCAACATGATGCACCAGGAACTTCGACTTGTCACACCAAGGAACTCTTTTCCAATCCTCGAGAGTCCAGTGCTGGTGTTGGTGTGCCCACAGGAGGCGTGCTCTCTTGCTCTTCATTAATAACGAAGGTATGTGATGTGTCCATCGGCTGTTGTAGCTTATTCGCGAAAAAGTGCGACTAGTTGGTCCGTTGTGATATTTTGTTCTGCGCACCAAGGTTGTATTCTGACGTGATGTGCGACATTGTGGTTCGTCTGTTTGCTTGCACAATTCTTGCCATTCTCCTCTGACCTATCTCATCAGCAAGCGATTTTCTTCCACAGGAGTGCCGTTGAGAGGATGTTTTCTGTTTGTTGCACCATTCGTGATACACCCTTGAAACTGTGGTGCGTGAAAAGGTCAGGAGTACTGCCGTTTCTGAGTTGTTGTTGTTTGGTTTTTAGGAGCATTAGCAACTAAGGCCATATTGCTCCGGGTTATGCGGTGGTCATTCCCTGACCTTTCCGCATCCTCCATATTTGGTGGTGACGGGCTCGAACCCCGTCACCACCAAACTACCCGGTCTAATCAAGAATCGTGTGCTACGCACTGCTGTGTGCACAGCAGGGATATACCTATTAAAGTGGCAGCACAGTGGATGTCGAAAGCGTACGATTTTTGATTTGATTTTCAACTACTGCTTTGAAATACCCCTGAAATTCTAATTGTACTGCGTATGGCAAACTCGATCCAATTCTTGGGATTAAAAACCTAAGTTATGTTTTTAATCGAACCCCGAGGACGTCGTGTACTTGGAGTTCGATCTTCAGTGAGAAGAGGAATCTCTCCGTGATCGAAATGCAAATAAAGCTTACGAATTTTGACTGAATAGGACGAATCTTGGAATGGAACATCTTTAATGTAGCTTTACAGCCTTAAGGAGTATAGTGTGGAAAACGTTGAGTAGAATTTTAATGCACTATTTCTGAATTCTTTTTTCTTTTTATCTTTCCTTATACCATTTTTTTAATGTTGAAATTGGCCCACTTTTTCCTGTACCATGCAGAAAATGCATCTCAGGCCACTTAGGTATTTGCTACTGAAATCAGTCACCCCCTCCTGAATTTGTTCATTTGTCCTCACCAAAACAGTGTCAAGAGAAGCTCATTAGCTTAGGGCTCCTACTTGTGCTAAATTGAAAACAAAAGGCAGTAAATATGAGCTGGTAAATAAAATTCTTAAATTTATGATTCGGGTTTCACACGGAAACCCGGATCATAAATTCTTGTAATAAAAGTGGAATTTAAACTGTATGTGAGTACTTTCCAAACTTTTTTTGACTCTGACATTATGCATGTGCCAAAAATAAAATAAACAAAAGAACGCATCCAGAGCTCAACGACTTCCGAGTACGAAGTACATGAAAAAATAATATAATTTTTTATGTATCAATCAATAATTGTATTTTAATTCATAAATTATATCAACATGATCTCAAATTATATCAGCGTGAGAGTGTGATGCCAAAACTTGGCGAGATCTTTGGAAAGCTTGCTGCTTGTGAATGGTTTCATTTGTGGTTTTTCAAACAAACAAACAAACAAACAAAAAAAAAAACCTGTAATTTTTACGTTACTTTTTCACATCCTAAAGTCGGCTGCCCCTGTGCTAGATTATGATTATTGGATTACTTTGAATAATTTAAACAAAAGCAATGGCGAATCTGTAGCACGGATCGAAAAATATACTGGCGCCGACCATCCATACACAAAAAAAGTATTTTTTTTGTTGACGGATGATAAGTTGCAACAAAGTTAATAACTTTCGAGTACCTTTTCTCGTAGTTGCGGGACCAAATTGGTGACTCGCGAGAAAAAGTTTTGCGAATTTTTCTTTGTTTAAAGATTGGCGTCTCCACCTTCCTTTATAGTTTTCCTCAAGTTTAAGAAGTTTGTTAGGAGCATTAGCAACTAAGGCCATATTGCTCCGGGATATGCCGTGATCATTCCCTGACCTTTCCGCATCCTCCATATTTGGTGGTGACGGGCTCGAACCCCCGTCTATTCAAGAAGCCTGTGCTACTCACTGCTGCTCCTTCCCACCTGGCTACGGAGGCGCCTGTTTTAGAAGTGATTTTACGGTTTGTACAAAATAATTACATGAAAGAACCAGACACTTCTAATTTTTAGCTTGCTCAGGTGCTGCACCTCAAAGGTACCGTTACGATTTTATGATTGCATTTAAAGTTTTACTTCGCCTTTTGTTAGAAGTGGAATTATTAGTTTAGTCCGTTTCCTAGATGTAACAACAAATAAAACCTTATAGATTAAAAAAAGAAAAAGAAAAAAAAAGTCTGCCATTCAAGTTCAAAGACACACACACTGCCATATCATTATTATCTGGAGACACTTCTCTGCTAAATTGAAAACAAAGTACGAATGTGAATGCAAATGGTGCAATCGATGGAGTTACAGTCTTCCAGCGGGGAATGATAATATGGTGGCATTTCAATACGCTGAAGATCCCTAGATCAAAGATTGGTTATGTAATCTGTAAATGTAAGTGAATTTGGTGTTGCAACTGTCATGAAAGGACCTAGAAAGCAAAGAATCTTCGCTTGGAACACAGGTCACATTGGTCGCAGCTACACAAGCCTTCAGTGAGAACGGTTGAGACACATGTCACCACCAGTATAGTGCCCAGGATGCTGCATGTATGGGCTTCACAGACGTGCAGTCGTCAACAAGCCACCAATCACCCCGACTAATACCAGATGACGTCAAGCTTGGTGAAAGGCCCGCCTCTCTTGGACGTAGAATAATGGAACTCTGCCATCTGAAGTAACGGTACATGGTCCGCCTATCTGACGGTCATGTCTGGTGTTGCGGTTGCCCGGATGAGGTCTATCGAGACACCCTTGACAATAATGCGTTACCTATTTTGTGGCAGCATATCAGGATGGTGACCCATACTTGTATCAGCAGGACAAAGCTCTATGTCATTTTGCTCGCATTGCGATGGACTGGTCTCAAGACATGAGCATCGAAACGTTATTCTGGCCAGCCCAGAGAAATGACCTCGATCCAATAGAGAACCTCTGGGATAGAAAAGTGGATCGTTTTGTGCGCGGGAGAAGAGGACCGAAAAACAGAGTTGAGCAGCTGTACTTTTTGAAGGCCGAAGGGTAAATAATATGAAAACACTTACAAAACAATGGTGGAGAGTGTAGACTAGAGGTTTTCATAAAGTTTTAGCACATTATTAGTTTTTATTTCCATTATTTTAATAAATAAAAATTATTTGTAGATATACAGATGATGTTGGAATATTAATGATAGGGCAGTATATATATATACCCCGATGAGCTAAAACATTATGACCACCTACCTAATATGATGTTGGTTCTCCACGTTCTGCCTAAACAGCTCGTACTCGGCGAGGCATGGACGCTACAAGAATGTGTCTTATGGTATCTGGTGCTAACACATAACCAGCAGATCCTTTAATTAACTCCTCTAAGTCCGTGGTTGAGATGCCTCAGAGCGGAGTTGCTGTTCCAACACAAACCACTCATGCTCGATGAAATTGATGTCTGGGGAATTTGGAGGCCAGGGAAATACCTGGAAGTCTTCCTCGTATTTTGCAAACCAGTCCGAACAATCCGGACAGTGTGGCATGCCGCATTATCCTGCTGAAAGACGCCACTGCCAGAGGGGAAGACCGTTGCCATGAAAAGGTGTATCTAGTCAGCAGTGATGTTTAGGTAGGTGGTAGATGTCAGAGTGCCTGGCACTTGGATGACTGGATCCAGGGTATGACAGCAGGACATCACTCAAAGTAGGACACCGGTGCCACAGGCTTGTTTTCATCCCATATTGGATCCAGGTGCCATCACTTCCCAAGGTAAACGATGCACACGTACCCGGCCATCCACACGGTGCAACAGGAAATGTAATTCATTGGACCAGACGACCTTCCAATCACTTAAGGTCCAGTTTTGATTGTCACGTGCACATTGTAGGTGCTGTAGACGGTGAACTGTGGTTAGCATGAGTGGCCTGCGGCTACGCAGCTCCATTTTCAGCAGGGTTCGATGTACTGTGTGTTGTGACATGTTACTCCCGTCACCAGCATTGCAATTACCGGCTAGTTGCGCCACAGTCGCCCTTCTGATGCCTTGTATCATCCGGGAGAGCCTTTGCTCACCTCAAGCATCGACGAGCCGTGGTCATCCAACGCCTCGCCGGCGGTTCGTGGGTTTCCCTTCCTTGGACCACTTTTGGTAGGTACTAACCATGGCTGACTGTGAGCATCCCATCAGCTGTGCCGTTTCGGATATGCTCTGACCTAGTTGTCTGGCCATTACAATTTGGCCTTTGTCAAACTCGCTTAAGTCCGCTGCCTTTCCTATCAAGAGTAACACTGATTAATGGAGCTTAGTATCATGTTTTCTTTTTTTGTACCGTGTCCCGACCTACTCACGCGCCATTGTTCACCTGCAGTTGGTTCTATTTGCATGACGTCTCGCTGGTCATAATGTTTTGGCTCATCAGTATAAAAACAAACAACCATTTTCTGATCACCATAACTACAATTTCCAGAGCTGTCACTAGCGTGAGATAGGAAATTACTTATTACGCTCTGTGATAATCCAAGTACAAAATTAATACTCTTTGTATACTGTTCACTTTCCTTCAACTATTTATTTTTATATACAAAACAGGCTATTTGTAACAGTATACAATGTCATACGAACATATACACAATAAATCATATTACATACAATGCATATTTAGGGCTAATTGTGTGTGTAATTTAAATTACTTTACACCTCCGGCATCTCTCATATTGTGGAGCTATACTTCGCAACTGTTTGTCATCATTGCAGCACCAGCGTGTCATCAATGCCCACCTACCAACGAGGAGCCAATAACCTCTGAAACGGTGGCATAGGTGCTGGTGGTATTCTCCAAGAATAAATAACAATACTCATCTCCTGTGGTGAAGCGTTATTTATTCGAGGTAGTGCAATATCATGGTAACTTGTGAAGGTATTCACAGTATGAGTTATACTTAAATGAAGCCAGTTTTAACTACTTAGGAGCAGGGCCGTTTTAAGAATTCTCTCGGCCCCCCCCCTGCGAATTTACAAATGTGGCCCCTATTCAGTTTAAATTTTGTTTTAATTTTTTTCTGGGTCTCTCTTAGTCGAATTCCTAACATCATTCCTAACATTATAATATACATTGAGTGATCACTGAATTATAACCACCTACCTAATACTTTGTAGGTCCTCATTTTGCCCTCAGTACAGCAGATATCTAACGTGCTATTGATTTAACAAGATGTCGGAAGCGTTCGTCGGAGGTATGACCAACCAAGCTGTGTGTAATGCGGTCATCAATGCAGATCTGGAGGTGATTGGTGTATCCAGACGCCTTATATGCTTTTCCATAGTGTCCCACAAGTGCTCTATGGGAATGATATCGGCGGAGTTTGGAGGCCACTCGATATGCTGGAAGTCAGAACTGTGTTCCTCAAACCATTCCTGCCCAACAAGTGCCCGATGGCTCGGCGCATTGTCATCTTGCCATTGAGGTATAAGTGTAAAATAGCGGGGTGTACACAGTCAGCAAGCAGTTGACAATAGCAGAGACAGCTGATAAGTTGTTCCACATGCACCAAGAGTCCAAATTCCTGCCAGTGAAACATGCCCATCACCATACAACCACCTCCCCTGAGCTGCACTTTTGATACAATGCATGACGGGGCGCATTATGGCCTTGCTGCCCTTGCGCCGTAAAGCCCATAAACAAACAACGAATAAACAAGCATGACGGAACATATAGCACGTGTATTACGTGACTGTCAGACATGCTGTGTGCAGCTTCCGGGACGGAGGTTGCACCCAGTTGTGTCTCAGGTTAAGGACCCCATACCAAGGGATATTAGTAGTGAGGTTGTTTATGAGATTAGATGCCCGGATTGTGGGGAGTGTTATGTTGGTGAAACGAGGGGGCAGTTCAAAGATCGTCTGGGGGAACACATGATTGCTATAAAATCTGCGGATTATGGGAAGTCTGCCGTAGCGGAACATTTTTGGGAGAAGCATCATCAGATCTCCCTGGACGAAGCTGTCATCATCGACCATGCACATAGGTTTTGGGACCGCAAGTGGCTTGAGAGCTTGCGGATTTGTTCTTCTGAGAACTACCATTAATAGAGACAAGGGAATTCGTATTCATTCCCTCTTTGAGGTGGTGATTCTTGAACAGGATGATCGGTTCCGCCTGGCATGCTCCCGAGCGATTTCCGGTTCCAGTGCACATGAAGAGAATACTGCCCATACTCCTGTGGAACCACTTGCTGAGAGCTGTGAGCCTGCTGTTATTTAAGGATGTGTTGTGCCATAAAAATCTTACTGTTGAGAAAGGAGGCGGATGCCTTTGAAAGCTTCGGGATTTTAGTGGTTTTAGTCTCCTTGTTTTATCAGTATTTTAGTGGTTTTATTTTCATTATTTTATCACTTTTATTTTCTCATAAATTTTTATATATATTCCATATTTATTGTAAATAGATTGTATATTTTTATTCTACATTAATTTAAAGAAAAGTTTTGTTATTTCATTAGTTCTATGTATATATATTTTACAGTATTAAAGTAAATTGAAAGTAATTATTTTAGCAACGGTTGGTGTTCATGTGTAATTTTTGTGAATATGAATTTTCCCAACCCCAAAGGCCTATTTGAAGATGACGGATCAAGAGCCTCATGTTGTTGACACCAAATCCGTACACGACCATCCACAGTGTGGAGTAAATAACGTGACTCATCCGACCAGCACACCTTCTTCCAGTCTTCTAATGTCTAACTTGCATGCTCTTTGCACCAGGAGAGTCATTTACACCGATGAACTTTGGTCAGGAGAGGAAGCTGTAGGGGTCGTCTCCTGGTATAGCCCATATGTGCGAGCGTGTGACTCATGGTCAAGCCAGATATTGAGGTATGAGGTATATTGAGGGTCTAGCGGCTCCTGGGATTTCTCCCATCTCCGCGAATGTTCTATGTATCTGTGACAGTACCCTGTCAAAGCCAGAGATTTACATGTAGAAGTGTGTGGGTCATGAGTAGTGTTATATGTTGTGCCCATTGTGTATCCGGCTTATTGGCCGCCAGGCCCCTAATGGGACCTGACGTTGCCCATACCTCGCCACGTGGAGGCTAGCCGGGTGTTACCATTGAGTCAATTGTACTGGGGCATATGTTGTGCCCATTGTTTATCCGGCTTATTGGCCGCCAGGCCCCTAATGGGACCTGACGTTGCCCATACCTCGCCACGTGGAGGTTAGTCGGGTGTTACCATTGAGTCAATTGTACTCTGGCAGGTCCTGCCACTTACTTTCCTGTGATTTTAGTGGCTAGGACCTAAAATAAAATTGGAACGACCGCGGTTGATTTTAAGTCACTTACATTAAAGCGCTAATATGGGGTTTGACGCTGAAGGCCTGTTTCTGAAGTGCCTAAAAGGTTGGGCGAAATGTTTTTTTTTGGTGTATTTTAAATTTGGACGTGTAGGGCTATACACTGTGCAAGAGAAAGTGCTGGGAGGGAAGAGTGAAGGCTGGGGGGTGAAATAGGAAGAAGAGGTCGATAGGGTAGGTTACCCCCAATTATTCAGTGAGGCATGCCCATGCCCCACCAGAGGGAAGGAATGGTGTGGCAGGGAAGAGAGGAGACAGCAAGCCCTCACCTCCCTCCCCTGCCAGGTGTGGGAGTAAAAGAATTGCACTGCACAAGAGAGTGCAGAGCCTTGAGCCAATATGGCTCCGTTGAGGCAGCAACTTGGAGTTTCTCTATCTTCGTCGGTCTTCTCTGTCATTGGTAGCGTTTGGTATCCAGATTTGTCCTCAGCTATGAACACTGGTCAGGTCCGTTGTTAGTCTGTTAGCAATGGCTGTGGTTCTCTTCATCATGGGAAGTTCCGCATCTCCATGGGGTTATTCTTGCGATCGCTGGTTTTAGATGATTAGTAGTGAGCAGGTTCCTGAGGGAGGTTCTCCTTGAGTCCTCTCCACACGTGTTCTGTGTCTCTTTTTATTTATTTATTTATTTATTTCATTTTATTATTTTTTTATTTTTATCTTCTATAGATGGCTATCAGTGTTTTACGCCTACCAGATAGTTTTTGGGCATATTCTTTTAGCTCCCTGTATTCCTCTAGTGAGTCCAATAGATGTGATTCCAAGTTCTTGGGGAGGTAGTGTATTGCAGTGATCAGTCTGCACCTGAGGTCCTCATAATGGGTGCAATCATACATAATGTGCTCCCAGCACTCAAGCTCCCCACAGGCACAGCTCGGATCCACCTCAATCTCCAGCGCTGCCAGCCTGGCTTTAAAGGCCCCGTGACCAGTGAATAAATAGGTGGTGTATAAGCCAGGTTGAAGCCAAGTTGGGGGACTGGGGTACATCCTGTCGATGTTCGGAATGAATTTCCTGGTGATATTTTCCTTATTTGAGTTGGCCCAGCGCTCCTGCCAAACTTGCATCAGGTGTTTTTGCAGTCTTGTCTTTTCATTTTTTTTGTGGTGCATTAACGTCCACAGTATAGCCATGGTATGTACAAGGTATTCCCTTCTCTATGTAGTAGTTCATTTCCCCTGCGCGTGATCTCTAAGTCAAGGGGGAGAGCTCCGGCCAAGACCTGCAGTGCGTGGGTACTGGTTGTCCTACAAGCACGTGTAACTGTCAGTAGGATGGTTCTTTGCGTTGCATCAAGGATGCGTCGGTTTACTACAGTTGCTGTTTTGGGAAACCATATTGCTGAGGCGTAAGTGATGATCGGTAGGAAGGTTGTTTTATAAAACAATGACAGGGTGTGTTGGTTTAACCCCCAGTCCCGCCTGGCGATCCTAGCCACCAATCCAGAGTATCTTTTAATTTTGGCTCTGATATAAGTTAGATGGTGTTTAAAGGTAAGATTACCATCCAGTATAACCCCTA
Organism: Mastigoproctus giganteus; assembly: GCF_048544385.1. Classification (NCBI taxonomy): domain Eukaryota; kingdom Metazoa; phylum Arthropoda; class Arachnida; order Uropygi; family Thelyphonidae; genus Mastigoproctus; species Mastigoproctus giganteus. The sequence continues at coordinate 162,821,672 of NC_143575.1, forward strand.
AATATTTTAACTGGGTCACTAATTTTATTGTGGTAGGTCCCACCTTTATTTGTGGCGGTCTACGTATATCAAGCTTGCCTTTTAGCAGGATGGAGAATGTCTTTATTGTTGATATCGTTAGGCAGTGGGTTCTGGTCCAGTTTTGCAATATCAGCCAATTTTGCAATATAAGCCAGATATTGTTCCAGGTTGGTCCATGTTGTATTGGGTAGTCAACTCTTTAATAGTACTGCGCTTGTTCCCCTGTACGTGTCATCGGACCCGGCGCTAACCTCTAACATCAACATTTTGCTGACCTTTCCAGTTTTGCCGTCGGGTCGTTGTTTGACCATTTTGAAGCCAGTCCTGGTACATTTTAATTACGGCGGCTCTCGAACACCCCACCAGTTCAGCCGTTTGGGAAATCGAGGCACCAGCTCGTCAAGCCCCCACAATCTCTCCTTTATCAAAGTCCGAAGAACCAGAAGGGTTAATAACGAATCAAATCCAGTCACTGTGCCTCGATCTGGAGGCCCTGATGTCAGAACACAGTAATAGTATCACCACTGCTGTCAGAGCAGAGATAGTCCAAGTCTGGTCAAGAATGGAACTTTTCCTCCTCATCCTCTATGTAAAACATGAAAAAAGGCCAAATTAGATGCCTACCTTGAAGGAAAGGGGAATGTGCTACAGAGCCCCCCTCTCCTATGCTGCTGTGCTGAGTACCACACCTAGTATAGCTCCATATACCAGCAAACGTCCAGCCCAGAAGGAAAAACTCTCCTACGTGAACGCATCTCGTACTGCCAAAGCTTACTGAGAATTCGACATTTGACTCCAACGAGCGTGTGAAAAATATTGTTGTACAGAAGTTATCCCAAGGCTTGAAAACCACGCGAATTAAGTCCCTCAGGAACACTCACATTGGAATAATTATTGAGACGGTCTCAAAACATGAGGCACAATCGATGATCTCCAACCTGACAGTTACCTCTCTTGGCCTGATCACGTTTCCCAAGAGGAAAGGACCCTCTATACTCATATTCCATGTAGACAAAGACTTCACACGGACATGGATGAGTTATTTCACCGCAACTTCCAAGACTCCTCTGACCTCACTGATGGCAGAGACTACTTCAGGCCTAAGTACCAGACTAACTAAGTCTCCACAGTGCTGTATCTAGGTTATAGAGCTCTCTCTGCAAGCCTGGAACGCGCTCCAACAACAAGATTGAATTTTCAAAGGATGGTGAAGCTGCCATCGCTTCAGGGAGCATGTAGAATTCCCCAAATGCTTTAGGTGTTGCAAGTTCGGACACACCACCCACACCTGCAGTCAGTCAGAACCAACATGTGGTCACTGCCCAGAAAGGGCACAACTACATGCATTGTCCTAACAAGTCTTCTGCTGTAGTATGCGCGAACTGCAAGGTGGCAAAAATTGATGCAGCTCACTCGATTAGAGATAACAAATGTCCCGTTTACATTAAAGCTAAGCATAACTAACCGCTGAAGACCGACCATGGCAGCAGGTCTTAAGCAATATAACTACAATGTCCTCAAATTACTGTAGCTAAACGCCCAATGAGCAGGTGCAGTCTGCGATCAAGTCCCACTCAAAGCCGATGAGGAAAATATAGATATCCTTTTACTACAGGCGCCTTACACCCACGCAAAAAAGTCAGAGGTTATCCATTAAGTTTTAAAATTATTCAAACTGATAAAGATACCCCTTGAGCTGCCATAGGCCTGCGCAACCCAAATATCACGGTAACAAAGATATCTTCTCTTTGCACAGTGTGGGCGGTGTGTGCGCATGTTATCGGCTCTCTCGGTGACTTCTACCTAATTTGGTTATACAGTAGACCTGGCCAGGACCTCACTGTAACAATTGCCTATATCCAAGAAGTTCTAGAAGCACTGCCAAACAGGAAAATTATATTGGGTGCAGACGTTAACTGCCACTCCCCAGCCTGGTATAGTAACACTGCTGATCGTACAGGTATCCAAAATGGAAGACTCTTGGAACATTTCCTAGCCACAACGCCATTTGTTATACTGAATCGACCTAATAAACTTCCTACCTACTCCAGTACCCTGTGGGAATCCATAATCGACATAACAATTGCAACAAGATCTATTTCTAGCAAGATCTCAGGGTGGTATGTCAACAAAGTACGGACCACATCGGACCACAGGGTAATCACTTATAATCTCCATAGAGCCATCGACCAAACCCCACCACAGCATCATATCATCAACCGGTATGCCCTTACTTGCCCAATTTTGATTTATTTGATAGTTCACTGCAGTCATCTTCCCAGGAGCTAAACCCAGCTGTTCACTCTAATATGAGCGTTGATGAACATCAGAAGTTAGTAACAAGAATAATTACTTGTGCCTACAACCAGTCGATCCAGAGGAAGAATCCTAAGCCAACTGCTGTTCCGTGGTGGACCCATGAGTTTGAGTGCCTCAGTTGCTCTGTCCACACTAAGAGAAAAGCATTTTGGCACGCTCGTTCGTCGTGGCCTCTCATTGAAGTCAATGCTCTCCATGAAGAATACCGTCATAATAGAAATGACTATAACTCACTAATGAGACAGCAGAAAAGAGCTTCCTGGGAGAGACTTGTATTCAGTACTGGAAACTCCGATCCCTGGGAAATATATTGCATCACCACTAACAGGCTTCCCAAGGGCAAGATAACTAATTCTACTATCACTCCCCAAGTGGTTATGACTACGTCCTAGGAAGAATCAATGGATAACATCCTCAACACCTTATTTATCAGCGACGTGGAACCCCAAACAGCTCGACAACAGGAAATCTGCCACTCTAACAGCACTTCTTACAATGAGGCAAATGAAGCTCCATTCACCATCGAGCAATTGTGGCAGGCCCTCGCTCACATGAAGGGAAAAAATGCCCTGGACCTGACCTCATAGAACCTGAAATCCCGAAGAAGGCAGCAAAAATCAACCCTCTTGGATCTTTTCAACAAATGCTTACATTTTCGTTACTTCCCGGAAGAATGGAGAACTGCAAATGTTCTGCTCATACTTAAGAATTCATCCGAGCAACCCAACTCTTACCAGCCCATTGCTCTTTTATTGACGATAAGCACCCACGCGCCTGACCACAAGGCTACGGCGGCCTGGCATTTTGACGATAAACAAGCTCTTCGAAAGACTCCTTGAACCGCGGCTCCAAGCTCATTATATCAACGCTGGCCCTCAATCTGAGCTTCAGTTCGGTTTTCGCCTATGACACTGCACAGAGGATGCCCTCTGCCAATTAGCCACTGCAGCCACAACAACAACACATAAATATTACCTGGTAATTGCGATAGATTTCGCTGGAGCATTTGATATGCTCTGGTGGCCGAGCATCCTGCAAAGACTGCGGCAAGCACATACCCCACCCAACTTGTACAAGTGTATTCAAATACACTTGTACAAGTTGGCCTTGCTGCCCTTGTAGATCACAATTTACACTCCATACAGAAGCCTCACAAGTTCTGTCCACAGAGGGGGTTCTCAGGGGCCAGTTCTAGACCCATTCCTCTGGAACATCGTTCTAGATGAGCCCCTTGCTCCTGATCTGGCCCTATTACCACCTAGGCATTCGCTGACGACCTAACCATACCGGTTGCCGCAGACTCAAGGGCATCCCTTGAAGCCATCGCAAATCATGCCATTCACATATTGCAGGATTGGGCTCAAATCCATAAGCTATGTATTTCTCCACAGAAAACGGAATCAATTTTCCTTAAGAAACCCCTGCAGACAACAAGACCTCCAGAGATTAAAATCCAAGGAACTAACATCAAACTGGTCACAAAATGCAACCACCTGGGCATTGTCTTGGACTCCAAGCCCACCTTTTTCCCGCCTCTTTCTCATCTCCATACCAAGGTCAGCAATTATATGTTCGGATCAGCCGATCAGATTGGGGTTTAAACCGCCGCACGCTTAAGTTGCTCTACAAATACATCTTTCTACCAATCATTACATATGGCTCTGGGTTCTGGTTTCACCGAGTTATATTGAACCGCAACCAGCGCAAGCTAGAAACTATCCAGCGACGTATCCTACTATCACCAGGGCCTGCTGCATGGTCAGTTCTGCCGCCCTCCAGGTCCTTGCGGGTGTTCCCCTGCTCGATCTAGAGGTCATTCGGCAAGGACTCAATTACTGCCTGTCCAGGGGTTTACCAACTTCCATTCTTGGTTATACCATCAACATCCTCAATGAGAGCAAGACAGAAGAGGCTAATTGCAGCCAAGTTTCTACAGACCTGGCAAGCCAGATGGACAGGCACTGACAAGGGTCAAATTACAAAAAAAAAATGTATTCCCGACATTTCACTTGTAACTGCACCGTGGTTCTCCCCAGGTCTTTATGCAACTTATCTAATAACTGGGCATGGTTCGATCAATCAAAAATTGACTTCCATGGGCATAATAGAAAATCCCTATTGCTCTTGTGGAGAAAACAAGGACTGGAACCATTTACTGTACCTCTGCTCACTCTATGAGGCCCTTCGTAGCATCTGGTCCTCGAGGTAGTCACAGACATTCTCTCAGATATGCCAGACAAGCCGTACTTGCTACCTGGGAGTCTATAACGCTGATGGCACTGATATTCGGGTGACATCCAAGTCAAGTGGACCCAATTTCGGCGAAATCCGGACGGTCTGTGACAGCCAAATCCTCTGCTTGCACCTTCAAGATGTTGGGACTGTTAGTAACCCTGGGTATAACATTCATGCACATGCACACTGTGGGTGACCACCTAGGTGTGAACCAACATAAGCAGGGGTCAAGATGTGACGCCCACACCGCGTGGAGGAATGCCACCCCTTTGTGTTACCAGACAATACTAGGTGGTAGATGACTCTCGTCAACCAGTGCAATACCACCGCTTTGCTGATTGGAGGCTTGAAATGGTGGAACCCATGTTTAGTCTCCACAGCTAAGTTTCGGTCAACACTTCCCGATCCCTTCCATCATGTAGTATGACTGATGACTTTTGAGGTTATGATGAACATCATGGTGAGATCCAATCTTCTTTCCATTTAGAGGGTACAGCTTTAAAATGTTATTCGCAGACCTGCAGCTAGTTGGTACACCGGACCGAACCTATTGGTAACTCTTTAGTATACTTCCGGATCAGCTAGTGTATAATCTTGCTACCTCTACTCTGCCAGGTAGTGACTGGAGGGAGTCCCAGTAGTGGGTATGCGGACGGCATTGTCGAGGCAACATTATGTCAAGGATAGGGGTATATTCTTACCACGTGTACGCCATATCCAAAAATTTCATTACTTCATACAGCATGTCCCACCCACTTTTTCTTACTACTGAATACACCATGAATTGTAAAACTAATAGAGTAAACTTATCTGCGAAAAGATCTTAACCTCCCAAACACTTCCTAGTTAATTTCACAAATATACGTGGTCTCATTTCTAATCTCTACGATGTCCATTTTCACTTGCAGTCTGCCAAACCCCATGTGGCTTTTCTGACAGAATCTCAGTTATCGGTTGATTCAACCACTTCTCATTTCAGTTGCCCAAATTATTCGCTGTATGATTCCTTTCGCCTCAAAGGTGGTACTTGTGCTTATGGCCGTTCGATATGCCCTGTCAAAGACTTAGTAATTTGGAATCTCCTCTTTTCGATCTTCTCTGGCTTAATAATTCTCTACCATTGTGTCAAATTCATCTGCTGTCTTTACCGTTCTGACAACTCCGCTAATCACTTTGAGCTCTTTGACTTCTCTTTGCAACTTGACTTTTTCTAGTCCAACTTTCCTAACAGTGAGGTAAGTTTTCTTGGTGATTTTAATGTTCACAACTCCAGCTGGCTTCCATTTTCTAGTCACACCGACCTAGATGGTCGAGATGCTGAGGCTTTTGCAATTACTAATGACCTTGCACAGATTCTTAATTTACCTACAAGAATACTGGACAATCCTAACCATGCAGCCAACACGCTTGATCTTTTTCTTCCAAATAACCCTTCTACGTACACGGTCGTCGAAGTTAGTGGTCCTTTAGACATCTCAGATCACAACTTGGTGACTGTCTCTTATCCAATGGAACCTTTATCTCATGGCTATTCCCAAACTCGTATTGTTTGGCATTAAAAGAATGCAAAAAGGGATAACCTGTGAGATTTCATTTCTTCTTTTCCTTGGTCGGTTTCAAAACTTCTGATGTCAACGTTTGCTCATATCGTATCAGTGAAATTATTCTTGTAGGAATTGATTCCTTTATTCCACACTCCACTTTAAAATCTCGTACTTTATCTAAACCTTGGTTTTCCAATAAATGTGCTAAGGCTGTTCAAGAGAAGAACATTGCATATCATAATTAGCTTGTTTCCAAATCTTCCGAATCATTTTCTGCCTACACCAAAGCTCGCAACAATTGTCAAGCAGTTATTAATCAGTCCAAACTAGAGTTTGAATAGGCTACGAGTAGAAAACTTGCTTCTTGCCCTAATGGTAGCCGAGCATTCTGTTCTCTTGTAAAACTATTCGCTGCAACTTTTGCCCATCTCTGCTCCCACTTCTGTAAAAACCTGATGGTTCTGTTGTCACTTCAGCCAAGGATAAGGCTGACCTACTAGCATCCCATTTTTCTTCCAGCTCCTGTATCAATTATCTTGTTAAAACACCTCCCACCATTGCCATCATGCTCCATTTAAAGCCTTCTGTGGTCTTCCGTCAAAAGGATGTCAGAAGGATATTGACGAATCTTGATGCTAAGAAAGCTCTAGGTCCTTATGGCATTTCTCCACTTGTTCTCAAAACCTGTGCTCCTGAATTTACTCCTGTTCTTTGCCGCCTTTTTTCATTCTCTTATTCCAAAGGTGTTTTTCCTTCTGCTTGGAAATTTGCTCATATCTAGCAGTTCCTAAAAAGGGTGACAAATCCCTCCCATCCAATTATCGTCCCATTGCAATTACTTCTACTCTTTCTAAAGTAATGGAAAAATCAATTAACCGCCAACTTTTAAACTACGTAGAAACCTTCAGCCTGATCAATGATCGCCCGTATGGATTCCGTCAGTGTCGATCCACTTGTGATATTCCGGCTTATGTTACCTGTTTCTGGACAAATTTAATGGTAAAGTTCGGGGAAACACAAGCAGTTGTGTTGACATCTCAAAGGCTTTCGATTGTATTTGCATGAAGGTCTCCTAAACAAGCTTCCATCTTATGGTTTGCCAACTGTTTTTTGTAATTGGTTATCCAGTTTTCTCTCTGATCGCTCACTGAGGGTGATGGTAGATGGCTCTCTGTCTTCTAACTTTTTCACTAATGCTGGTGTCCCCCAAGGTTCAGTTGTTTCCCCCCACTCTTTTCCTCTTGTGTATTAATGACCTTCTTTACTGGAAATCCTATCCGTAGTTTTGCCGATGATAGCACATTACATTCCACTTTCCATTTTGAGAAACCTTTCCGTGCTCAATCAACTTCAACTTCTCGAATATCCGCTACCAATTCCTTAAATGCCGATCTCCAGGTAATTCTCCAGCGGGGCAAAGACAACTTAGTTGATTTCAATCCTTCTAAAACTCAGTCTTGTTTTATATCTCGCAAAAAGGATTCTTCTGCTCTTCTGCTTATGACACTCCAATTTCTAGGCAAAATGATATATCACTTTTGGGGCTTACCCCGACTTCTAATCTCTCTTGGCACAAGCACATTAAAAATATTGCTTCCTCTGCATCTAAAAAACTTGGTTTTCCCTTCCACTCTCGGCGTTACTTTTCTTACAAACAGCTGTTCACTCTGTGCAAAACGCAAATTCGCCCTACCATGGTATATTGTTCCCACATCTGGGGCGGTGCCCCGAAAACCTCTCTCAGGCTTCTAGATTCCATTCAGAAGAGGGCAGTTAGGTTAACTAAGGACTCCTCTCTAACGGAGTCTCTCCATTCATCGTTTCAAGACGTACTTTTTCTGCTGCATTGCTTTTCTGCAGATACTTCCATGCGCACTTCTTCTGTTAATTGGCTTCTATAATTCCCACTCTCTCTTTCAAAACAGTCCGAACACGTGCCGCCACCACCCAACATCCGTTTACTGTCCAACTTCAAATTCACAGAACCAACTTTTCATCTTCCTCGTTTATTCATTCAACTGCTGTTTTCTGGAACAGCCTTCCTTCGTATGTATATCCTGAAAACTACAGTCACAGAAGTTGAAGTATAATGTCAACAAATATCTTCTTTTGTCTTCTCAACCCCCCAACCCAAGCACGGCACTAAGTATTATAGGTTCTATACCTCTCGTGTTTTGGGTTTTCATAAAAAAAAAAAAAAAAAGTCTTTTACACTAGGATTCATGACATAACACAGGGACATAAACACTTGGTCATTACAGAAGAACAGTACTATCAAGCGTTCACTAAATTTGCCCAAGATCAGTTCTGAAGTCGGAAGACCCTACTGCCTACTCATACTGGGAACCATGATGATGCCCAGACTTGAGCCAGCTGAATACCATATGGTTCAAAGGCTGTTCACTGCCGAATATATCTGTTAACCCTTATCGGGGTAGGATTTGCTAACCCTGTCTTTGGACAGAGTAGGATTGAACACTCAGATCCCTTGTTGTGCGACTTTCTTCCTTTTCGTGGGACTTGTTCCCTTCCCCTTTCCTTCACCTGGTGGACCTTGCGCTACTGAATTTGGGCGGCTGCCTTCTGTACAGCCGCTACACTTTCCCCCAGCTTTACTACCTTCTTTCGCTATACCCCTTCCCTGCTCTACTATAAAAAAATATTATTTTATTATTTTTTTTCATTTATTTTCATATTATTTTATTATTTATTTATTTTTTACTTTTCTGTTATTATTTTTATTTATTTTTTTCTATTATTTTTTTTATATTTTCTATTATTTTTTTTATTTTTTCTATTATTATTTATTTATTTTATTTTATATTTTTTGTATTGTTATTTGTTTATTTTATTTTATTCATTATTATTATTTTTTGTTTTACTTGGTCTCCGCTCATGAAGCTCAGGCAACCCTGACGGAGACTAGCCAGAGAAAAATGAGCTACCTGGCTACACCAGCTTAGTGGTGTGTGTGCGTGCACCGTGGGGTCCCACTGTGGGCCCCGCGGCTAAATGCCAGGACACACAACAGAACCAAACACAAAACTACACATTCAGCACACAACACCTTTCTGGCATTTACAGGAGTACTGTATCTCTTCACAGCGTGCATATATGGCGCAGATGTGGGAAACCACAGGTGGCGCCTGACCCTAACACTATGCAGTCCGATAAATTCTTCGTTTTTCCCATCACGCTCGGAATTTTAGTACCTACTGAACCACTGACATCTTATCTATGCTACATAGGTCGACTAACTGCGCAGTCTTGTACCTCACGTGGTCAACGGGTCGCATTCATTTTTCATACCGGTAGTCATAATTCAGTGATCACTCAGTATATATATATATATTATTAATTTACAATGAATTAATTTATAATTAATTAATAATTAATTGTATAATTAATTTATAATTAATATTATTAATAAGCGAGAATTAACATTTTCGGCACTTTAAGCTATTTAAAGCCATTCGTATATCATTTATGTTCTGTGTTTGCGGTGCTTTCGATGGCAAAGTAACATATGGGACAGAGAGTCTTTTAAAAAATTATTTAAGATCAACAAATGAGGCCCCGGTGGACCGAGCCTCCTGGTGTCCTCCGGGTTCACCTATGCGTTAAAACAGCCCAGCTGAGTAGTTGGCTGCGTGGAGAAATGATGTATTACACTAACTTTTACGTAAATCATATTGCATATTAAATAAATGAAATGTCATAATTTGAGAAATTATGACATTTACCTTTATTTTAAATTTAGATTTATATTTAATAAAATTTATATCTTAATAATAGAAAATAACCTTTATTTTCTATTATTAAGATATAAATTTAGGAATTGAACCGGTAATGTTAAGATGCAGTGAATTCTAATTAATGGTGAAATAGTAAAAATTAAAATTCTTTTCAATATATGTACTAGTTAGTTAAGCACTCACTACACTGATTGATATTTTCTGCTGAGACAGTAACTAATCGCTCTTCAGCTTTTAGTTGCTTTCAACTGTTTAGTAAGATTAGCACTGTCAATAAAACGATTTAATTTATACTTGTGTAATAAGTAAGAAAGATGGTTTTTATGACAGGGATATTCATGGGGATATTCATGTGTTGTTGTGGCGGATCCCAGGGTTTCCCCCATAAGCCGCTATTGTACTTCTTGTGTTGAAGCTTATGCCAAGACCGGCCAATTGTATGTAGTGTGTTGGACGTGTAAGTGTTATGATGTGTTCTGTTGTTATGTTATCGGCCGGTACCTGGCTCTTAGCAGGTAAGAAGCAGTAACACCTGGTCACTACGTCTCACCCCCCATCCCCGCCTCGTGGAGGCGGCCAGGATCAATTATCTCCTGCTGGGCAAGCCCAGGGCATAACACCTGAGAGTGCCCGAAAAAGAGAATGAAGTGGAAAAAGAGGAATACAGAGGGAGAAGTTTGGGATCTGGGGAGGTAAATAGATAGAATAGAGGAGAATCAACAGAGGGACTCTCCAATAGTTAGAAGTGAGAAGAAGTTAAGCAAGAATAAAGTAGGGAGAAGTGGACTAACTTCTCTAACCATGGAGACCTATCTCATGGTAAATCCCATCCTAGGAACTAGGATCAGCAAAACATCTTAATTTACAGTTTGCCTAACCCCTTGTAGGCAGAACGTCTTCAGTTGTTGAAGAAATAATTGATCTTCTAACAAAAAACACAGTGAAAGCAAATCCACGAATTCTGAAAAGCTCCACAGAAAGACACTATGTGCAATATGTACAATATCCTCTTCTTCAGGAACACAGCAGAATATACACTATGTACAGATTCGTCCAATGTAATGCCAGGGTAATGCCATAACCTGGCCCAATAAATAAAATGTTTCAGGGTTAACGCAAAAGTAATATACATGTCCAAATCCTAGATGAGATCACATTAGGCAGGGTTCAAAATTATGTTTTAAAAAGTTCTTGCCTAAATACAAGCTCTAAGAGAGCCCAAAAAGTCTAAGATAATCATCCAAGATAGTTGATAACAGAGTTACTAGGAAAAGTCTGTAATATGAAAAGTCACAGTGGTCACATGTCACTCACAAAGAAATATTAATTCCAAAAACAATGAAACGCTAAAGGCCAAATAATATCTCGATGAGTAGAGCAAAATTCCTTATACAATAAATACCTATTCTGCTGAAAACAGTTCCACATCAAGAACAAGTCTATTATAAAATCCAGGAAAGTATAGTGTAGCACTTAATGATACTAATCAGTTGCAGATATAGAATCCAATCAAAAATGAGAGATATTTCTTTCCTAATCCAATAAAGGATCCAAGAAATCGCAGGAACAGTAAAACTAGGACCTAATTTCGGTTCTTCTTTTAAATGCACGAGAAGCAAACACATTCATAGCATTAAAAGCTGTCTGGGACTCAACCAGAATTTTATTGTTGCTGGAGTCCAAGTTAGGAACTACACTAAGTAGGTCACGTCGAAGATCGTTATAATAATGACATTGATGAAGAATATGGTTAACAGTTTCTTCCTGGCCACACAAACAAGATGTTGTTGGTGAAAGTCCCAGTTTGTGAAGTTTAGTATTTATACTTCCGTGGCCAGTTAATATAAACATACCATATAAGCCCGGCGAAAACCACTTTAACTCCTCCTTTTTAATTTCCCTTGCTACAGGCAGAAAGTCCCTTGTGACTGCACCAATATCAGATGAAGACCACTCCTGCTGCCATTTTGCAATAAAAATTTGCCTTAATCTTGTCTTCTCAGTCTTAATGGGAGCACTTAGATCTAATTGGATGTTATCATAGGTCAATGGTATTTTCTTCAAAAGGTGATACTTAAGGTAGCGGTACTGAACTTCAAAATGGACAGGTAGTTTCCCAAGCAAAACCTGAAGAGCCATCGTGGAGGTAGTTCGACAAGCTCTTGACATGGTTAGGAGGGCAGCCCTCTGTGCTTGTAACAGTTGCTTTACTACAGCAACTTTATTAGCTCTAAAGCCCCATGCACCAGCTCCATAAGAAATTATCGACAAAAACACACAATTATAGTGAAGTCGTAAGGTTTGACCTCTAAGACCCCAGTCTTGTCTTGTTATCTGTTTAATTCGGCTCAGGAACAATTTAGCCTTTTCTTTCACATACTGAACATGTGGTAGGAAACTGAGAGCATCATCAATATAAATGCCTAGGTATTTGGTCTTCGATAGGTACTTAATGGTTTGTTCCCTATATTTAATAACTGGAGGTCTTCCATGGTCAAGCTTTCCCTTAAGCAACATCTGAGACGTTTTTGCAATTGAAACCTGCAATTTATGTGTTGAAGACCAGTTGGAGAGTTCTAACAGCACAGCATTTGCTGATTCTTCAAGGCTTTTCCTAGAATTACCCTGGATTAATATTGTAAGATCGTCAGCGTATGCGATCATATGAATAGCTGGAAAACTCTTAACCAACCAGGAATCAAAAACCAGATTCCAACACAAGGGACCAAGTATTGACCCCTGTGGACATCCTCTTGTAACTCTGCGAGAGACCTCCTCCAGTCCAGATTTGACAGAAATGGTACGATCAGAAAAATAGCTCTTTAAAAGCTTATATATATTTATGGACACTTCGGCCTCCCGGAACCTCGCCAGGGCACTTTGCCACCAAAGGGTGTCAAAGGCCCCTTTGAAGTCCACAAAGAGGCCGAGCAAATACTTGGAATCTGTATCAGCCTGAATATCTAGAAGTCTAACTAATGCATCTTCTGTCCCTCGTCCTTTGGTGAACCCATACTGGTCTCCAGAAGCAAGTCTTTTGTCGGCATATGCTGCAATTAATCTGCTGGCAACAACCTTCTCTAGCGCCTTTCCCAGAACTGGGAGAAGGGCTATAGGCCAATATGATGATGGATCCTCAGCCGGTTTTTTGGGATTCTTAAGCAAGATTTTGAGCAAAGCTCTTTTCCACACTCTAGGGAATTCACCACTTCGTAGGCATGAATTAAACAAAATTAATATTGAAGCTGGTACAATTTTCCAGACTCTTTTAACAACATCAACTTCAATTTTATCATACCCAGGGGATTTACCTGAGCGCATGGATTTTATTGCGCATTCGACCTCTTCCAGAGAGAATGGAGGTTCTTCAGTCAATCCTGTGTAGTTAGAATTTAAATGTACGATGTCAATTTGTTCCGGTGACATATTAGTATCAGAATCTTGATGTATAATTACGTCTAATATTCTATCTATAGTAGAAGACCAAGATAGGGTACTTTGACCTTCTGCTGTTGTGACAGAAGTGAAAATCTCCCCTGGTGGAATCTTTTTGGTCACAAGCTTGTAAATAAGTCCCCAGGGATCACTATTTCCCTGGGTGCTAATTAAACTCTCCCAAGAAGTCCTTTTTTGTTTGCGAATCTCATTATGATAATTTCGTCTTGCTTGTTTGTATCTACTTTGTAAAACCGTCAATTCAAGTACCGTACGTGATGGATTTCTCTTCGCCCTCTGGAATTCACGTCTAGTCCTTCTAGTAAGCTGTTTTAAATCAGTTAATGTAGAAGACCACCAAGGAACGTGATATGGTTTGCGCTTTCTAAATTTCATTGAGGCTTCACAAGCCTGTATAATAGTGTTCTGTATAAATTCAACTTGATTATCCAAAGGAAGAGATTCCATAATACCCATCTGCTCAGGAGTAAACATTTCTTTTATTACCTTGTCAAAGACCTGCCACTTTGCAGACCTAGTGTGAAAACGAGGCACATCAAAAGGATCCGATCTAGAACGAGAAACAATATCTGTCATAGTAAACTTGATAACATTATGGTCACTTGTTACCCAATCAGTTTTAACCTGCCAATCCGAGATCCTTTGGGCCAAAGACAGTGTTGCCAAGGAGACATCTATAAATGATTGTCCACGTGTGGAAACAAAAGTCGGTGGATGTCCATGTGTGTTAAGAATTTTTAGACGATGTGTCATAATTACTTCCTCTAAAAGTTCCCCTTTTTCATTTGTTTGTTGAGCATTCCACAGTGTCGAATGGGCATTAGCATCCATTAACAGGAATATTTGTTCATTCTGTAAAGCTCTCACGGCGGAATCAATATAGTTCACAAATGGTTGAATAGAATCATTATGTTGGGCACATTGACAATATATCGAGATAATATAAAATTTCCCGAACCAGCCTTCAATGCAGGCACAGACTGCGTGTGCAGAGCAAAGACTTGAAATCCGAGTAACAGTTAAATTAGGGTCAGCAATGACAATAGCTGCCCAAATTCTCCTTCTTGCATTTCCGCCAGTACCAGTAATGTCTGGGTCAGATTGTAAGACTCTAAATCGCATAGGTAAACCTTTTACTAATCCCTTATAGGAGTAAGGTTCCTGTAGGGCCATGATATGAATAGAGTGATCAAGAACGGTTGTGGTGAGGTCATGCATAACTGCAATCGCACGTTGACAGTTAAGTTGGAGAAAATTTAATTGTTTTAAATTTGTACTGCTTGTGTTGGAACTGATTGGAGGTGTATTATTCATAACTAGTTTTAGATCTGATAATTTCCAGCGCCTTTAAATATTCTTGGCATTTAGCATCTTTGTATGAATGAGCATAGTTCTTTTTTCTCCGCTTACAGTTCGGACATTCAGGGGGTTTGTCTTTATTCTGGCAATCTGCAATATTATGACCTGAACAACCGCAGTGACCACATGTTTGAGCTTCTTGAGTACACGTCCTAACTGAATGGCCGTAGCCAAGGCATTTAAAGCATCGTGGTACTATAGTATAGTCCTTAACCGTGTGCGATGTCCACCCTATGTAAACTCTATGAGTTAAAAGCAAAGCTTTCCTAATATCACTGGAAACCTCGAATATCCAATTTACCGTTGACCGATTTGGTTTGGGACGTGTTGAAAACCTAGGTTTTACTTGCGCCTGTACCTCCTCTGAGGTAAATCGATAATCCTTTAGATTTTTGTGAAATAAATCATCTAATATATCTTCAATTTTAACCTCCTTGTGTATGTCATACATAACAATTGTGGGTCCTAGTTTCTTGGGTGTCTCAGATTTGAGACCACAATCTTGCAATTTTGAACACTTTCGTATCTTATCAAGATCCTGAGAAGTTGCAGTCTCAATAAGTATCCCATTAGATCGAATCTTTCTTATGTATTTAATTTTTACATCCTTGATGTCCGACGCCAATTTGGTTTTAACCTCCTGCCTAACCTCTTCGCTGGTAGAAAAGGCGCTGCCTTCCTGAGCCTTAATAAGTATAATGTGTGGCTCTGGCACAGGCTTCACTGATCCAGTCCTTGGCGTAGCAACATGTGATGGAGTGTAGATTTTTGCCGCTTGTCCATATGACAAATTAGAAGCAGCCAAAGTAGTTGGCAAAGACACTGGAGGTCCACCAATAGTTCCTTGTACCTTGCTAAGTTGGTATTCTCTTTCCTCAAGTTTGGCCTTTAGCCGCTCATTCTCCATGATAACTTTGGTCAATAATTGCTCCATTGCTGTCCAAGTTGTTTGAATGTCCGTGGTAACCGTCTTGGTCAATCTACCACCGTCAGAAATAACCTCAAACAAATGTGAATGCAATGAAAAAACCTGGTCTGTATATGATCCAAGATATTGCGATGATTGAGATTGGTCTAGTGTATCTACAGAGTCTCTGGCTGTTGTAGCATCCAGGGAATCCTGAGACCTAGTTGAAATCATGTTCGCGACCACTGGACTATCACTGGGTTCCAATCTGGGCAACTCCACCCTAACACCCAATTCTGAGGAACAATCTGTGTCTTCAGCTCTACCTTCAACAACTTGTGAAGGTAATGGTGGAAAACTGTTCACCAAGTTGACTAAATCATCGGAATCCATTGTTTTCTTATTATTCATCTAAATTTTAAGATTGTTAATTTTTTTTTTTTTTTTTTTTTGGATTTTTATTTCTAAGCTGAAAAACAATTACCTAAATCCTAGGTGGCGCTGTGTTCCAAACTGGCGACATTCAATTTTCCCTCCAACTCTTTTGGAGTGAAGACGCTATGGCAGCCATAATTTTCAACCTAAAAAGCATAATTAAAAATAATATTTACATCGTTCGCTGATAGCTACTCAATGGGTAAACCAATTTTGGAATCCAGTATACGACAAGAAAGAGAAAATTATTCTCTCCGTAGTCTTCTATATTTTTTTTTTCCTACTGTACAGTCAGGGGTTTGTAACAACCCTATGTTTGAAATAGTATTTATTCAAAAAACTGTCAGCCATTACAAACAGTCTAATAATAGCTACCCTACGTAAACATATGGAAGACGCTTTCCATTGTAGTCTACGGCACGATGCTTGTTTTCAATAACGTTCAGAAAACCACAAATTTCTTAATAATCCCTGCAGGAATCACGGTGAAACCTATCTCTATGTACTCACCAACCCTTCATAGATCCAATGGTATCCTATTTGCATAATTAATCCAAGAGTATCCACAGTAATAAGCACAATATTAGGAGCACTATATTAGCACATATACACAAGCCAACGGGCGAGTCCACTTTCTGGTTTTTATGACAATATGTTTTTATCAGTTCTGAACTGTTTTTATTGCATCGTTGCCGACCGGTTGAGTAAAGTGCCTGCATGGCAGCCCAAAGGTCGCGGGTTCGAATCCCGCCTCGGACTTGGATATCATGATGGTGCCGCACTATCCACTATCACGGCCACGATACATGAAGGAAGCAGGAAAAAACTGGTTCCTTCATGTATTGCTCACATCATACGATAAAAAAAAAAAAAAAAAACTGCACTGGGAACATGAAAGGATATTTCTGTTAATAGAGTATGGTTACTACAAAAACCGTTGACCATTGTAGGAAAATTTAAGTCCTTGAGTCTTTCGCCGTATATCTAAGATTTCGTTTTGTATTTCAATAAATAGCAATCCGTAGCCAGGTGGGCAGGAGCAGTATTGCGTAGCACACCCTTCTTGATTAGACCGGGGTTCGAGCCCGTGACCACCAAATAAGGAGGATGCGGAAGGTCAGGGAATAACTACTGCATATACCCAGCCCTGATAAAAGCCATGGAAAAAAAAAAAAAGAAAAAGAAAAAAAGACGTTTCTTACTTTATAAGATGTTTGCAGGACTATCTTGTCTTTTACACGAATAACTCTCGCGTAGCACTGCTTTCCAACAGATGCTCCCCAATAGGTTAATTGATCATTTGTTTAAAAACTAGACCAAAAGGAAGTTGGGGGGATGACCCATCTTACACGAACAAGCAGAATGTGTAATGGGGAAAACATGAAGAAGAGAGGATTTTTTAACTACGTAAAATGCAATGATCTTAGCGAGTTACCCTGGTATTGCACTGTTTTCAAACAATGTCCTCTCCAAAGGCCATTTGCTGAAAAGATGAGACTGCTATAACCGCCTGTTTCACGACCAACTGGCGTATCATTACGTAGATTTCTAGCGACAGCACACAAGCAAAGCAGTTGTAAAGAGGTATTGGATGTGAGTTGCCATGCGGTATAAGAAATCAGTTTTCGAAGTCGTAATATAGCTAAAGCTATCTGTTGAAAGTAGTGTAATACCATGGCAACACCTTACAAAGACATGTTCATTCTTCTGAAAGAATTAAGACCATTGCTTTGTCCATGTAGTTTAAATCTTGCCGCCTGCAAAAACAGATGAAAGATAAATTACAGATGTAAATAAGTTCAATTGTTTGTGCTTGATATTTATTGAATTGTGTTCCTCCAAAACTGCTTAACCATTAGGGATACCTTTCTATAATTCAGAAAATTTTAAAATTCGGCATCTCTCAATCCCTGATGGCGCCGAATTTTAAAGAGTTTACTAAGTATTTGAATCTTCTCTAATTTATAAACCAAAATATGAAAATAAACATCCAAACAGGAATTAAAATTCCAGAATTGGCAAAAACAGGGACGTGTATAGTGATTTAGTTAACTCAGAATTTATTTTAACACAGCTATTACTTTATCGAGGGGCTGGAGCGTCTATTATTTCTGTTAATTCCTTACCTAATTTCACCCTATTAGCAAAACTGCCTGTAATCACATCATATAACATTTAGTCAAGTGATATATATATATATGTAGGGTGATTCACTACCAGTGCTACAAACTTGCAGGAGGTTAGTGGGCACAAAGACGAATCGGAATCACATAGCATTGCAGGGTCCGAAATGCCTTCGTCATGCGGTAGAGGACGTTGAATGGGAGGTCGCGTGAACAGCGATCCCGCTGGAAGTCAGCATTTGCGAACCGTTTCTGTTGAAGAAACCAAGTAGCAAAAGTCCTCCGGAGTGGATAATCCGCAGGGCTCCAATGATTGGACGCGTTGCAGATGGTATGAACTCATTTGGTTTGTTGACAGTATCCTCCATACAGTGGATTGGGAAATACCCAATCGTTGGCCTATCGCTCGAGTACTCGTACTCGGTTTGCCTTCTGCCAGACGTAGGACATTCTCCTCATTGTCTGGCGTCCTCGTCGTTCGCTCTCGATTCATGGTACCTCTCGTGAAACAACCAGTCTCACGTAACCTTCTGTGCACACGTGCGAAAATCGTATGATGAGGAGCACGCCTGTGCGGGAAACTTTCCTGGTACAAGCCCAGAGCGGCGCGCCCGTTACAGTCCGCAGCTCCATACGCGAGGTGCATGTCGGCCAATTCAACGTTTGAATACTCGTCCATCATACTGTCTCGGGAACTGGTTCGCAAATGCTGACTTCCAGCGGGATCGCTGTTCACGCGACCTCCAGTTCAACGTCTTCTACCGCATGACGAAGGCATTTCAGACCCTGCAATGCTATGTGATTCCGATTCGTCTTTGTGCCCCCTACACCTCCTGCAAGTTTGTCGCACTGGTAGTGAATCGCCCTGTATATATATGCAAACACACAAATACACTCACTGGCCAAAAAATTAGAAATCTTTATTCAATATCTAATAGAGCCACCTTTTGCCGAATTACAGCTCGTGCGTGTCGTAGCATGAATTTCACTAGATGTCTGAGGAAGTCTAATTCAGATTTGGAACATTAGGCTACTAGGGTGACGTTGGAAATCTTGGGAATGTTCCTTGAACTATCCAGATACAGTTTTTGCAAAGTGGATAGATGCGTTGAAGTCATGAGCGCATCCATCGCAATCTGGGTAAAAATGAAAATTTTTGCAGGATGAAGTTGGTCCGTTACGACAGAAATACATTAATTGGACATCTAATACCACCTTCTACTCATACCATCTAATGGTATGAGTAGAATGTGGTATATATTCCATATCAATGGAACATACCCCATATTATGCTTCCACCTCCAGCTCCTTGAGTGGCGAACACCAGAGAGTCTAGACGCCTGACTTCATGAGGTTCTTGTCGCACTTTCACTCTACCATTGGTACAGAAAGAGTAAATCAAAACTCATCGTGATTTTCTCACTGTTCCACAATCCAGTCTTGGCGTTGGCGCACCACTCCAGTCGAATCTTTCGATTTTTTAAAGAAAGAAGTTGCTTTCGTATAAGCACACAACTATGAAATTCCAGGTTCTTCCAAACGGGTCTTTCTAAATGCGTAAATCGGTCTTCCTTTGCCCAAATTTAATTTTTGAATCATTTGCTACACACTGGACCTTCTATTCACACGCACAATTTTCTTTAATTCCTGTGGTCTTCTTTTTGGCGTACCGATTTTCTCCAGCGTTTCTTCCTTTTAAAGCTGCATTCATCTTTCGTCTTCCATTCGTTGTGCACTGTTGAGATGATTGCTTTCGACACACCTGTGATTTCCTTTGTTTTCTCAATTGTGGTTCCTGTTAAACGTGCTTCAACAATAACACCTCTCCGAAAATCGGAAAGATGACCTGTCTTCCTCTTGACCAGATCGATTAAGGAGCCCCAGGAAATCACAAGTTCACCAAGCACAAGTTCCTCGGTATCTGATACCGTAGTGTTCAAAAAATTGATTTGCCTAATTTTTTAGGTTGTTTGTGCCTACACTGGCAGCCAATTTTTTTAGAAATAGCTGAAAGAAGATAAATAAATAATAACAATACACATACACATATATTTTTTTATGAAACCCCCAAATACGAGAGAGGTCTTAGAACCTATAGTACTTAGTACCGTGTGCTTGGGTTGGGGTTGAGAAGACGAAAGAAGATATTTGTTGACATTAGACTTGAACTTCTGTAGACTGTAATTTTCAGGAAATACGTATGAAGGAAGGTTGTTCCAGAAAACAGCAGTTGAATGAATAAACGAGGAAGATGAAAAGTTGGTTCTGTGAATTTGAAGTTGGACAGTAAATGGATGTGGCTGGTGGCTGCACGTGTTCGGACTTTGTTGAAAGAGAGATCTGGAATTATAGAAGCCAATTCAGAAAACAGTGCCCATGGAAGTATCTATAGAAAAGGCATGTAGCAGAAACAGTACATCTATGAGACAGAGAATGGAGAGACTCTGTTAGAGAGGAGTCATTAATTAACCTAACTGCTCTCTTCTGAATGGAATCTAGAAGCCTGAGAGAGGTTTTGGGGGCATCGCCCCAGATGTGGGAACAATATTCCATGGTAGGGCAGATTTGCGATTTGTACAGAGTGAACAGCTGTTTGGAAGAAATGTAACACTGAGAGCGAATGAGAAAACCAAGTTTTTTAGATGCAGAGGAAGCAATATTTGTAATGTGCTTGTGCCAAGAGAGATTAGAAATCAGGGTAATCCCCAAAAGATATATATCATTTTGCCTATAAATCGGCAAAATGAGTGTCACTAAAGATAAGCATAGGAGCAAAAGAATCCTTTTTACAAGATATAAACAAGACTGAATTTTAGAAGGATTGAAATCAACTAGGAGCACAGGTTTTGAGAACAAGTGGAGAAATACCATCAGGACCTGGAGCTTTCTTACCATCGAGATTCTTCAAAATCCTTCTGACATACTTTTGACGGAAGACCACAGGAGGCATTGAATGGAGCGTGTTGGGAATGGTGGGAGGTGTTTTACCAAGATCATTAATACATGGGTTGGAAGACAAATGGGATGCTCGCTGAAGTGACAACAGAACCATCTGGTTTTGAGAGAGAGGGGAGCAGAGATGGGCAAAAGTTGCGGCCAATAGCTTTGGCAAGAGACCAGAATGCTTGGATGCCATTAGGGCAAGAAGTAAGTTTTCTACTCTTAGCCTGTTCAAAATCTAGTGTAGACTAATTAATAACTGCTTTACAATTGTTGCAAACTCTGGTGTAGGCAGAAAATGAAACTGAAGAATTGGAAACAAGCCAATTACGATATGCAACATTCTTCTCTTGAACATCCTTAGCACATATATTGGAAAAACCAAGGTTTAGATAAAGGACGAGATTTTAGAGTGGAGTGTGGAGTAAAGGATTCCATTTCTACAAGAATAATTCCACTGATAAGATCTGAGCAAACGTTGACATCAGAAGTTTTGAAACAGTAGTCTGACCAAGGAAAAGAAGAAAAGAAATCTCGCAGGTGATCCCATTTTGCATTCTTGTAATGATAAACAATACGAGGTTGGGAATAGTCATGAGATAAAGGCACCATTTGAGAAGAGACAATCACCAAGTTGTGATCTGAGGTACCTAAAGGAGCTCTCACTTCGACCGTATACTTAGAAGGGTTGTTTGTGAGAAAAAGATGAAGCGTGTTGACTGTGCGGTTAGAATTGTACGGTATTCTTGTCGTTAAATGGGGAAATGAACAATATGTGCAAGGTCATTAGAAATTGCAAAAGCCTCAGCATCTCGACCAGCTGGGTTGGTGTGACTAGACAACGGAAGCCAGCTGGAGTTGTGAACATTAAAATCACCAAGGAAACTTACCTCACTGTTAGGAAAGTTGGACTAGAGAAAGCCAAGTTTCAAAGAGAGGAATTCAAAGAGATCCAAGTGATTAGTGTAGCTGGGAGATTGATGAGCAAACAGATGAATTTGACAGAGGGATTTTAAGCCCGAGAAGAACAAAAAGAGGAGATTCCAAATTACCAATTCTCTGACAGGGAATATCAGAACGGCCATAAGCACAAGTACCACCTTTGAGGCGAAAGGAATCATACAGTGAATAATTTGAGCAACTGAGATGAGCAGTAGTTGAATTAACCGATAACTGAGATTCTGTCAGAAAAAACACATAGAATTTGGCATACTGCAAGTGGAAATGGACATCTTTGAGATTAGAATTGAAACCATGTATATTTGTGAAATGATCTAGGAACTGTTTTTGGGGTTTAGATATATTCGCAGATAAGCTTACTCCATTAGTTTGACAATTATGGTATACTCAATAGAAAGAAAAAGTGGTGGGGGACATACTGTATGAAGTAATGAAATTTTTGGATATGGCGTACACATGGTAAGAATATACCCAGATTCTTGACATAACGTGGCCTCGACACCCCAGCGTACACACTACTCGGACTCCCTCCAGTCACTATCTGGCAGAGTAGAGTTAGCAAGATTATACACTAGCTAATCCGGAAGCTTCCTTAAGAATTACCAATAGGTTCGGTTCGGCGTACTAACTAGCGGCGGGCCTGCGAAATGTAAGGAAGATTGGATCTCGCCATGATGTTCATCATTACCTCAAAAGTCATCAGTCATACTGCATGATGGAAGAGATGGGGAAGGGTTGACCGGAACTTAGCTCTGGACACTAAACATGGGTCCCACCCCTTCAAGCCTCCGATAAGCAAAGTGGTGGTATTGCACCGGTTGATGAGAGTCATCTACTACCTAGTATTGTCTGGTAACACAGAGGGGTGGTATTCCTCCACGTGGTGTGGGCGCCACACCTCGACCCCTGCTTACGTTGGTTTACACCCGGGTGGTCACCCACAGTCTGCATGTGCATGGAGGTTATACCAGGGTTACTAACAGTCCCACCATCATAAAGGTGGAAGCAGAGGTGGGTCTCATAGCCCGTCCGGACTTCGCCGAAATTGGGTCTGCTTGACTTGAATGTCACCCGAATATCAGTTCCATCAGCGTTTTATACTCTCAGTTGGCCAGTACAGCTTGTCTGGCATATCTGAGAGAATGTCTGTGACATCCTCAAGAATGAAACTAGTATTAATAAAAAAATTTACTTTTATGCCTCGAAAGTAAATATACAATGAAATAGGTATACTTTTCTCCATAATAAAAAAAATTCTATGAAAGCAGTGGTTTTTTTCATTATTTTGCTCATACCAGGACGACAGGCAGCTATATAACTAAAAAGTACAGCAAAATGCACACTAATATTTCGTTGGTTTACCCCTTGCTTTGATGACTGCTTGCACATCGTCATGGGCTCGACTGGATGAGATTCTGAATGTATTCCTGGGAAATCTCATGGTACAAAACACGGGTTAATGTTTCCTGCAGCCCTCTAAGTGATTTTGGTTTCTTTTGCATTACTGAACCACTCATTTTGTTAAAACACTTTAAAGTTGGATTGAGGTCTGGATTCTCAGGCCGCCTTATTGTGTAATTGATTTATCGTTCAACCATTTTTGCATCTGTGGTCAATAAAGACAGCAAAATAAATTACATTTATTTAAGAAAGAGTGCGACGTTTCATAAATTTAAAAACTTTTGCTAGTTTTATAAAGTAGTACTTACGGGTTTTGCTCTATAGAGCACAGTCGTCCTGAAAATTGCAATTAGCAACATCCCCATAGTGATCCAATTGTGGGAAGCAATTTTGTCTCTAGAATGTCCTTATACACCTCAGCATTCACTGTATCTTTCACAAATTCCACAAAATTTCACAAAACTCATCTATGTGAAGTACATCCCTATATCATTTGAGATGCAGGATTTTTCACTGTGGAGATGATATAGTCAGGATGAAATTCTTCTCTTCTTCGTCTAACATTCTGCTGGCCATGCGAACCATGCAAGTTGAATTTTGGTTCACCAGAGAAAATAACACATTCCCACTGATCCACAAACAAATTAACATGCTTTTTTCTCCACTTTAGACGCTGGGATTTCATTTTGCGTCAAAAGTGGCTTTTTTCTTGGGCGACGTGTACTAATCCCGATGAGAAAAGGCATCTACGTACTGTAGCAGTACTTGCCTTTACCCCTGTATCCTCCTTCCACGTTGTTTTTAGATCTGTCGATAAGGATCTTCTGTTTCGGACACACAGAAGCATCAGAAATTTGTGCTGCGCTGTAGAAGATATTTGTGGACGTATTACTTTTTCTTTCTGTTTGCATTGCCAGTTTTCTGATAATTTTGGTGGTTAACGTGCCACTGTTGATTGATTACAGTGAATCTTTTTAGCTCTTTCATGCGTTGGAATGTCCCTCTGTATTCAAAGCAGTAACAACACTTTTTCTACGTGGTGTTAATTATGAAAACTTAGCCATTTCAATAGCACACAGAATACTGGGCTCATAGCATATGCACTGTATTTATACTGCCGCTAGGATGATGCAGTCATTATGGCCCGTGATATCATCTAAGAGAGCTTGCTAGAGATGGATAATGGAATAGGGTAATGCTATTACAAAACATATATGATGTATAACCAACTTTCACAGAAATCGATGAATTTTGCAAGGGATGCAATTTTTTTGAGCACCACTGTATATAGTTTTCTCATGGTTCACAGTTCTATAAGCTCGAATATCGTAGTACTGAACCTAATAGTTTGATGCTTATATTTTAGTGCTGAAATTTTTTTTTTTTTTTTTTTTGCTTTCATCAGAAATCATATACTGTGTATTTCTTTAAATAATATGTGTGAAAAGCACAGCATATTTTAAATATTTTAATTTTTATTGACGTAAATAAACAGATAAATAAGTACGGAATTCTCTTAACAAAATGTGATATACATCGAAAACAGAATTCAAAAAATCCAAAACGTTAACAGTTGACCAACTTTTTGGTCACCTGTTAACTTTTTTGGATTAACAAAGGTCACCTGCTATATGCCGTGCGATTCCCGTTGCAAGACAGCCGCGACAACTGACCGTGTAAATTAAAGAAAACCCAGCATGTTACGCAATCAAACCCACAGCCAGCGGTAAATACAGTATACTGTATTTTCAAATAGCTGTGTTGTTGTGTGGAGGGGCGGGGAGGTGAATGGCAGAACTCTTAACACTAAATTTCTGTGAATGAAGTTAATTGACATCAAAACGATTAAGTGACAGGCGAGTCATGTCAAAGTGGCCAGTAAGCATTTATAGGAAAAGATCTGTTCAGTGAAAAACCCAACCGATTGGAAAACCTAACTTGCTTAGCAAGTTCGGTTTCATAGTAATAATAAATTATTTGATCTTATTCATCAACAGTAACTTGTAAATTGTGAATAAATTCGGCAAATTTCTTCAACGTACGCTGAAACTGAAAAGAAAAAAAGATAATATTTGGATAGATTCAGATGAAAAAATAAAAATAACCTATTTCACCAACGAATAAAATACAATCAAAAATTGCTGGTTTTCCATCTCAAGCTTAGCATAAATTAAAAATTAAAAGAAAATTAAAAATTTTAGATATAGCTTAGCGTAGAATAAATAATGTCCACTCTGAAGGGCAACAGTAACGAGGCACACATGGTTATTATGCACATTATATGGAGTAATAGAGGCTATTTACTAGTTTTCCTTCAGTTCTAGTTTCAGTTCTTTATCCTATGTCGTGCGAAAATTGTTACCATGGTCGGTAATTGTTTGCCATCATTGGTTTAAGCCATTTAATCCCTTTTACTCTGAACCAGTAAACTTATTTTGTTCAACACGTACGTAGAGTGCAGTGTTAGTCTTAAAATAACAATTAGTAAATTCTGTAATTTTAATATTTCCGTTTTACCACTTCACAATAGTGTACTTGCCATCACTGGTACCTGTCATCAGTTTGGTATCGCTACTTTAAATGATTGTGAACAGTAATGCTAACATATATGTCAGAATTTAAAGTTGTTCCTGGAGATTTGAGCCTGCAATGGTCTAATCCGCGACTGATCAGAGGATTTAAAGATTTTCAGAATGTGTCATACTTCACCGAAACCGTTGGATTAACAATATTGCTAAGGGATTATGCAATTTGCATTTTGTGTCATTTTCCAGAATATTTTTGAATCAGTTTAACATTATTATCCAGCTTAAATCAGAATTGCGGGCCGTGTACTGCCATTCTTTGGTGCTGCGATTAGCGTGCGAGGCAACAAGTAAGGAGGTTCAGGATTCGAGCCTACGCTGCCACGAAAAATGCTCTGCTCGTTGTGAGCTGTAGTGCCCAAAACTTGGCTGCTCTTAATAATAATTAATTAATTTTATAGCCACAGTGAATATGTAAACTCTTCTAGCCGCTGCCATATCGAGAATAAACTGAAATTTAGTTATTTAATATGCGGCTCGCGTCCACGTAGGACGTGGACGCGATGCCCCCTTCCCCGAGGTTCAAAATAGCGTGTCACAGTTAAGTTTCACGTTGACTTTTTAGTAATAGTCGATTTTTTGTATTGCTTTCTTATACTGTTTTTTAAGTACAATATTATTATAACATTATTACAATAATATTTTGAAGATTATTATAACAATGTTGCAGTTCTTTATTATAATATAAGAATATTAAGTTTAATTTTTAATTTAAATACAGGTAACCCTCGTATAACACGGTAGTTAGGTTCCTATAAAATCTCGTGTAGTGCAAAACCGTGTATTACGGGACTAAGAACCAGTACAAAAAGGGGAAGGGGTTGCGTTCCAAAAGCTAGCAAAAATACACCGTTTTTTATAACTATCGGAAACTTAATTTTTATTAAAAATAGTAATAACTGAACAAACGTCTTACAAACTGTAATACACACAGGGTGATGATTCCCTACCAGTGCGACAAACTTGCAGGAGGTGTAGGGGGCACAAAGACGAATCGGAATCACATAGCATTGCAGGGTCCGAAATGCCTTCGTCATGCAGCAGAGGACGTTGAACGGGAGGTCGCCTGAACAGCGATCCCGCTGGAAGTCAGCATTTGCGAACCGGTTCCCGAGGCAGTAGGATGAACGAGTATTCAAACGTTGAACTGGCCGACATGCACCTCGCGTATGGAGCTGCGGACTGTAACGGGCGCGCCGCTCTGGGCTTGTACCAGGAACGTTTCCCGCACAGGCGTGCTCCTCATCATACGATTTTCGCACGTGTGCACAGAAGGTTACGTGAGACTGGTTGTTTCACGAGAGGTACCATGAATCGAGAGCGAACGACGAGGACGCCAGACAATGAGGAGAATGTCCTACGTCTTGCAGAAGGCAATCCGAGTACGAGTACTCGAGCGATAGGCCAACGATTGGGTATTTCCCAATCCACTGTATGGAGGATACTGTCAACAAACCAAATGAGTTCATACCATCTGCAACGCGTCCAATCATTGGAGCCTGCGGATTATCCACTCCGGAAGACTTTTGCTACTTGGTTTCAACAGAGTGCGGCAGACAGCACATTTGCTGTGTCCGTTTTGTTCACGGATGAGGCAAGTTTCACAAGAGAGGGAACCTTCAATCAACATAACTCCCATTTGTGGGCTTTGGAGAATCCCCATGGTACGCGAACAAGTGCAACTCAACGCCGTTTCTCTGTCAATGTTTGGGCCGGCATTGTTGTTGACCACCTCATTGGACAGTACCTTCTGCCCCCCTCGTCTGGACGGTAGGGCATACTTGATCTTTCTACAGCAAGTTCTGCCCGAACTTATTGAAGAAGCACATGTTCCTCAGTCGTTGTGCCGCTCAATGTGGTTCCAGCATAATGGGGTCCCCCCACATTACACCAATGACGTCCGCCAACATCCAAACGTTACATTTGGACAGCATTGGATAGGTTGTGGTGGTCCGGTTCATTGGCCTGCTAGATCGCCGGACCTATCATGCCTGGACTTCTTCTTCTGCTGGGGTGAAATGAATACATTGGTGTACGAGACCCCCTTTGATTCAGTTGAAGACCTCGTCGCTCGCATCTCTGTAGCTGCCGGGGAGATTTGAGCCATGCCAGGAATCTTCCAGAACGTTAGGGATTCCATGCGGCAGCGCTGTGAAGCCTGTGTGACTGCTTCTGGTCGAACTTTCGAACACCTTCTGTAGCATGGCTTTTTGCCAATGTAAAACTTGGCATTAAAATGATTTCTGTTACACTAACGAGTTGCTGTTTCTGTTCTTTTTCTTTGCTTCTTTGTTCACACGACCTCCCGCATGACGAAGGCATTTCGGACCCTGCAATGCTATATGATTCCGATTCGTCTTTGTGCCCTCTACACCTCCTGCAAGTTTGTCGCACTGGTAGTGAATCACCCTGTATACAGGGTGTCTCAAAAATATTGGTACAAACGTTTAGGAGAGGTAGGTAACATCTAAAGGAATGTGAATCGCATAGGAACCCATAACCGGGAAAGTAGAAGCAGAGGCACAGTAAGCAGAAATGACACAAGACAGTAATTAGTGGCAAACATTTATTTGACATAATATTAACAATGGAGTACGAGATGGATGCATTTCATGATGTTACAACAGATGCTCGAAGGTTCCACCATGAGACGCGATGCATGCTTGACACCGACGCAGCACGGTCGAACACACCTGGAGTTTTTTGACAGTAGCAGCAGCGCAGACGAGTCTCGCTACGAGAGCCATTTCCGTCTCCACAGGCGATTCATACACGATAGATTTGAGGGTCCTCCACAGAAAGAAATCGAAGCTCGATAAATCAGGTGAGCGTGGGGCCAGGCAATGGGTCCACCACGGCCAATCCATCGACGCCCAAAACGCCTGTTCAAATGGTCACGAACACACCTTCCATAATGGGCAGGCGCCCCATCATGTTGAAACCAAATGTTGCGTCTCACATTTGCTGGAACATCGTCAAGTAACCCTGGTAAAACTTGTTCAAGAAAGATCCGATATTTAGCGGAGTTCATAGGAATGGTAACAGGTATGGGCCGACTAAGAAGTCACCGACTATACCTGCCCACACATTTATTGCGAAGCGATGTTATGCCGCACGGGGGCGCACACCGTGTGAGTCCTCTGCTAATCCATACACTAGGTGCATATCTGCCAGCTCACAGTTCCTATATCGATGCATGCTCTTCGTGCGGCGACTACTGCTTGAATGAGTAAAACCAGAAATATCCCCTCGCGAACTGATGAACAGCGCCGTGTACCGACTTACGGTGACGTTTCCGGTTATGGGTTCCTATGCGATTCACATTCCTTTATATGTTACCTACCTCCCCTAAACGTTTGTACCAATATTTTTGAGACACCCTGTATATCAGATAATTTACATTCATTTAATTTTCTTCCTCTTCTGCTAAGCACAATCACCGAGAACGTTTTCTCTGTTGCAGAGAAAACGTTCTCGTTTGATTGTGCTTAGTAGCGATGATCTTTTGAACTTTCTTCTGCAGCATCTAGATTTCATGTATCTGCTGCTCTCTCTCTTTAAAAAATCAGTAATCTACGTTTGTTTGCTTTTGCTTGATAGATCTTTTAAATTTCATGGTATGGAACTAAGCATTTTTGAAGCTCTCTTTTGAACTTTATGCTCCTTTCCATCGAAGGGTCTGCATTCAAAGAATAAGAATTTTAAAAATTGGAACTTAAAACTTTCATCTGCGTTATCATCCTCTGAATTGGTTTACTTCGGATGCCATTTACACCAAATCTTGAGTACTATAACTATTTTCTCAATTATTGGCGCTCGGGGACGAGCTGTCATATTTGCAGAAATGCAAGATCCTGCAGCAATAGCAGTTCTAATTTTCTGATCAATTTTCTTTACGGTTCGGACTGTTGCTTCATTTAAGTTTAAATTTTTTGCTACGTATGATACGTTTTCCCCTTTTTTAAGATGATTCAAAATTTGTATCTTTGAATCTAGAGAAATAGTTTCTTTTGAGCGATGCTTTTTTTTACCTTCCCTAGGCATAATTTATGGCTGGAATTTAATTCACAACAAAGAAATTATTCCAATATGGTTCTTAAGAATAAAGTTTAGTAATGCATACCCAGAAAAATTTATAAATGATAAAATAAACAAGGTTCAATTCTTTCCCTCTTGTATATTAATGACCTTCTTCCATTGACTGGAAGTCCTATCCATAGTTTTGCCGATGATAGCACACTGCATTCCACTTTGAGAAACCTTGCCCTGCTCAATCAGCTTCAACTTCTCGAATAAAGTGAAAAAATGTAAAATGCAGCCATTATCAACCCACTGCAGGATGGAAGCCTCCTCAACACTTCATGCTGAGGGAAACGGACCATAATCTGCCACGCTGGTCCAGTGCGGGTTGGCAGATCGACCGTATTCAGCAGTCAGGGGCTTGAACCCCGGTCTACTCAAAGAGCGTGTGCTACTGCACTCCCGCTCCTGACCACTCGGCTACGGAAGCCTATAACTTCTCTAATATCTACTACCAATTCCTTTAATGCCGATCTCCAGGTAATTCTCCAGTGGGGCAAAGACAACTTGGTTGATTTCAATCCTTCTAAAACCCAGTCTTGTCTTATATCTCGCAAAAAGGATTCTTCTGCTCCTATGCTTATCTTTGGTGACACTCTGATTTCTACGCAAAATGATATATCTTTTTTGGGGATTACCCTGACTTTTAATCTCTCTTGGGACAAGCACATTACAAATATTGCTTCCTCTGCATCTAAAAAACTTGGTTTTCTCTTTCGCTTTCGGTGTTACTTTTCTTCCAAACAGGTGTTCACTCTGTACAAATCGCAAATCCGTCCTACCATGGAATATTGTTCCCACATCTGGGGCGATGCCCCCAAAACCTCTCTCAGGCTTCTAGATTCCATTCTGAAGAGGGCAGCTAGGTTAATTAATGACTCATCTCTAACAGAGTCTCTCCACTCGTTGTTTCATAGACGTACTGTTTCTGCCGCATGCCTTTTCTACAGATAGTTCCATGGGCACTGTTTTCTGAATTGGCTTCTATAATTCCCGCTCTCTCTTTCAAAACAGTCCGAACACGTTCCGCCACCAGCAAACTTCCATTTACTGTCCAACTTCAAACTCACAGAACATCTTCCTTGTTTATTCATTCATCTGCCGTTTTCTGGAACAACTTTCTTTCGTACGTATTTCCTGAAAATTACAGTCTACAGAAGTTCAAGTCTAATTATTATTATTATTATTATTATTATGCCATATGGTGCAAGGAAGTCTGAGGCTTATGCTGCACCAGCCAAAAAAAAAAAAAAATTTCTGAACTACCCCGAGAGAGAGAGAGAGAGAGAGAGAGAGAGAGAGAGAGAAAAGGGAATCACCAAGGAAGAGAAGAATGATGATATCCAGCTCAGGACCCTGGGTATTCCAAGCCCATACTCACCAGATGTGAGCCCCTGGGGTAATATGTAAACAAATATCTTCTTTCGCCTTCTCAGCCTCTAACCTAAGCACTGTACTAAGTACTATAGGTTCTAATAACTCTCGTGTTTGGGGTTTTCATAAAAAAAAATAAATAATAAATAAAAAATAAAAACCAAAATAACATTACAAAAACTTTAAAAGTCACGAACTGCACGCTTCGAAGTCAAATATTTTTTGGTCTCAAACAAGCACAAGTTCAATAGCAGAGAACCTAACACAAGGATTTCCCAACAAAATAAAATACGGGATTCCCCAAAATTTTTTTTTTTCGCATGACGACTAGCGAGTCAACAGCGGGGATTCACAAAAAAGAATGGACATGTTTAAAAAGTACATCCAACATAATGGCTCGGTTCCCCCCCCCCCACAAAAGCTCAAAATTACCGTGTTATGTGAGGTTTGCCGCAATTCTCTAAACCGTGTTAGAGCGAAATCGTATTA
The DNA here is from genome assembly GCF_048544385.1 of Mastigoproctus giganteus. Lineage (NCBI taxonomy): Eukaryota > Metazoa > Arthropoda > Arachnida > Uropygi > Thelyphonidae > Mastigoproctus > Mastigoproctus giganteus. Next base: position 162,853,655 of record NC_143575.1, read on the forward strand.
TACGAGGGTTGTATTTATTAGATTTTCAAAACATAAAATAAATGCAGTTATTTTACTAGATATAAGAACTTATATTAATCGTTTGGTCTTCTAAAAGTTAGAACATCAGGTATAATTACAGCCATTGCGAAAATACTTCAAGTGCAAGGCTTTTTTTGTATATTTTATGCTAGAGGCTAAAAAATCTGGTACACTATGCTTTCATGATCATCTCGGCGCTAAGTGCAGTTTACTGTTTGTCTTGGTGTAGAGTCTAGCGCCTGCCCTGATGAGTGCAATCTTTTCATCTGCTGCAGAACAATATAGATGTACAGTATATTCTTTTCAACAGTTATTCGTTATGTTTTAGTGTATTTGCAGTCATTCTGCAAGTTCACTAAAATATTTGCAGCTACAGTGAAATTGACTGTGACTTCTGCTTTCAAAACCAAACCTTTTTTTTTTTTTTTTTGTTAAGGATCACTCTTATAACCACATGCATTACATCCGACCGTTGGCCATTTTAAATAAATATTTGATGCTGTAATACAATAGTAAACAAAGAGGATGGACATGAAAACAGGAGTACTGTAATTACGTGTAGTGTTTATGCGTGCGCAGTGATGAATATACAGGCGAGAAAATGATGGAAGAATTCAATAGCAAATTCCTGATCTCTCAAGTTAAACATTGCTAAATATCGTTGACTCATACTGAATCGCTATCCGTCAAGATGAAGTAAACATTAATCCCATTATCCAACAAATGAATGCACTTGTTCGATTCTGCGAGTTTTCTGAACTGCCCATTCGAATAAAAACGGAACATTCGCTTTCTCGTTGGCGTGCTCGTCACGTGCTAGCGCTCTGCATTTCTCTGACGTCACTGCACTTGTCTTCTGGTGTTTCTAAGGGCACCGCCAGATGTCTCTGTTAGCAAACGATGTTGTCAGGTCTGTGTGAAGCGCCAACACATGCCCCAGTACTGCACGCGCGATCACCGCGGGATCAACGAAAGTGGTGCCTGAAGTAAAATGTAGTAGAAGCATTTCCGTAGCATCCTTCTTGGCAAAACGCCTTTTTGACAGCGCGCCTCAACTATAACTCCAAATGTTCGTTTTATGGAATAAATGCGTTCGCTGTTTACTTGACGACTGAGGAGGTGCTGATCGAACCTTCTGTGCTGCAGTTACACATCGTTTACCTTGAGAGCTAACCGGACGTCCCAACGTTTGTTGGCAGACAAAGAAAAGGCCTTCCTGTTAGGCTTTTAGGGCCTCTCGAAACGCTGTGCGTGTGTGTGTGTGTGTGTGTGTGTGTGTGCGTGAGAGAGAGAGAGACAGAGTTATTTAGAGGCCCATCAGGGTCAGGCTTGTGGCATTTCAATACAATAGAAACAAGAGGACGGACATGAAAACAGGAGTAAATACATGTGGTGTTTATGCGTGTGAAAGGTGGTGGTGTGATGAATATACAGGTGAGAAAATGATGGAAGAAGTCCGAGCCCTAGGCTTCGTGAGTAGGCCACTACTATATAAGTAACAATGGTTTCGAGCAACTGACTACCACACCTAGGTTACCATGGCGACTGATCAAAGAATGCTGTAGATTTGACGATGTAAATGGTGACACACTGACACTATTCACCAGCATGGATCACTCAGTGAAGGCGATGAACACTTACCACAAAGTGGCGTTCTTACGCTTCTTCAATCGCCGCAGATTCGAGAATGATGAGCTCGAGAATCTCTATCAACGCTACATTTTCAAATTACAGCAATCCTCCATCGTCAGCATGCTTGTCCTGTTTATAATGTTGACGACGGCATTGGCCATCGTTCACTTGGCTTTCGTTCATTTACCCACGGCTGCTAGCCTGTACTACTTGTTTCACTCCGCGTGCTTTGTAGCCATGCTTGTATTTAGCCACACTAAGTTCGTCCAGAATAATCACCTCCTGGCATTGTGTTATGTGCTCCTATTATTCTGTGTCACCTTTTGCCTCGTGACCCTTCCTGTGGATGTCGGGACACGCGGCACGTGGGGAATCGGCTCGTGGGGTGCACGTCACAGTGCTGCTGACGGAGTGTGGGAGATAGTGTTCGTGCTCTTCCTCGCGTACACTATGCTACCTGTGAAAACGCTTGTGGCCGTATTGCTTGGGATTATCCTTCCCGTTCTGCACACTTCTGTAGCAGCTGTAGTGGCCTACGAATTCCACGCCCTCTTGTGGCAGCAGGTAAGTTTCAATTGTTTATTGGTTACCCAGGAAAAGCAACAGATAACTGTTTACCACCATATATTACGCATTTTATCACATTTGCTTGCTTTTCACGAAATATTTATTTAAATTATAACAAGCGCAAAGTTATAATGCGGAGAACAAACAGTTGTATTATGCAATGAAAAAAAAAAGTATTTTACCACGCATTAACACAGCCTCATCACTCCCTCTTCAATTATGAGCTTCGAATGCTCTCTCCACCCTATCCCGCCCGCCTGTACATTCTTCAGAGAAGCGAACCTACATATACAAAATGGTTTAGCGCGAAAGTTGACGGAGCTCCGGAAAACTGAATGGTACACCCTCGGAAAAAAATAAATAAATAAAATAAATCATAAAATAAAAAATAATAATAAATAAATAATTCTTATGTTTAAGCAGATTCTACTTGTATTTTATATTTCAGTATAGTTACATGGCATTTTAAAGGACTTTATTTTCTATGTTATTTGTGAAGCTATTCAGGAATGCTCCCCTACCTGATATAGTCTCTCGCACTGCGGGGTCTACTGGGCCTTCTGCTTCAGCACTATAAAAATATAGTGTTTGCCTAACCTGCGATTTTTTGTTTTTGTGTTATTAGCAGTTTCATTATACAGATTGATTTGATTGGTAGGTAAAAAGGAGGTGGTGGGGAGAAGACAACTACAGCTTCCCAGTTTTCTAGATTTTTGCGACAATGGCAAGTTTTTTAGCTAAATATTATTCCTGGCATCTGCAGTATATTAGTAACGGAAATAGCACATCGTTAAATTAATCTTAAGGTGAAGTTATTGTTAAGTGAAATTAAATCACGATGATTAGTTTCTTACTGATTATAATTATTAGAAAGCAGGACCCGTGGAAAAAACACTTCACAATCGGATATGAGACCATGGAACTCAGAATTGAGTAGAAATGTTCCTGAAGAAAATCTGTCAAACTTGAACATTTGTTTGAGTGTTTTATTTCTAGTGAAAATCCATAAATCACATTTTTGCTGCTGATCCCCCAGTTATTTTCTGAAATCATTTCAAATGATTGTAAATTATAATTATAAGTGACGAGAGGCCGTTTAACTATTTTTGCCTCCTTAGATTAAGAATATATATGAAAATGATATTATACTAATTAGACCTATGGAAAAGGGGTTCTCTTACCAAGAAAGGCTTCTGTAAATTGCAGCGTCCGGAGACTAGGTACCTGAGAGGTGATCTGATTAAAGAGTTCAAGGTTTTGAATAACTTGAGCAACCTCAATGCTGATGTGATTCGTCCTCTTGCTCAACTATGCACATGAGGGGCCATAAATTTAAATCGAGGATGGATGGTTGTGGAATAGATGTGTGGATGTTTGCCTTCAGCCAACGGGTGGTTGATTGCTGAAACAAGCTTCCATTTGTTGTTATGGAAGTGGATAGTTTGAATAAATTCATTGAAGAACTAGACAAATATTGGATGGATGGATAGGTAGATGAAATTGAATTTTTTTTTTTTTTTCTGACGATGTATAAACTTGCTTTATTGCATTATTTGCCACTACTACTACTACTATTACTAAAGATACCGTTTAAAATTACTCATTCGTCACGCTATTAATAATAATTTAGTGAAGGAAGTCATAACATAGCAACACAAGATTAAGCATTACGGTGCGGGAACCATGCCAATTCCTTGATCACATGCAACAACTCACAGCTGTTACATAAGGGAAACTGAACGATCACTGCAGGTCATCAGCACACCCCAGAGCTACAGGTAACTCTTTGATGCCTGAAGTTTGTTGTAACAATTCACGCCTTAAAACAGTGTTTTGTTTTAACAGAAAATTAAAACAAGCTCGCAAATAGAGAAAATACAACAAAATTAACTCGTAATAGAGAACGGATGAATGGCTAATGGTTTAATACTGAGTTGATCTCCTTGGAAATTGCTGCATAGTGCATTTATCCTTCATTTAAATAGCCATTTACTTATAAAAGTTTATGGATAACCTTAATTTACGGAAACATTTTGACATGAAGAAGTTGGAATAACATTAAACTGTCATTAATCCCATAACATTAAACTATCTTCTAATTATAAATTAACCACCTACGAAGAATTAGTGATAGAATGGTTCAAACATAATACACAGTTCTTATTCCTGAACGCTAAACTGCCTAAAATATTTTTATTAATATGGAACTTAAACAACATAAAACTCCCAACGCGCATGCCCACGTTGTACCATAGGAACTAAGACATATTTATAATATTCCCCTCTTTCTTCTTATCAGTCACGAACCAACTGATGATGTTTTTCGAAAGTTCGCCGTTCGAACTCTTGGTTTTACAGTCTAATTTAAAATATGGAGCTATTCTGCATAACGAACATAGAGAAAGCCCCTTTCTCTGTGGGAATGTTAATTCATATATTCTCTGAGGGTTTTTAATTCATATATTCTCTGAGGGATTTTTAATTTATATCTCTTTCCAATTTAATATCTCATATCTCTTTATAATTTAATATCTCATATCTCAACTTAATTTTATCTTAACCATTTGGAAACAGTAAGGAGGTAAGTTCCGTTATATAAGGTGTACCAACTTCATTCCAAAATGAATATATAGACAATTGTGCCTATTCCTAAAAGCATAATGCATTTACGCCTATATAGATTTGATAGAAGAGCTGAGAATTGTCTGTAATCTGCTTTCTTTTTTATTGTTTATCAGTACAGTATTTTCATTTCAAAAGTTGGCCCAAAATATGTTTATAATTTGCTTAGTTTTAGTTATTCACATTCTAAATATACAAGGTGTATAAAAATTATTCACCTGCTTTATAAGGAGCGAACAAAATGTATTGTAAAACGATTTGTTACACTTAATAAAGCAACTCGAAGAATTCACCACAAAGAACGCTCCACGTGGGCACCTTTGGTAAACATGTAGAATGTCAAGATGGTAGCCGATTTCATTTCAGGTGTTTTGAAACATCTCTTGAGAAATAGAAATCACTGCCTATTTAATCCGGTCTTTTAAGTCTCTGACGTTAACTTTCTTTGCATACACCTTGTCCTTTACGTAATCCCATACAAAGAAATCCATAGGTGTAATATCCGGCGAACGAGGAAGCCATGGAATGGGACCATCCCGGCCGATCCATCGGTTAGGGAATTTTTTATTGAGGAAATCACGCACGTTCAAGCTCCAGTGTGGTGGTGCCCCATCTTGCTGATAGAACATGTGGCTGCATATCTTCCAGCCGAAGTGCAGCATACAATTTGTGGAGGTCACAGTATTTCATGGAAGAAAAATGGGCCACTCACCTGGCTGAAGAACGGTGCGCACCACACGTTTATCTTGGAATCACGATCATGTTCACGAAATGAGTGGAGATTTCCAGATCTCCATATGCGACAATTGTGTCTGGTAACTTTACCAGACAGGTGGAATGTTGCTTCACTAAACACGACATTTTCCAGGAAATACTTATCTTGTCTATACGGTTGAGAATGTCAACAGTGAATTCCTCTCGTTGTGGTTTGTCGTGAGGCTTAATTTCCTGTACTATTTCCACTTTGTAAGCATAAAGTTCCAATCTCTTGCGAACTGCCCTTTGTGCAGTGTTGCGCGCGGTATTTGCAGCTGCAGGCTTGCCGATGGATATATATTCTAGAACTTCGGGTAAACATTTCTTAAACTTTATCTGCAGATACACTAGGCCAACCTGCTCCTTTCTGGCGCAGCACGCTACCGGTTTCTTGAAACTATTTCAGCCATCGCCTCGTTTTTTGTTTGTTTTATTATTATTATTATTTAAACATGAACAGTAGATACATTTTCAACAAATCTATTTACATTTTATGTACAGATGAAAAATATATATATATAAAAAGAAAGAAACTTTGGATAGAAAAAAAAAAAAACATTTCTACATTTGAATTTCGGGAATTAAGAAGACAGTTTCTTGGCATTGGATCAGTCTCATATTAAACGTCACACTTTGAAAGTGATTATTGTTCCGCAGGTGGATCTTTCTAGAATTCCCGTTTAAAACGTCTCTTTGCAGTCACCGGAGATTTGATATCCCACAGCCACGATACGCACATTGCTTTCTCCTGCATTGTCACCATTTTAATGCTATACTGTCGCGATGCTTGCTATCAAGGCTGCATGAGAAAAAAACTCGAGTTGCTTTTATAATTGCAGAAAACCATTTTAAGATATCATTACAATAAATTTTCAATCGAGCTTCATAATCAGGTGAATAAGTTATAGACACCCTGCAGTTTGAACAAAGCTGTTAATCGTGATTTTGGAATTACTAGATTCGAAAAGCATATTTTTTATTGCTTTTATGAACATAAAAATAAGATACAAACGAGGATATCTAGCCTTAGAGATTATCTTGTACAGTTCTGTAGCCGTTGCTTTGCGGTTCATCTTAAACTTCTCAGGTTGACTAAACCTGGTCATTCCTCGCATGCCGATCGGGCTAGCCGGGTGGGTAAAGTGCCTGCCTGGCAACCCAAAGGTCGCGGGTTCGATTCCCGCCTCCGGCTTGGATCAAAGTACTGCAAAAACCTTGGGAGGTGCATTATGGCCACAGAAGCCTATGCGCCAACAACTACCAAAAAAAAAAAAATTCCTCGCATATTAATCCTGTCATTCCTCGCATATAAATCCTAAAGTGGCGCCACACATCAGGCAATTTCTAAATAATGTTGATAAAGAACTATAGCGTAGCGAAGATAATGTATTCTACAACAAGCCATTGCACATGTTACTGCTGTTATTTGCAAAGACTTGCTCTAATGATTTTGGCTTTAATAGTTTCTTACTGCACCAGACTACTCTGATCATAGTGACCTGAATTTACATTGTTATACATGTGATCCTTACTGTGCGTATTACGTATTTTTGTGTGCTTCCTATTCCTTTCGCCCAGATTGATCAACTACAGCTTCGATTAAAGAGGCATTTAAGAATTCCTTCGGTCGCCGACGGTATTTATACCCAGACCTCTCCAAATGAGTAACAAGTAACAAACCCATTGTACTGTCACGGAGAACGATATGTGTAATTATAGATTTTTTCACTTTTCGTTAATCGATCATCACCGTGTATAGCAGTTCCACAAGGTTTAATGAAATGAGGATTAAATTATAACGGTGCGCCTAAAAAGAACTGTAGCGTGATTCCAACCCATCGAATAGCAAGTAGAATTTACTTAGGTGATATGGAAACGAATTATAACCGAAATGTTGAAATTGCGTCAAGAGTGGATTCCGTAATGTTAAAATTGCTTGACATCGCTTGTATCTTGTGATATAACGCTCTGGGGGCAGGCAGTAATAAAAATCCTCCCCTTCCCATGTAGCTAAAACTGAACGCGCTGATTTATTGTAAATCTTTTTCAATTTGTTTGCTGGCTATTCCGAGAGAGAACGAGAGAAAATGATTGCCACGAAACTGTTTCTTATGCCTGAAATTATAAAGGCTGTTGGTTGGGATCTCCCACCGTTTATCAAGAGAATGGCCAGATGACACACTCGTGCGGATATGCGCGCGCGCCCACACACACACACACACACACACTATACGAGATGGTTTGTTAAACGAAGAATTCACGGCGTTGTTTGTAACTTATTCTTCGAATTTTATTTACTCTGAAGTATACAACTTCACCCCAATACTGCAGTATATGCTGAGTGGGATAGATAAAAATAAGTACTAATGTGTGAATAACAAGTACACATCAGAGAGAGAGAGAGAGAGAGAGAGAGAGGTTTATCTCTCTGGTGGGTGCCCACATTCCCACTCCCAGGCTGCCCACACCTGGAAGCACGAAAAAAAAAAAAAAAAAAAACAGCCACCACAGATACACAAAGTTGGCAGATGCTGTAATCCGGCTCCCAATCTACTCTGATCAGGAGCCAGCAGGAAAAAAAAAAAAAAAAAAAGCAGCCACCAGACTGGTGGCTGCTTTAATGCAATAATCCTGCTTCCAGTCCACTGGGAGCAGGATTATTGCATTATAGCAAACAAATCCACACAAAAAAAATAAAATAATAATAAAATAAAAAAAAATAATAATAATAAATGAAAAAATAAAATCCTCCCCAAAAGTGTACAGTTAAATTGGATAGCACGGTAACAACAGGAAGCGATCTCCTCTTACTATAGACCCTTCTACAACATTCTTGAAAAAGATAGTTCGTGTACAAAGATATGTCAACCGCTTATTTACATCATGAGCCTTTGCTTAGGTACCAGGTGCATTCAGTCTTCACTATGATCAGGGAGCCCGAAGCCGGTTAACTGTAATTAAATGAAGTACATGTACTAACCCTTTAAATTAGCAAAAAAATGCAGTTATGTAATTTTTTGCGAGCGATATTTTATTTTTCTCTTATTTCATAATATTCTTTGTTTTCACTCTTTAGACCTCAAAATGTTGGGGGCGTGGCGGAAACCATATACTATAAAAAGTCATTGCGTATTTGAAATGTTTGTTATTAATTAAAGGTTTTTTTTGTAGTTTTTTTTTTTTGGGAATTTGAAGTCATGGTTTATTTTCCTAGATAAACTCCCCCCCCCCCCTTTTCATGGGATGATTTCTGTTCTGATCGAATGAAAAATGCAGACGTTATTTTTTATTTTATTTTATTTATTTATTTATTTTTTGGTTTTTAGGAGCATTAGCAACTAAGGCCATATTGCTCCGGGGATATGCGGTGGTCATTCCCTTGACCTTTCCGCATCCTCCGTATTTGGTGACGGGCAGACGTTATGTGGCGTTCCTTACATCTTTTAAGGTAGATGTAAGTGCCGAAGCAGCTAAGGCTATGAGGTGTCAGTATTTATAAATTGTGTTTTTGTGCAGTCGGTTTGCCTGTTTGCTTGACGAAAAATCCGAATTTCCCCGAGATGAAACTATGCAACCCATGCCTGAGAGCGACTAACTCGGCCACGTTCTGAAAAAAGTCAGCCGTAAAAGTTCCCCACGTCCTTACAGAGAGAGCATGTGTTTTATGCAGGGTGTTTCATAAGCACGTGGGCCGTACTTTCAGGATCAATTGAGACCTTGAAAAAGTGAAAAAAAGTTTATATAAACACACGTTCGATTTTGAATGGCTACGGGCTATAGCTGTTTGAATTAAAAAAAACAAAAATGTCTATGGGGTTTTCGATGATATGACATTGCAATTAAATTAATTCTGTAATAATGTGTAAATAAATAAAAATAATTAAATAAATAATAAGAAGCGGAAATATACCTAGATACAGTTTGCTTATTCTTATTTATATTTTTTATTTTTTATCATTGAAAATTTCATAGCTATTTTTAAAAATTCAGATAGTCACAGTTCCGTATTATAAAATAAAATTGACGTTCGTAAAGACTGTTCTGATAAAACTGAACCATTACAAGGAAAATACAAAGCAATAACAGGAGGCAGATGCAGTAAACTATTTAAAAATTAAACTACCTTGTTTGTTATCTACTTAATATTTTTCCTGTTCTATTAGCACTAAATCGCGCAGAACACAAACTGTTCATGTTCTTTTCCACAGTCAGTGCGATCTCTTGTTATAGCTAGCTCACTCTTGATCTACATTTTATGATACTGTACTTGTATGCACCCAATAACTGTAATGTGAACTCCATCCATTGTGTGAAAACAGTTCCTTTTTAATATTTTCATTATAGCCGTGTAGTAATATGGACTTTAAACGCAACTTAGATCGTAATATGATTTTGATCTTCTGTTTAACTTCAAAAAGCAAGTACAGGAACTCCCCGACTTACATAAGAGTTGCATTTCACGGAACGCTGCGTAAGTCGAATTTTCCCCCATGCTTGTGCAGCACTCGCTGAATTGATTGAATCAAAAAAGAAATGTTCAACGAACATATAAATAGAATTATTTATTGTATTTATTCAATTTTTATCTCATGCTCAGGAAAAATTACAAAAGCGTGCAATTTAAAAAATTTCAAAATTATAAAATTACAAAATAAGAGAGGAGACAGGCATAATGTCAATAAGTTTTATCTCTCGAGCATCGTTGCTAGAATCGACGTCTTCAGCTGATAAGTACTCCACTGTGAAGGTTGAGAGCTGTGGAGATATAGAAGGGGTAGGCCGCTCAACCTTACGAAAGAACATATTAATGGATGACTGGACGGTGGCTTTTTTCTTTTCATCGTAGATTTCTTTGTAGCAATCAAGCATATCATTCACCCCTCTGTTAACTTTTAAGAATCGTTCGCTGTCAGGATCCATCTTCTCAAACCTCGCCATTGGCGATGCAATTTCAAGAAATGCCATTACCATCTCTGTGGTAATGAAGTGTCTCGGCTTCTCATTTGGTTCATCTTGAGCATCGTCAGCATTTTCTTCTTTCACTATCGTTGCCTGCAAGTCAATAAGTTCTTCGTTAGATAATTCCTTCTCTTCCTCTATTAACACCTCCACGTCTTTGGCTAACCTCCAACTGAAGTAGCTCTGCAGCCTTTACAATCTTATTTGTAACCTCTTCATATGATTCGTCTTTTTCAAATCCTTCGAAGCCTTTTACGTGCCGTGGGTATATTTTATTCCATGCGCCATTTAAATAACTTTTTAGTAATTTCCTCCAAGGTCTTATAATGTTTAAGATGGCGTGGTAAATCTTGTAAGATTTCCAAAAGTCTCTTAACGTAAAATTTTTTCATCGTCTACTGCAGACAGTAGACGGTGAAAAACATTTGTGCTTAACCGCTACCTAGGTAGCGGTTAAGCACAAATGCCTGAGCAAATGTGCGTAAACAGTATGCTTTTAAATTCTAAATAACACCCTGATCCATAGGTTGGATGAGTGAAGTAGTGTTTGGCGATAGAAATATGACTCTCACGTTCGAGTTGAAAACATCTAGATGAATAGGATGTCCAGGAGCATTATCTAATAGAAGCAAAATTTTTATTTATTTATTCAGTTTATTGATTTTAACAAGCACTCCTTGAACAGCATGCAAGCTAGAAGGGTGCAAAAAGGAACCAACAGAAAATGATTACAATATAAAAAAAACAAAACAAAAAACAATGCCCGTACTGTACTGATCTGTAGAAATATGTACAATTGATATTTGACATTTACATAAATATAAGGACCCGGACAAACTGGACTTTAGATAGGAGAGTTCACTGGTTCCTTCGATCAAGGGAAAAAACACAGTTCGTTCTTTTTTAGTAGACATCTCCAAGGGGTTAAGCCGTGGCTCATGCTGGAAATATATTGTTCAGGAAGGAAAGGTTGTTGAGTTGTCTGCATATGCTTGAGACTGGACATTCTGCAGGTCTATGTTCAAGAACTCATCAAGTACGATGTTCTCTAGTAGCGGGCTCAGGACAGAGCCCTGGGGACATCCTCTGTAGATTTGCTGGGTAACTTTGCCATACGGTGTCCCGATGGTTATGCTCCGCTGTGATAGTTACTTTTTTATGAATTGGTACAGGTTGCTAGGGAGATTTGCTGTACAGAGTCTGCCGAGGACGCTTGGCCATCAGAGTGCATCAAATGCCCGGCAAAGTCCGGAATAGACAGAAATATTTTCGTATTTTCATGCTCTTTGCACCCTCAATCATGTTCTCCAGGCCGTCAACAATGGAATGATCTTTTATGAATCCATATTGATTTGGGGACAGTAAGTTGGCATTGTTGTAATATGTTTCTATTCTTTGTCTTAGTCGATGCTCAAACAACTTGCTTATTATTGACAGGAGAGCGATGGGTCTATAGGAATCTGGTTGATCATGGGGTTTGCTAGAATTTTTCAAAATTAGTTTGATATTCGCCATTTTCCAGTCTGTTGGGAACCATCCACGCTGGAGACAGTGGTTAAAGAGATTAAGTAGAAGCTCTGGATTGTACTCTGCGACCTTTTTCACAATTTCCGGTTCTAGTAAGTCTAGTCCCAGTGAATTTCTGTCTACGAGTCTTGATGCTGCGATACTGTGTTCTTCGCTATGAATGGAGGCCCCTGCTGTTGTGTGGTGTAACTTTTGTTGTCTTCGCACAGTTGTATTTGCTGCAGAGTGGATGGGGCAGCCGGCTGTTTGAATATTACATCAATTATGTTATTTATTGATGCATGCTAACTAGTGGTCATAGTTCCAAGAGGGGTCTTTGTGGATGGAATCAATTCACCTCTGGGGAGCTTGTTGGTGGTGACCTTGAAGACTTCTCCCTATGGATCCGAGTTGTCAAAAGTGAAAACAAGGTCTTCCCACGATTTTCGTTTGCACTTCCTAATTAATGTGGTGTAGGTATTCCGAACTTCCCTATACTGCTGCCTGAGGCCTTCTACCTCAGCCTCTGGTCATGATCTGCGAGCTCGCTGGAAAGTTTTTCATCAGCAATTTACTTCATGTCTTAAGGCATCTAGCTCAGGGCCCCCACCAAGGGACTGCACCCGGTTTGGGGTTCTTCCTTTTGATGGAGATGTTGCAGGCCAATGTGATCGTGTCTGTGACAGCACAGTATTAGTCTGGATTTAGTGCTTGGAAATCACTTACTTGAAGCCTATGAGAGGAGTCACCTGCTTGAAGAGGTTCCATTCCGCTTTGATGAGGGCCCATCTATTACATTATCGGTCTGATTATTAGTGAGTGAGCAATGGACTTTTTTAGCTGAAACGTAATGGCCCAATGGTTGGATGTTGTCCATGAGTCATGAACCGTCCAGTTCAAGAGATATCGTGCAAATGACCTCGTTGCAAGGGTTACATCGATTGTGGCCTCCCAAAGACTACTGGAAAAGGTTGCTGGGTTGTTTGGTTGATTTTTGATGGTGAGAGTGGAATTTGCAAGTAATTCCTCCAGTGGCCTGCCATTCCCACGTTGGTCTTCAGTCACACTGTGCCACGGCTGGGAGTGGCAATTAACATCAATGCCAACGACTATTTTTGCATTGGGAAGTTCTGCAAGGACTGTGTGCATATACCTGGTTGCAGTAAGGATGTCTTCCCCTGGCCTACAATACACCGAGACAACATATAATTCTCCCAGAGGTGTAATAAGGTGCACACATGCAGCCTAGGCCTGCAAAAGTTTATGATTTTCGTGACCGTAATATTAGGATTTTGGACCACTATCGCAACCCATGGGGTGTCTCCATCCACTTTAGCGATCTTGTAAGTTAGGGGGTATCTCCTGACTTCCTTATGCGTGTAGGGCTGTTGTGTTAGGATAACGTCGATGTTCCCTTCAGCTTTTTCCTTATTTGGTCTACTACCGCTCGAGCCCGCTGCTCATTCATTTGTAAAAATTTAATCTCCTTGATGCATTTATGCATCAAGGAGATGCATAAATGCTGCATTTATGCAGCATTTATGCATCTATGATGCATTTATGATGCATAAATGCATTATAGCATTTATGCTGCATACCCATAATTGGTTCGAGTCTGGTGTATACTGTCGTATTTTAGGTAGCCAGGGCATTTATTATTCATGATTGAGTGGTCTTATTGCATTTTCTGTGCCTCGCAGTTTGCACAGACGGGCTTGGCGGATTTAGCTGTGGTGAGGGTGTATAGTGTGTTCTTGTCTAACGGCACCAGGGATTCCCCCATCTCCGCGTTGCTTTCATTGTAGGTGTAACAGTTCACTGTAAAGGCCAGAGATTTAAGTGTATGGAATTTGTAAGTGTAGTGTTGTGTATCGTTGTTCTCCTGGCCATTAGCTGCTAGACCCCTGCTGGGGGCCCAACGTTGTCCACACTATTCCTCGTGGAGGCAGACCAGATATCCAGTAATTTAAAATTTTCACTTTGGCAGGTCCTGCCACCTAATTTCCTGAGATTTCAGTGGCTAGGACCTTAAAAAAATAAAATAAATAAAAAATGGGGGGAAAATGGTGGAAAAGTAAGTAAGTAAAGAGGTTTAATTTTGATATTGTGTGGGGTGTACGCTGACAGTTTAGGCAGAGTGGGGTGTGAAGACTGGGGAGAAAAGACAGAAGTATGGGGACCATAGAGAAAGTAACCCTAAAAAGTCAGTGGGCAGGCCCCACTAGGAGAAGTAGGGGGAGGCAGGGCAGGAGAGGAGACAAAAACCTGTATCCTCTGCCCCCTGCCTAGGGAAGGGGATTTATAGGGAACTAGGTTAGGCACCTACTTTGAATCACCAGATGGCACTTGATGGGGTTTGAGTGTGTCAGTTTCCTTATCTTCTGCTGTGCATTAATGGAACGTCTCTCTCTCAGTTGAAGCTCCAATCAGTGATTCAAAGAAGCGTTGTGAGTTGTTGGTGGTACTGTACAGTTTTCAAGTTTGTGTTCGTGGAAGCGGCCTACGTTGGGTGAACAATTCTTGAGCAAAGTGCGTGAAAGCAATGTAGTGTTTGGCATAGCTGCGATGAGGGCTCGAGGTTTACTTATACTCGTCTATTTGGGCAGTCTAGGGCTAAAAAATTGTTTCCAGCTCTGATACCGCGAAGTTCCCAGATAGACCCTGTTAACTGTTTTAGTACAGTGTTTTTAAACTTTTCTTGGGTAACAAGTCACTTCTATAGAATGCCATACGTGGTATTCTGTATTGGCGGAATGCTATATATTGTCTGTACACTTTCCGTTCTTTAATTCATTTATTCATTTTAATTAAAAAAAACGAAACTTTTGTCTTTGTGATTATATTTTTATTTTTTATTGAAATTGCAGCCATTATCAACCCACTGCAGGATGGAAGCTCAACAATTCATGCTGAGGGACATGGACCATAATCTGCCACGCTCGTCCAGTGCGGGTTGGTAGATCGACCGTATTTAGCAGTCAGGGGCTTGAACCCCGGTCTACTCAAAGAGCGTGCACTCCCGCTCCTGACCACTCGGCTACATCTACATTAAAAAAAAGTTTTCCTCCTAGTGATATTTATTCAAGCCAATGGGAGAAGAAGTTGGGGAAATTCCGTCACTTATTCGAGCCAATGGGAGAAGAGGGTGGGGAAATTCCGTCACTTATTCGAGCCATGACTGCCTCCATAACGTTCAATAATCTCGTTCACGTGCTTCACTGACTAATACATGACCACACCGGGCATCATTTGATGTTCCATTGTAAGGTCACCTGATGAGGGACCAGATATAGTTTGTATATTTGGAAATAGTTTAGTATTTTGTAAATATTTTAAATATTTGTATAGTTTGTAAATATTTTAGTCCTGCTCGTTCGGAACAATATTCCTTATGCATTATGGAACCCGAAGCAAAAGGCCTTTTCCTACGTGATCTATGTAAACACAGGTAAATAATTACACAGTGGGCTAAAATCTATTATTTGCATACAATTTCGCTCCACGTAGTGGGCGTGGTCATAGAACGGAGCGATTATACGGTCGTGTTCTGTGACTGAGTGATTATTGTGAATGTGTTTTGTTTCTGATTGTTTTGTGTCGTAGCTTAAGGGATGCTTAGCTTAGGTAGGGTGTTTATCCCCCCATCCTGCTGTTTTGCATTTGGAAGACGAGTTCCTGATTTTAAAACAGCAGTAAGTAGGAGGATAAACACCATAGGCATGTCAACCTAGGAAGACAAGAGGTGGGGGTGAGTGGCACCTGCCAATCACTGCCTTCTTCTGACTCTTAGTCGAAGTATGGGTACCCAAGATCTGAATTTTTACCTACCTATATAGTGATATTTATTCGACCTTGAGAATACCGCGTGGTGGCTTGACAATGGAAGAAGAGGGATGCGGTCACGTGGTATAAGTGGGCGGGGAAGTTACGTCACTACAAATGAAAAAAAAAATTACATAGGTCATTTCGTGATTAGATATCGATCAGTGCGTTTTGATAGGTGTGTCTTTTACGCCGAACATAGTCTGTTTATTCCATCATACCTCTACATTTTACGTAGCCAACCGTGCATGGGGCTTGGTGAGCAAAGCCCCCTTAGTTATCTATTATTATTTTTTCCTGTGGTGATTTTTTTTATGCTGGCTCCCAGGCCCAGACAACCTGATGAGCAAGATTGTTGGCACCCACCTGTATAGTACTTCCTCCAGTGGGGGCAGGAAATTTGGTACGATGCCTAGAAAGTATAGTGGACACGGGCCTGGCTCCATGTGACTAGGTGCGGGTGCCCGTAACAGTTACCCTGGTGTTGACTGCTTCCTGGTGGATAAGTGACCTGAGTATAATATTAACACACTTACATTTTACATAAACCTTACATGCAATTTTTTTCTTTCTTTCTCTCAGGCTCATTTTACGTTGTACGTGTAACTAAGTCAGCAATATTTGGTGGATTTCGATAAATCTCTAAGGGCCAGCAAGGATCATAATACATACATACATACATGTCTTCATGATTAGAAATAAAAATAATTCAAATTAACCATATATATAGTAAACCCTCGCTAATCCGGTTACAGTTAACTCGAAATATGAAAAATTCTTTTACAGTTGCGTACTGTACTTTGAATTTTGAAAGACACTGGATTTAGGAAAGCAGATGAGTTACTCTGCACAGAGAGAGAGAGAGAGAGAGAGAGAGAGAGAGAGAGACGGAACATTCATCACATTGTCACGTGTTGTTCAGCCTTGTTGGCTCTGAGACGAATGGGTCTAATTGCTTATATTGCTTCATTTGCATACTTCTTTATATGTATATATGTACATGAGTTAACATATTTGTATGTTATTGGTTTATGTATAATAGTTGCTAAACCACAACACCGTTTCGTTTCCTTTTCGAGGTCCTCGTATGCAGATGGTTTCATCGTATTTCTAATAAGTGTAAAGCGTGTTATTTTCATACGCACCAGGGGTTTCCCCCCATCTCCGCGTTGCTTTGCTTTCATTGTGGGTGAACCAGCTCTCTGAGAAATGCCAAAGATTTAAAAGTGTGTGGGAGTTGTACATGTATAGTGTTGCGTACTGTTGTTCATCTGGTCGATTAGCCGGTAAACCTCTGCTGAGGCCCATTGTTGCTCCACTTAAGCCCTGTGGAGGCAGACCAGGAACCTAGTAGACTTGGTTTTACACTTTCAGATCCTGCTTACTTTCCGAAGATTTCCACATCTAGGACCTATAAAAAAAAAGAGAAAAAAACCCCTTAGGTTAATGACAATGCACATACATATATATATATATATATATATATATATATATATATATATATATATATATATATATACACATGTACAATTATATACACCGATGAGCCAAAACCTTATGAGCACTTACCTAATATGATGTTGGTCCTCCACATGCAGCCAAAACAGCTCGTACCCGGTGAGACATGTATGCTACAAAATTTGGAGACCAGGGCAATACCTGGAATTTTTCCTCATGTTCTGCGAACCATTCTCGAACAATCCGGGTGGTGCGGCATGGTGCATTATCTTGCTGAAAGACGGCACCGCCAGAGGGGAAGACTGTTGCCATGAAAGGGTGTACCTGGTCAGCAATGATGTTTAGTTAGGTGGTAGACATCAGAGTTCCCGGCACATGGGTGACTGGACCCAGGGTATCCAAGCATAACATCACCCAAAGCATGATACCACCGCCACTGTCTTATTTTCGACCCACGGTGCATCTAGGCACCATCACTTCCCCAGGTAAATGATGCGCACATACCCGGCTGTCCAAATGGTGAAACAGGAAACGTTATTCATCGTCCAGATGACCTTCTTCCAATCACTCAATGTCCAGTTTAAATGCTCGCGTGTCCATTATAGGCGCAGTCGCCAGTGAATCGTGGTTAGCATGGGCACTGGGAGCGGCCTGCGGCTACACAGCCCCGTTTTCAGCAGGTTTCAATGTACTGTGTGTTGTGACACATTACACCCGTAACCAGCATTCCAATTACTGGCTAGTTATGCCACAGTTGCCCTTCTGTTGCCATGTACCATCTGGGATAGTCTTTGCTGATCTCGAGCATCGATGAGCCGTGGTCGTCCAAGACCTCGTTGGCAGTTCGTGGGTTTCCCCCTCCTCGGACCAGTTTTGTTAGATACTAACCACAATTGGCCGTGAGCATCCCACCAGCCGTGCCATTTCGGATATGCTCTGACCCAGTCATGTGGCCATTACAATTTGGCCCCCTGTCAAACTCTCTTAAGTTCACTGCCATTCCCATCTGAAGAACAAGAGTAACACTGATTAAGGGAGCCCAGTATCAGGTGTTTTTATACTATGTCCTGACCTGCGCACACGCCGTAGTTCGCGTGCAGTTGTTTCGATTTGCATAATGATCTCGCTGGTCATAATGTTTTGGCTCATCGGTGTATATATACACATGCATTGGCGTTGGGGTATGATCGCTAAGGTTATTATGCCGAATTATGGGTGTAAAGGATTTTTGGCAGATTAAGTTTTTGTTGTGTGAGGCTTTCGCTAGTGTAAAGATACAGGTGGAGGAGACAGAAGACTGGAGGGCGAGAGACAAAAATATGAGGCCAATAGGATAGGTAATCCCAGTTTTCAGTGAGGCATGCCCCACTAGAATAGAAGATGTGGATTGGAGAGGGAACGAAGATCGTTTCCTCCCCCAAGGATGTAAAAAAAGGTGAACGTGACTAGGGTGCCCGCTTCAGGTTGCTGTCAATCTGTTGGCCCTTATGCTGCTTTTAGTCTCTTCTCAGTTTTCCGTGTCACTCATAGGGGAAGTCCCCAGCCTGGTGTCTCCGCCAGTGATCAGCATACTGCTTTTAGTTGTTCTCTGTTTTCAGTGTCACTCATGGGATAATCCCCATCCTAATGTCTCTTCCAGTAGTCAGTGTTCCACTCGGTGAAGTCTGGTGTCATATACTTGGATTTCGGTAAAGCTTTTGCCACTTGCGCATGGAGGAGTACTGTACAAATTGGAGCAGAATGGTGTTAAGGGTAAGGTGCTACAATGAATAAAAGGGTGGTTGAGTGGTAGAAGACAGAGAGTGGTAATCAATAGATGCTGCTCTTTGTGAACTAATGTTATTAGTGGAGTTCCACAGGGTTCGGTGTTGGGCCCATTATTGTTTTGTATATTTATCAATGATGTTTATTAAAGTATATCAGGCTTATGTCGAAGTTTGCAGATGATACAAAGGTTGGCAGGGTGTTAATGACAGTAATAGCAGTGTGCTACTGCAACAGGAACTAGAAAATTTGGGCACACGGGCTGAGAAATGGCAATTAAAGTTTAACATTGACAAATGTTAAACTATGGGTAGAAGTAACCCCAGAGGAACGTACCACCTGTGTGGTACTACACTTAGGGTGGTAGATAATGAAAAAGACCTGGGAGTAATTGTGCAGTCAGATATGAAGTTTTCTGAGCAATGCAGATAGGGCAACAAGAGCAGGTCATAGGGTTTTGTCAATGATATACAGGAATTTTGCTAGCAGGGAAAAGGAGGTGATTATCCCTTTGTATAAGTCAATTGTCAGGCCATGCCTTGATTACTGCATACATGTCTGGAGCCCTCATTTTAGGAAGGATGTAGATTTGCTTGAGCTTGCAGAGAAGAGGGTAACAAGATTGTTGAGTGGAACGAATTGGTCCTCTTACCAAGAGAGGCTTAAGTTCAGCAAATTGCAGATGCTGGAGACTGGGCACCTGAAAGGTAATCTGATTGAGGTGTATAAGGCCTTGAATGGGTTGAACATGCCGAATTCTGATTGTATTCTTCTGTTTGCTCAGATTACGAACCTAAAGGGGCTGAAATTCAAATTGAAGAAAGACAGTTATAGAACAGATGATGTGTGGAAATTTGCCTTTAGCCAGCGGATGGTTAATTGCTGGAACAAAGTTCCGTCTGTCGTTGTGAAAGTTGATAACTTAAATAAATTTAAAAAGGAACTGGACAAACGTTTAGAGGGAATGGTTGTGTGAATTTTTTTTTTTTTTTTGGCTGATGCTACATAAGCTTATACACTTGCTTTCTTGCATCACATGCCCTTTTGCTATTACTATTACTCCGGATTATCGCTTTATCCTGATGACTTCTGTTCCCCCAATTAATCTGGACCAGGGAGTGTTTACTGTATATTGTCTCTGATTGGAGGTTGAATCATGCTTACGCTGAGCTACACGATGAACATCCCTTCACTCTGATTGAACTCAGTACAGCGCATAAGGAACAGTAAATGCCCGGGGATGGATTTGAAGGAGAGTTCATTAAATGGGCTCATTGGCTAATACCAGGGATCCTACTTGAGATCTTTAATAGCAGCCTGTGTGACGGGGTCTTTCCATCACCATGGAAGGATGCATTATTGAAGCTGATACTGAAGGGACCATCTAGGCCAAAATATGATCCACGATCTTATCGACCTATTGTCCGCCTCCGTAGTTTAGGAAAGGTGTTCGAAATAATGCTAGCGAGGCGGAGTACGGATCATACTAATAAAATTTACACTAGTCTGGTAGACAATATGGGATTACTCGAGGTTGTGGAACAGAAGATGCGCTTTGGACAGTGCAGAACTATATATTAAGTTTGAACAGTATGTTCTCAGAGTCTTTATTGGTTTTGAGGAAGCGTTTGACTCCATCCATTCAGTAGAATAGTGTTCTTATGATGTTGCCACTTTTAGGCTGCTCAACTAAGATCTGTAGTGTGGTAAAGGACTACTTTACGCAATGTACGGTAACTGTTCAGTTGTCGGTTGGTTCCATTGTATGAGAGGTGACCAGGGGATGCCTACAAGAATCGACTTTTGGATCGCTAATGTGGAACCTAGTTTTGGAGGACTGGTTGCATAAGGACTTTGAGCATACAGAGATGGTTGCGCATGCTGATGATCTTATGCTGCTTACCGAGGAATTTCAGGGACACAACTAGAAACCAGGCCACTACCGGTTTTGCATGAATTTAATAACTGGTGTAAGTTACGTAAACTGACTGTATCAGGAACCAAAACAAGGACAATGGTCTTCGAGGATCATTTCTCAAGTAGAAGACCCCAGTTTTGAGAATGAATGGTCAGCAGTGAAAGCAGGTATGGAGGAGATGTGAAGTATTGCTGCTCATGTAGGTTACACAGCTCATATTCCTCAAATGAAAGTATTGTGTGGGAGTGCAATAGCATATCCTCTTTCAATAGACCGGGGTTCAAGGCCCTGACCGCTAAATACGGTCGATCTGCAAACCTGCACTGGACCAGCGTGGAAGATTATGGTCCATTTTGTTCAGCATGAATTGTTTAGGAGGAGGCTTTCATCCTGTAGTGGGTTGATAATGGCTGCAGTTTACCTTTTTTTTTTTTTTTTACCAGTTCCACTTCAAATTCCACTTTCATATCATCAATGTTTTCTGTCTACACTGGACATTCTCTAAAAGTTCATGGCGCTGTCAATACTGGAAGAAATTGCCACAGCATCTCTTTGTGCTGTTCTGACAAAACTCCTGGTGTTTTTCCTTATCTACTGCAACCCTAGTGTTTTGCTATCTCCACTGAACTCGAGCTCCTTGTGCTACTGGCTTTCCTAACGGAGGTCCTGGTACCGTTAGGCTCTTATCAGATTTAGTTCTTTGCAATGAGCTGATTGAAACCAGTGTTTTCACTCTGTCTGATATTTAATTATATTAATTTTTGTGTAATTTGATTATTTTCAGTTTTTCTTTGTATCTGTTTTGATTATGGCAGTCTTTTCCTCCCTGTAATTGGGCAAACAGGAGAGGGAGTATATTGGAGTACTGCTAAATTATCTGAAAATGACGGCGGGGTTGTCATAGATTGGCTGGGACCGCCTTAATAAATAAATAATAATAATGAAACTGCATGATGCTAACCGAATTAAAAAAAAAATTGTCGCTCAAGAGGCATTACTTATGGACCAACCCTTGTATTTATCATATGTATTCCAGACGAAAATACTGATCGGGAAAATAAAAAAAAAAAAAAAAACGATTTTCAGTTAATTAATATCACAATGAGAGAAGTTTTGTGATCTTGTAAAATGTCAGAACAGTCGAGCTCCATTTTGTTTTATGATTACAAAATTATTTCTAATTAAACAGAGATGTGGTTATGGCAAGGGACCTAACTCCTTCGTATAAATACCAAAGTTGTAACGTTCCAGTTTCTTTTTAGTTTTTGTTTTAGTTTTTCTTCCTCGTCTTAGTGTTGTAGTCTGCTTTGACGTATTGATTCTATACGATTTGATAATCCTGCGCTATAACAAGCCGGGTTTTCTATCCCGATAAATTTCCTTTTATCGAACAGATAGAATTTAGAGTGTAATGCATTGTCATTCACAGAAGTAAACTGGCTTTTAACACTGAGTTTTCGCTGCTCCGTTGTTTTACTGTAAGCGAAACAGTTCACGTGTCCAATAACTTTCCATGCTCTGCACATTTTATTTTCCATTATTTCTTTCTTTTTGATTTAATTATTTCCTGATGTATGTAACTAACCAAGTAGCCAGCCCACTGTTGCCTTCCCACGACACGTTCCTTTTTCATAAAACCGGAAATTGACCAGTTGTGCGTGCTTGCATTCATTGACTGGTTTTAATGTGTTGGGCGGTATATATAGCAATTCGGAGAAAATATAACTGGTAATCGCTGACTATTGAGTTGGATTTAATGTAACTTTTGAAAGATTTAATATAATTTAAGATTTTAATAGATAAATGTAGCACTGTATAAGATATTTTATAGGAAGATATTCTTTTGAAGGATTAATGCCAGAAAATACCAAAATGCATTGTACACCCAGTAATACATTTTAAAAATATGTTCATGATTGTAATATTCTGAATATTTATCGAAGCTTTCAGAATATTAATTGATTTAGTTTCTGTATTGGTAGGTCCATCCCGCGAATATGCCGATTTTTCTTGAAACATTTTTCTTTGTGCACCTACATCAAAGATGGACGGGAAGCAGAGATTTCTTCTTAGTATATGTATACTAACCACAATGGATCACTTGTATTTTAGTTTTGGATGTGTGTGCCATTGCCTATTTTTGCAAGGAATGCACTACATGGCTGGTTCTCAAGTTTCCAGATCCTTTTTAGAAAACAAAATCGTTTTCTCTTTATAAATATTGGCTTTGGCCCTGTTATGTTCTCATGTCATATCCGCTGAGGTGTCCCGTTAAGTCTCTTCCCATTCAGTTTATAATATAGAATTTATTTTGTGATTCTTTGATTATCCATCTTCTATAATTTTGATAATTTTGCATGTGTACATTTATTGATTTTTTCCCTTTAGTTCTTCCATTATATTCTTATTTCTTTTGTTGCCAAATCTGGTAGCTAGCAGTTCTTCTCATAATCACATCTCTTCAGCCGTTATTCTTCTTTCGTCCTTCCACATGGCCCAGGCTTCATTTCCATACATGAGTAATGTATTACTCTGCAATACGTGAGTAATGTTTTGCTAAAACAAAATACTGCTGCCACTACTACTACTACTACTACTAATAATAATAATTATTATTATTTCTAATTATTATTAAAATAATTATACCCAAGTGCAAAAATTTTCCAAGTCCTTAAGAAGAGCTGCTTCATTATTTACTACGCTTCCACTCCTCACCTTGCCTGAAAATTTTAGAACACGCTTGCTCTAACACGTCAGTATATAAAATATAATATTAAATATAATTTTATAATTAAAATATAATAAAAGGATTATTATTAAAAGTAAGCAATATTATTTATTTCTCAACTTTAAACGAAATGAAATAATTAGTTTTATTTATGAGGGCAGGGGGCCCGCATAGATTCATTTACTATTTGAGAGTCATGGTATCTCAAAGTTTTAGAGCCCATGGTTTATGTAATAGCATTAGATGCCATTAAGGCAATAATAAAGTATTGCCCATAGGTTCAGAAAATGGCTTATATAATGACGTTTTTAAAAAGTTTTAAAAAGTCAGATATATAAACCATTTGCAAAAATGTATAAGCCAAAATTTTACATTTTGTTAATGGAAATAAACTAACACCTATTTTTGGGGCTCTTTTGTTTTGACACACACAGATGGTTGGTTTATTATTTATTATTTGAGGTTACCATTAGCGTATTGGCTTTGGTCATAGTGTGCTAGTTCATGATGTATCTTTATCGTGTATTATGTGTATACAAATATGTATTCACAGCCAACTAAGAATTCCATCTGCGAATTCTGACCCGACATATCCAAACAAGTAATAAGGGAAGAGCGCACAATACTGTTACGGACGCATGTGTGTATAGTGGGGGGAGACATTAATTTGCTTAATCCGCGCGAGTATAATAAGAATAAGAATAATCTAATAAGTAAAATTTAATAAGAATATTCCAAGAGATTGCTTTTTCTGCCTTGGGTATAAGCTTTTCTGCCTTGAGTTTATCATTACCATTGAACGTATCATTTCATTTTATATACAGTTTCCTTTTATTTTATTATCCTGTAATGTAAAAAAAAAAAAAAAAAAAAACACTTGGCTAATATCGAAGGGCTAGCTCATTGTGCAAGCTGTTTTTCGCTGTAATTTGTGGATTCTTTTAATGTTTAACTTTAGTCCAAGCGCGCGCATGTTTGTATCCAGAAGTCGAAATGACGCGAATTGAAACTCGTTTTTTAATAGCAACATTGATAAAATAGGAGATAATGTTTCTGACCAAGTAAAACAACTTCTTGGTAAAAATATTTTTGTCATTCTAACATATATTAGGGTTATCACAAAAGTAATGCACACTGATATTTATCAAGATAATAATTAGAAGTTTAACCTCAACATTAGTGTGCTTGAAACAGAGTTCCTGCATTGAATGTTTCTGTAGAGGTTTTTAAAAATGGATGGTGATATCTGCAAGAGTTGAGTTTCGGATCAAAGATCCTTTATAAAAATTTAAATTTTACATGGTCAAACGCCGACAAATTTATGAACTGTTGTGGAAAGCGTATGGTGAATCAACAGTAGATTAGCACGATTTCACGTTCGTCTCAAAGGTTTCGTCAAGTTCATGTGAGTGTTGAAGACAAGCAATGCTCAGGTAGACTGAGAATATCTACGGAGAGCACATCAGAAATTTATTACCACCATTTTGGAGGTAAAATGTTCTTGTTTTTATTCCGGCACGACCAGGTCAGAGAAGTTTATAATAACTCATGAATGCAGTCGTTAATCGTATTTAGCGGTCACAAGCTTGAACCACGGTCCGCTACTGGACAGGCTTCGAACCTGTGAAGAAACAGGCAACGAATCTGAAATACTGTACCGAAATTATCTGTTCACTGACTTTTAACTAAGGTGTTACAAAAATGAAAGGTTGCCTCCGATGGGTAATTTGCTGTCAAACGAACAACTTGCAAAGCGAAAGAAATTGCAACACAGTTATTTGCACTTTACCGACTAGAAGATGAGTTTAAAACGCATTGTTGCCATTTATAAGATATGGACACTTGACTTTGAACATGAACTAAAGTTACAATCAGCTCAATTGAAGGATCCATCTTCGCCATGCCATTTTATGTCGCTAGCAACAACCAAAGATAAAACAAATGATCATCAATTATGCGAACGTTTTTACCGTTGATATGTGCCATTTGGAAGATCAGTAACTGGATACTACTGTACAACTTTTCTTCGTCAGAAATTAAACCCGAAAATTTTTCACCTGTGACGACGCAGAACCTCTGCGAAACGGGCCTGAAAAAAGCGTTGATATGTGTTAGTATTGTGTGTGTGTTGTGTTGTTAGGCCTCTTGGCACCAGGGAGCAGCCAACACCTGGGCAACTGCTGCCTAATGCTCGAGGAGCCAGGTCTGAGTCTACTATTGACTGTTAGTGCTCAGGACACTGCAGTCCCTCTCCCAGGTTGCAAATATAGGGAGCCAGCAAAAAAAAAAAAAAAAAATAAAATAAATAAAATAATAAAATAAATAAAAAATAAATAACTAAAAAATAATAATAAATAAAAATAAAAACTAACTAGTGGCAAAATCACAGCTTCAAAGCTCATTACTTCTGAGAAAAACAGTATAGTTAAGTTAATTATAGTTAATTTTAGTTAAAATCCAAAATATTCTCAGCATATCTGAGATAAAATAAATTAATAGATACATACGGCCCAAAACCAGAAGGTGCTTTTACACTAATCTCAACCTGAGTCAGGTTTGTCAGTTTAACTGTAGGCAGTTTTTGTCCTACGAATAGATCCTATCACTGCGAGTTGCAACCACAATGAGACCACTGCCCCAGCAACCAAAATAGTCCGAC
This sequence comes from Mastigoproctus giganteus, assembly GCF_048544385.1. Classification (NCBI taxonomy): domain Eukaryota; kingdom Metazoa; phylum Arthropoda; class Arachnida; order Uropygi; family Thelyphonidae; genus Mastigoproctus; species Mastigoproctus giganteus. Next base: position 162,880,067 of record NC_143575.1, read on the forward strand.
AGTCATTTTCTGGAAGTCTTCACAAGATATTATAAGCTGGTGTCCATGACGAAAGACTTCATATCATACGATCTCTACAGCTCGTTTTCACCGATTACAAATGAGCTCGCCCCCCTCTTATAGTCTTGATATGAGTCCTTCGATTTCTAACTATTTCCCAAGCTCAAGGAACCGTTGCATGGACGCAGACTTCCGAAGTCTGCGTCCATGCAGACTCAACGCTCAACGCTTCTTGCACTCAACGCTTCTTTAGAAGCGTTGAGTGCAACCGTGACCCAACACATTAGACAGCCTAACTTCAGCAAACAGTTAAGTGGCATTCAGAAATTATCTTCTGAACATGGGAAACAGTAATAAGGCGTGAAAGAGAATACATTGAAAGTTTTTAATGTAAATTATGTTATAAAATAAATTCCTTTTAAATTAACCTCTTTTGTGCATTGCTTGTGGGATAACGCTCGTATTTTTGGTGTACAGATGGATCTCAATACAGCGAAATGGAGATATGTTTTGGAAGCCATGCCTTATGTTTGGAGTTCTGAAAATTTTACCTCCCTCGAATCAAGATTTCAGAGCTTCCCAGGTAATCAGGAATAGACAGAGTTTCGAAATTAGTTTGGGAAGCTGTTCGTTTCATGTTCTGAGTTATTTTATCTTAGTATCATGTTTCCCTTACTTTTTGTACTTGCTTACACATCCAGTTCCTTTTTTACTGTGTCATAGTATCCGATTAGATTGGTCAGATAAGATCGTTCCTTAACAAATCCATGTTGTGACTGTAGTATAACTGCATTCCTGTCTAGATGGTTTTTCATTACTTCTCTGAACTAGTGAACTCTAGTTTGATTCACTTCTGGCATACCCATTCCTAAAAAATTCTTCGTGTGAATGAAGCTGCAAAATAACCATTCAGTTTTTCAGCAACCTGAAATATGTAATCCGTTTATATCTAGTCGACCAATGCGATTAAACTCCGTCCTTCTATTGTTTACGTAAGTAAAGAAGTCTTTGCTGCTTTTCTTTGCATTCTTTGCCAGAGACTTTGCTTAATCTGCCTTGGATTGTCTAATCTTCTTTGTGAGTTGATTGTAGACTAATTATATCTACTGTAGACATCTGTATCAATTGATAATTTATACGCACTCATGCATTTTTATTCACTGTCACAAGTCTCATCAGTTCATCTGACACCCATTTAGGTATATCCCTTGAAGTGTATTTCTTAGTTGGTATAAAAAGCCTAACATCTCGGTTAATATCCCTGAATGCCTCTCATTTAGAATTTAGTTAGTAACTTCATCAGTTGGTCCCACTGCACAGAATTTAAAAACTTTCTGAGATCGGTGTAGTTTACGAAAGCAAAAGCCTTTTCCTCTTGCCTTCGAGAGTAGTTACATCTCTAAGTAAATCTCCTGTCAATACATATTGAAAACTATCACCTAGTGAGTGTTTTATCTGCAGATTCTTAATGGAAGAACTACAGAGTGGTGCTGTAGTTCTTCCATTAAGAATCTGCAGCACTCTGTAGTTTACGATGTTTGTGAACTGTTTATAACTCATTTTCTCGCTTATTTCAAAAATGTTATTACTTTTTTTTTTTTTATCACATATTTTTTCTCAAATCACATAGGTTGATGTCATGAGTTGTATTATTGACTTTAGTAAGTTAGGAGAGTTTGATTTGTTTATTGGCGCATTAGCGTCTAAGACTATTATGCGCCAAGACAGTTAAAATTAGGAGTAAATGCTGGGAATTTGAAAACTAAATCTTCACATGTTGACAACACTGTCTTCAGTCATTTGTTTCTTGACTTTTAGAGCTTCATGCAACAATGTTTATCAGTGTGAGCTCACTTTAATTTGGAGGTTATCGTGTCAAACAGGTTCTGAAAAGTGAGTAAAATGTCTTCACGCAAGTGTTTCAACAATCCGAACTTATTTTGTTATATTTGTGGAAATTGTATAGTCCTCAAGCAAAGACAACATATTACATAATTTGTAAAACGTGTATTGTGCTTATTATGGAGTGAGACTCAGTGACTGAGATAAACAATGAGCTCTACATAAAGTTTGCCGAACCTGTGTTGAAGCACTGAGGTCGTAGAGAAATGGTAAAAAGAATGCTTCATTTGCAATTCTCATGATTTGGTGGGAGCCTACAGACCACTGTGATTACTGTTACTTTTTCTTAGTTAATGTAGAGGGATACAATGCAACAAGTAAGAAGGACATTGTATATTCTAATATTCATCTACCATTAGACCAGTCTCACATGGAGATAACCTGCCGATTCCAGTGGAGAGCGCTGAAAGTGAATCTGAAATCTACACGCCTGGAAATATTGAGTCCAGCCCTCAACTGTTTTCACAACAAGAACTCAATAATCTGGCAAGAGATTTTTACCAAAGGAATTTGTAGAACACCTTGTTTCTAGATTTGAGTCAAAAATTCTTCTAGCGCCTGGAGTGTCTTTCCCATGGTACAGACTTAGAGAGGACGAGAACTAGTCCTCTACTTTTCTGAAGACGATTCTATGTTTATTTATTTATTATTATTATTATTTTATTTTTATTTTTTTGCAGTAATATAAATGACATAGCGAACTATTTAGGAATTAGTAACAATGCTACACTGTGGATACTTTTTATTGATTTATCAGCGGAGTCTCAAGGTGTGTTGCTCCACAATGGAAATAAATATGGGTCAGTTCCAATTGTCACTCTGTTCATTTGAAAAAAAAAAAAAAAAACATATGAGAACTTGAAGAAGTTGTTGACAAATATTAAGTATGAAAAACATGGTTGGTCTATCTGACTTTAAAGTGATAGGTATGTGACTTGGACAGCAATCTGACTGCACAAAAATGCCTTGCTTTTTGTGTGAGTGGGACAGTCGGGTTGGTTGGTTTAATGGTGCATCAGCAATTGGGGCTATAATGCACCAAAACCAGGACAGCTGGGGAAGGAGTAAGCATTGGGATGTCAAGGTTTGGCCAAAGAGGGGTAGTTTGTTTCCTGGACCAAGAACATACTTCATAAACCACTGGTAGACCTGAAAACTGTCCTCCTTCTACCCTTGCACATCAAAGTGGCTTTGATGAAGCAGTTTGCGAGAGCTTTACCTCAGGAAATTCTTCAATTACCTTTCTACTAAATTCCCATCGATCATACAAGAAAATAAAAACACAAGGTATTTTTGTTGGGCACCTCAAATTCGCAAACTGATGAAGGAACTGTGAATAAAAGAGAAAAACAGGCATTAGATTCAGATATGTTGCTGAGAACATCTTAGGGAACAACAAGGATCCAGAGTACAAGATTATAGTTGAAAATACGTTGAAAAACTTCATGCAACACGAGTATCAGTGTACTCCCACATCGACTACTTCCCAGAAAAGCTAGGAAGTGTTAGTAAAGAACAGGGTGAGAGGTTTCACCAGAATTAAAGGCATAGAGATGACGTACCAGGGGAGGCAGAATGTCAACGTGATGGCTAACTATTGCTGGATGTTGAAGAGGGACTGTAAAGTAGAGGGGATCTACAAGAAAATCAAAGAAAGGAAAATTTGACCCATCGGAGATCTGTTTTTAAAATGAGAAGTGAGTGTTTAGTGGACTTTTTACCACAATGCCCTTTTTAATAGTATTTCACCATCTTTTAAATATGAAAGTCTGGTAAAAGTAGCATTTTGTTATAATTTCAGTGCACAAATTCTGCCAAAATTAATAAAAATCAAATGTTCTTTCGTGATTTTTGAAGAAACCTGACGCGATGGAAACAAACGGAAGTCATTTTTTGAAATCGGCATTAGAAAATGATTCATAAACATCCTTTATTGAGAAAACATCAGTGTTGTTGTTGTAGTGGGGATTTTAGGAGCATGGACGACTAAGGCCATATTGCTCCGTGTATATTGTCTGTAAATTGAGTGTGTTTTGTGGTCGATTTTCTGTTTGCTGGACAAAGAACCCGAGTTTCCGGGAGAAAAACCATGCTACCCTCGTCGGAGACCCACGCATTCAGCCACGTTGTGAAAAAGGCTCTAAAAAATTCCTTTCGACGACGGGATCCGAACTCAGGTCTTTTCCATCCGGTGTGGGGAGAATGCAATCCTACTAACTGTGCTACCCACGAGGGCAAAACATCAGTGAATTTTTTACAAAATAAAGGGTAGTGTAATCAGATCAATAGTTTTGCTTTCACTTGTAGTGCTCTTTAACATGCTGGTGTAGAAAACAAAGAAAAGTTAATTGTAAATTGTAAGCGCGTGTATTTACCTGTTCCATGATGACTCACAGCAGGCTCTAAAATCCCAGCACGTTTCAATAAAAACAGTGCAAGAATCACTTTCACTTCTGTCTGCGGCTATTGTTAATCTATTAGTCCGTATATCCACCCCCACAAGCTATTATTTTACCGACCTACCTAGCGCTGTCTCAGTGGCATCAGCAAATTAAGCCATATTACACCGTGTACAATGTATGTAAATTGCGCATGTCCTGTGGTTGTTTTGCTGGATTAAAAACCCAAGTTCACGTAAGAAAAAAGCACGCTACCGTCGCCTGATTAACTTTGCTACGTTGTGAAAAAGGCCGATAAAAATTCCTCTCCTCATTGACGGGATATGAACTTAGGTCTTTTCCACCAGGTGTGGGGAGTACGGTGGAATATTGCTACCTTCGAGGGCTATAGAATTTATGCCCCGTGAAACTATACACACATCAGGGGGCCATAAGTTCAAATTGGAGGACGGTTGCAAGTAGGATGTGCTTAAATTTTCCTTCAGCCAGAGGGTGGTTGATTGATTGTTGGAACAAATTCCCATATAGTATTGTGGAGGTAGGTAGGTAGTTTGAATAAATTCGATTGTTGTTTGTTATTTGGTTTTTAAGAGCATTAGCAACTAATGCCATATTGCTCTGGGATATGTGTTGGTCATTCCCTGACCTTTCCGCATCCTCCGTATTTGGTGGTGACAGGCTCGAACCCCAGTCTAATCAAAAAGTGTGTGCTACTCAGAATAAATTCGAATTAAATAAACTGTTAGAGGGAATGAACAAGCGAAATGAAACGTGTTTTTTTTTTTTTTTTTTTGCCTGATGCAGTGTAAGCTTTCTGTCTTGCATCATTTGCCGCTACTACTGCATAAACATGTTTCAGCTTTCCGGACATCAGTTATCATCTTCCAAGGTTCGACAGTTCCCCCCCCCCAAGTTTGCTTAACGTGTGCTGCTCAGACTACGAGGGTGGAGGAAATGTTCATCAGAGAAAAAAGCAAATTCTCAAAGCAGATCGGAGAGCCAAAGTTAAATAGCGAGGAAGAAAAGAAAACAGAAAATGCAAAGAGAAATATATAGAATGAAGACATTAAAAAGATTCCGAATTAGAGTATCGCGGCTTTTCACATTGAAATCTGTTGATTTCTTTTTTATCTAAGCATTGGCTTCTTGCCCACCTTTGTCAAGCGTCTGCGTGTAAAATATACTTTTACTTGAACGAGTTCCCCCTCTTTCTGCGCACGTAATTCAGTTGTTAGAAAAGGAGATGCCGAAACTAGCAAAGGATCTCATGAATGAAGTCTGCTCTGTCTTTCTGCACGTGATTTACAGAGAAGCAGTCACACACCAAATTCAACTCGTGCTGTCGTGAAATTTTAATTATTATTATTAGCTAAATGGTGCAAGGAAGCCTGAGGCTTTTGCTGCACCAGCCAAAAAAAAATTCTGAATTACCCTTAGAGAGAGAGAGAGAGAAGGAAGAGAATCACGAAGAAAAAGAAGAATGATGATACCCAGCTCAGGACCCTGGGTGTGCCAAGCCCATACTCACCAGATGTGAGCCCCTGGATTCTCTCAGAAAGGGTTAGTGTTATTACCGACATTGTGTTCACTCAGACAGTGGATTGAGTTTTTTTTATTGTAATTATTCCTGGGAATTAGGAATCCCCAATTTGACAGTTCCAATTTTATTCTTACTGTGTAATATGTGAAAAACAGTATAGAAAACATGTAATCGTGGCAATTAATATATAAGAAATGTTTCAAAATTCATTTTTACAAAGAATAATGCATTAGTGGATGTGTTGTATAGTGATGTTCTCCTTTCGGTAAAACAATTAGCAGCATTAGACAAAACAAACTCAATCTCAGTCGATGATGGTTTTATTGTTTTTAGTGCATTGAACAGCAATAAAATATTTTCCATTTTTTCTGTACTTTAATTTATATTTAGATCTTCGATGAATTCTTTATTGTAATCATTAAAGAAGGATTCAATAGACTATAAGCAACCTGAAATTTTGTGTTTTAGTTGTTTTTTCTAGCGAGTTTGAATTATCATGACCCAGTGCATTATCATTTTAGAAATGCAAAATTTGAAAAATGCAAAATTCACTATCATTATTTTCTTTATAAAAGTAACAACTTAGAAACATTTTCTTCATAACCTCTTTCGCATATTTTATGGTTTCATTTTAAAAGGTCACTGTTAAAATTCGATACAACGCTCTCTGTGCTAATTTTATCAACGATACAGTTTTTTTTTTTTTTTTTTCTTTCTTCCAAATAGCACTTTGGTTCTTTCATTAACTTATTACTGAATTTACAATTAATTTTATTAACAGTGGTGAATAAAAAAACTGTTCAATAAATAAAATAAGAGTGTTGAATAAAAAATAATAAAATAGTTCATTAACTAGTTAGCAAGTTTGTACCATGTCCATTCATTCAACGTAATGCTAAATATTTAATTTCCTTGAATTTTTTTGTTATAATTATTTCAGCGATTTATGCCGCTCCAAGTCCCATACTGATGAATCAGCGGTATCACCTTACTTTTCATTGTGTGGTAAATTATTTCGTGTGGCTGAAAGAAATTTCTTGAGACTCTCTTATGAAATTACTGCACCTTATTGCTCGATGGATTGCTATCTAAAGCAACAAGATGTGAAAATAATCTCTACCAATCACTGTCACCCCCCCACGTGATCGCAAACTACCATAACAAACCAGCCGTCGCCCTCTCCAATCCTTGTCCCCCTGCGATAGCGGACTTAGCGGTATGGTAATTACGGTGCTGAATTTTTATTATACTGTACTGTATTTTCTTTGAGGAACCGTTGTCTTTAGGGAGAACTGTTCTTTTCAGTGGTTCATTCGGTTGATGTATATTTATGAATTAATCTGCTGTAATCAAATACTGTATTTTTCTTTATCTAAACTGAATGCTCTGTTGGAAACAGTGATAAGAATCATTGTTTCCGATCTGGTAATAGAATGAGTGAGCAGCAACTTTTTAATCAGGTGCATCACATGCTAGACTGCTTTCATCTAGGTTGCTAGTGAAACTCAAAGTACTCATCCTCTCTAACAGAAGTTAATTACCTATAACTTATTCAGAGTAAGAGTGTAGTTAGGGTTATGGTTAGATAGAGTATTTCTGTCATTGAAAATATAGAACTTTCACCCATGAGATGAAAAATCCTGACACGTTAAGGATCAGCAGTAGACACACTTTGTGATTTTAATGTCATTGGGTAACTGTAAGTAATATTAATTAGAATGCCAGTTAACGACATTAATTCGCACGCTGATCTTGTGAAATATTATTCCATTAATTAGAAGTATACATTATATTTTACTAGTAACACATCCTGAACAATTTGAAAAGATATAACGTTAGATATTTTCAGTTTGTGTTTGAGAGGGAAATAGTTTCCCAATTCACGTTGTTGCTTGTATTTTAATTTTTTTGCTCTCCAGGGTCAGCATTTTCTAAAAACATTTACTTATCGAAAAGTTTGGTTGTGGATAGTATTTAAATACGTATACTAAAAGAGTAAATGTATTATAAATTTATATTCAATTTCCACTATTTACATGACATTTGTTAACTATACAATGGTTCTTTCCGCATTATGAAAATCTGACCTCATTGTTCAGCATCTTGTTTTTTTTTTTTTTTTTTTTTTTGAGTTATGGAATAACTCAATTTAAGAGTGGTATGATTTTTTTTAAATCAGTATTTTAGAAATATTAATGAAGGGAGGCAGGATATAATCCATAACTGAATCTCATTTCCTCAGTTTCTTCTTAAATGGGATCAGCATCAAAGGTTACAGGTTAGCATTACCGATGGCGAAGTTACCGGAAGTCTGTAGGTAGTGATTTAGAGAGAATAAAGGAAGAATAAAAAAATATATTTTTAGTTGAGTTTAATGTGTTAGTTACTGTCAGTTGCAGGCATAGCAGACATGTGGTTCAATGTGACCTATCAGTTAGGTGGAAAATAGGCCTCAGTCAATAAAACTAGTTCCGTTTAAGTTCTGTTACCTGTATCAATAGTGGTATAATGAATATCTGAAACATTCCTTATTCTCCTTCGCACTGAAAGCGAGGTTTACATTATTACAGAGCTGGTTAAAGAATAATTGAAACTTAGCATGCCCGTGTAAACATGCAGTGTTTCTGTTGTTTTGTTAATATGGTTAATTAGGGCATACCTGTAACATACATTGTTGGTTCAGAACATATGTGCCTTAGAATATACATTCTTAAAAAGGGGGACACAATTATTTCCTAAAAGAATAGCTGCTGACCTCTAATATGGGGAAGGACATGCAATCGCTATTTTTGTCTTCCACTTGAGAATCACTTTTAGAATTCTTGTCTACAGTTCATGGCGTGAGTGTGTAGGGAGGTTGGGAGGAGGAAGGATTCCAGAAGCGGATAGAGAGTTCGTCTATTTAAAAACGCTCGACTCGAGTTTCCGAAGAATAGAGAGTGCGTGGGTTTCAGCTGTAGGACATTTTCGGCAACTTCACTTTCTGCTGTCGAAGCATGTTTTCTACCTTTCGCTTTACTCCCTCCCCCCACCCTCTTTGCATGGATTTGTAGTTCTTTCCACATTAGAAGTGATTGATCCAGCGATTTCTGTAACTTTACGCCTCATTAGACATGACTGAATACTGTATATGGATTTTATACCTTGGATGAACGTAGTATATCGATTTTATAGAAACAGGCCTCACGATAACGTTTTAAGACGCTTATAATGGTGCAAATGCATTATACATGTCATTGTGAATAAATGAGTGATAAGAGCATAAATTATATTTTCCTTGTCCGTTTAGAAAAGTAAAATGAAAAAAAAAAAAAAAAAATGAACTAAGTTATTTTGAGCTATGCTACACTCACGAAGTCTGTGAGTGAGGGGTACTCTGTACAGTGTACCCCTCAAGCTTCCTAATATGAAGGTGCCATACATGTTAAGCAAGTTTATTAAGTACGTTTGATAACAAGCAGTCATGTAATTTGAACAAAGTAAGGCGCATACACTTAGAAGAAATTTATTGCTATAATCTTTAATCCAAAATAAGATACGTTCAAGCAGGTTTATAACATTTTCAGTTGGTCAAGGACATACACGCTCAGAAAATTTGTAACCAGATCAGTATGTATTCAATTGATGTTGAAATGTGTATTGAATTGAACGATTTAGCTTTTGTTTATGTTACATTATTAAATTAGGGAAAAATAATCTTTTAAAAAAGAGTAAGGTAAAGAAGTGAATCAAAGAGCGCTTGCTGAAAAGAAATAAATTTTCTCACGTAAATTTGTTGCATGAGTTAAAAAAGAAGCAATAGACTGGCACAGTATATTAGGGAAAGGATGTTACGTGGTTCCTATCCATATTATTATATACAGTATATAATAATATGATGGGTTTCGGTAAGAATCTTGAAACGACACCTGCTAATAATATTGTGTAGAAATTGAGCTTCTATTTCATTATTAGTTTAACAAAACCTGTTTTGTTAATAATTTCATGTGGCATAATAGTTTCATTTATTATTATATATAGTACAGTGTACTTAATTTACTGTATAGATTGGCAAAGTTTCATGCGGTTGAATTAAGAAATTTATTGCTATCGTCTTTAATCCAAAATAAGATAATGTAATGAAGAAATCTGTATCGCCCTCATGAACGTTTGAATGCAGCTTTAAGAATCCTCCTGTGATGTCCTCTATTACTAGTCCCTCCCCCACGAGATTACCATTCTTAGTTTTTGATTCGACAGTTTGCAGCATTCATTTTTCTTGTAAAATCAATTCATTTTAACAAAAAAAAAAAAAAAAAAAAATTCTGATTTCCGATGATGAATCGCTCTAGCAGATGACAAAAAAAAAAAAAAAAAAAAAAAAATCTGACACAGTCACTGTAGAATTAAAAACCAATTAACGTCTTCGGCACGGCAGGATTAAACCCGAGTCCGCCATATGAAGGTATGGGCAGTGAAAGTAATTGCCATGTTGGAAGGAGACGGATTCTGCAAGCAGTACGTAGTAAAATATATGCCCAAGTTGCGCGTGCGCACTGAATTAATTTTCTAGCCCGAGATGTGAATTTTGCAGTTGTCGCTGAAAACCACTAATGTAAACTTATTCGATGAACAGTTTGACGTGCCCACCCACGCTCAAAATTTCTGAAAGGCAAACATATTTGGGAAATTTGCCTGAAAATGTATAGCTCGCGAGCCGTAAGTGACTAAAACGATTTATCCTATGTTGAGTAATGACGTTCATAATTTAATACTCTCGCAACAGCGAGAGTACTTTATACATTGAAATTGCGGCGAGTTTCAGTTTGTTGCAACACGTTCCGACTAAACTAGACATAGTAACGCATGGATCATCCGTTTATCTGTAGTCAGTCTGAATTAGTACGCATTTAAATGAGGATGCTGTATGTGTTTCATCGCATTTTAAAATTAATGATTTTACTCAGCAGCGAATTTGCTCAGTAAAATCATTCAAATTTTGTTTCGGATTAGGAAAAAGTGCAACAGAAACCCTGAAACGTTAAAAATAGATTTCGAAGAAGATGTCGCGAGGAGTGATCGATGTTTAACTATTCGGGAAGTTGCTAGCGAAGCTGGTATTTCTTATGGGACATGTCAATCAATTTTAATACAAGATTTGGTAACGCAACGCGTTTCAGCCAAGTTCATGCTTCAGATCCTCGCCGCTCTGTGTGATCAGAGCAGAGAGGATTACTATGCACTCTCAAACAGGTCGATAATCACTAATTCTGTTAGCGGTACAATCGGCAGTTCTAGAAGCATTTGAAAATAATAATGAACTCACGGTAACCTACCTAGACACCCAAGCAGCATGATAAACTTGATTCTGTATCTCCTCTGGATCCGTTATACCATCTTTAAAATTAATGGTGATTTATTTGTTTTTTACTCCTCCAAAACAGGGTTCCCGCGAAAAATATGATAAGAACTGCTATAGTCAACAGGTTTCAGCATGTGTATGGAGGTCCTTTCTGGTGTGTTATTTTCAGCTATGCTTTTTCCATTCATGTGCTCAAGAAAAGACGTAATAATGTACTCAGATAACATCGATACCTACAACCATACCTGAAACACTACTGTCCTCAACCATTAGATGCAGACTGAACCTGTTTGTGCAATACCTGCGATCCTTCAGCCTGAAACCTGAGCTGTCATTCTGGTATTTTCATTAAAACTACCAGCAACGCAGATAGTACCATTGATGGGATGCGTATACCAAATATCACCTACCACAGAGGCCTTGGTGTCCTTTTTGGTCAAACGATGTGGTTCAACCACCATATTGATTTCCTTGTAAAGAGAATTAGTGCCCTCGGGTGGAGAACTAAACAGCGTCTCTCTACATAAATGATGCAAACACAATGGCAACATTCCTTCAGTTAGCGGTGTATCCGACAACATGTGCTGCTGAAATCTGGACTTTTTTATCTATCGCTCTAGCCCTTCCAAAACCAGTTTTTTTTTTGTTTCTTCTTTTTTTTCTTCTTCTTTTTTTTTATCTCAGAATATTGGATCTTCAAATGGGCTATCCACAAACTCTGCCGCCTTCCGCAGGTATTTGCTACTGACATGGCCAAGCAGCTACACATATTCAAGCTGCCAAATGAATATGCGTAGAACTAAAACGACTAAGATGTTCACAGACAAGATAAAAGTTACAGGTATATGGGATACATGTCATTGGTACAACCCCCCGCTTTCCCGCTGATCAAGTCCCAGGTTCCAACTTATAAAATCAAGGCTAAAAATTTTCAGACCCTGTTATTCTAACTGAAGCTCTGCTAATCATCTTATCCTTACGTCAGATTGGTATTGACCCCAAAGTGGGATCACATCAATTCGATACATGACAGTTCATTGTATGCACCAATTTGGTGAAAGACAATTGGTGACTACGATACTTCGTTGTATCACAATGAAGAATTTACCGAATCGTGGTCACTAAATTAACCATTTAAAGCAAACTAAAAGCTTGCATTTTTTTTTGTATTGCTTTGCCATACACAGAATTTACAGAATCATTGTACTCACCAAATTGTCATAACCACCAATTGTCTTTCACCAAATTGTTGCATACAGTGTAAAGGCATGCACCAAATTGTCTTATTATACCGAACTGGAGTACAACAAATAAAGGCAGAAACTTTTATCTAGCTCATTTTGCAACGTGCTCATTATCGTTAGTTTCTCAGCCGATGAATTAGTTTGTTACAGATGAATTATGTTTCACAAGAAATTTAATTCTTAACTCCCGAAACAGTCATATCCGGACGAAGAAAACCCACGGATGATTGTCATTACCCATTTTCAACATATATTTTCCTTTAATGTTTGGCATTATATCCGTGGGGGACAGTCTTATTTTTTACCAGTAAGGCTTTTAGGAATGGCATACCTACATCTTGTACGTGACTGTTCGAATACATGTCACTTGAAAATCGGCAGAAGATTGATTTCTGCACAACGGTGCACCAGCCCACTTTTCCGCGATAGCCGAACACATATTTTGTGGGTGGGGGGGTTGTCATATGCTTTCATGATTTATTTTGCGCTTATTACCACCCAATTCGAAATGAGAAATCGCATTTTTGAAGCTACTGAAGCCATTAAAAATAGCTTTGAAGCGATGAGACATTCTAGGGAATCTTGGATTCTGCTTGAACAAAGTAGGTAATTTTGATCAGCTGATCTTTTCAGCTGTTCAAAATGACCAGCTTTTACAGTTAGATCTTTTAATGCTAGAGATATATCTTAGTTTCTTTTTATGTTTGCAATTTATGATTAATGTTTCTTATCTCCGAAATGGACTTTTGAGAAATATAGGTTTATAGAATTTTTTTATTTTTACTGTAGAATATGCTCCTAGATTTCGTGTAAAACTTTTTTTGAAATACCCTGTATATGTGTATCTAACTGCTCCAAATGCTGTTGTAGAATTATTTGCTGTTTCCTTTGTCTGGGAACCATTAAACCAATCAATCTTTACAAATTGAAAGTTCTGATATACGAAGTACATTCACAAAATTCCCGGAATTTTAGTATAAAAGTTCATTTAATGAACAGTTGGGCTTATTTAACTAATCACCGTAAACTTATTACACTTTTTTAGCTTGTCAGGATCAGTATTAGAGGCAGCTTCAACCTTTCTTATTGATTTTATCTCAATTCTCTTCAACTGATTTAAACTCTTTTGTCACCATTTGTTTATCTCGTCGCTTGTTTTAAGTTCGCTTTTGTCGTCAGCACGCACTAATACCGCGTGTCTGGTTTGTGTGGTTTTTTTTTTTTTTTTTTTGTTAGTTGTTGGCGTATCGGCTTCTGTGGCCATAATGCACCTCCCAAAGTTTTTTTTTTTTTTTTTTTTGCATTTTACTCTGATCCAAGCCCGAGGCAGTATTCGAACCCGCGACCTCTGGGTTGCCAGGCAGGCACTTTACCCACCTGGCTATCCCGGTCGGCTCATTTGTGAAATTTGAGCAGGCAGTGTTTTACATGCAATTTAAGTTTTTACCATTTAATTTTCAATGTTCAAGTAACATGTATTCCATGGAATTCTATACCTTGCCAACCTCGGAAATCATGGAAGGGGTAAAGGGGTAACCTTAGTCCCATTCTTAAGAAAGTCAAAAAACTATTCTTCAGAGCAAAAACCTAATCAAGAACAGCAGAGTCATCTAAATGGACTGTCTAATTATTCTGACCATTATCAGTTTCGTTTGTTCTTTCTTAGACCAGTGCAAGTGGGGGAAAATGTTGCACTAAAATATCAACAAAATTGGTAGAAGGGTCCTGGAAATCCGCCAGTCCAGCCTCCACCAGTTCCGGAGCAACAGTCAAATTCCCTGGCATGGAAGATGAACAATTTTTGTCAGACAGTTACAAAATTTCTTGGGATGTACAATGATTGTATACAAGTTAGACAACCTGTGTACAATTATACTAAGGTCAACTCTTAAAAGCATAGTTTAAAACAAGTTATTTCGATTCCCGGTCATTGTTAATGTCCATGAAATCAAATAATCTAAAGGAGATAAATCAGCAGTTATTATACAATTTTCAATACTGCTCTACTGCTCCGTGGGATCGCCAGTAAATGACGTAAAAGATATTCACTAAAATATATTTATATAGCCATATTATTCTTTACAAGTTCAGTATTAAAGTTAATACTATGCTGAACTGACAATTGTTAGAAAATATGTTGGGTTTCAGCAGCCAACCAGAAAGGAGGAGGGGGAATTCACTCCAGCAGAAGCAAGTGAATTCTTACCTGTTGTACTAGTCATGTTATCTCTCTCTCTCTCTCTTAGACAATTAAACCTTTTAAGGTTTTTCTGTGGCACTGTTTCACACGTCAAGAAGAAAGTAGGTCACCGCACCGAGCATTCATTTTTCAAGGTCAAAGTGCAGAGTGGCGAAAGAAAGCGGTCGCAGAGCAGCATGGCGACAGGATACTGGTCAGCAGCGGTAGCAATGCAGAATTTAAGATTAAAAAGAACTTACTTTAGGAGCAAGATTCTGTATAAGGAAGCAGTCAAGCTTCAAGAACAGCAATCCAGCATAACCAATTAACATAGAGTTAAAAAGAAAGCCTAGAATGACAAATATACATGAGCGCGAAAAGAATGACTTCACACACCAGGCCCATCGTTGAGAGACAGTGTAGAGTGTGTTTAGTGCACCAGGGGTTCCCGGCTCCTCCGTAGCCAGATGGGCAGGAGCGGAAGTGCGTAGCACACGCTTCTTGATTAGACCGGAGTTCGAGCCCGTGACCACCAAATACGGAGGATGCGGAAAGGTCAGGGAATGACCACCGCATATCCCCGGAGCAATATGGCCTTAGTTGCTAATGCTCCTAAAACCAAATAACAACAAAATAACAACAACATAACAACAGGGGTTCCCCCCAGGTGTTGGCCTATATTTCGCCGGATTTCTTGTATTTTGGTCTTTAGGCTTCAGATATGTGATACTTTGAGTTCCTGGGGTTCTCCAGTTGTGGGAGTTCCTGATAGACTATTTTATTTCTTCCTCCTGAACTCTCTCTCTCTCTCTCTCTCTCTCTCTCTCTCATCTCTTGTACGTCCTTGGTTTTCTTCCGTTCTATTTGTATCCAGGGGCCTCTGTTGTTATGTTTTGCTTCTTTGCTCCATATGTTGCACTGTAACTCGTCGATCGTCTTCTGCTTGGGTGGGTGGTCCGTTTCCATCTTTTCCCTCTGCTTCGAGGCTCCTGTAGAAGGCTCTTTGGCCCCCATCGAAGATTCGGTTGTTTATTTTTCTCTGAGAACTCTTTTTTTTTTTTTTTTTTTTTTTTATCTGCGTAGTCTCTTGTTGAGTGCGAGAGGTTTTGCTTCAGTGTGTCCAAGCATTCACCTATTCTTTGAGTTTTGGTCTCGTGTTTGCTGTGGACTCCTTCCCTTTTGAGGATGCTCTTTACTTTTTCAATCAATTTCTTACTCCTATTACCCTGTTAGTCCTGCGTCAGTTGGCCTGCCTTGACTTTTTTTTTTTTTTTTTCTGCTGAAGTCTTTTTTTCCCATGCCAGTGGTTCCTTCTTTTTTCGGTTCTTCTGCTGCTGGCTTTCGCTCCTCTTCCATTAAAACCTAGTTGCTGCTATGGCACCACAGTATACGGCTGTGTGGATGGTCTCTGGTGTTGCACAATTGTTGTCGAGATAATGTTGTCTTATTTTCCTATTGAGGTGGCCTGTGACTCTCCACAGGATTCTATTGGGCCTCTGCTTCAGTATCACATGGGTCTTTGTGGGGTCCATTCCTGCGAAATCTGTTAGGGCCTTCTTCCGCTTGTATTCTATTTTGGATATCATGACCTTGTCTCTTTCCAATTCAGCTGCTCTGGGTTGTATTTCTTCTTGCTCTTCCTCCTTTGTTTCGGTGTTTTTCATATTCGTTGTTCTTTGTAGTTGATCGCTCATGTCCTGCTTGATTTTTCCCAATTTGCAGGAGCTATCAGGTTCTTCGCAATGATGGTCCTTCTCTGTTCGGTATTCGCTGTTTGATGACCTGACTATCCGAGAGTCGTTCCCACCACTTGGTATGTAATCTTAACCTATACATTGCCATATCGGTCTCTAACTTGGTTATTTCGTGGTATGCTCGCATGATGTGCGTATTCCTTTCGACGCTCCATTTGATGCGTTGGCGTTTTCTTCCTGGGTGGTCACTAGAGCAGTTGTGCAGGAATCACTTCTAGTTGGTGGGGCTCGATGGTCTTTCCCTTCTCTTTATTATTATTATTATTAATGTTGCTGCTCTTATATTATTTCTCCCTGATTGGGGGGTTCCACTCCGTGATGGGTACTGCTACCAACTACACAGGGTGGTTGTAATGTCTGGTGTTACTGTCGGTCAAGGAAATCTCTGACTATCCTACAGGTGTTCAGGATTGCGATTTTCTGGAGTTCCTTGTAGGTGTTCTCTGGGAGACCTATTCCTGCTAGTCTGCTATGTAGAGTCTTTGGTACCATGCCAGCGGTTGACAGGATGATTGGGATGGTTGATACTTCTTGCATATGCCACATCTCCTTGATCTCATGTCTCAGGTTCGTGCACTTCCTAATTTTTTCCTCATGGGTTTTCTGGACATTGCTAGTGTTCTGCACCGCTATGTCAATCAAGTAGGTAGCCTTTTCCATCTTGTACACAAGGATTATGTCCGGTCTGTTGTGCGGGATGGTCTTATCCGTTATTGCGCGATCCTAGTACAGCTTGTGGGTTCGGGGTCTCTAGTACTGCTGGGGTTCTTACTTGTAGTATGGTACACTTTCTTTGGTCAACTGGCATTTCCTCACTAGCCTCTGATGTATTATCCTGGCTGCCTGATGGTGCCTATGAGAGTACTCAGTCTGAGTACTCTCATAGACACCTTGCACCCCGCAGTGATGTGTTGGATCGTTTCTGAGGCCAGGTGGCATCGTCGACATGTGTCATCTGACATTCCGGACTCCTTTGCGATGTATTTTCTATAGTTTCTGGTGTTGATTACCTAGTCTTGGATGGCCTGCATGAATCCTTCAGTCTCGGGGAAGAGTGTCCCGCTTGTGAGCCATGCATTTGAAGAAATGGTGTCGATGTGATCTTGATGGAGGTCATTGTAGTGTCAGCCATGGAGTGTCTTCTTTACCCATCTTTCTAACTTGGTTTCTTGTACTGTCTGGGCGGGAGGTGTTTCTTCGCTTAGGTTGAGTGGGGTATACCACTTATCTATCTTCCTTATGGCCTGGTGGAGTGGTGCTGTGTTGTTCACGAAGTAATCCTTCAGGTTAACTTTCGCTGTTTTCTGTTGTTCTATCAGGCCCCTTCCTCCCTCTTTCTGAGGTATGGTTATTCTCTCCACTGCTGACTTTGGGTGGTGTTGGCGACTCTTGGTCACCATTGTCCTTGTCTTTTGCATGATATCTTCTAGCTCTGTGTTAGTCCAATCTATGACCCCGAATGTGTATGTTAGTACTGGAGTTGCATAGGTGTTTATGGCTTTAACCGTGTTCCCTCCGTTCAATTTTGCTTTCAGCAGGCTTCTGAGTCTCTGATGATATTTTTCAGTCAGGAACTTCTTGATTTCCTTGTGCTCTAACTGCTCAGCCTGCATCATCCCTAGGTATTTGTAGGTCTCTCCTTCTGTCATTGTTTCGATCTCTTTACCAGTCAGCAGCTGGTAGTTTCGGCCAACTAATTTTCCCTGGTGCAGTGTGTGAGTTTTGCATTTTTCTAGACCAAATTCCATCCTGATGTCCTTGCTGAATTCTTCGGTGATCCGGAGTAGTTGCTGGAGTTGCTTCTCTGTTGCCGCTTAGAGCTTGATGTCATCCATGTACATCAGTTGGGTGAGAGTGTACCGGTTCTTTCTTCCTTCTTTGAGGTTATATCCATACTTGCTGCCGTTGAGCATGGTGGATAGCGGGTTGAGTGCTAGACAGAACCACAGTGGGCCCAGAGCATCTCCCTGAAAGATTCCTCTTCTAATGGGGATTGGCCTGGTTGTGATGTTCTTGACTTTAATAGTGGTACTCCATTTCGCCATTGTTGCTCCTCGGAAGTTTGTTACTATCGGATTGACCTTGTAGATCTTCAGGGTCTCTATTAGCCAGCTATGAGGTACGGAGTCGAAGACTTCGGTAATCGATGTAGGCCGTGTATAGGTTGCGGTGCTTCTGAAGGTTTGCTACATAACTGGGCATCTATGGTTAATTGCTCCTTGCATCCTTTGCTCCTCTGCTTGCATACTTTCTGCTGTTCGGCCATTACGTTCTGACTGTCTAAGTGGTGTGATATCTTAGTTATGCAGCTGGTCAGGATCTTGTACATCGTTGGGATGCATGTGATTGGCCTGTATTTCGGCGGGTTTCTTGTATCTTCATCTTTAGGCTTCAGATATGTGACTCCTTCAGTGAGAAACTTTGGGATTGTCTCCGGGTTGCTTATCATTCGTGTGAACTGCTCTGCTAGGTGCTTGTGTGTGTGCAGGTGAGCTTCTTGTACCAGTAGTTGTGGATGTTATCAATTCCCGGGGTTCGCCAGTTGTGGGTGCTCCTGATCGACTGTTTTACTTCTTCTCGAATCTTCCACTCTCTCATCTCTTGTATGTCCTTCGTTTTCTGTCGTTCTACTTCTATCCAGGGTGCTCTGCTGTTATGTCTTACTTCACTGCTCCAGAAATTTCCCCAGAACTCTTCGACTGTCTTCTTCTCTGGTGGTCCGTTTCCTGCTTTCTCATGTTCACCCACTTTCCTGTAGAAGGCTATTTGGTCCTCATCGAAGATTCGGTTGTTTATTTTCCTGTGGGAGCTCTCTTTGTATCGGTGTAGTCTCTTTCTGATTGCGAGGAGGTTCTGCTTCAGTGTGTCCAAGTATTCTCGTATTCTCTGATTTCTGGTCTCATGTTTGCTGTGCACGCTGTCTTTCTTGAGGATGCCCTTCACCTTGCCAATCAATTTCTTACTTCTATTACCCTGTTGGTACTGGGTCAACTGACGTATCTTGACTCTTAATTCTTCTATCATCTGCTGAAGTCTTTTTTCCCAAGCTGGCGGTTCTTCTGCTGCTGATCTCTCGTTTCTTTTACATTAATCCTAGTGGCTGCTATGGCAGCACAGTATACGGCTGTGTGGATAGCCTCCAGCGTTGCACCATTGTTGTCAAGGTAATGTGGCATTATTTGCCTATTGAGGTGGTCTGTTACTCTCCACAGGATTTTTTTTGGCCTCTGCTAAGTTATCACGTGGGTTCTTGTGGGTTCATATTATTATTATTGTTGTTGTTGCTCTTATATTATTTCTCCCTGATTGGGGGTTTCCGCCTCGTGACGGTGTTGCTGCCAAGTACACAGGATGGTTGTTATGTCTGATGTTACTGTTGGTCGAGGAACACTCTGCCTATCGTACAGTTGTTCAGGATTGCGATTTTCTGGAGTTCCTTGTAGGTGTTCTCTGGGAGATCAATTCCTGTTACTATTATTATTATTATATGTGCTTCGCAAACATTTGCAGTGTTCATTAAAGACTGCTTTTTTGCTTTCTGGTAAAAAAAAAAAAAAAAAAAATCCTTTATCCCCCCCCCCTTTTTTTTTTTGTTGTGAGCAGCAATATTGTGCATGTTGTAAAGATACTTATCTGTACGGTGTGTTGTGTCCTCGTAACGGTACTCATAAAAATCCTTGTATTGAAGAAACGTGACTACTTTAATTTCGATGAAAATGCTATTGCGCTCGATAAGAACTTTTATTCTTTGATGGAA
Organism: Mastigoproctus giganteus; assembly: GCF_048544385.1. NCBI lineage: Eukaryota > Metazoa > Arthropoda > Arachnida > Uropygi > Thelyphonidae > Mastigoproctus > Mastigoproctus giganteus. The sequence continues at coordinate 162,900,183 of NC_143575.1, forward strand.
TTGAACATGATTTGTTAGGTTCCCTGTTTAAAGTTCCTTCTATTGCCTTAGACTACTGACAATGCCACCAGCACTGTTCTAGCTTAGAGACGTGATAATAGAAATTGTTATACGATAGTGCTCCCATCTGGATTGGCGGGCTGGTTTGCAGAAACTTCTGTTATTGTGTTCATTTAGATTGTTTTTGGAAGGCGAGACCATATGGTGATTAACGAATGGAGAAAATTACAAAACAAGCTATCGGGCCATCACGTGATTAGGAGCTCCCGTGCTATACATGAACTTTTACATCACTCACTAATTTAATAATCCACACTCACATATGGATTCTCTCCCGAAATTTGAATAAGTGACGACACCATTGGAACAAACAATTGACACGTAATTAGCAATTCAGCGTTGTTCGAGTATTCCATGATTGGGAGGAGTGTGAAATGTTAATGTGCACGCAAAGCCGAAGTGGTGATTAATATTAACATATTAATAAATGCCAAATGCGACTATGCACAAAGAATTTCACTGAATTCAACTCTGTCATGGTGCTATAATAAAATACTGAAAGCTCTTTCTTTACTGTATTCATCACCTTCCACATGATTCAGCAATGTTTCAAAATAGTGAACCGTTTATTTAATGAGCTTAGTATGGAAAGTATAATTTTTCTCACGAGTAAAATCAATAATTTTAATCGAGAGATATTTAATTGCGAGAAATCGCTTCACAGTACCGCACTGTCCCTAGTAAGGACCATTCCAGAGTCTGGAGAATGGTGCCACCTAAAATTTACTGCCATATGTGTGCCTCGACCCTCGCTTGGAGTATACCTAGTTGTTGTAGGGTTTTACGTGCATCAGCAACTTAGGCCTTAGCTCGCCGTATATGCTATGTCTGTAAATTGCTTGTTTCCTTTCGTCGATTTGCTGTTTTTCTGGACCAAAAACCCGACTTTCCGGGATAAAAAAAAAACCATGCTACTCTCGCCTGAGATCGACTAACTCAGTCATGTTGTGTAAAAGGCGGATAAAAATTCCTAGCGTCATTGATGTAATTCGAACTCACGAGTTTTCACCGGATGTGGAAAGGAGGACGGTGATTATAGTAACTATGCTACCCACCAGGGCATATGTGTTTGAGTGAACGTTTGTTTATTTTAAAAGGAAGTGAAGTCAAATAGTTTAATAACGAATGTTGACATCGGAAAAAAAGGGCAAAAGTAATGAAGAGTTGCAGGAATAAAGGCATTCGAGGTCGGATCAAAAAGTTCCGACCATTTTTTATCAAAATTATCAAGATTATATTATAATATGAGGGATGAGAAGAAGCCGGGAGTCTAGTTCCGCAATTTGGCATGTGTTGATGTGCCATGTGTGCCTGAGCTTTGTCCTACAAAAACAGCACTGCTCGGGTGAGCTGCCATTGCGTTTGACCTTCAGTTTGTCCAAATGTAATGCTCAGGAATTATTGGTTTACTCATTTCCAGGTAGTTAAGCAAAATCATATCTTTGTCCCAAAGGACAGAGGTCGTGACCTTACCAATAGACCTCTGTGTGTCGAACTTCATTGGATGCCGGGGGAGGCAGTATGTTTCCGCTCCTTCGACTGTTCTTTGGTCTGGATCATAATGAAACAACGTTTCATGTATGATCACAATTCGCCCTAAAAATCATGCTCAAAATGATGAAGAATGGAAGTTGAAGACAGGACACGCTGTTGCTTTTGTTCAGCATTCAGACATTTGGGAACCTAGTTAGCAGAAATCTTCAACCTGTCCAAAATGTCATGAATAACATATCCAACACTTTCCCTGGACATGCCTAGAGTCTCAGATATCCTTTAATCAGAATTTCGCCCATTAGACAGTATAGTGTGTGAATGGCATCAACATTTTCCCGCACTATCACAGAAACTGGTCTTGTCCTTTCTGAATCGTAGTGGCATACTAGCATAGTGTTTGGGTTGGGGCGCACCCGTGGTTTCCCACAACTGCCACATCGTTTCACGTGTGTTGTATACAGAACTGTAAATGCTAGAAGTGGGTGTAATGTCGTGTTTTGTGTTAGAGTAGTGTTGAGTTCTGTTGTTTCTTTGGCTTTCGGCCTCTGGACCCCTATTGGAACTCCGTTGCCTGCACCACCACTGGGAGGTAAGCCATGCAGTCCCATAGTTCTCTGGCTAGTGTCTGCCAGGGTCGCCTGAGCTTCCCTGGCAAAAAAAAAAAAAAAAAAAAAGTTGGGGGGGGGGAAGGTGGGGAGTAGGTAGAAATATTGGGGATGTAGATGAAGGCACCCCCAACTATAATGAAGAGATCTCCATCAGGCGAAGGATGGTTAGGTTAAGGGGATGAAAGTTACTGCGCCTGGGCGCACAGTGTAGATGGCCATTTGGCGAGGCTGGGATGAAAGTTTTAGATTGGGCTTGACATAGTTGGTGGAATGGATCAAGGTCGAAGGAAAGTTTTACTTCGTTTTGTGTGTGATTCCAGGTTGGTCTTGTTAATTGTAGGTAGTCTAAATCTAGTTCGAAGGATGGTTTCTTTGTCTTCTCTTGGGCAAATTTTGATAATGAGACATATCTTCCGAGCCATGGACGTAGTGGCCTTGATTCTTGGGTAGGTAGTTTTCTGGCTCTTAGATTGTACCTGAAGTTTTCGTAAATCTCACAGTCGTACATTATGTGTTCCCATATTTCCGGGAGTCCACATTGGCAAAGCGAATCCTTGATGATGCCTAAGGCTGAGAGCTTTCTTTTGAGGGGACCATGTCCTGTGTGAAGATAAGTGGTGTGAAGGCCAGGGGAGAGGCAGGATGGAGGTTTTGGAAAGACTGCCCACCTACTGTTGGTAGGAATTTTCGGGTTATTTCTCCTTTAGTTAAGTTGGCAAAGCGGGCTTGCCAAGCCTGCTGCAGGAGTATAAGCAAGCGTTTTTCTTTTTCCTTTTGTTGTTAGTCAGTTCCGTGGTGAAGCCAAGAATGGAGATAGATTTTCCCTTGGATAGGTTATACAGCAGGAGTTTAGTTCGGACAGTTTAGAGATCTAATGGGAGCACGCTGGCAAGCACCTGGAGGGCGTGGTTACTCACCATGCAGCAGGCTCGAGTAATGGTTAATAGAATGAACCGCTGGATAGTGTCGAACCTTTTCCTGTTAGTGACTGTGATTGCCTAGGAGAACCAAATTCCAGACGCATAGGAAATTGTAGGAAGAAACACTCAGGACTGTAGTGGAGAGTATATGCTGTTTACTCTGGATTTTTTAGATGAATAGCGTATACCCTCTTGTTTTTGAAAGACGTGAAAAAAGAAATATTATAAAAATTTAATTTCATTGACGATCAGACGTTTTTCATATGCTGATTACCAAAATACAGGATATTATGACGAAAAACGTTTGTTTTATTCTATACAACCGAAGCAAATTCGATTAATAAGCCTGTTATGCACAGTATACGCTATGCTTTTCGTAACATTCATAGAGTATACCGTCTACTAATTTTACGACTACAGCACTGAAAACCCCGCATTATAATACAGCGACAGGATGCGCCGCTTGAGGCTCCAGTCGTGCATCGAGACTCTAGCTACAAGCGCTGTGTAATTTCTGATTTTCTTCTGCAGATAATCCAAGTGTGGTATGAAGGAGAGGTTGGTATCCAACATAACTCCTAAGTATTTCAATTGTGAGTGGAGTTTGACTGTGACTCATTGGACTTTAATTTGCGGTGGTCTGTTCAGGTTCAAATTTGCTTTAAGTAGGATGGAGCTGCTGGTCTTCGTGGGGGAGATTTGGAGATGGTTTTGAGTCACCCAATCTTGGAGAACGGTAAGGGCTCTGTTGGCCGAGACCTCAAGCTGCGCTGTCGCGTCTGCTGCCAGGGTAAGGACTAAATCGTCCGCGTATGCTTGTGTTTGGACGTCCTGAAGGTTTAGACAAGAGACATTCGTCAAGGATGATAGTCCATAAGGAGTGGTCTCAGTATTGAACCTTGGCGGCAACCTCTGTGGAATTGTCATTTTATTTTGCATTAGGCCTGTGACTGTGATTTCTCTATGAGAATGGTATTGTTTAATGCAGTTGTAGAGGTTTCTCCGGAAGGTTTGAGGTGCGGAGTCGGCTGAGGACGCTTGGCCACTAGAGTGAGTCAAATTCCCTGGCAAAGTCGAGTCGATAGAAATGACTAGAAAGTACTTCTGCACCGTAATGTTTGCAGCCGTTATAATTTTATCTAGGGCGTCTATAGTAGACCAACCCTTTTTGAGGTTGTATTGATTTGTTGCATTGAGGCCTGCTCTATTGTAATGCGTTACAGTCCTAGAGTGGAGAAGGTACTCCAGCAGCTTATTAGGACAGAGAGCAGTGAAATAGGTCTATACGACTCTGGAAGGTCCTGGGGCTTGGTCGGATTTTTCAGAATAAGTCAAACATTGACCGTCCTCCAGTCTTTTCGGAACCAACCGGCCATTAGACAGTTGTTAAAGAGATGCAGCAGGAGTTCTGGGGTGACGCTACTACTCTCTTTACAATGTCTACCTCCAGTCGGTCTGGTCTAGGGGGTTTCTTGGGTTTGATCTTCTCTGCTGCAGCATTCAGTTCTAGGGAGAAAGGCGGTTCCGTTTGTTGGGTGCTGTTGGAATAATTCTTTTGGCAGAGTTGAATTTGGGACTGTGTGATGAGATCTATTGTTTGTCGGAAAATGGTGTCAAGGATGTTGCTGATCGACTGTTGCCACGTAGTTGTCATTATGCCTTGTGGTATCTTTGTTGATGGTATACTTCACCTCTACTCAGTTTGTTGGTTGTAATTTTGTACACCAACCCTCTGGGATCCTTGTTACCAGTAATCGAAACTAGATGTTCCCACGATTGGCTTTTCGTTTCCTAATTATGGTGGTTCAGTGAAGTTTCTGAAACTGCTGTTTCAGAAGCTCCACCTCTGTCTCGGGCCAAGACCTGCGGGCTCTCTGAAACCTATTTCTTCTAGCATTGACGATGGAGAGTCCGAAGTTGTGGACATCACCATGGCACAGCACCGGGGATTGGATTCTTTCTCTTGATAGAAGCGTCGGACACTACAATTATGGTGTTAGTGATCTTTCATTGTAGAGAATCCCTGTCTGTACATCTTTGTTGGTCATCCTGGAGGGAGTGCCTGGTTGCAGTTAAGGCATCTTTGAACATTTTTGCTTCCAGTCAACCTTGGCCAATGAGTACTTTTTGCACCGTCCAATTCGATATGTAGCAGGCCAGCGATCTCGTTGCCATATCACATCTATAGTGGCTTCCCAAAGAGTACTACTGAAGTAGGGAGGTGGTGCAGCTGATTGAGGACCATGAGACAAGAAATCTTCAAGACGTTGGCTGTTTCTAACTCCTCATCAATCAGCGGTTTCACTGTGCCGTGGTGAACAATAGCCTTAGATACTGATGCGCCACAAAACGCCTAATAACCAACCACTGTGCCATAGCGTGGACCTGCAATTTACGTCCGAAGCTGTGATAATTTTGGCATTGGGTAGCTCTGTAAGGACTGTATGAAGGTATCTGGTGGTAGGTAGAATGTCTTTTCCTGGCCTGCAGCACATTGAAATTATATCGATTTTCCCTAGACGGTTAATCAGCTGTGAACATGCCGCCCAAGCTGAGCATAAATGACAGATTTTGGTTGCTCTGATTTCTGGGTTGCGAACTGCGATCGCCGCTCAAGGAGTTTCACCTTCATGTTAGATTATTTTGTACTTCAGGGAGTAGGCCATTTCCTTCTTAGCATCTGCGCGGATAACACAGTGGTCTGTCACCGTCCTCCCCACACCGGGTGAAAAAGGCCCGGGTTCGAATCCTGTCGATGACGTGAGGACTTTAGTGTGCTTTTTTCACTCCGTGGCTGAGTTAGTCGGTCTCAGGCGTAGATAGCAAGGTCCCCAGAAACTGGGGTTTTTATGCCCAGCAAAACAGGCAAATCGACCAGAGAACACACGCAATTTACAGTCATAATCCCTATATATGGGTGTATGTAAGAGATTACGGGTGGCCCTAATATAATAATTTGAATTGCCTTCTTAGCATGCGTATATGACCCTAGGAATAGTATGATGTCGGAATTTTCCTCCTGCCTTTAGTCTAACCTGGTCTACTATTGCTGTAGCCTGTTGTGCATTTATTTGGAAGAATTTTAGCATTTTGTTGTTATATCTTTTATAGTAGATTTCCATGATTGGTAGGAGTTTGGTGGATACTCTTCGCTTTTAAGTATACGGGGCACTTGTTGCCTCTGATGGAGCGATTTTATTTTATTTTCTCTAATTTGCAATTCGCGCAGAGCTCAGAGGATTTATTTGGGTATGAGCTGTAGTTGTGGCATTTTTCGGCTCAATGTCTGCTAGTTGACTCAGCCTGGGTGCATGTGTGTATGTTGTGTGGCCGAAGCAACAGCATTTCAAACATTTGGGAACAGCCACGTGCTCTTTAAATCGATCGCTTCCCCAGTATATGTGGACTATTTTGGTTGCAATTCTTCTGTCAGACAAGTTGAGCAAGCTCGACAACTCAGTTGGTAACATTTCCATTTCTGGATTTGGTTTGATTCTTTGGGGTTGTAAGCGTTTCGATTTCAGTGTCTGAAAAATCTTCCTGCAGGTTTCTATAATACGTCTGTTCTCTGTGCTTGTTTGGAGTCAGATCCATATCAACATCAAAGTTGATAATTGATGGACCTCTTTTATTTGGTGTTTCTGCCACCAATCCAAGCGTCTGGATTTTGGAGTTGTTGAAAATGCTGGCAGCCTCTTCCTGTGTTTCTGTCTCTATGATTATTGCAGTGTTTCTATTCTTTTGGATTTACTTGATCGTGATGGTTCTGCAGTCGTTGTTTAGATTGGTAATCACAGTGGTTTTGATTCCCTCACTAGTCTTGGGCGCACCATCTGATGCGGGTTTTAAGGTGAAAAGGTTTGGTAGTTGAGGCAGGACCTTCTTTCACGTTGTTGATTGTTTGCTGACAGTTGTAGAATTATTATTAGTGTTCCTCAGCGCGTCGGCTTAGGATCGGGCGTGCTGTGGCATTTGGTTGCCTCCATACATTTGAAGGGCATCTAGTTTGGCCGCCGTCTTCTGGTGCTCAATATGGGTGTTGAGTAATTCTACTGTTGGACTGACCCATGAGATCCTATGGACAAAGCTGGAGAGCTTTGTATGTAGAATTAGGACCTGGTCTAAGACTGGCCCTTCCGGCAGTGAGGAGTCCAGATTTAGTGTAGGTTCCGCAGTTTTGTATAGATCGTCTGCTGTGGGTAGTTGAGCACGTTCCGAGTCGTGCAGATCTCTGGGCTCGTTGTTGCTGCTTGTCTCCCGGTCAGTCTTCACATGTTGGTTTTTAGCTTTTTTTCTTACAAGCTGGGCCGGGTTGGCGTCCTCATTTGCAAGTGTGCATTGCTGATCTGCTGAGAGCGATGTCAAGTTGCTTGTCAGTGATCTCTTGGTCCTCTTCGGACATGTTCAGAGAATTGAGGATTATTGGGGTTGGCACGGATAACCGAGACAGTGGCTGTTCCTGCTTGTAGTGTATCGCAAGAGCTGCCGATAAGTCCGAGATCCAATTTGGAGGTGCACAACACGACGAGCGAGTTTTCGGCTGTTGCCCAGGGTCACGTGGGCCAGAGGTTTTCAGTGTTTTGCACGCCAAGCAGAAACCATTGACAGAAAATTCAAACCGGCAGTCCACGTGATGACCTGTCGTTCTGAACAAAGTCCTTTGTCCTTCAGACGGAGTAGAAGCAATAGCTGCCGAACGCTGACATGATTAAACTTTTTAAACGCAGGGAAAATAAAACAGTTTGAGCGTACTGTACACTCAAGGTTACACCCTGGGAAGGGCCGCTCCCCAGTCAAATATTTTAGTATTTAAGTGTAGTTGTTGCGGCACCCAGGGTTCCCCCATTAGCCGCTTTTATACTTCTTGTGATGAGGCTTGCGCCATAACCGGTCTCGTGCGTGTAGTGTTTTGTGTGTAAATTTGTGCTCTGTTATGTTGTGTGACGGGCTCCTGACATTTTACCAAAAGTCCCATCCTGGTATTAGGATCAGCAAACAGAGGGAGCTCCTCAAGGACATTCCTGTTTTCTTTGAGCAGAGAGTCCAGATATCATGGACCAATTTTCACCTCATCAAACTCCATGAATAGGGAAAGATTCATCATTAAAAAATATATGTGCTATGTACAATCAATAGCAAGTCCAAGTTGGCTTCAACAGTTCACCAAACAATACAGGTCCAAAAGGATAATTCACATACATGAGTAGCATTTCCAATGATCAAAAAGAAGAATCTTCAGAGATAGTAGAAATCGAGTAATTCTAATTTATAACAATAACATTGTTACCATCTAATGTACAAGTAATTACTGTGAGAATCGTAGTTAGAAGTCACTTTTCTGTACACCAACCCTGAAGTACAAAGAGTCACACGAACAACAGATCATCTTGAGTTGACTGATTGAAGTCATCTCTCCTTTTGAAGACATGTGTAGCAAATGTGTTAAGAACATTAAATACAACCTGAGATCGAACAAGTAAAGGTTTATTTTCACTAGTGAAGTGTCCTGCAATAAGTTGAAGTTCTTGTCTATAGTCCCAATAGTAGTGACAATCAAATAAGATATGATCCATGTTCTCTTCAGCCTCATACAAACAGAGTGCAGTAGGAGACAGTCCCAGTTTTAACAGTTTACTATTAATGCTGCCATGACCCGACAACAGGAATGTACAGTGCAATCCGGAGAAAACCATAAAAATTCTTTCTTTTTGAACTCTCTAACTAAAGGTAAAAATTCTCTCGTTACCAGTCAGATATGCAAGAAATGCACGTGATAGCCCGCGGGCTACTCTCTTCAACTATGTCAGTGGCGGCTTGGCGACCTAGCCATTGACAATAGCGCCAAATAAATTAACGCAGCAGTTCTTGCAAGAGAGCCCAAGATAAACAAAAACAATGTTACCTAGGTAATCCTCTTCTAGAGTTCTTCTAGTTGACATCAAACTTCAGTAATAGACTGCACTTAAACCAAGTAAATTTTGCGATATTTGAGATGAACACAGACGAACGTGGTCAGCACGAATAACTGCCATAATGGCGATCTCCTTTCTGAATCCTAGGTGTCAAAAAAAAAAAAAAAAAAAAAAAAAACACACATTTTAAATTTTGGAACCCAGCTTCTTTTGATGGTTGAATCGTGTGAACTGTTCTTCTAACGTATCCAAATATCATCATGACCTCGAGTGTAGCACAGTTGGTAGAATCGCCTCCCTCCCCACACCGTTTGGAAAAGACCTGAGTTCGAATTCCGTGAACTATCCGAGAAATTTTTATCGGTCTTTTTCACAACGTGGCCGAGTTAGTCGGTCTCAAGCGAGGGTAGCATGGGTTTTTCTTCTGGAAACTTGGTTTTTAATCCAGAAAAACAGCAATTCTACCCCAGAACACGCGCAATTTACAGACATAATATATACAGCGCAATATGGCCTAAACTATTGATGGGCTTAAAATCTTACAACAAACAAATATCAGCATGAATTTCGTTTTGCGTTTTCCCCTGTAGAAACAGGTATTTCATAACCGCTCTACATTCATTTTGCTGAAAGTTCTTTGAGTCAAATGGGGGCTGTTTAACAATAAAAGATATGCTCTGTATTTATTTACTTTGTTTATTTACTGTGCCTTTGGCATTAGTGTAAAAGCAAGTATATGCTGAGTAGCCACTTTAATAGATACCCTCTACTTAATAGCAAGCTGCCCCCCCCCATTTAACCATCAGAACATCCTATATTCGTCATGGGATGGACCCAGCGCTTTGTCGAAAGTGTTCCAAGGGAATGCTGGTCTATGTCAACTCAGGTGCTTTCCACAGTTGCTGCGGACCTGAGTTCGAATCCCGTCAATGATGCGAAGAATTTTTACTGGTCTTTTTCGCAACGTGGCTGAGTTATTCGGTGTCATATGAGGGTAGCATGGTTTTTCTCCCGGAAACTCTAGTTTTTCGTCCAGATCGACCATAGACCACATGCAGTTAACAGACATATTATATATGGTGCAATACGGCCTAAGTTGCTGATGCACTAAAACCCTACACAACCACCCAAGTTAGGTTATTATTATGATGCACCAGCTAAAAAAAAATTCCAAAGTTACCCTAGAGAGAGAGAGAGAGAGAAGGGAATAACCAAGAAAGAGAAGAATGGTGATATCTAGCTCAGGACCCTGGGTGTGCCAAGCCCATACTCACCAGTTTTGCTGATAGCCGGCGAGGGAAGAACATTGCTGGGGTATTATCGATTTCCAGAAACAAAATGAAAAGGTAAGAATAGCTGCCTTTAATTTACACATACAACTGTTTATATTATAGTGTTCGTCTGGTCTCGCTTTCAAAACAAGAATAGAATTTTTCACTGCCCTGATAGTTCTTTTGATGGTAATGCATTTCCTCAGAGCACGGTGGACACTAAAAATAAATTTTTTGTTTATATTCCGGGACGACCACAGAAGTTCATAAGATCTAAAGAACAAGCGCCGTATTTAGCAATCACGGACTTGAACCCCGGTCACTCAAAGCACGCGTACTTATGTGCTCTTGTGCGTGACCACTTGGCTACGGCGGCCGTTAGTCAGTGCCAACTTACCGAAACATTTCGAGGGTTTAGTGTCCGACAACGTTAACTACAAAATCATTTTGTAGCAAACGTTTTTGGAATTAACCAAGAAAAAGTCATTTGACATTTTCTTGGTTTACCGGAAATTCGCTTATAGTCCAAGGTAACTTGTAAACTACTAGAGAAATACATTTCTATGACATGATATGCATTGTTTAAACTATAAAAGGAAACCTCATACCTTTTATGTAGGATCAGAATTCTCTCAACACTCACGTTGGAAGGATTATGTGATTATATAATTATACGAATAAATGTCCCATAAAATTACATTAAAATTATATAAATACATACTTATTAAAAGATTGTCATGCATTCAATTCTCATCGCCAACGTAACGCATTAGGAAGAGGCAGGAGAGGTCGACAGTCATTAACACCCACAAAAAACCAAACCAAAACCAATACCGCATGTTAACATGAGAACTGAAAACAGTTGTCGGATTTATCCTTTAAAAAAAACAAAAAAAAAAAAAAAAAACACACCATAGGTTAAAATATATAAAATCATAAAATTGTCTAAACTTCTTTTGATGATTTTAGATATTTTAATGTTTTTTTTTTTTTTTTTTTAAGGATAAATACGACAGTATTTATCCTTTTAAGTATTTTTTTATTTTATTTTATTTTTTTACTTTTACAAGCCTTCAAACCTCTGGTTTACATTGATGAAAAACACTGCAAATCCTATCTTATGTAGCAAATAATTGAGTAGTTCATAATATATAGAAATCCATTAATCTGTTATTTTTCAGAGCGACAAACATATCTGTCTCCAACCTCGGTGTTTAATCTCCTGCCATGATATCATCGTTATCACTGTCCGAGTATAGGGTGGAAGTTCTGCACGTTGCTCATGTGTAGTTTCAGTTCTATTATCACATGATTTAACTCTGACACATGATACAAACATGTCACTCACTACTTATGGCAGATTGCCAAAATTTCTCCAGATGGAGGTCTAAGTGCTTGTTTGTCAGCAGGTGTTAGGCCTGGAGAGAGAGAGAGAGAGAGAGAGAGAGAGAGAGAGAGAGAGAGAGAGAGAGAGAGAGAGAGAGAGAGAGAGAAGAATGAAGAGCAACGAAAGGAGGACATCGGTTGACAGGTACAGTTCTCAGTGTTTGTTGTCACCCGTCGCTCAGAAGTTTGTAGGTGGCATCTTCGGTACAGATGACGCCAGTCAAGCTGTCGTTTGGCCAAATGGCAGCTGTCACGATGTCATTCGAACCTTGCAGTTCAGTAAACTAGTTCTCCTTTTTCCTTTATTGGAGTGACTTTGCATGGTAGAGGTGCAGACTCAGCAAAAATTTATTTCCGCGAGTGAAGAGTTTTACTTTCACCTTTGTGATAAAGGAAACGAAGATGAACTTTTTATTTTATTTACTTTATTTTGTCAAAATGTTTGAGGCAAAGCGAGAAACATATACACACACAATTTAATATTCAGTACAGTTTTTTTTTTTTCTTGAGAAATAGTTTTTTACATCTTCTATCGTTATTATTTGGTTTCAGGAGCATTAGCAACTAAGGCTATATTGCTCCGGGAATATGCGGTGGTCATTCCCTGACCTTTCCGCATCCTCCGTATTTGGTGGTCACGGGCTCGAACCCCGGTCTAATCAAGAAGCGTGGGCTACGCACTGCTGCTCCTTCCCACCTGGCTACGGAGGCGACATTACAGCTTCTCTGTAGGAAAAAGTAGTCAAAGCTATTTCCATTATGGGCGTGTCGATTTAGTGTATTTGAATGTTTTGATGAATGTTCTGAGCAATAGTAATTTTCATTGTTTCATTCATGAACGAGAGTAATGTTTGCCAGGAAGGCATGTGGATGAGAAAATGTATGTATCTGAAGATGTATCCGGAGGTGTCTTCCCGGCGCTTTCCAGGAAGACACCTCCGGAGTACCCTCTTTGTGCTCAAGGTTCCATAGGCTACAGAGTTTCAACAGACACTTCCCAAATGTGACTTTGGACACGCTCAACATTGACAATTCATATAAAGATGAGATCTTGGACTATCTTACTGTATGTAAAGCCAGGTGTGTAAGTGCCGGTCCTAAGTATGCTGATGTTATTTTATGTTATGCTTAATTTGTAGGCTTGTTTGGTTTAATCACGATTAATTCTCTATTCTGATATTTTGTTTTTAATGGTTATTTTGTAGCTTAACTTTGTATTTCTGTGCTTGGTCACTTGTATAGCTAATGTTTTGTAAGATTCCTCTGGTTATCTGTGTATGGAATCACAAATGTATGCGATTTAACTTATTATTATTATTCAATACCTGATAAATCTATTGAAGTAATATGATAAATTCAAACTGTTAAACTGTTTTTATTGTAATTCGCACTTAGCTATGAACAAAGTACGTGATTCTAAAAATATTCTGGTTTTTACTAGTTCTGTATTGTGGGTTTTAGATGGAAGGCAATATGTCCTTGTACTGTACATACACATGAAGAAGGCGTTTATCCTTCTTCATGTGAAAATAATTGCACACGTAAAACGTGTGCAGTTATTTCCTTGACCATTACGTAGATGGCTTTTGTACTTCTTGTGAACACGGTAACAAACTGAATAAGTTGGTCTCTTAAAAGAAGTTATAAAAGGTTTTAAAGTTTAAATTGTGTGTATTAATGGATATTTATTTGTTTCGTGGTTTTAGATTTTTGCGACAATTGTTTTTCAATTCTCATGGTAGCATGCGATGTTGGTTGGTTTTTTGGTGGTTGGTGGCCGCCGTCTTTCCGTAACTCTTTCCGATTTGCTTGGCGTGATATGAGAATTGAAGGCATGATGATTTTAATTAATAGCTATTTAATTTAATTTGATTTGTTTATGACTATGCACGTGGAGTAGGTTCATATTATAATCATTCGCGATTAAGTGTCGACAGAATCACAGTCCTACTAAAAAGGTATGAGGTTTCCTCTTATAATTTAGATGTATAAGATATAGCAAGAATCCCCCTATTTTTTATCTAGTGTACCAATTTCCAAGAAAAATGATTTGTTGCTAATCGAGTAGTATAATTTATTTATTTATTTATTTTTTTTTGTATGGCCTGCCGAAAAACATAATAGTGTATATTCTTTGGAGTGGGGAGTTGGAAAGGTTATTATTATTTTTATTTGTATAGTGTATTGTGGGGGGTGGAAAAACAAGAAATGATTTATATATAATTTTTTTTTATTTATTCTTAATTTTTTTATTTCGTTTTCTATTTGTTCCCTTTTAGGTGTTTGTCCACTTTATTCTTATTTTCCCCACTTACGCATCTGACTTTACTTCACAGAAGAATTCCAAATTCAAGGGAACTTCTCGATTAATTATAATTCCCTTCGGAAAAGCTGGTGTTCCAGGATGACAAACTACACACACAAATATATAATATAACATAGTTTATTTACATATATATACAACATAAAAAAAATGAACAAACTGAGGCATGTACTATTAATATCCAACTTTGTCTACTTAGTATTAGTTATATATACAATTACGTACATTGGTTATACTCTATTAATGTTATCCTTTCCTTTACAATACAAACGATATTAGTACAGCAACTGTTATAGTTTCTTCCCTGCACATCAACCATAAATTTCCTTACATGCTCCATAATTCTTACCTTATACATTGGTTTAGGACTTTACCTTCCCTTTCCAAAATGCTAATCATACCTACATTTTCCAGGAAACAACTTATGACATATATTCCCTTTCTCTCCTTTGCTTATAACATAACATATGTTTTATTATTAATCAAAGCCACTACTATCATTAACACCCTTTTCTTCTTCTTTAGTTCCTTTCACTAATTACAAAGTTATAACTGTCAAATTTCTATTATTATTACTTAACTTATCTCTCTCTCTACATTACGTGTATATTTTTATACATGTATATATCTCTCAGTATTTTAAATCTCCACTAATCTGTTATTAGGGTCCTAAAGTCGTTTAAGGTAACGAGAATACTATGTTAGTCACTTACTTAATTTATTCTTAGGCGGCTTCGCTGTTTTGGATTCTCCCACTCTTAGTTGGAAATGTCATCATCATATATCAGGGCATTCATTCTAGAACTCTCCTAGCGAATTTTCTAATGAGGATCACAATTCTGGTATTCTGATGGACTCACTGTACACCTTAACTGGGCTGGCACGTTGCATACTATCATACTCCGTTGATATGGGACTGCTATCTTCATCCTGAGGCCTTTTTCCAACTTACACGGGCTACTTCCATTCGCCACTTTATCGAGCTACTAATTCCGAGTTTTCGCTCCTTTCTCTCGAGCTACTGATTCTGCGGATTTCGCTCCCTTTCTCTCCACCTTATTAAAACCTTTCGCAAGGAAAAACTCATAGGGTGCTACCCTCGTATTCCCGCTCCACCTATTAAAAAACACTTTCAAGAAGAAGACCTCACAGGGCGCTATCCTGCTCTTTGCCCACCACGACCAAACACTCAACTGTTAACTGACACATATTTCCTGCCGCAACAGAACCCTCAACTGCCCATGTTACTAACTCATCTTCGCAAAACACTCCCAAATTCTCAACTGTGTGTTGTGTCCAAACTATCTTACCCAACTATCAAACACCGAAAAAAAAAAAACTCAACTTAGTATAACATTAACCCATTTCCATTAATACCCACATCACTCCATTCTGTCTCTAACTCACATTTTTACAAAACCACCACAAGAAGGCTCACCCCCACATACTCAACTAGGGGTTCTCTCTGTTTCTAACTCATCTTCATAACCACCCACATAAAGCTCAACTGAGGGATCTGTGTCTTTTCCCCTGTTCACTCCTTTTTGTCATTTCAATCACGTACCACCCTAGTATGTCAGGTCTGTCCCTTTTTTGTTCTATAACCAATCTTCTCCTTTTCTTCGACTTTCTTTCTGCCCTATTCGTCCTTCGACCTTTTTCAAGCTAATTTTACTGTGTACAATTCAACCTCTTATTTTAATAAATTATAATTTTCCCAGATTGTCTGTTCCTTTGAAGCGCGCCGCTACTTTGTTTGTGCTTTTAACAAATTTGTTTTTCACTATCTTCTAACCTTGCGATCGCCGGCAGTCGGACGCCAATTTTAAAATCTCACTAGAGCATTTGACCCCTATTTACTACCTGGCTGGTCTCCGGGGGTCCTCGATCAAAAGGAATGTCCGACCGATTGTGTCCTTCACTTATTGTTCTGTCCTAGCCTAAATTGTTCGCACCTCCTCGTCAGTAGCTCTGGCTACGTTCGGCCAGTAGTCTCCCACGCTAACCTTATCTGTTACCTTGTTTACATTTAATCCCTTTGCCTGTGACCCATTATCTAATTAGTATTTGTGACCAGTACTGTTCCGCTGCCCCATATTGCCATTTCCTAATCTTTATTTTACATTAATCTCACTTTTTTCTAAAATATTAAACATGTAAGATTTTACATCTTACAGTATGCCTTTATTATCTTTTTTACCTTAATATTGCTCTAAAACAATTATCACTCTTTCGTCTTTGTAACAACCCCACTCCCCCCCCCAAAGCATAAAGGATCACAATGCACTCTCACTGCTTGTTATGATTATTTGGGATCAGAAGATTGAAAAGCTAAGGGTAATTTTCTATACACACACGTATATTTGGTATAAATGTGAATATCTCACTAGCAAACGATGCAGATACAAAGTTGAATAAAACAAAAACATGATTTGTATACGCACAATAGGGATAACATTAAACCTTACAATCGATCTCTTCATTTTCTCCATCTTTAATTTCAAATACGGGTATGTTACATTATTACTTTCATTCATTCATTTACATTCTCTTAAATCAGTACTACAGTGTGAACCTGGATTAAGTACAGTTTCCATATAACACCCAATATAATGTAATAATCCCTCTCAAACCGCCGAAGATACGTTCCTGAGAAATACCGTTTGGTAAGACCAAGGATCCGTAGAAGATTGGGGATATCTCCCTCCAGCAATGAGAGCACAACAATACAAATGGCCCTCAGTCCCCAGCAGCTTTCACTCTCCCTCTTACGGCAGCGAGAGGATCAGAGTGGAAGCAGAGGGTGCTAAGAATCTCTGGGTACGACCAGGCTGCCATGCACGGAAATTGAACTTGGCCTGTTATAACGTACGATCACTCATCGGTGAAGACAGGATATTAGAGCTGGAAAAGGAATTAGAAAATGTGAATTGGAATATCATTGGTTTGGCTGAAACAAGAAGAAGAAATGAATCACTTATAAGTTTATCAAGTGGAAATCTGCTATACACCAATGGAAACAGTGAAAGGAGTGAAGGTGGAGTTGGGTTTCTGGTCCATAAAGATTTTAAAAACAACATTTTGGAATTCAAAAGTACATCACCAAGGGTGTCAAGACTAATACTCAAGATTTCTAAGAGGTACAAGCTAAAGATTATAATGATTTATGCACCAACATCAAGCCATGATGATGAAGAGGTTGAAGAAATGTACACTGAAATTGAGAGTCTTCTAGATGAGCAGAAAACCCACTACACTATTATTATGGGGGACTTCAATGCTAAGGTTGGAAAAAGGCAAAACAGCGCAGAAAGAGGAACTGTAGGAAATTTTGGAATTGGTGAAAGAAATAAAAGAGGTGAAAGACATGTGGAATTTGCAGAATCTCAAGGAATGTCAGTAATGAACACTTTTTTCAAGAAAAGGGTGAACAGAAAGTGGACATGGAAGAGTCCAAATGGATTAACAACTAATGAAATCGACTTCATCCTCACTAACAGAAGATATATTGTGAATGATGTTACCGTCCTGAATAAGGTAAATGTTGGAAGTGATCACATGTTGTTGTTATTTGGTTTTTAGGAGCATTAGCAACTAAGGCCATATTGCTCCGGGATATGCGGTGGTCATTCCCTGAATGACCTTTCCGCATCCTCCGTATTTGGTGGTGACGGGCTCGAACCCCGGTCTAATCAAGAAGCGTGTGCTACGCACTGCTGCTCCTTCCCACCTGGCTACGGAGGCGCCTAAGTGATCACAGAATGGTAAGATGTACACTTGATATAGATGTAGGAAAGGAAAGGAAAAAACTGACTCGAGTAAATAATACAAAGGTCTTTGAAATAACAGAGGAGGAGAAAAAGCAGTGTGTACTAGAACTTAAGAACAAGTTTGAGCTTCTGCAGACTGCTCAGGACCAAGATATCGACGAGGAATATTACAACTTTCTGAAAGTGATAAAGCCCAAGAAACCTATAGGGAAACAGAAATCCAAAGAAGAAAAATTAGTCAAGAAACACTTGTCATGATGAACCAAAGACGACAAATGAAGAGCAAGAAAAACACTGATAGGGAGAAAATTGAGTATACTGAGTTATGCAAAGCCATTAGAAAGAGACTCAGAGAGGACATAAGAAGATTTAACACAAGAAAAGTAGAACAAGCATTAAGGGAAAACAAAGGATTTAAATCAGCAGCCATGAGCAGTAATAGAGAAAGACAAATGATACTGAAACTGAAGAATAGCGATGGTGTAATTATAAACAGCAGAGAAGGCATAATTCAAATAGCAGAAGACTACTATAGGGAATTATACAAGCAGCGAGGGAATGATACCAGTAGTGGGGGAAGATGGATTGCAAAGTAGCAACACATACGACATACCCGATATTCTTCCTGATGAGGTAGAACATGCATTGAAGAAAATGAAGAATCGGAAAGCCCCGGGGGAAGATGAAGTTACTGTAGAGTTGTTAAAATTGGGAGGAAGAGACATAACACAAAAACTGGCAAGGCTCTTCACAAAGTGCATTAGAAAAGGAGTGATGCCTAAGCAGTGGAATAATGCAATCATAGTTTTGCTGCATAAGAAAGGAGATAAATCAGAAATTGGAAATTATAGACCAATTAGCTTGTTATCCCACATCTACAAGTTGTTCACAAGGGTCATTACTAACAGATTAGAAAGAATACTTGATGAGAATCAACCGAAAGAGCAAGCTGGCTTTAGGACAGGATTCTCAAATGTGGATCACCTTCACGTAATATCACAGCTAATGGAGAAAGCAAATGAATATAAAACACCATTATGCCTGGCATTTGTGGATTATGAAAAGGCATTTGACTCCATACAGCATAAGGCAATGTTTCGGGCACTGGAAAGACAAGGCATAGATACTCCATATATTATGATTTTGAAGAAAATATATGAGAGTGCTACATCCTTTATTAGACTAGACAAAGACAGTAGGAAATTTAAAATCGAGAAAGGAGTTCGACAAGGAGACACAATATCTCCGAAGCTGTTTACTGCTGTCCTTGAGGAAGCTTTCAGAAGATTAGACTGGTCGCAGAAAGGAGTCAATGTGAACAGAGAGTACCTAAACCATTTACGATTTGCAGATGACATTGTGGTCATAAGCCACGATCCCAAAGAATTAGAGGAAAATCTTAATCAGTTATGCACAGTTAGTAAGGATTTTGGACTAAAGATGAATATGGCTGAAACAAAAGTAATGATGAACAAGTATGCCACGGAAAGGGAAATAATGATTGAAGGAGCAGTAATTGAAAAGGTGGAGTCATATACTTATCTGGGACAAGTTATTAGCTGTAATAATGATAAATGGCTGGAAGTCAAGAGAAGAATAAATTTTGGATGGATAGCATTCAGGAAATATAGTCACATACTGAAGAGCAATATCCCAGTTTGTCTGAAACGTAAAATAATGAATCAATGTATACTCCCCACCATGACTTATGGAAGTGAAACTTGGGCACTCACCAAAAGAATGGAAGAGAAGCTAAGAACTACACAGCGAAGAATGGAACGAATTATATTGGGAATCAGACTGTTAGATAAGAAGAGAAACGCATGGATTAGGCAGCAAACTCAAGTAAAGGACATTCTTATCAAAACTAAAGAACTAAAATGGTCTTGGGCAGGACACATAGCTCGAACACATAGCATGATGACAGATGGACTAAGAAAATAACAGAATGGTACCCAAGAGGAGCTAGAAGAAAACCTGGAAGACAAAGGCGGAGATGGATAGATGAAATTCATGAGTTTTTGAGTAGTAAATGGATGGCCAGTGCTCAAAACAGAAGGAACTGGAAAGTTGCTGGAGAGGCCTTTATCCTGCAGTGGATTGAAAATGGCTGATGATGATGATGATCTCCATTTGATACAGGAAAATATGGTACTCTTCGAGGCGTGAGAAAATAATGCCAAAATACATCTGTGATAAACAAGTACAGTATTAGTCAATGGCTTTCGGGTAAGGTCGAGAAGGCACTGGCCTAGGGGCGCTAAGGTTTAGGGGGCGTCAACGCCACCCCCCTCCTCTCAGAAACAAAGCCCGCAAGAAAAATTGTGTATTTCATGTGTTAACATGTTAAAAACAATCAATTCAAAATTAAAACTTTTAGGAATTAGTTTTACATATTCTTTGCACCATTGTATCATTACGTTTTCGCATGCCTTGAATTTAGTAATTAATGACGCAAAGAATATGTAAAACTAATTCCTAAATGAAGAAAATGAAGCAATAGGTTAAAAACGCAAATTTTCTAACAATGAATATTTATTTATTTATTACTAACTCGTTGAAGTATCTTCAAGATTACAGAAGTGACGACAAGTTTGAAAATGTCGTAAAGGAAGCAGAAAAAATTGCAACCAAATTGGAGGTGGAACAAGATTTCGAAAAGAACTAGAACTCGAAGACGAAAGGCAATGTTTACATACGAAAGTAATGATGAAACTATATTTGATGTCTAATGAAAAAGAATATTTTAAAATTAATTTCTTTTATACCATTCTAGACAATGCAATAAACGCTTTAAAGAATCTTTTTGATTAATGACGAAACATAATGATACTTTCAATATATTATGTAATACAGTATAAATAAATGATAGAAGATGGATGACAATGAACTTTTAAAAAATTTCATAGACTTGGAAATGCTTCTAACAGATGAAAATGAATAAGATATCGGGAAGAGATTTAGTTCATGAAATAAGATACAATGTTCTTATTCTTATGAAAAAAATATAACCCATGAAAATCTTTGAATTTCTTAGTGAAAAAAATTTTACATCTTCACTACCTAACTTGTTCATAGCTTTACGTATTTTTCTGGCGTTACTTGTTTCTGTGGCCAGTGCGGAAAGAAATTTTTCAAAGTTAAAATTAATGAAAACTGATTTATGGACAACGATTAATCAGAAAATATTGGATGGATTATCAATGCTATTAGTTGAACGGGTTTTGTTGAACGAGCTTGATTTGGGAGATATGTTAATAAAATTTTCAGCCATAAAAGCTCGAATGTTTAATTGTCAAAAGTTTTAATAAATTTTGTAAAATTTTGTTAACTGTCGAAAAGTGCTGCTTTAACATGTAGGCATTATTTGTTTTGCATACTGTGTGCTTGAGAGTTTGATTTTTCTTTCTTTTTTTTTTTTTTTGTTTGATTTAAGTTTTTATGAAGTGTTTTATTTTTTATTTAAAATTTTGTATTATTTTGCGTATAATTTACTTTTTGTAAGTAAATAAAATGTAAAATTAATCATTCTGAAAAACGAAAATATTCGGTTCGGCGGGCACCATCAGTCAGTGAGGCCTAGATTCACCATATATACTTGAGTCGGCCCTGTCCACGGGAAACACTATTGTGTCGTACTGAAGAGTGCGTTATTGGGAGAGTAGACTGCAACTCTTCCCAAGCTATCTTCCGGTACTTTGGTGTGCTTCGTCTCTCTCTCTTCAAGTATGTCATGAGATTAGGAAAACTTCTATTAAGTTCAACGGCAATCACTCTTTAGGTGTGCCACGGATATAGCGTCTTTTAACACAAAGGTGAATTCTAGTGACGAAAGTTTGAGAGCCATTGGTAGATCGTAAACAGATCCCCTTCCCTCTGCACTCTGACCTCTCTTGATGTAATGGTACTGGAAGTAACAATTGGCATGTTGTTTCGTTTAAGGAGACGACTTAACAACAAACAAGTAAAAGAAAGAAAAAAAAATGGATTTTCAAAATTTTCTATGCAAATATAAAACCGCGTTATCAGAAATCCGCGGTTGGGAAGGATTGAACTCAATTATCTTAAAATGGCAATCCGAATATGCAATTATAGTTACAATTAATGTACTTAAAATTTGCCTCTGCTTTACATTAATAGCTGTTTACGTGATCTTCTTTCTATCTCTACGGAAAGATGCTTTACTCAAATTCCTCTGAAGCACCATCTTAGCTCAAAAATGATCTATGATCTTCTCGACCCATTGTCCTTCTTCCTGGATTAAAAAAGATGTCATGAGTTCATGTAGTGGAATCCAAATCATGTATTTTCATGCATATCCTTCTGGCAGGAGTAGGTTTACTAATTAGGAAAATTGAGGGTTATTTGTGGTGGAATATGACACTGCAGTAAATCAGGCTCTTGTGATCTGAAGGTGAGGATCTTGAAGTACTTTGGAATTCAGCTGCGAATGTAGATATGGAAGAGGTGTGCAGTATTATGGTTACAAAGCTAGCTTACATAGTTCATAGTTCTCAGATGAAGGGATTGTGCCGTGTGACGAAACAGAATGAATTAATTTTGGTGGACAAGAAAGTAGCATTCTCTTTCTGAATTCGGGTTGGTGTTCACTTCAACTTCCGCATAAATATGATTGACGTTCTCGGGTTCCACTTGACATCCTCTGGAAATTCATGGTGCTGTTACCATTTTTATGATTGTCACGGGCAGCCCATTGTGCTGGTTCGTGATACCTACAGCGCTCCAGCTCCTTGTGCTGGCAATTTTGTTCTAGGAAGCAAGCTCCTTATAGTATAGGCTTTTCTCAACGTAGTAGGCTACCTGGTGCCTACTGACTCTGAGCTGTAGCTTCTTGAAGACTTCTTTAACATCATGAAGAAGTCTTCAGCGTCTGTGGAAAGCAGTTCCTTGTGCTGCTGAGATTAAAAAAAAAAAAAAAGTTTAGATTGAAACACTCACCAGAGTTGAAAGATTCTGTTTTTCACTGTGGTTTGCCATGGCCATCTTAATTGATGACGCAATAGACGTTGAAATGGGCTGACAATAATTTATAACCTGGACTTTGGACCAAGTTATATTGGTAATTTTTGTGTCGTCTTAGAGGGTCTTTCCTACCTTGTATTTGGGAAAAAACTGGGGAGGGAGTATATTAGAATAAGATTATGTAAATTTGTATATTAGAAAACAGCGTTGAAAATCAGCATATTAGAAAAACAGTGTTGACAATCGGTATATTAGAAATGTAGTTTAGTATTAGTAATGGCCATATGGTGCAAGGAAGCCTAAGGCTTATGCTGCACCAGCCAAAAAAAAAAAAGAAAAAAGAGTAAAATAGTAATTCAAGTATTGTTGTTGCGGACCCCAGGGTTTTCCTCATTAGCCGCTTTTATACATCTTCTGTTGTGGCTTGCTCCATATCCGGTCATGTGTATGTAGTCTTTTTTTTTTTTTTTCTTTGTGGATAAACTGTGTAGTGTTCTGTCGTGTGAACGGCGCCTGGTGGTATGCCAGAATCTTATTATTAATATTAGCTATATGGTGCAAGGAGGCCCGAGACTTATGCTGCACCCCAAAAAAAAAAAACCAAAAAAAAAAAAAAAAAAAACCTGAATTATCCGAGAGAGAGAGAGTAGTCAGAAGTAGAAGGGAATCACCAAGAAAGAGAAGAATGATGATATCCAAGCTCAGGACTGTGGGTGTGCCAAGCCCATACTCACCAGATGTGAGCCCCTGGGGTTGACTACTATCTCTTGCTGGACACTCCCGGTACAAAGTCCCAGGAAAAACCAATTTAAACGAAAAGTAAAGAGGAAATACAGTAGGAGAAGTTTGGGGAAGGGAGTTTGGAAGAGGGCCCGATTTACATATAAGATAAACGAGCTACAGCTTAGGGCCTCGCATTACCAGGGGCCTCGTTCCATCTTAAAAAATCATTTTTTAATATTGTCGCAGGTGAACAGTAAGAGAGAAGGGCCCCATACATGTTATAGCTTAGGGTCAAAACAGTTTAAATCCGGCCCTTTTTGGAAGGGAAAGAATAGAAAAAAGGGGGATCCGGTTGAGGGATCCACCTATAAATTAAAAGTATAAGAACAAGAAAGTAAAAAGAGGAGGAAACAAGCATTTTCAATAAAAAGACAGAAATCTTATGAAGATATCCCATCCTGTCAAAGAATCAGCATTTAAAACGGCTCCCCAAAGGCATTCCTGTCATCATGATAAGGAGCAAGTCCAACACAAACAGAAATTGATAGGACAGAAAATTCATCCTATCAATAGAACCAAATGAATAGGGACTAATTACCTTATATTCAGCAAAATGTACATTATATACAGCCAGTGTTAGCACAGAATGTCACAGTTTAAAAGCACTAGTCCCAATAAAACACTCCACTCAGGGAAGTGGAGAATGAAAAAGACCTGGGAGTAATTGTACAGTCAGATATGAAGTTCGCTGAGCAGTGCAGATGGGCTGCCAGGGCAGGTCATGGAGTCTTGTCAATGATATATAGGAATTTTGTTAGCAGGGACAAGGGGGTGATTATCCCGTTGTAGGTGGTAGATGACTTTCATCAACCGGTGAAATACCATCACTTTGCTTATTGGAGGCTTGAAGTGGTGAAACCCATGTTTAGTCTCTAGAGCAAAGTTTCCGGCATCCCCTCCCCCCATACTTCTCCTTCAACCCATGCACGGTACTGAGTGCTATAGGTTTTGATGCCTTTCGTGTTTGGGGTTTTCATATTAAAAAAAAAAAAAAAACAAGGCAATGGTAAGGCCACATCTTGAGTACTCGTATGCCTCAAAAACAGGTTTGGAGGCCTCATTTTAGAAATGATTTAGAGTTGCTAGAACGAGTACAAAGAAGGGTAACAAGATTGGCGAGGGGAACAAAGGGAGTGCTCTTACCAAGAAAGGCTTAAGTTCTGTAAATTTCAGCGCCTGGAGACTAGGCACCTGAACGGGGTTGAACAAGCTCAATGCTGATGGGATTCTTCCTCTTGCCCAACGAACCTGAGGGGGACGTAGATTTAAATTGAGGAAAGACAGTTGTAGAATAGATGTGCGGAAATTTGCCTTTAGCCAGCGGGTAGTTGATTGCTGGATCAGACTTCCACCCCTTGTTGTGGAAGTTGATAGCTTGAATAAATTTAAGGCTGAGCTAGATAGTTATTTAGAGGAAAGTTTCGGCGAAATGGAGATGTTTTTTTTTTTTTTTTTTTTTTCTGATGCTGCATAAGCTTGCTTTCTTGCATCGTATTCCTCAACTAATGCTAAACGCTAAGTTCAAAAGCCATTCAAATTTCAACACAAAAGTACACAATTCAAACCTGCAGCAGTCCGAAAAGAAAAGGCAGAAACAGTGATACGTCTTCAGGCTTAACTTAACATTCCAAATCCAGTTCCATTCAATAGAAAATGAATTTAGACGATTTTTAATAATTTTCCTGGAATTTTTGGATTAAATTTGGCCAAGATATGAATTTTTAACTTCATTTGGCTAAGCAACTAGCCCAATTCATATTTTTGATGCTTTGGAGATGTCAATATAATTTTGAAGTAGCCACCAACGTTTGAAGCCACCAATAAGTTTGAAGGCACCACTAGCCCCACCAAAAGATCATTTTAATACTCAACTTCATGGACACCAAGCGTTAGGGTTTGGTAGTTATTTTCCATCAAGTTATAAAAGGCTGAAAAATCAGCCCCAAGGAGCAAATATCGAATTCCTGATGAAAGTCCAGTGTCTATATGAGTAGTAAAGCATAATGCACAATCATTCTAAATTCTTATATGCAAATAACTAGAGTTCTCAAGAGGGAAAATTTTTTATAAAACACTGGACTACCCGAATCCACGTGTAACAAGATTAACAGTATCACAGTCCAATATCCTCTTCCAAAGAAAATACAACAATATACATCAATTTGTTAAAGTAACAGAGAGACAGAACAAGTAAGTATCAAGTCAAGAGATCCAGCGGGATATATTTGGTGAGTATCCAATCATCATCAGCTCCAGACAAGATTATCCCAAATTAGCTAGTCTAAGCTCCTCTCTACTTTTAAAAGCACGTGAGTCAAACGTGTTCGGTGCTATAAATGCGGCTTCAGACTGGACATGCGCAGGCTTATTTTCCATTGTGAAGATATCTGAAACAAGCTGGAGTTCACGCCTGTAATCTTGATAATATTGACAGTCGAAAATAATGTGGTCAGTACTCTCTTCCTGGCCACAAAGACAAAGTTGGTTGGGAGACAATCCTAATTTAAATAATTTGCTGTTAATACTCCCGTGACCGGTGAGTAAAAATGTACCCTGCAACCTAGGCGCAAACCACAAAGATTCTCTTTTCCTAACTCTCACCGATGGTAAAAACTCTCTGGTCACGGCGCCAAATTCCGAAGCTGACCAATCTCTTTGCCATTTAACTCCATAAATAGAACGAAGCTTTCTCTTCTCAGATGTTAAAGAAGCATCTTGGTCAAGTTGCACATCGTCTAAAGTAACAGGTATTGATTTTTCAAGTGATATAACATATGCAGTATCTGTATTGTATTTCATAGTGCACAGGTAATTTTCACAATAACACACGCAAAGCCATAGTAGAAGTGGTTCTACACGCCCGTGACATCATCAGGAGGGTATAACACGTTGAATTAGGAAACAGCCTGAAGTGGCTGTTTCATAATTGTTGGCCCTATGCTCCATTGGAATATGCAATAATAGGTAAAAATACACAATTTATAGTATAACTTGAGAGAATGACCTAGTACGAGTAACAGGAATTCCCTGTGGTTGCCTAACGACGGCAAGATAGTAATGAAATGTCAGATTGTTAAATGAAATAACTTAATTTCCAATCGAATTGAAAACTGATCACTGGAAAATGTTTCTGAATAAATACTACCCAACTGAATATCAGTTGTACCTTAACCTCGTTTCATCAAATCCGACCACATCCAAAGAACGTCATGCCACTGTGTGTACAGGTAAAGACAGTGTCGTCGAGCGTCGCTACTAAACCAGTTCTCCTGTACACTCCAGTTTGCCCTTGAACGACAAGACGGGGAATTCGCTGTTTGACGACAATCGCAATCTCTGCCTCACTGTCTCGGTCACCGAACACTTGGATGGGCAAGCGCGTGTGCATACGTTCTTCTGCAATTACACGCCCAAGGGTTCTGACTCATGCTTATTACGGATGACCTGCTTGTCATTATTCGCTGGTTGGTTTACCTCCTCATTCTATCCGCTACCAAACTTGTCTTTCCCCCTTTCCGTTTCGTCAGGCATCCTTTCATGACGTTCTACCACTCCGAGCGGTTAACAATTGAATTCATTAGACGCCTCAGGAGCGACAAAGAGAGTGAATTCTTCCTTAGCATCTTTTCTTTTTACAAATGCTTTTTATATTCGGAATATAGACCCAAGGTGGCTAAAGAATTGTTTTTCAATTAAGTCATTTAGTTTTAATTTAGTGAGGTGTATTGCAGGTGACTTAATACACTACTATCTAGGAAGTGGAATTTTGTTCGAAGATGCATATGTATATAGTATAACTTGAGAAGCGTGCTTTGCACAACTTCAGTTGAGTTGTGCAAAGCGCGCTTCTTTTTCGCACAATTTTTTCGCGCCTGTCCATTATTGTAGATTTTGGCACTTGATGTAATCGTTATTGTTAAATCGTGAATCTTGTCTCTCACAATGAATGTCACCTTTTGAATTGCTGTTAGGGGATTGGTAGGTGTTTGTGCTTCCGTATACATTGCAGTGCGTAGTGGGATTACGCGCTCTTACCAGCTGTTCATGTGGCAACATTGCTTGCTTAATAATGTAGAAGATCCATCAGAAACAATTGACGGACTTTTAATGGACAACAGAAACAATTTCAAACAACTGATACATTCTGGTAATAAACATTTTAAAAAAATGCTGTGCAAACTTAATTGTATATCTATTTCGCACAGTTTCGAATTTTATTTTGAAAATATTGAATTCACTTTCCCCCTCCAATGTTATAACACGATGAGAATTAAAAATATTTAATTCACTTTCCCCCACAGTGTTATACACAGTAGAGCATTTCTTCATTTATCGCAACAGTTTATTCACGAGTACACGTTTTGATCTCTCCGGTAATTAGTGGATTGATTTCTTGAGGTAATTTCATAAGAAGTCAAGTGCCGTAAGATTAGGCGAGCATGGCACAACTCTGAAGCGAGTTATGAATTGGCCTGGAAAGATTTCGCATATTATAGGTCCATACTCGATCTTGCCGTATAAGATGACGCTTCATCATCGATTACATAACTCGTCTGTGTTGTTCATTTTTTTCAAGCTGTGGTCGAACCTCCCGAATCATCTTACAGTAGCGTTCTATTTTGACCGGAAGTGCTTGCCCGTTTTCATTTTCTACGAAAAAATGACCAAAAATCTTAACCCTTGAAACAGCGCACCATACATCACCAAAGTGAACGAAGTGGCAATTCATGAACTTGACGAGCGATGTCACTAGCCCAGTAGCGATAATTCTGCTGTTATTATTATTATTATTTTTTTGTTATTTGTTTTTTTTTTAGGAGAATTAGCAACTAAGGCCATATTTCTCCGGGGATATGCGGTGGTCATTCCCTGACCTTTCCGCATCCTCCGTATTTGGTGGTTATGGCCTCGAACCCCGGTCTAATCAAGAAGCGTGTGCACGCACTGCTGCTCCTGCCCACCTGGCTACGGAGGCGTCGATAATTCTGCCTGTTGGTGTCATTATTCGAATGAAAATGTACCTCATCGCTTAAAAATACTTTCATTTCAAGTTCAGGTATTGTTCTCTTTAACTGCATAAATTTGATCCATCTCCTTTGTGGCGCCTCCGTAGCCAGGTGGGCAGGAGCAGCAGTGCGTAGCACACGCTTCTTGATTAGGCCGGGGTTCGAGCCAGTGACCACCAAATACGAAGGATGCGGAAAGGTCAGGGAAGGACCACCGCATATCCCCTGAGCAATATGGCCTTAGTTGCTAATGCTCCTAAAAACCAAATAACATCCATCGCCTTTGTTATTTGCACCGAGTTCTAACGACCATTTCGTAAGGGCGAAAGTTTTGTACATGATCAATGCTCCTCGCGATAACCTCTGACAAATGTGGCATACGAGAACAAGACTGAATAGGACTCTGTTCGGTAGACAAGCGAATTCGCATTTGCAGTTGTATTTACAATGCGTAAAGTTCCCGATTGCTTGCTGTCTGCTGCAGCACTGGTATTTTTAAAATTTTGGCTATTACGACGTGATTGTGAAAGGGCACAAGAAACGATAGACTTTAGAAAACCCAGTGTACTAATGTAACACAGCTTTGAATACTCCAACGCTTCATAATGAACTGATTTCCCTAGAGTGTTGTTGTCTCACTAACAGCAGTCACCGCTTTTAGTGAGATTCTGCAACAAGCTAGGAGATTAGAAACATTTGACACTAACGAATTGTCGAATGTTTCTAATTGTCATTATTTTTTACGGATCATGGAATTGAAGTTATTATGGATCTGAGTAGCCTGCGAATAAGTCTGATATTCCATTTCACGCTAATCATTTTTGAGACAGTTTGATATTCTATAATTTTGCAAAAATTTCTTGTGGAATCGATGCCATGCCAGATTCAAGCGGGTAGCTTGGTGAAAGACGAACCAAAATATTATGGCCAGCTAGTTAATAAGCTGGCCATAATGTTTTGGTACATGACTGTGTGCGTGTGTGTGTGTGTATATATATACACTGGTGAGTGTATATTTATATACACTCACCAGTGTATTTAATAAGAAAGTGCGTCACCCTTAAAATTGCAATTGTCGTCCGAATAACATAAGTATATGGCAATATTTCTTATAGATTGCATCAGATAAAATTGATACGCGCAGGTGATGACGTAATATTGCATCAGTTGTTTTTTTTTTTTTTTTCAGCTATATAAACACGCTCTGAAAGAGTTGTAGTCATTCCTTTGCTTGTGTCAGGATCGGGAGTTGCTTGCAGTTGACGCCACGAAGAAAGAGTCCTATTGTTGCTTTACGTGAGGAAGGACGTTTATCCCGTCATATTGCTTATAGACTGTCTTGTAATCAGTCAACAGTGAGTAGATGTCTTTCAAAACTCAAGAATACTAGTTCTTCTCAGGAGCAGCAGTGCGTAGTACATGCTTCTTGATTAGACCAGGGTTCGAGCCAGTGAGCCACCAAATACGGAGGAGGCAGAAAGGTCAGGGAATGACCACTGCATATCTCCGGAGCAATATGGCCTTAGTTGCTAATGCTCCTAAAAACCAAACAACAACAACTAGTTCTTCTGATAGGAAAAAAAAAAAAGAATCGGACGCAAATGGGTCTCTACGCCAAAACAGCGTAGTTTTAAGACATAAGCGTTTTGAAGCACTTATGCCTTAAAAATCGTAAAGTTTCTTCATCTTTGCTGAAAAGAGAATATGAAGGACATACAGGAGTGGTAAAAGTCCAGTAACAGTCAGAAGATGCCTCTTCAAAAATGGACTTTTAGTTGTCCTAAGAAGAAGGCCCTCCTCACACAAAAAATGAAAAAGCCCCGATTAATTTGGTGTCAGAAGCATGTCAAATGGACTCTGGAGCAGTGGAAGTTAGTTATTTTCTCGGCTGAGAAGAAATTCAACCTGCATGGCTCTGATGGCAGACAAACGATTCGAAGAAGACGTCGTGAAGAATACCATTCAGACTGTATGGTGTCTACAGTGAAATTCCTTAACAGCCAAATGCATTTCGTATCGCGGAGGAGGTCACCTGCAGTTTATAAAAGGTTCCGTAAATGCCAATAGATACCTGATTATATTGGAAGGCAAATTGCTGCCAACCCTTAGAGACCATTTCAACCTGCCAAGTAACTGCGTCTTTCAGGACAACTCTGCTCCTTGTCATCGGCTGAAAAGTGTAAGTAGGCACTTCTGTCGTTACTTTAGCTTCATTTCTGCAGTAGCAATTCGACAGTAACGTGTTTACATTTGTTACAGGTGAAAAAATGGTTGGAAGAACGGTCCAACTGTTAGCTGTTAGCTGGCCAGGAAACAGCCGGGACCTGAATCCTATAGAGAACTGCCGGCATCGTATGGAATCTGCAGTTGCCAGAAATAAACCAAAGACCTTCCGTGAACTTCAGGAAGCCACAATTCGTGTTTGGAACCATGAACTATCAGTTGATTATCTTCAGAAATTGATCTTGTCAGTGCTTCAACGGTGTGCTGCTGTTATCAGGGCCAGAGGCGGTTCAACTAAATATTAGTTTACACATGGTGAATTTTTCATTTTGTTTTCCGTTTAAAATGATAAACTGAAGAAAATTGATACTTCTGATAACATTTCAGCCATAATTGTCGTGTTTACCAAAAGTGTTGTATAAAGGTTGCAAATGTTCATTTTGGAATATTTTGAGAGCACCTGTCAAATATTACTTAGCTTTGCCTTAACTATTAATAAATATCTTTTGTTTATATTTCTATTTGGATGCTAGTCATTAATATAACATACCATCGGGAAAAAGGGTTAGAAATGTGAAATTCCTAGGTGATGCACTTTCTTTGAACATCAGTGTATTTGAACTGATCGACAAAATTAACAGAACAAAATGTTTTTCATGAATATTTTATTATTAAAAGTATTGCCGAAGGCGAATATTTGATATGATAGGCATCCTGGCATGCAATTTCCGAGTATCCAATAGAAATTGATCTACCATCTTACAGTCTTACAGAGCTGCACATTATAGAAATTATTCATGCCTATAAAAACACGGTTCAGCATTAGTAAAGGCATATTATGTAGGGCTTCTCAAATATACAGTTTTTTTCCGTTGTTTTGTCGGTGTTCTTTCCTTGATTTCTGTACCTCAAGAGGTTCCATTGGTATGCTTTTCGCATATCCAGGCCACTCCTATGAGAAGCTACAGTTGAAAACCTGACTGGTCCTTAAATTTTGCACACTAATGTAGAACGTACTACGTACGTAGTTTTGCGTTCGGTGCGAACTGCGGCTAGCAGAGTGAATTCAATTCAATATATATATACACCGATGAGCCAAAACATTATGACCATCTACCTAATATGATGTTGGTCCTCCCCGTGCAGCCAAAACATCTCCGGCGAGGCATGGACGCTACAAGATTTCTAAATGTGTCTTGTAGTATCTGGTACCAACACGTAAGCAGCAGATCCTTTAACTCCTGTAA
This sequence comes from Mastigoproctus giganteus, assembly GCF_048544385.1. Classification (NCBI taxonomy): domain Eukaryota; kingdom Metazoa; phylum Arthropoda; class Arachnida; order Uropygi; family Thelyphonidae; genus Mastigoproctus; species Mastigoproctus giganteus. The sequence goes on from NC_143575.1 coordinate 162,932,169, forward strand.
GTCCATGGTTGATCGGACTTCGCTGATCGGAGTTGTTGTTCCAACACAAACCGCAGATGCTCGATGGGATTGATGTCTTGGGAATTTGGAGGCCAGGGCAATACTTGGAAGTCTTCGTCATGTTCCGCGAACCAGTCTCGAACAATCCGGATAGTGTGGCATGGGGCATTATCCTTCTGAAAGACGGCACCGCCAGAGGGGAAAACTTTGCCATGACTCTTTGTTATTGTTATTTGGGAGAATAGCAACTAAGGCCATATTGCTCCAGTATATGCTGTGGTCATTCCCTGACCTTTCCGCATCCTCCGTATTTGGTGGTGACGGGCTCGAACCCCGGTCTAATCAAGAAGCGTATGCTACGCACTGCTGCTCCTTCCCACCTGGCTACGGAGGCGCCTGCACTTTGCCATGAAAGGGTGTACCTGGTCAGCAATGATGTTTAGGTATGTGTATGTGTTTTGTGTATGGGCGGCTCCTAGAACATGTGCTCATCTCCTCCTCGTTGCTCTGTTCTATTTTTACACAAACTCTGTCAAGGTAAGGCTATATATGTGTGATGAAAAAAAAAAAATAATAATAAAATCCGTGAGAAGAGAGACTCTCGTCTGCTCGGCACTGAGCCTGGCCGGGCGAAAGAAAAGGGAAGAAGAAAGGGGGGAAAAAGTTTTCTATCCTGAACAAGGAATTTCAGAGGAAGTGACAGGAAAGAAAAAACTGTGTTTGTGAGCTTAGTGTTTGTTTTGAGGTGAAATGTGTATCTACACTGTTGTACTATACTGACAGTGGTAGATAATGAAAGGGACCTGGGGGGTGGTTGTGCAGGCAGATATGAAGTTCTCTGAGCAGTGCAGACGGGCTGCAAGAGTAGCTCATGGTGTATTGTCAATGATATATAGGAATTTGTCTAGCAGGGATAAGGAGGTGATTATTCCCTTGTATAAGGCAATGGTCAGGCCACACCTAGAGTACTGTATACAGGTCTGGAGGCCTCATTTCAAGAAGGATGTAGAGATGCTGGAACGAGTACAGAGAAGGGCAACAAGATTAGTGAATGGAACAAAGGGGTGCTCTTACGAAGAAAGGCTTAAGTTTTGCAAATTACAGTGTCTGGAGACTAGGCACCAGCGAGGTGATCTGATAGATGTGTATAAAGCCTTGAATGGTTTGAGCATGCTCAATACTGATGGGATTTTTCCTCTTGCTCAGAATAATCACCTGAGAGGGCATAAATTCAAATTGAGGAAAGACAGATGTAGGATAGACGTGAGGAAATTTCCCTTTAGCCAGCGGGTGGTTGGTTGGTGGAACAGACTTCTATCCCTTGTTGTGGAAGTTGATAGCCTAAATAAGTTTAAGGCTCAGCTGGACAGGTATTTCGAACGAACAGAGGGGTGGAGTGCAAGTGGTTATTTTATTTTATTTTATTTTATTTTTTTGGCTGATGCTGCATCAGCTTTCTTTCTTGCATCAAATGTCTCTACTAATGCTAATGCTGTGTTTTGGCCTTTTGGCTGCCTGGAAGCAGTAGCCACCAGGGTGCCTGCTTCCAAGTACTCCTCCCTAGCCGCGGGGATGCAAGGCTTCCTCTACTAACTAGCTCGCCCGCCCACCCTAGAGAAAGGATTTACCCAGGGAGGACATGTCGTTTTGAAAGTAGAGAATGGGGATAGGGGTGCACCAGCTCAGACTGCACACCAGTCTGGGGCACCAGTGGAGGAGAGAGAGAGAGGGGAAAAAAAAAAAAAAAAACTTCGTTCCAATTCCTGTTTTACGGAATGCGAGGAGAGAGAGAGAGAGAGAGAGAGAGAGAGAGAGAGAGAGAGAGAGAGAGAGAGAGAGAGAGAGAGAGAGAGAGAAACACGAACGAACTTTGGCATGGAGCTGTTCTCATATTTCTTCGTCTTCGTGCAAAGGCTTCTTTGGGAAAGTTCTAGAGTGCCTTGAAGTTGTCCGAGTTTGACACCAAGCATTGGAGTTTTTCTTGAGCTACTTGTTTGCTGTTGACCAGGTTGGTCCTCAAGTCTGCGTAGATCGCGCAGTCCAGGAGAATGTGTTTCCAATTCTCTCTGGCACCGCAATAGCACTATTTTGTGTGATGGAGCTCAAGTTGGTGCAGATTATCGTTAAGGGGTCCGTGGCCCGTCAGTATAAAGGTTGTTTCCAGTGCAGGGAGAGCCATTTTTGGATTGCTCTGGCCGCCATGTTGGTCACATCCGGTAAGAACTGTTTGGTAGCTGCCCTGAGCGAGGTCTCGTCCCAGCATGTGTGCCACAGCTTTATCAGCTCATTGTAACAGCGGATAGTTTCTGTTCTGGTATCCATAGTCGGGTTTGTTATGATGCCGAGAAACGTGGTTGAAATGCTTTTCCATATCCAGAATTTCAAGCTTAGATAGGTAACATGTAGGTCGAGTTGCAGCGCACCGGCCAGCACTTGCAGGGTCGGGGTGGACACTGTCCTGCATACTCTGTAGATGGCGAGCAATATTGATCGCTGAATTGAGCCGAGCTTGTTCTTCATCTTTACCAGTGACACATGGTGAAACCAAGTGCCAGCCGCATAGTCACAAATTGGAAGTAAAACTGCTTTATAATAAAGTAATAGGGATCTGGATAATCCCCAGTAATTTCTAGTAGTTCTGACTATAGCTGCAGAATATTTTTTTTAATCTTGGTGCTTAGATGAATCAAATGAGGTAGGTAACGTAGCTTGTGGTCAATAATGATGCCCAGGACCTTAGTCTGGGTGACGATCGGTAGCTGCGTGCCTGCAATTTTTACCTGTGACGGGCGCCTGAGATCCAGTTTCCCTTTGAACAACATCATCATCTTGGTGTTCTTTGGGTTTATGGTGAGTTTGTTTGTGACTCCCCATAATTGGATGTTAGCTAGGACCTGGTTAGTTCTCACTTCAAGGGCTCTTCGGGAGTGGCCAGAAACAACAATTGTGACATCGTCGGCAAAGACTATAACTTTTGTATTTGGGAAGGCGTGAGAGAGCCAGTTCTGTATAACCATATTCCATACAAGGGACCCTTCCACTGATGCTTCTCTTGGCCTGTTGGAACTTGGATTGCAGGAGGACTCGCTACCAGAGCAGTAGTTACGAATGAACTTGTACAGTTGGCGTGAGCAGGGAGCTGTGTGGAGCCGTGCCAGGGCACTGTCCCACCAGACAGTGTCGAAAGCCCCCCTCAAAATCCAAGAAGACAGCTAGATCGAAGAGGGTCATCTCGCCGAACCTCCCAGGGATGAAACCGTATTTGTGAGATGAGATGAGGCCTTTTTCTATGAAGAGTATTGTAATTCGCTGTGTTATTAATCTCTCAAGGACTTTCTCGCCAGTTTTGCTAGGAGGACTATGGGCTTGAACGCACGTTCAAGCCCATAGTCCTCAAGAACGACTATGGTCTATCAGTGTTTTGTTTGTCTTCTTGATGAGGTGCACAAGTGCTAATGTCTACATTCCGGGGAAGGTACTTTCTTGTAGGCATATGTTAAACAGCTGTAGCAAGTGTAGCGGTCTGATTTTTCTAAACGCAGAATGAATTTGTACTTCATAAGATCAATACCAGGGCATTTCTTAGGATTAATCTTATTGAGTGCCGCTGTTAGCTTGTCCAGAGTGTAGGTACAGTTTCCTCCTGTGGAATGTACCGCTCGTTGGCCTGCCGAATCTCTGTGTGTTGGGGGAGGTCAACCAAGCTATCATCAGGTGGGAAAAGTTTGTCCAACATTAGATTGTCTGAATTAGTCCAGTTAATTGTTTCATGTGTGCCATCCAGAACTGTGGAGTGGATTTCTGGAGAAAACGTTTTGTCTCTTATATTTTATAGGCTAATCTCCATGGGTTGCTCGCATTTGTGTCTTTGACAAAGTTTGTCAATGTCGCTTTTTTCTGTGTCGCAATTTCCTTTACATATCTATACTTTCTGGAGATGTATGTCCTATAAAGTTGTGGGGGCCAGTCTCTGTATCGCTGGAACCTCCTTCGAGCTAGTGTGTCCACCTTTTGGTAGTTGCTGGATGGAATCGTTTCTTTCTTGCGGATTTGTAGGCTGCCTTAATAATGGTATTCTGCAAGGTGCTAACCAGCTCCCCTGCATGTTACCCTCTATGCGCAGCTGGTTGGGGTTCGGGGAGCTCCTCCACGATGGACCTGTCAAAAAAAAGGGAAGATCGGGTTGGCAGGGGTGATGAAAAACCACTCAAAAAAAAAAAAAAAAAAAAAAGAGAGGGAGAGAAAAAAAAAAGAAAAGAGAGAGATACCCTTGCAAGTGCAGGTTAGGTACGGCCAGTCATTAGGAGCCGACAACTTGGTATAAATCCAGAAGTGTGAGTGCTTCTATAGTGGATAGGTCATATTTGGGAAGGTCTAGTCCAGGTGTCATCATTGGGACTCCATTCGGTGAGTCTGTGTCGCATGCAGACTGAAGGCTGGTCCAGTAGTCCATGATCATGAATAGTTAGGAGGTCAAAACTGAGACTCCAAGATAGGATGATCAAGTCCAGGGACGTCAGAGTATCCGGCACATGGATGACTGGACCCAGGTATTCCAGCAGAACGTTGCCCAAAGCATGACACCACTGTCACTGGCTTGTTTTCGTCCCACGGTGCATCCAGGCGCCATCACTTCCCCAGGTAAACGACGCACACTTACCTCGCCGTCCACATGGTGCAACAGGAAAAGGGATTCATCTAATTCCATTAGTGCCGAGACTGCTTCCATTAGTCTCGGCACTAATGGAAGCAGTTTTGTCTGTGCGTATAGCACAGTGGTATCGTCACTCTCCTCACATTGGGTGGAAAAAGCTCGGGTTCGAATCTCTTCAATGACGTGAAGAGAACTTTTATGAGCTTTTTTTTTTTTTCCAACTCCATGGCTGAGTTAGTCTGTCACAGGCATAGATAGCAAGGTTTTATCTCCGGAATCCGGGGTTTATCGTCCAGCAAAGGAAGCAAATCGGCCAGAGAACACACGCAGTTTACAGACACAATACACATGTGTAGATGAGATAACTTTCCGGGTGACCCTAATAAATAGTTTTAAAGAAGCAGTTTCAGGAGACAGGAACCATTACAAGAAGAACTGGTTAAGGTTTCCAGAGGGTGAGGACTACATCAAGCAGAACAGACTGCTATTTTGAAGATTGATGTGTTACTGTTCTCTCAGGCTCCAACTCCATCATTAGACCTGTCAACTTCATTATTAGACCTGGTTGTCCGCAAAGTTCAGTGTTAGGTGCACTCGTCTAGAACCTTGTGCTGGATGAGTGGCTCCTTAAAACTGCTCATAACATTTCTAAACTGTCATACGCCGACGATCTCACGCTGCTTGTAAAAGGATCTTCAAAGGATCTTGATGTTCCTCAAATTTGATTTTTTTTATGAAAACCCCATACAAGAAAGATATCAAACCTGTAGTACTTAGGTAAGTACCGTGCATGGGTTGAAGGAGAAGCAAAGGAGGAGATTCAGGAAACATTGTTCTGGAAACTAAACATGGGTTTCATCACTTCGAGCCTCCAATATGCAAAGTGGCGGTATTGCACCAGTTGATGAGCGTCATCTACCACCTAGGGATTTATCTCAAAGTTGTGTATTTCATCAACCAAGATTACACTGATGATGCAAAAGGGGTCACTTGATCCTACCCGGCCTTCAGTGGTCAAATAAGTCATTGTCTTTGGTGACCTTTCATAAATTTTTCGGTATTATCTCCAAACTACTCAATTTTATTAATCAGTTGGCATATCTTCATGAAAAAATCAAAAATTGTACATCCATGCTGATGCGCATTTTAAACAATCATGGGGTTTGAATCGTCGCTTTCTGCATCTCTTAGTTGTCTGCGCGGGTAGCAAATTGGTATCATCACCGTCCTCCCCACATGGGGTGGAAAAGGTTCGGGTTCGAATTCCGTCGATGATGCGAGGTATTTTAATAGGCCTTTTTGATTCTGTGGCTGAGTTAGTCTGTCTCAGCCGTATATTTACTTGTTTAGTCCAGCAAAACAGGCAAATTGATCAGAGAACACACGCAAATTACAGACGTAATACAGAAACTGGTATATGTAATAAATCTAATATAATAATTTGAATTTGAAATTTCCATCTCTAGTTGTTTGTATTTGCCCGCATTTGTACTTATGGCGCTTGCGCCTAGTTATGCCATGCCTTTAAAGTCAGTGTGTAGAATAAGCTATCGTCCATCCAGCGGTCTAAACTTATGGCGATGTGTCGTTCCTGCAGAACTGTATCAACCCCAGCTCTGCAGGTCCGTAATGGTTGTTGTCCCTCGATTTACTGCTTATTTTCCATGGTATTAGTTTTTAATACACTGATGAGTCAAAACATTATGACGAGTGAGTCGTTATGCAAATTGAAGCAACTACAGGTGAACTACGGCACGTACGCGGGTCGGGACACAGTATAAAAAGCACCTAATAATGAGCTCTGTTAATTAGTGTTACTCTTTTTCTTCAGTTGGGAAAGGCAGCAGATTTAAGCGAGTTTGACAAAGGCCAAACTGTAATGGCCAGATGACTGGGTCAGAGCATATCCGAAACAGCATGGCTGATGATAGTACCTACCGAAAGTGGTCCGAGGAGGGGGGGAACCCATGAACTGCTGGCGAGATGTTGGACGACCACGGCTCATCGATGGTCGAGGTGAGTGAAGGCTCTACCGGATGGTACATGGCAACAGAAGGGTGACTGTGGCGCAATTAGCTGGTAATTGGAATGCTGGTGACGAGAGTAATGTGTCACAACACACAGTACATCGAACCCTGCTGAAATGGGGCTACGTAGCCACAGGCTGCTCCGAGTGTCCATGCTAACCACTGTTCACCGGTGGAATGAACAATGGAATCGATCATCGAAACTAGACCTTGAGTGATTGGAAGCAAGTCATCTGGTCTGATGAATCCCGTTTCCTGTTGCACCATGTAGACGTTGCGAAAGTAGCACAGTGGTATTGTCACTGTCCTCCCCACACTGGGTGGAAAAGGCCCAGGTTCGAATCCTGTCGATGACGTGAGGAATTTTAATGGGCTTTTTTCACTCTGTGGCTGAGTTAGTCAATCTCAGAGAGCAAGGTTTTCTTCCCAGAAACTGGGGTTTTTCGTCCAGAAAATAGACAAATCGACCATAAAACCAGTGCAATTAACAGACATAAGAAACAGCACGGCAGATGAATTTAATTATTCGGGTGACCTAAATATAATAGTTTTTTTTTTTTTTTTTTTTTTTTGCACCATGTGGACAGCTGGATAAGTGTGCGTCGTTTACCTGGGGAAGTGATGGCGCCTGGATGCACCGTCGGACGATGGGCTTTGGGCGATGTTCCTCATTTTAGGAAGGATGTAGAGTTTCTAGAACAAGTACATAGAAGCGCAACAAGACTGGTGAGGTTAAAAAAAGGGGGTGCTGTTACCTTGCAGAAAATGAAACCCTGCTGAATATGGGGTGCGTTGCCGCAGGCTGCTCCGAGTGCCCATGCTAACCACAGTTCACCGGTGACAGCGCCTACAACGGGCATGCGAGCATCGAAGCTAGACCTTGAGTGATTGTAAGAAAGTCGTTTGGTCTGATGGATCCCGTTTCCTGTTGCACCATGTGGATGGCCGGGTAAATGTGTGTTGTTTACCCAGGGAAGTGATGGCGCCTGGATGCACCGTGGGATGAAAACAGGCCGGTGCGGCGGTGTCATGCTTTGGGCTGTTCTGCTGGAAAACCCTGGGTCCAGTCATCCATGTGCCGGGCACTGTGACGTATACTATCTACTAAATTGCGTTTGTTCTGTAGTCTATTTTCTCTTTTGCTGGACGAAAATCCCGAGTTTCCGTGAGAAAAGAACGAAGCTACCTCGCCTGAGACCGACTAACTCAACCACATGAAAAAGCCCCTAAATTCCTCGACAGGACTCGAACTTAGATCTTTTGCCTCCGATGTGCAGAGGACGGCGATTCTACCAACTGTGCTGCCCACGAGACCTGAAATAGTTGGTAGCCATGGTCTTGCATTCCACAAGTGGATATGGTACTTATTTTAGTTTTTTTTATTTTTTGTCATATTTTTAATTAATTAATTAAATTTTATTATTATTTTATTGCATGATCCCAGAGTCGCATTGGGCATTCATTATGGGATTTTTGGGGCCCCACCTCTCCTTCTGGTGTAGACGGACGCTGGGCATGCTTTCCAGGTGGTTGTCTTCCTGGTGACAAAGTGGCCAGAAACAACTAAACAACACGACGCACACACACACACACACACACACACACACACACACACACACACACACACACACACACACACACACTGTACAAAAAATAGTACGCAAATTTTTGGCTTTTTACAGAGATCGGGAATCATCACAGTATACCAAGGCAGACTTGAACGGACGTGCAGGTGACATCCTGCATAAAATACTATACATGTCTACATGTCCCATTAAATCCAAACCACCGCAGAACTGGTCGAAACTGGTGTCATAAACATGGCTCGGACTCCTGACAAATAGGATAGAGTTCTGGTCTCTGATGAATCTCGGTTTAGCCTACAAATAGATTCTAGGCGTTATTTCATCTGGAGACAACGAGGAATGCAGTATCATCCCTCCAACTCCCGAGAAAGGGATACAGTCCCTCCAACATCAGAGAAAGGGACACTTACGGTGGAGGCAGTGTTTCTCGTGTGAAGAGCAGTAATGATCAGCGGCCGCACCCTTCTTCGTGTTTTTGGTAGAGGTACCATAACTGTGCATAGGTACCCCGAACAGATCCTCGAACCCTAAGTGCGACTTTTTAGGCGATTGGCCCAGGATTTCTTTTGATGCACGACAACGCCACTGCACATAGAGCTCAAGTGGTTCAATATCTTCAGTTTCATGGAATACCTTGAAACTGAAGATATTGAACGATACCGTGGCCAGTACGATAAGCAGACTTAAATATGATCGAACAGGCGTGAGACTCCCTTGGGAATCGCATTGCACGCTGACAGCCAACTCTCGGTCACTTGGTGAGCTAAGTTCTGCGCCAGTGAAAGAATGGGATTTGCCACAGAATCTCAGGGTGTTTAGCCGTTGTAGGGGATCATATGTCTTATTGATGTCATGTGACTATATTTTGGAGCATCTTGTATTGACTTTTGTAATATGACCTTTGTGTTAAGTCTTATACAATCCCTATAAATGTCCCTTATACCTGTTCGAAGTTTCTCGCTGTCTTCTCATTTCATTATTATTCTATGGTACCTCTTTATACCAAATTTTTCCCAGCCTCATTGCAAGCTGCATGAGTTACACCACTGTTTCCGCGTGTTATATTAATTTTGTCGAGCAGTGTATATACAGAGAGAGAAAGAGAGAAAAATTCCACTGTATAAGGCATGGACTAGTCTGCACTCGGAATACTGTGTCCAAGTATGGAGATAGCAATGAACCTGAAAAAAAACAGACACCGAGCTTCTTGAAAGTACCGTAGAGAGCGACATGCTTGTTAGAATTAATGATGAAACTTCGAATATTTTGACTACAGAGCTTCCGATCAAGATAGATTAGAGGAGATCTGATTAAGATGGATAAGGTTGGACGGTGACAGTAAAATGAGTGAATGCGAAATATTCAGTTATAAATGATACTCGAAAGAAAAGAAATGTTTTGTTTGGCCTCCGGCATAACTACAATAATCTGGAGGAGTTTACAAACTAATCATGTCGACAGGAATAAAATTATTAACATATTTCGTAAAAAATACGAAGGAGGCATTTCTGGGTCTTGAACTACGGTGAATTCAAACATTATGTGAGGATATGCCGTTGTTCTCCTCTGCCACATGGTTATGTCAGCCCTCTGCCATAACTTTGAATTACGAGAAAGAAGTTTTAGACCGGAGTGTAGAAATTTTTTTTTTTTTTTTTTTAAGCAGTTAATATCTTCTAAATTGTAAAAGATTTTCCAGCAAGTTTTTAATTTCTGGAATACATGGGTAGTTGAGGTTCACAGCTTAGAAAATTCAGTAACCTGGATCGGCACGTATGTAGGGAGGGAAACACATCAAAAAGAGTTATTTGATTTATTATTATTATTTTTTTCTGGTGCTGCAGAAGCCTGGGACTTGTACCTTATGGCGCATACTGATACCAATCCTATAAATGTATTATTTGGCGGAACACATTGGAAAGCGTATGCAATTGTACTTGTTCTGCTACTCGTTTAGAAGGCCTGAGTTCGAGTTCAGTCAACAACTGAAGGAATTTATAAAGTTCTCAATCGAAGCTGTAGTTAGCCAGCCGATCTCACATGGTGGGGAGTTGGTTTTCCCCTTTAGCTATTCTTGGTTTTTGTTTTTTAGCCACACAACTGCGTGCAAATCATTTAGGTTTTCGTTGCCGTTATTTTGAGGAAGAGATTACAGGTGCTTCGTAACTACATATAATTTTTTTTCAGTAACTCACTAAGTTTTGAAAACAAAATATTTATTTTCGATACTTTGCCTTCTGACTTGCCCTCGTATATTTATATTAATTTATAGTATTTTTCTCGTATATCATATTATACAAATTTTAACACGAAATCCTATTATTTCGTAATGATCAACTCCAATTTTTTTAATATATTTTTTAACTCCAATGGTTAATCGATTACTATGTCTTGACAGTGTCTCTTTTCAGAGGCGAACTAGATCAAGAATAAGAGATCAGAATTCGATCGTCCAGCTCTTGTCTTTGACCACAGCTGCGGTCGCATCGTATTGATTCTTTTCATTCTGCTCGTCTGACTTTCTCCTTTCCCCTCTCCTACCCGCTAAAGCATTTTCCACCTCTCCGACATCGAGGGGGCCAGACCAACACTCAGGCGTGTTGCATGTTCTCAAGTTTCACTCAAGCTTTAAACAAAATAAAAATAAAAAAAAACGAACCGCTCTGGTGATCGTTCAGCTAGAAAAATGATTGTACATGTTTTTGTGGGCAAGTAAGTGAGTTTTGTGCTATCCACGAATTTATTTCTGGAAGGGCTTTTGCTCTTGTGGTGAAAATTTCATTTCGATGCTAGCATAAGCCTGCAAGGCCAACTCGCTCATGGAAAGAAAATAAAGCAAGCATAATGAACTGGGAAACTTCCTTTTCAGATTGTCCTCTTCTTTGTCCATGCGCTGTTATCTTCTTGGTACGTAATATACGCTGGTGCTCAAAGAAAGTACATCACTAGGAATTTCACATTCCTAACCCGTTTTCGCGATGGTATGTTACATTAATGACTAGCAGCACAAATAGAAATATAAACAAAGATAGTTATTAATAGTTAAGGCAAAGCTAAGTAATACTTGACAGGTGCTCTCAAAATATTCCAAAATGACCATTTGCAACCTTTATACAACAGTTTTGGTAAACACGACAATTATAGCTGAAATGTCATCAGAAGCCCTCAATTTGCTTCACTTTATCATTTTAAATGGAAAACAAAATGAAAGTTCACCAGGTGCAAACTAATATTTAGTTGAACCGCCTCTGGCCCTGATGACAGCAACACACCGTTGAGGCATTGACAAGATCAATTTCTGAAGATAATAAACTGATAGTTCGTGGTTCCAAACACGAATTGTGGTTTCCTGAAGTTCACGGAAGGTCTTTGGTTTCTTTCTGGCGACTACTGATTCCACAGGATGCCAACATTCTCTATAGGATTCAGGTCCGGGCCGTTTCCTGGCCAGCTAAGAGTTGTAATGGACCGTTCTTCCAACCATGTTTTCACCTGTAACAAATGTAAACACGTTACTGTCGAATTGCTACTGCAGGAATGAAGCTAAAGTAACGACAGAAGTGCCTACTTACACTTTTCGCCCGATGACAAGGAGCACAGTCGTCCTGAAAGATGCAGTTACTTGGCAGGTTGAAATAGTCTCTAACGGTTGGCAGCAATTTGCCTTCCAATACAGCCAGATATCCATTGACATTTACGGAACCTTTTATAAACTGCAGGTGACATACTCCCCCATAGGAAATGTACCCCCATATCATTTGGCTGTTAGGAAATTTCACTGTAGACACCATACAGTCTGGATGGTATTCTTCACCACATCTGCAGCGAATCGTTTGTCTCCCTGATATCAGAGCCATTCATTTGATGGGAGACAAATGACTGAATTTCTTCTCATCCGAGAAAATAACTGACTTCCACTGCCCGGGGGTCCATTTGACATGCTCCTTACACCAAATTAATAGGGCCTTTTAATTTTTTGTGTGAGGAAGGGCTTCTTAGGACGACGGGCTAAAAGTCCATTTTTGAAGAAGCGTCTTCTGACTGTTACTGCACTTTCTACCACTCTGGTATTTCTCTTTTCAGCTCAGATGAAGAAGCTTTACGGTTTTTAAGGCATAAGCGCTTCAAAACAAACGCGGTCCTGTTTTGGCGTAAGACTCGTTTCCGTTCGGTTCCTCTTTTGCTATCAGCAGAACCAGTATTCTTGAGTTTGGAAAGGAACCTACTCACTGTCGACTGATTACAAGACACTCTATAAACAATATGACGGGAAGAACATCCTTCTTCACGTAAAGCAATAATAGCACTTTTTTTTTTTTATGGCGTCAACTGCACGTAACTCGCCATCCTGACACAAGCAAGGAATGACTGCAACTCTTGTACAGCGTGCTTATATAGCTGAAAGTAACAGCTGATGCAATATTACATTATCACCTACGCGTGTCAATCTTATCTGATGCAGTCTATAACAAACGTTGCCAATATACTTACGTTATTCGGACGACAGTTACAATTTTAAGGGGTGATGCACTTTCTTTGAACACCAGTGTATATCCCTATCTCAGACTGATAAACTTTGAATTATGTGGGACGGTTATCCCTCACTTAAGTAGATTTGTGCATGCTTAATCGAATGCGTTAGTGTGGGAGCGAATGGCTCGTCATGGGAGGCTTCGTAAAATGAGCTATCGGGTAATACTAAAACTTTTTTTTTTTTTTTTTTTTTTGTAAACGTTAGAACGTAATCATATTCCTTCTTCTTAATGCAAAATTTACCAAAAGGGGATTGGGAGAAGCCCTTGACAGTTTAATTTTAAATGTCGTTTTCTTTCTTGCAATATTCCACACACATCAGCGGTTTTGCTTGTCTCACGCTACTCTACCTTATTGTTGCTCATGTCACACCTTCGCAAAAGCTTTCATTTCTGAAAGGCCTTTAACTTTATCTTTAAATTTCCATATATTTTTTTTACACTTGTTTTTAGAGATGGCTATTTTCTTTCACATGACAAGCATAATCTTCCAGCTTGGCCTTTCTTCTGTGCATTCTGCAACTGGTATATATTGGATTTTGTATTTAAAATGATGTTTTTTTTTTATCTTTTTTTTTATTTGGAAAGGATTTTTTTTTCCTTAATGCGACAGAACTGAGAAAAATTAGTATAACCCGCCTTATAAATTGCCGTTTTCTATCTCAATGAGTTTTCATGTTAACTTTAGGCCTGGCGTAGCCGAGTGGTCAGGAGCGACAGTGCATAGCACGCGTTCCTTGAGTAGACCGGGGGTCAAGGCCGTGACTACTAAATACGATAAATATTTGTATTGACGATTTATTGTGAACTCTACTGACTTGATTGTCGTGCCGGAGTATAAACAGAAAATTTATTTTATTTACTGTAGACCAGCGTTGTAATCAGTTTTATAGCTACCATAGAAGAATGCTTATGTTTGAGCTTTACGCCGACCGGGCAAGCCGGGTGGGTAAAGTGCCTGCCTGGCAACCCAAAGGTCGCGGGTTCGAATCCCACCCCGGGCTTGAATCAAAGTACACGTACTGCAAAAACGTTGGGAGGTGCACTATGGCCACAGAAGCCGATGCGCCAACAGCTACAAAAAAAAAAAAAAAAGAATTTCATAAAAAAAAAATAGATGTCTGATAAAGTAGGGGATATCAGAGCCAGTTGTAAATTTTTCATCTGCCTTAATTGCTATGGCGGCCAAGAGATGTGTGAGCAATGCACCATCATGTTGTTTTGCGAACCACGTAATAGAAGGATTTTGCCTTCAATTGAAAGTTGTGTGCCGCAGTTTAAAGAAGTTTTTATCCAACTGCAAAGTATGTGTTATTATTACCTTAACATCTTCGCTGTTAGAATTCCGTTAAGATGAGAGGAATTTTACGGGCTTTTTTCACACTGGCCGAGTTAGTCAGTTTCAACTTATGTACACTAAAAATTATATTAAAATATGTTGAATTTTTTATACTTAGCAATGCAAATTAGTTTTATTTTGTGACTAAACGTGTTTTAGGGCTTAAGCCTCAGGCTGCGTGAAGCCTGAAATAATGCCGTTTTCAGCTTTTTTAGAGTTTACTGCGTACTAGCATGATGCCCTTATATACATCAGTTTTATTTTGTGTTGTTTGTAGGGTTTTAGGCACATCAGCGACTTCGACCATATTGCGCTGTATATATTTTATCTGTAAATCGCATGTCTTCTGTTGTCGATTTGCCTGTTTGCTGAACGAAAAACCCGAATGTCCTGGAGAAAAAGCCATGAAACCCTCTCTTGAACTTATGATAAAGCAGATGAGGGAATAACCTTGTGGAAGTTAAAAGGATTAAAATCAGTTGAAGTCGCATCTTCAATGGCAAGAGATAAATGACGTCTACCAAGCAGATGTTCAAGCAGATTCATTAAAAAAAACAAACCATAAGTATAAAGAAGGAAATATCGGAATGAACGGTATATTGTCAGTTCCTCCCCCTTTTGATTATATAAAGAAGGGAATATCGGGATTAACAGAATCAATTGCATAAGCTATACCAAGGAATCTGTTTACTTATGTATAAAATCCTGTCATAACACTCCTGCTTATAGCATTCTGTTCATTTGTTCCCATGATCAGTCATGTGAATTGTGAAGGGGTCTCGCTTATAATGTTCTTTGGTGGAAGGGGGTCGATCCGTTGGAAAGCAATATAACCGGAGTTTGCTGTAATAAAATCACTTTATTGCCAATAAAAAAATACATAGACATAGTACGCTTTCAGAGTGGCTTTTTTTATAGACCTCTGTGAAAACGTCAGTCAAACCACGCACTCCACTACGCTTGGGAAAGCTGACGGCGCACGCACGCATGCACGCACACACACACACAGTGATAATACCTTTAATGGGTATCTGTTGCATGAGCAGAGAAGGCGCCTCCGTAGCCAGGTGGGAAGGAGGAGCAGCAGCAGTGCGTAGCGCACGCTTCTTGATTAGACCGGGGTTTGAGCCAGTCACCACCAAATACGGAGGATGCGGAAAGGTCAGGGAATGACCACCGCATATCCCGGAGCAATATGGCCTTAGTTGCTAATGCTCCTAAAAACCAAATACTGTAACAGCATGATCAGATATCAGTTACATGAGCTATATCAAGGAATCTGTTTACTTATGTATACACTCCTGCTTATAGCACTCTTTTCTTTTGGTCCCCCATGATCAGTCATATGAAGTGTGAAAGGGTCCCTCTTATATCCTGTAATACCCATTAAGGGTATTACAGGATATAAGCGGGACCCTTTCACACTCTGTTTTACTCTTAGAGGGGGATAAAACAGAGGTAGGAGGTAATATCCTGTCAAAGCGGGATTTACTTTGAAACGGATCAATCGAGTTGTTCATATAATAACGCAACCAGGGGGAAAATATGAAGATGCAATGAAGGGATATTTATGTTAAATATATGCGAAATCACGGTGATCGCTGCCTCAAGCTTAGCCATAGAATCACATTGTCAGGGGTAAGATGGAAACGCAGTCGAAAAGTCTGCACGATGTATATAATCTTGTATTGTTTGAATGAAGAATTTCGGAACCAGGTGTCAGCTTCCAAGGCGTAACACTTGTAGCACAAGCAGAAGTATTGATGAAATAGGAATCCAATTTTGTGATGCGTCAAAGATTTGAGTAAAGTATTGGAACGAGATTTCATTGAACACTGTGGAACCTTCCAAGCAGGATCTTTCATATTCCGAGGACATCACGACGATCAGACAGTTGCTAAACTAATAATTCAACAGCGTGTACTCTCTATCCTATGAGAATAGGTAGACCGTTGATGTGTTGATACACCGGTGTTAAGAGCAAGTATAAGGAAAATGCGTCTTCGTGTTGAGGGAGAGAAAAATGAACACCCAAGAAAGGAACGGCTGGATTGCAGCCTTGTGGATGAGGGAGGAAGAATAACGGAGGCAAATAAAAAATAAAAAAGTGGTAGAAAAGAAAGAGGTAGAGCAAAAATTTAAATGTATTTTGTAAGGATATGTCTGTATAGGAGTTCCAAGTTAGGTTTTATACACCAGATCGCTCCAAGAATGAAAGTAAAAAGTTTAGAGCAATGAGTGGAAAGTGCAACTTGGCATCCATATGAATCACCTAGGTAACAACAGACAAAAGGTGGATAGAAGCAGTAGAGAAAAATTAACATTTTTAGCTTTGTTGGAGTTGAAAACTAAACGAAAACAGCTATTAATCACATATTCAGCTAGCTGAGAATATTAAGCTAAATTGGTTACATAGGCATTAGAACCTAAACCTTATTCAACCGAGGTGGGAGGCAATGATTATAAAGAGGGCGACACAATATGTAGAAAATAGAGATTAGGTTAGATTAAGTTAAAAAAAAAAAAAAAAACATTCTGTTTGTACTCTTGCACGACCAAATGAGTTCACAATTAATCATATCGGCAATGAATGCAATCATTAATCGTATTGAGCAGTCAGCCGAGTTTGACCCACGGTCCACTGAAACGTGTGTGTGTTGATGCACTACCGCGTTTGACCAACTTGGCTACTTCGGGCCTAAATAATTTTTTTATTTATACTCCGGGACGGTTACATAGGGCGAGAGGAATTCACTAGATGGAGATAATAATACAAGCATATCATCGTATTTAGTGGTTACGCGGGCTTAAACCACTGTCAGTTCAAACAGTTGTACAAATGTACTTTTGCGTTTGAGTACCCGGCTACGGGTACTCAAACGCAAAAAAGCTATTTCTTTCTGTAAAAAAATCGAAAAGCTATTTCTTTCTGTAAAAAAAATCGAAAGATTTGACGGGAGTGGTGTCAACGCGTGGTACGTGGCTACGGTGAATGAGTTTGCGTATGTGTTAAACGCCAAAGCAACTAAGGCCATGAGCCGTTATTGTGCTATAAAATTGCTTATCTTCTTCGGGCGGTTTGTTGTTTTCTGGACAAAAAACTCGACTAAGAAGAGAGATACATACACTCAATGATCAAAAATTTAATCCTTTTGTAACTGGAGTAAACAGATAATTAAATGTATGGTAAATAGATGTAAGTTGTCACATAGTAAGATCTCAAATTCTTTGGTATCAGATTCTTTGGTTAAGAATTAACTAAAAAAGCCTTCCTCAGGCTTTTTAGTTAATTCGGTTTCCAGAAAGGTGATTGTTGGATCATGTGTAGAAGTAGCCACAATTGAGAAAACAAAGGAAATCACTGGCGCCTCCGTAGCCAGGTGGGAAGGAGCAGCAGTGCGTAGCACACGCTTCTTGATTAGACCGGGGTTCGAGCCCGTCACCACCAAATACGGAGGATGCGGAAAGGTCAGGGAATGACCACCGCATATCCCGGAGCAATGTGACCTTAGTTGCTAATGCTCCCAAAAAAACCAAACTAAATAACTAACTAAAGGAAATCACTGGTGTGTCGAAAGCAACCATCTCAAAGCAGGAGAAAGACATGAATGGAAGACGAAAAGAGAATGCAGCTCTATGAGAAAGAAATTCGGCAGAAAGTCGATACGCAAAGAATAAGAACACAAGAATTTAAAGCGAATTGTGCGTCAGAATAGAAAGTCCAGCGTGCAGCAAATTACTGGAAATTTTCAGTCATTTGCTGAAAAGAAAGGCCCATTTCCAACGGAACCATTTCTAGCAGAAGTGAGGAATCTGAAATTTGGTAGTTGTCTGCTTGTATGAAAGCTATTTCTTTCTGTAAAAAAATCGAAAGATTTGACGGGAGTGGTGCCATCAACGCGTGGTATTCTTTGTGAGTAACACAGAACTCTGTGCAGGCCAGAGATTTAAAAAGTGTGTGGGGAGTGGTCTGTTGTGTAGCGTTATGTTCTGTTGTTTTTCTGCCAATTTAGCCGTTGGGCCCCCCCCCCCCCTATTGGGACCAACCGTTGCCCACACTTTGCCACTAGGAGACAAGTCAAGCACCCAGTAAATTATTTAAGTACTCTTGCAGGCTCCACCACCTAATTTCCAAGGATTTCAGTAGCAAGCCGAAAAAAAAAAAAAAAAAAAATGGGGCGTGTACACTAGAATTTGGCCGAAAGAGATTTACAAGACAGCGGTAGAATTTAGACGTTGGTTAGAATTTGGCGGCATTGTTAAGGGGTGTACTCGGTCGGTTTAGTGAGAGAGGGGGAGGATTGAAGATTGGCTGGAAAGCAGATAGAAGAATAGGGACGATAGAGTAGGCATTCCCAAAGAGTCAGCGGAGACGAGCCCCACTAGGCGAAGTATGGGGGGAGGCAGGGAAGTGTGTGTGTGTGTGTGTGTGTGTGTGTGTGTGTGTGTGTGTGTGTGTGTGTGTGTGTGTGTGTGTGTGTGTGTGTGTGTGTGTATGTGTGTGTGTGTGTGTGTGTTTAGGGTCAAACGGCACCAGGGGTTTCCCCCATCTCCGCGTAGTTTACATTGTGGTGTGATACAGTTCACTGTAAAGGCCAGAGATTTAAAAGTATATGGACCTTGAGGTGTGTGATGTCGTGTACCGTTGTTCTTCTGGCCATTTAGCCGCCAGACCCCTGCTGAGGCCCGATGTTGCCCACATTTCACCCCGTGGAGGCAGACCAGATACCCAGTAGTTGTAGTTTACTCTGGCAGATCCTGCCACCTAGTTTCCTGAGATTTCAGTGGCTAGGACCTAAAAAAAAAAAAAAAAAATTACGTTTGCGTGGGTTGATCGCTAGATTGAAAGACCGAAATGTTAGCGAACTTAATTTGGTACTATTAAATTTTGACCTGTGGGGTATACGCTGGCGAGCAGATAGAGAGGGAGAGGAGACTGAAGACTGGGGGCAGAAAGACAGAAGAAATGGGGTCAATAGAGGAGACGAGAGACGACCCCATTATAAATCAGTGGGGCATGCCCATGCCCCACCAGGAGGAAATCTGGTTTGGCGAGTAGGGGAGAAGGCAGTAGGCAGTCCCTCCTGCCTCCTCCCCTACCGCCGAGGGAGGGGGAAAGAAAGATAGGTCCAGCAAGAGCGCCGGCACCGGTTGCCATTATGGCTGGTATATGCAGAAAGCTCTGCGGTCTCATTGGGCTGGTTGGAATTCAGCTGAGTAGAAAGTCACTCATGAGGCTGTGTCCCGTCTGGAGGAGGTCCACATATCCGTTGTGTGCTTTTCATGGGTTAGGTCCGGTTCGTGTGATCCTCTTATCGTTGTTTTTTTTTTTTTTTTTTTTTTTTCCTGAGGCAGTTTGTTGTTGGTTTGTATTGTTTACTGTCATAGATTATTCATTTCATGGTTGTTGCTGTTGGTGGTGGATGCGGGAGAGTCCGCCTTCTTGTGAAGAGGTCTTGCGCATATTGAGTGAAGGCACTATAAGTATCTTTTTCAGTTAATATCAGATATTCCTGGTCTCGTAGCATTATTTGGTGGTGGTTATAAATCGGCAGCGGAGATCCTCGTACAGTGGCCACTCGTACATCAACTGCCCCCATGTCTCGCGTAGACAGTGACATAGTGGGGTTTCACTCAATCCGAATCCATGGAGTTTTTCTCTTATGGCGGCATGGCCGGTCAACAGGTAGGTGGCGAGAAGTCCAGGAGAAAGCCAAGGTGGATAGTTTGGGTACACCAGTTGGATATCAGGAATAAATTTTTTAGTGATTTCACCTTTGGTTGATGTCTGCCAGCGGTTTTGCCAGGTTGAGATGTGCGAAGAGACGTTTGCGTTCCACTTTGTGGTCAGTTTAAGGGTCCATGGTGAAGTTCAGGTGTTTGCCTCCCATACCTTGGAGAGTTGATATGTTAAGCCGCGAAAGACTATTTCCAGGTCTAGGGGAAGAGTTCCTGTCAGGGCCTGGAGAGTGTGCGTGCTTACAATATTGCAAGCTCTTGTTATTGTAAGTAATATATACCGCTACGTGGTTTCCAGTTTTCTTCTGTTGACGGCCGTGGTGGCCTTCCGGTACCACACGCCAGCGGCATACGTTATGGCAGGCAGGAATACGGTTTTATAGAATAGCTTGAGGGCTCTCCTCCGCAGGCCCCAATCCTTGCGGGAGACCCTAACGAACAGAGCAGAGCATCTTCCAATCTTTTTCTGTATGTAAGTCAGATGAGGGGTGAATGAGAGCTTATTATCTAGGACAACCCCGAGGTGTTTTAGTTCCCTTGTGAGCTTAATTGTTGTGCCTTGGATGCGGATTTGGGGTGGTCTTCTGATGTCCAGGGTACCTTTTAACAGTATTGAGTTGGTCTTGGTTGAGGATGTGCGGAGACAGTTTTCGTCGGTCCACTTCTGTAAGTTGTCTATGGCACGAGTAGCAGAAGTTTCTAGCCTGGCTCTACTGTCCTCTCGCAATACCAGGGTCAGGTCGTCCGCGTATGCCTGAGTTGCCACACGACCTAGGTCTAGGTTTAGGAAACCGTCGAGAACCATGTTCCAGAAGAGCGGACCCAAGACTGAGCCCTGTGGGCAGCCTCTGAAGATCTGTCTGGGAATAGAACGATATGGAGTTTCTACAACAACCATTCTGTTGCCAAAATATGTTTTGACGCATTGGTATAGGTTGGCCAGGATGTTGGCCTTCCGGAGTCTGCCGAGGATGCTTGGCCACCACAGGGTTTCAAATGCCCCGGCAAAATCTATTGCGATTACAAGTAGATATTTATGGTTTGTTGTTTCAGCAGCTCTGGTAATGTTTTCCAGGGAATCCAGAGTGGAGCAGCTCCTTCTAAATCCGAATTGATTCTGTGATTGTAGGCCTGCAGCCATGTAGCAAGTTTCGATTCTATCTTTGAGGAGGTGTTCAAAGAGTTTACTTAGCACAGAGAGAAGGGCTAACGGTCGGTATGACTCCGGAAGGTCCTGTTGCTTGTTTGGACTTTTCAGTATTAAGCGCAATTTTGCAGTCCTCCAAGCTTGTGGAAAGCATCCCTCGTTAAGGCAATGATTAAAGAGGGTGAGTATTACATCTGGAATTGTCTCGATGGCCTTCTTGACGATTTCAGGCTCCAGTAGATCGATACCCGGTGATTTCTTGTTGTGCAGTTTTGCTGCAGCAGTGTGAAGTTCGGTGATGGTCAGCGGTTCTTCCTTATTGGTGGTAGTATAGGTATCATTGTCTTGACATAGTTGTTACTGTTCTGGTGTAGTGGGAGTAATATGTCCAGGAAACATGCTGTCCTTTCCAGGTCTTGATATAAGTGCCTAGCGGCGTCTTTGTTGCGGGGATGACTTCTCCCCGGGTAGTTTGTTTGTCGTTATTCTGTAGACAATCCCCCCAGGGATGTTCGTTTCCGGTTGTAGAAACAAGTTGCTACCACGAGCGCTGTTTCCTGAATCGGATTAGAGCCGTGTACTCATTTCTTGTGGCACGATAGTGGTCTCAGAGTTGGTCTATTTCTGCTGCTGGCCAGGAAAGTCGTGCTCTCTCGAATAGTCTTCTCCTTCGGTTCACCTCGCGTCTGAGCTATTGTAGTTCCGGGGACTATCAGGAGACGGCCCCTGGAGTTGGGTTTTTCCTTTTAATCGAGCAGTTTGCAGCGGCAGTGATGAGATCCGCCACGAAGGTTTGGTGCTGGTCCGGGTTCAGCCCCTCTGTTTGGAGGGTTTGTGCTGCTTCTCTTAAGGTAGTCTGGAAGAGTGGCCAGTCTGCCTTCTGTATGGCATATCTATGTTGGGTTTGTCCGGTTGGTTTTTGCCTGTCTATGGTGCGTTGAAGCGTGAAGGTTATAACCCTGTGGTCCGATGTGGTCCAGCTTTCCCTGACCATCCATTCCGAGAGATGACCAGCCAGAGACCTTGAGACGAGTGTAACATCAGTTGTGTCTTCCCACATTGTGCTGGAAAAGGTAGTGGGGTTATTTGGCTGATTGAGTATAGTGAAGGTACTGTTTTCCAGGAACTCCTCTAGGTGTTGTCCATTTGTGGCGCTGTGATGCCCTGGGGTTTGGCTGAACCAAGCCGGGGATCGACAGTTCACGTCCGCTCCCACGACGATCCTGGCATTCTGGAATTCTGTGAGTAAACTCTGCAGGTAGCTGGGAGCATATCTCCCCCTGGGTGGCAGTACAATGAGACTGCATAGAATTCACCGAGCAAGGTTATAATATGGGCAGAAGCGGCCCAGGATGTACAGTAGCTGGAAATCTTGGTTACAGTGATACTAGGGTTCCTAACCAGAATGCAAGCCCAGGGGTTGTCTCTGTTGTCCTGAACTATTTTGTAGGATAGGGGATATCCTCTCACCCCCGGCAGTGCATATATGGCTCTTGGATAAGTAGGATGTCAAGGTTCTGTTCATTCGCTTTCTTGGTGAGTTGTCCGGCCGCGGCCTTAGATCGCTGTGCGTTTAGCTGCGCGAAGTTTACCCTATCCAGGTTAAAAGGTCTAAAGCGTGCGTCCATAATCAATCCTCATTTGGTATGCATCCTTAGCTTTTATGTAGATGGGACACTGATTGTCCCTGATTGAGCGGTCCACTGGCATCTTCTGTGATTTACAGTTTGCACAGGTGGGCGGGTCATTGTTTTTAGGGCAGGTGCCAAACTCATGGCCTTTCTCTCACAGCAGCCGCAAGTAGGCTCTGTCTGGGCACAGGTGTGCGTCGTATGTCCAAATCGACAGCAACGGAAGCATTTGGGAACAGACACATTCTCTTTGAAGCGATAGCTGCCCCAATATATGAAAACCCTGGTTGTTTGTGCAATCATTTTCCATGCCTCTGGTGTGAGTTCAACCACCCAATTTGTGTGGTCCCCTGTCCTGGATTTTGTTTGGAATTTTGGGGTGATCAGTGTCGTTGGTTCCACGTTTGGGTACTCATGCTGAAGATTCCTGGAATATAGTTCCTCCTGCAGAGCTTCTGGTGTTAGATCCTTGTTGGTGTTAAAAATGACTATACTGGGGCCCTTTCCCTTGAGGTCCGCTGCCTCTAAACCAAGTGTCTGGATCCTCGGGTTGTTGAGGATTTCGTTTGCATCTTCCTTCGTCTGGGTTTCAATGATGACATCCGTATTCCTCTTTTTTGGACAGAATCGATTTTTGTAGTCTTTAGATCCTGTGAGAGGTTCAATTGTTTGTTTCACCTCTTCACTAGTCTGGTGTTGTGCTGTGCAGGTCGGTTTTAATATAACTAGGTGTGGAGTCGGCAGGAGCGTTTTGCGTTTTGTAGTAGTTGCCACGGGTGGCAGTTGAGGAGAGGTATCTGGGGCCCGTGATCCTCAGCGCTTGTGCATGTGTGGGTGCACGCTGTGGCATTTGTTTTACCCCACATTCAGCGTAGGGTTGCAGTTTAGCATTGGCCCTTTTGCTCTCGAGGTCGGCTTCGACAAGGAGTGCGTCGAGTTTGTTCCACAATGTTATTATTTGAGTCCTTAGTGCAGTGGTGACTCTGTTTGTTTGCTCTTTAAAGAGGGATTCTAGAGCAGTTTTCAGGAACAGGGATTTTTAATGTATTGTACCCTCGGGTAAAGTAGGATCCAGGGAGATTTCCTGTGTCTGTCATCGCCAGTCTCCTTGTCGCAATCGCTGTGAGGTTTTCCTGCATTTCCCTTATCTCCGTCTGGGAATGGGTTTCTATTTCAAATTTTGGTATTGAGCCTTTTTTGTTTTTCTTCTTACCTGTTTGGGGGGTTCCGGAACGGGGATCCATCCCTTCGTTCTGTTGGTTTGTGATGATAGTGCATTCGTTGCCTTGGGTTTCCCTAAGAGGGTCTCTGCTTTTGTCCATATTCCTCTCCATATCACTATTTCCGGATGACCGAGACTCGTCGGTTTATCGGGATTTCCTCTCTACTATCAAGAAGCACTGTGAGCGTTACGAAAAATGAAATCAGCCACTGAACTGCGTAGCACAAAAAGAAGGAGAGTTGTGAGCCTTTAAGTTATTGGGCTATCCCCTTCAGTCACTTGGGAAGGGGGAAATAGCTGGGTGCAAAAATAGCCCTTGGACAACGGGACTACTTCCCTATGGGGTTTCTGGGCGCGGCAAACACGATAGTGGCATTAAAGAGACAGTAGAATCTACCAGAGAAAAGTTCAGCCTTTACCATGGAAAGTCTATGGCAGAGGAGGGGGTCACACAAAAGTCATTATTTTTGGGTAAAAGTCGCACACAGTCGCACACACATGTTGGGACACAAATGTTGTCCAAGGTTACAAGCACCGTTGCACCTCCCAAGTCAAGAGCAAGGTAGAAACGTGACGATCGCCTCTCTATACAGTATTCCAAATGTCAGCCACATGGTGACCATGCGGTCTGACACAAAGAATACAAATAGTGACGCTTCTAACCAGCCAAACTCCCAACAAAGCACAGAAAGTTTTCTGACCTTGAGAGTCCACTGGAGCTGAAGAATCACTGTATATACTTTTGATGAGAAAAACACTTTAAACTGAAATCCACGAGCGTGAAATGAACGTGTCTGGCAACCACATTGACGATCGTGAAGGCGGCCATATTGGCTCTACGCATACGCCCTACATACAGGCACAACGCAGTCATATGTATGAATGAATTAAAAACTCGAGTAAATTCTTTAAATCCAAACAGAATTTCACATAAAATCACCTGGTGATTCAGTATCGTTAGTTCTTCAAGTCCAGATCTTTGGCGAACAGTAAATCCATGTTTAATCGGCACTAAAATCAGTTATTAATCAGAGCATATAGAAACGTGATCGCACGGTCGAAGCGAAGACAGGGGAGGGAGGAGACAGAGACCTGTCTCCTCCCTCCCCTGTCTAGGGATGGGGTTTTAAAGGGAACCGGATTAGAGTACCCAGTTCAGATCGTCAAATGGCTTGTCGGCAGCAAAGCCGCAGTATGGCTTTGTTGGTGATGGTTGTCATGTCCATGTAGCGTCGAAAACAAGACTGGACTGGGGAACAGTGCCAAAAGATCATGTGGGCTAACGAATCTTAATTTACACTTTTTTGCACCAATGATAATGTGACAATGTGGCATTGAACCTCATGAAGTCATATATACAGACTCTCTCATGTACACAACTCAAGTGTCTTGAAGTGATATTATGGTATCGGGCAAGTTCTGTTGGTAGGAATTGGTCCGCTCGTACTGATAGAAGGTTTGCATTACTTCTAGTCAATAACTTTGTCGTATTCGAACAACTTCACCCGGCAATGCTTAATTTTTACCCGATTGCGATGGATTCTTTCAAGAATAAATATCTGCCGTGTAATAATTGTACTTAAATAGTTCGAGTTCGAAAATTGTATCTGAATGGAATCCCAGAATTTCCAACATTTTCCGTGCCCGTCTAATTCTCCAGATGTCTGGGATATGTTAAAAAGGACAGTTCGGCTTCGCAGTTCTCTACTGACCAAAATACTGCCGCAGACAAATATCTTCACGGAAGAATAATGAAATCTGGAGCTAAACTCCGTCAGACACCTAGTGGAATTCATGTTACACCGTGTACAGACAGTAATTCTGGCTAAATCTGGCCCTACTATATTCTGAATAAATGTTTCTAATTTCTTGGCCGGCGAATTATAATCAGTGTGGAAGCAGAAATTAGATTTTTCATTAAAAATTGGGTAAAGAAGGACTGAAAAAAAAAAAGCAAGGAAGAGAGTCACCTCGATTCACACTAAGACAAACAGATCGCTCCGCAAGAGTGTACAGATAACTTGCAACCAGTAATTTGCATTCATATGTAAAGCATAATAACAATGTTAAGAAAATGTTTCCGATGATTTCCTTAATTTCTGGCTTGATTTGTACTGAATACTGTACCCGATATTTGTAGTTAAAAAAAGAAATTGAACACTATCATCGCAATCATAACATATACAGGGTGATTCACTACCAGTGCGACAAACTTGCAGGAGGTGTAGGGGGCGCAAAGACGAATCGGAATCACATAGCATTGCAGGGTCCGAAATGCCTTCGTCATGTGGTAGAGGACGTCGAACGGGAGGTCGCGCGACCGACGATCCCGAGGCAGTAGGATGGACGAGTATTCAAACGTTGAACTGGCCGACATGCACCTCGCGTATGGAGCTGCGGACTGTAACGGGCGCGCCGCTCTGCGCTTGTACCAGGAACGTTTCCCGCACAGGCGTGCTCCTCATCATACGATTTTCGCATGTGTGCACAGAAGGTTACGCGAGACTGATTGTTTCACGAAAGGTACCATGAATCGAGAGCGAACGACGAGAATGCCAGACAATGAGGAGAATGTCCTACGTCTTGCAGAAGGCAATCTGAGTACGAGTACTCGAGCGAGAGGCGAACGATTGGGTATTTCCCAATCCACTGTATGGAGGATACTGTCAACAAAGCAACTGAGTTCATACCATCTGCAACGCGTCCAATCATTGGAGCCTGTGGATTATCCACTCCGGAGGACTTTTGCTACTTGGTTTCTTCAACAGAAACGGTTCGCAAATGCGGACTTCCAGCGGGATCGCTGTTCACGCGACCTCCCGTTCAACGTCCTCTAACGCATGACGAAGGCATTTCGGACCCTGCAATGCTATGTGATTCCGATTCGTCTTTGTGCCCCCTACACCTCTTGCAAGTTTGTCGCACTGGTAGTGAATTACCCTGTATAGAACATTTTGGGGGCTGGGGGAATATATAGGGGCTCCTCCACATTTTGTTACCGCGTTCAGATTCTCATCATAATTATTTATATGCCCTTTAAATTAATTACTCCTTTAGCACATTTTGATGTCTTGTGAGTCAAGCTGAAAAAAAAAAATAAATAAATTGGCATTATTATTATAGAATTTTATAATTAAAATTATTATTATTTATTTATTATTTATTTTTTCATTTTTGTATACCTTGTTTCATTTATGGATGCTGACTTCAAAAACTGCTCTTCCTGCCATTTGTAGTATGCTCATGTTAACGTTGCGGTTAAGTTTAATAAAACATTTTAAAAACATATGCAATTAAGTATATATATAAAAGAGACTTAAAGGTATGTGGAGAAAGAGTAACAATACTAATCTTTTTAATTAAACTGAGCAACTAAATTTAAAGAACCTAAAAGTATAGTGTTCTGTATATTTATTTTATTAAGTATTCCATTAAGTCAGTGGTTTTTAACCGGGGTGCCGCAATAACATTCCAGGGATGCCACGTAATTTGGGTTTAATTTAATGAAACTGATTTTTTTTCAAAAATTTATATATTCATATCATTATGAAAAGGTTTACAGTATCTATTGTACGCTATGTTTTTAATTTTGTGGTGATCTATAATTGATGTTTATTTAGTGCCTGTATATAAAGAATAAAATTATTATTATATGTATACATAATTTGTATTATGAATTTTAATTTTGTTTATAGTTATTATAATAATATAACTATCATATAACATATTTTTTTAATATTATATATATATACTGGCAGTTCTCGCTCTACGAGTTCCTGGTTTTACGAGTTTTTTTTTTTTTTTTTTTTTTCAAAGTATCAAGTATCAACAAAATCGAAAATATGAACATTTTTGATTGTTAAAATGATTGTTAAACATTCATAAATACCGCATTTCAAACCCTTTGCGTAGCTATACAATACAGTGTACCTAGCTTTATGATATTAATCCGTTCCGGAGACACCATCGTATCGTGAAAATATCGTAATGTGAACCCAATAACACATTGTTTTTTGGTAATTCGTTCCACGATCTCGGAAGTTGAAAGTTTCTCTGTATAACTTTCTAAAAGGTCGTTTTTATAGTGCAAATTGTATTAGTTACCAATTCAAATCACTAAAATGCACTACACTTTCATCGTTATCATATGTTCTGTTATAAGAACCAATTTTGAACGCGTTTGTGACATTTTTCTAAAGCACATTTCTGAAGGTCACAACAATAAAACAATTTGCACTTTCCGGTTTATCAGCTTTTCTGTTATTGCAAGCAATTATAAACGGGTAGTAAACTCGATGTAATTGCATTTGTGAAAATACCGATAGCTGGAATTGTGTGGTTTTTTGAGTTAGTATGGTGAAATATGTTTCCCCTTTACTGAAATCTTCAGTCGTATAAAAATCATAAATAAATTTTCAGAATATTCTCTACATTCCTTTTTTTTTTTTAAGCTTCATAAACTTGTTACTCCGCGCAAATCGTTTTAGTTGCAATTTGTGCGTTCCGTTAAAAAATGCTTATGCATGCTATTGAAATTTATAAAGAAAATAATAGAATATCTTGGAAACAAACGCCTCTTGAAGCATTTGTGAAGAAGACGACTCCTTGTGCAACAAACCAACGAGTGCCGAGCCAATAATAAGTGATCAACGAGTGTGCATTTAGTCGATGATGAAAAATAAACATTCTTTAAAATTAGTAAGTCATAAATAATTTCTTTATTATTATAATTTGTTTGATTTTACAGGCTACTTTTTAATTTCTTTGGATAAATCAATCATTGTTTAAACATAAACTAATTAGCTAACTAATTTCATTGTTGAGAACGTAACTCCTATTTTTAACATTATATCTATTGGATTTAATTCTCGCTTTACGAGCGCAAGCTAGGAACGAATTAACTAGTAAAGTCGAGAATTACCTGTATACAGAGAGAGAATCGGATCTAATTGGCAGAAAATTGAGTAGGGGTGGCACAAAATAAAAGAAATTACTTAATGGTGCCGTTATTAGAAACAGGTGGAAAACTACTGTATTAAGTTATAAGCTTATTAATTAGTTGATAAGGAGACAACTATTTCTTTTCTGTTAATCATAGAAATTAAAAAAAAAAAAAAAAAAAGCAATTAATTTAAGAAAATAAATCGAACGCGCTTGAAATGTAACTTACTGCATTATACAATTACCAGTTTTTTGTTGTTTTTTTCTTTTAATTTTTGCATGCCTTGTTTTATTTATGGACTTCATAAACTGTTCTTCCTGCCATTTGTAGTATGCTCGTGTTAACATTGCTGTTAAGTTTAATAAAACATTTTATTTTTAATATAACGTGAAAGTTAAAAGAAACATTTTGGCTAATGGTAGTGCTGCGATAGCCTTGGGTTAAACCGTTGTTAAGCCATCTGAAACAATGGTGGAATCTGAACTAAATATTTTCTGGTGTTCATGCGAAACGTTAATTCATTATGTCGCCTTTGCTTATGCAGCTCAATTAGTTTAACTTCGACGTTAGTCTAGGATGAATAACAACATAATGTCACGCGCCCTGTGTAGTGAATGTTTTTTTTAGGAATTGATTTAAGGAGGTAAAATTGGTTAATGGCCACCGAACGTATATAGCGACAGGCAAGGTAAATGAAGTCTGCGATTTCCTGTCCTCAGGGAACTCATTGGTCTGGTTCGAGACTGGTTTATATCCTTTGCGTGATCTGTGCAATTCATCCGGCACGTAGTTGGCATCCGTTCTAGGGGGCTCTTCAAAACAGCGATCGCTACCATTACGATAATCCTCAATATTATAATGTCTGCTCTCGTGATTCCAGTGCTTGACACGAAAGGTCACGCACTACGTAGACTGTGTTAACTGTGCCACCTGGTGCTCAGTACATCCCACTCCCCCGAGTATTGGGAGCATCCGTTCTACCAGTGTTAAACATCGTTGTCAAAAAATGTCGCAACAATAATATTGTTGTATATCAAAATGATTTATCTAAGTACTTATAATATGTGGCAGCTGGACCATTTTATACTGAAAATCTATTTTATTATGTAACTGCAAGCCACTCGTCATTTTCAGTTTTGAAGAGTACAGAACCGTTGATAAGTTTGAAAATGCTTTCAGTTTGTTGGCGGCTCTATCAAACTGAAGGAAATTTGCGTATGCGTATTTGAACAAGAAATTAAAACAGGTCACATGTATGGTAATATTCCGAATAAACCTAATTTTTGTTATCGTGAGGTATCAGTGTTTACTACATTTCTTCAAGGAATTCATCCATGAAGAGAAATGCTCATCTTAAGGGAGGATTAAAGAAATTACGTATGCTTTCCTGTAATTCTTTGCTTACTAAAAAAAAAATATTTTGGTCGAATGTTGGTCGAGTGCTGTGATAGCCTTGGATTAAGCCATCTGAAACAGTCGTCGAATCTGCGATGGATATTAAGTTGATATTTGGTGCTCATGGGAAAACGTTAATTCATTATGTCGCTTTCTCTCAAACCGAAAACCTAACAAAATAGAGACAATAAAACGGTATTTACTGAAATTTAACCTGACCTCTTGCATTCTTTCATTAGTTTTCGTCCCACATTTTGTCAAAATTTGGTCTCAATATAAGTATGGACAGAAGCTAGAGAGACTAACCTTTCATCTGTTCCTCCTAGTGGCGTTGCTTAGCGCAAATTTAAAATAATACATTATACAAAATCGCGCTCTATAGATGTACATTTTGTCATTGCCTGTTTTTGCCTATTGTTCTGCTTATTTTTATACTCACCTCTTCATTTTCTGTTTATGCTGTTCTGGATTGCGCGTGCGAGAAAGGGAAAGATTCATTGTGTGTTTCTTTGCAAGCTTGGAATATTGGACATGTGCTATGGTTACAGTCTTGGAATATGGGACATATGCTGTGTCTTATGACCAATACTCTTGCAGGAGTGAAATCTTTTATTTCTCATTCCAACTCTTACGTCTCCTCCTTTATCGAAATCTTGGTTTTCAAATAAATGTGCTGAGGCTGTTCAAAATAAGATGTAACATATCGCAGTTAGCTTTATTCATAGCGCCGGCTCTATTTTCCTGCCTGCACTAAACCTCGCTTTATATGATATAAAATAATTATTAATCAATTCAACTCGATTTTGAACAGACTATGAGAAGAAAACTTGCTTCTTGTCAAACTGGTTAGTCGAGCCTTCTGGTCTCTGGCCAAGCTGTTGGTGTCCGTCTATATTGTGTATCTTCTGTCTTTCTATACTTCCAACTCTGTTACAACCTAATGGGTTTGTTGCATCATCAGCTAAAAATAAAAATGATTTTTTAGCGTTTTACTTCTCTTCTGACCCTTATATCGATGATCTTGGCAAATCACCTCCTGCCATACTGAATGTACTCCACTCACTTCCTCCTGAAAGAAGGATATTAGAAGGATTCTGAACAATTTTTATGCCAAGAGTGCTCCAGGTCTTGGTAGTATTTCTCCACTTGATCTCAAAATCTATTTTAATGCTACGATAATAATGTCCATCGAGAAGCATGGATATTTTCTCTTGGTAGTAACGATTATTTCAGTAGCATTCTCCATTAGAATTTTCCCTACACCGCTCTGAAGAGGAATGAAAAATACTAATAGACCGGATGCAATAATACAGTATGCACTGCAATACTACAGTAATATTGGTGGAATTAACACGAGCTAAGAAAATAATTCAGGTACTTGGGGTGGAATATCCTTTGTAGTGCCAATAGCACGATTCCATACCTAGTCCCTCGAATAGGCGCAAGCAACACGGCACAGCTAGCACGCCATTCGCTATCATTGGGTTAGGAATGTGTGTGTATTATGCATGTACTGGAGAAAAAAATTAATAATAAACTAAGGGCTTTGCCCCCTGCTCACTTTGCTCGCCAATACCCGCGCACGCTTTTCTACGTAAAATGTAGAGGTATCCCGGAGTAAGTCAAATCTTTTCTATGTAAAAGACACACCTGTCGAAACGCACTGATCGAAATCTAATTGGGCAGTGACCTATGCCATTATTTACCTGTGTTGTAGTGACGCAATTGCCTCGCCTACTGGTACCACGTGACCCGCACCCCTCTTCTTCCATTGGCTACCCCACCAAGCAGCATTCTCAAGGTCTAATAAGTATCACTATGTAATTATATACATGCATTTACATAGGTTACTTAAGAAAAGACCTTTTGCTTCCGGTTCCATAATGCATGAGGAATATTGTTGCATCCGAAAGAGCAGGACTAAAATATTTACAAAGTGTACACATATTTAAAATATTTACAAACTATACACATATTTAAAATATTTACAAAACAGTAAACTATTTACAAATATACAAACTATATCGGGTCTCTTAATCAGCTGACATTACCATGGAACATCAAATGGTGCCCGGTCTGGTCATGTATTAGTCAGTGAAGCACGTGCATGAGGTTGATGAACGTTATGGAAGCAGTTGTTTTTCAATGAAGGACAACAATGTAATTATTTACTTACGCATTTGTAGTGATAATTGCTCCGCCCTCTTCTCCCATGGGCTCTAAGTGATGTAATTACCCCCCCCGCCTTCTTCTCCCATTGGCTCAAATAAATAATACTAGAAGGAAAACTTTTTGAATGTATAGAGGGAACATCTGTCCACAGATTCATTAGTTCATCGACTGATGCCGTCTCAATCGAAGAGGCCTTTAGAAATTCCTCAGACTTACCAGGTCTCAAACCTCTCTTCAAACGAGTGACAAATGATAAAACCGCTATATCGTTACGGAAGACGATGGTCTTGCTGTTCGTTAAATTTAATATTTCGATCCTGTGAAGCGTGTTTCTCTGTGAGTATTCCGTCAAATACAGAATAAAGATAAAGATATGGCATTATAATTATCTTCCAGTAAATCCAGAAGTTAGCGCTGTCTTTAACTCATCACTCTCAGAAATATAATCGTATCTGAAATTATATTGAATCCGGCCTTGATTCATCCAGACAATTCATAAGGTCTGGGAGTCAGTAAGCAGGATAATTTATGTAAATATTACTATAATCGGTCTAGGGAAAATATTAAATCTTGGGGTCATCTCTGGCATTCCTCTTACATTCAATAGATTCGTCAGTGGTCGTAGTCGAAATAAGAACAGTTTACAGGTGGAACATTAAAAATCTGCTTAATCTTTGCAAGAGCAAAAACATAAAAAAGTAAAATGAAAAGACGTTAAATACACAAACAACCGGAAAAGAAACGACACAAACAACCGGAAAAGAAACGATATTATCTGCGAAGTTTGATTTCGTGTTTTGTTAACGAAACACGCAACTTTTATTTTGTCAGTAGCTTATACCTGTATGGCGGCGCATTAAGATTCTATTACTTACTTATAGCATTTCTGTATCGAAATCACTATCGCTGGTCAGTATGCCAATCTGGGGGAGAATATCCCT
Source organism: Mastigoproctus giganteus (assembly GCF_048544385.1). Lineage (NCBI taxonomy): Eukaryota > Metazoa > Arthropoda > Arachnida > Uropygi > Thelyphonidae > Mastigoproctus > Mastigoproctus giganteus. Next base: position 162,965,496 of record NC_143575.1, read on the forward strand.
CATTGCAGATTGAAATCGCTTCGTGTTCGTAGAGTAACAGCTAATAGAGATGGCGGTAAGGAAGTGGAAAGTATTCATAAGTAGGGGGGGGGAGAAGACTCATCCATCAGTGTCATGTCGGACAATGTCTTATCTCTATTATCCCTGCAGACCCCATCCACATTTTCACACCCTCTTAACGCTTACTCTCAAACTTTTCGGTATTATGTCCCGTTTCTCAGTAAGTTGCTGCCTCTCTCCCGAAATGTTCTCCGTTTCCTTGCCAAGTTGGGCAGAGAAGGAACTTTTTCAGACCGATGAACTGCCCACGTGACTGATGGTAACAAGGCCGGACAGAAGTGCTCGCATGACAATGTGAGGAAAGAGATTATCTTTGCTTGTCTCTAATAAAGTGGCAGATGACGAAGCTGGACAACACAGCCAGCAACTTTCGTGGCTGACGAAACTTATCTTCAAGACAGAGATGAAAGAAACGGAAGAAATAGTCAAATTTTGGAAAAGTGTCCCAAGGTGCCTACAACAAACTAGGGACTTCTAGCAAAGGTTAAAATATGTTAACTGCAGTATGTCTGATTCTCAGTACTAAAATATTCGGCAGCACTAAAATATCATTCTCTCAGAATCGATGCCGCTCTTTTTGACTCCTATGCAGAGCAAGGATAAGCAACGAATCTATGCCTACAGGTCCTACACGGTCGCAACTCACCCCTTACAAAATGTGTGAACGATTTCCTTTTCTTGTGCCTCGCCTCGCAAAGAATTACGCTGGTCGGCTAAAAAAAAAAAAAAAAATTCGGACCCTGTTATATATCAGGATGATTCTTGTAATTTTCACTTTACTGAATTCAAATATGGCAATACCATGTTGCTGTAACACCCACCCCACTAATGTTAAGGGAGAAGGGATTAAGTCAAAAACCATAAGTTTATAATAAAAAAGATTTCATATATTTTAAGAAAATGTTACATAGAGTACATATTGAACAATGGGTCTATTAACCTTATTCTATTTACAAAAATGTTTATCTGATAACAAAACACTTATTTTGTTGTGTATTGCTCTTTATAATCGTCCATTTGTGTCTCGCACGAGATTCCAACAGTAATCCAGCAACATATTTGGACTCCATTTTCCCTGGTATCTATTTTTTATCTTGGTGAAACCTTTCACCTGTTCATCGGAGACTACTTTTCAGGAAAAAAGGTCTAATTGGGAATGTAGGAAATGAAACTTTAACGACATGTTGCATCCCAACTCTCTGTACGCTAAGATAGCTCATCCACAATTTCAGTGTAATTTTGTGATTTCTCATTGCCTAAAACGTTCTGGCAAACGTTTTAGAATGCCTTCCAGGCTCTTATTTCCGTAGTATTTATTTTTTTACTGAAATCCTCATCTTGGAATAGCAGTTTGATTTGAGGATCCACAAAAATTCCCACTTTATCCTTGGCCTCACTGATTCGAGGAAACTTGCCTCAGACAAGAAAATTCTCCTTTTTTGTTCATCGCCTTCACAAATATTTTTATAAAACTTGATGTGCAATGGAGGTAAATAGATTTTTGACTTATCCACCGAAGGAGGATCTGCTGTTTTCTGGCCTGGTGTAGTTTGTGAACGGTCTGGCCATTTTTTTTTTTTTTTTTTTCACCCTCTAGTTGCAATCCCTCGCTCGGCTGTCCCGCTCTAAAAAGCAGCAGTATTTAGTGTATCCACCATGCAACCCAGTCAGCGAAGCTACCACTTTTATGTCGGCAGAGATATTCTGTTTGTATTATTGATTGCATATTTTTTTGTAAAAGAAGCTATAGGTTCTTGTACGTTTCCTTCATGTAAACCGCATGGACTAATGGTATAGATGGATACTTATTTCCATTATAGAGTAAAACTGTTTTCAAAATGACGACCGTGGAAGAATGAATGAAAAGCCTTCACTGCTTGGAAACGTGCTGCAGATGTAACTCTTTCATTAATTCCTGGACATTTTTGCGATAAACCAAAGCACCATCTATGGAGTAATAGGTCGTTATGTCAGATTGCCTCCTCCTATGAAAAGACATCTTGACACTCTTTTCAAGAAGATTCCACTGCTGAAACCGTGATCCTAGTACTTGAGCTTTGGTTTCGGAGAGGTCCAAATCTCTGACCAATTCATAGGCAGTCCACCTTTTTATTTTTCATTTTGTGCAAAAAATGGACAGTGAAGCTCAATCAGTTACAGGTATGGAATCGGTACCTAAAATTGTACAAATTCATCCATTTGTATTAAAATAATCCGATTTTAAAAGAAAAATGTATACAGTCTTATCGGAATGTGTTTCTTAATCTTTTATCTTTTTCATAACATTGCCGTTGTTCAGTTGAAGTCTTGTTCCATCTCGAACCAACGTTGGATAAAATTATAATCAAGCTGATTTTTTGTAAATATACAGCCAGTAGCATATTTACAGAAAATCAGCTCCCATACAAAATAAATCATTATCCCCACTCTTCTGTTCCAGACTGGGGTCAGGGGGAATGAAATTTAAAACTTTTCTAGGTTTCGAGTCCTGGGCCGGGGTGTCAAACTTCATTGACATAGTTACATCTTTAAAATATAATTTCTAGTTTGTTGATTAAATTATGGGATATCAGAATGCGCACATAAATTTTACTCAGACGAAAGGAAGTGCAGACAGAGTATAATATAACGTAACGCCAAATACTAGCCATCTGTATCTAAATATTTTTAGTCTCGTCCTGATATATATATTTGCATAAGCGGCTGTTGTCTCCATGTCCGTCAGTTTGTCTTTCCGTTTTTATGTCACAATTCGGCTCTCCCGGTGATGGATTTTCATACAATTGTATATTTTTTCTTTTAGAAAGGTTTTTCGAGCCATCCCAAATTTTATTAAAATCGGAAATTTAAATCCGGAACTTATTTTTCTTTGCACGCAGTATGTATGTATGTATGGGGGGGGGTTGGAATTATAATTAAATGGTTTTAATGCAGTATTGCTAGCTTTAGACAGTCCGTTCACGATTCGAGTTTATTATGTAAGATTCGTGAACGTAGTGTCACTTGTGAAGAGATATGCAGCATATAGTGAGAGAAGAAACTTAAAAAAAAGTGTGAAGAGTAATAAATCTTATATTACTCCAATTAAACTGAACGGCTAAGTTTAATGAACTTAAAAATATGTAGTTTATTGAGTGATTAATTTTCTATTAAGTGATTAAGTATCTTAGTAATTAATTGATAAGAAGATAACTATATTTACTTTTCATATCCAGTAAATTAATTTAAGAAAAAAAAATGGAAAGTCAAACATGCCTAATGTGTAACTCACTACGTACATTAACTTGTTTAGAACTATATGTCGTCAAAGTAATTTTTGATTTGGAACCACTGAAGTATACTCCTATGATGGATTGCATACACTGTATAAACGTGCGAAAATTTGTTTTTAAGCATCCTTCAATATCTGTTGTCAAAAATGATCATTTCACTAATTTCTTAAATTATTTATGCTCCATCAGCTTGCAGAGGTTTAATGTATTTTCGATAAAGAAAAATAGCCAAGTATAAACTCAAAACCTCTTTCAAGCGAAACAATTGAATACGTAGTTAGCTATGTTAAGGTGAGCCAGCTTCCAGCTGGCTCACGCTCTCAGTGTAATCTGAGATTCTTCACTAACAGCAGGTTACCCTGTAATTCGCGAACTTTAACGATCAAAGCACACTGCGTAACTTGCACGTACATGACACCAGCGTAGACTGGAAAAGGGGAAGGGGTAAATATGAAGATGCAGGTACAAAGTCTGAAATGCAAAACACAGAAAGCAGACATGCAAGCAGCGTATCCTGCATTGATCCTTCCGACGGCATCACGAAAAAGAAAATACGATATTTGTAAATACAAAGTTTTCATCTCTGCTAATTTTAGAAATAGACGTCGTAACTTCTTTTTTTTTTTTTTTTTTTGCCCTGGTGATACCATGTATTATACATGGTAGCGGCGACTTTCTGTCATCACAGTCAGCCTTAATCAGGTATTTGGCTGTCAGGCAGCGAAAAGTTCTATCCTGTGTGCGTGAATGTGTTGTGACTGTTCGTTGGAATGACAGAAAGTGTCACCACTTACTGTTGTGCGCATTCATTGAATTATATATCTGCTGTGTGCTCTGATCCACCGATCTTAAATATGGAATAAAAAGGACAGATTCTGCAGATAAGGATACTGTAGTGCCAGTGGCACAATGCGTCTGACCTAACCAGAGCGTGCTTTGGTTGTGAAGTTCTATTACCTCAAGCAATGCAGTAGCAGCTATTCTGCACTGCGTTGCCGCCAACGATTCGGGAGGGCTGACCCTGTAAGTACTAGTGAAGAAGACCGATGACACTGTGTAGTGTCAGAAAATGATCACACTGTTCAAGGAAATAGGAAGTCTGGAATGAAGTCAGGAAGAGGACACAAATCTCTCCTGCAAGAGCAGATTGTGTATATTGCTCCTGCATTCGTGGACAGTGGTGTATTTGTATTAGAAGGCAGAACCAGTGCACGTGCGGCTGTAAAAAGACTGGATATCCGTATGTGGCAGATATGAAAGGTGTTGCATAAAGTTTTGTGGGCCTACGAACTCCACCGCGAGCAACAATTGCAAGCGGATGATAATGATGCGGGAGCTGGACAAACATTTACTCTCAAATTCCTGGCAGTAATGGAGGTAGACCGAGTAGCCAAAGAAACATCATTTGGGAAAATGAGGCCCATTTGCACTTGAATGGGACTGTGAACACCCAAAACTGCAGGATTTGGGTCACGGTGTCACCTACTGATAATGCAATACAAGAAATCCCGTAACATGCTCCAAGGTCACTGTTTGGTTTCGCACTACCTTCATTATTGACGCATTCTTTTATGAAGAAAAACAGTCCTACTAGTTCTGTGACGTGCTCAGTACCACCCACCAATAATGCCAAGACATGTTAGAGGTAACAGTTTGTTACCTGTCTACCACTGCAACAACCTGGAAACAACAGTTTTTATGCAAGACGGAGCACTATCATATCTGGAAATTTGTAAAAGAAGAGCTGTGATAGCATCTTGCGGCTGAAAGAGTACTCAGCCGCTAATTTCCACGGTGTAGCCCAGTGGCGGATTTAGCACTTGAGAGGCCCCAGGCGCAATTCAATTTTGAGGCCCCCCCCCCTCTAAATATTTTCGGTACCACTACAGTGTGCATTCTACGCGCACGTTTTTAATATAGCACGCGCTCTAGATTTGGTGTTGCGGTTTTAATCATTTTGGTTGCGCAATTCTTTCATACATATTTTAACTAATGTTTAAATGAAAAAAATGACACAACTACCATCCCTCCCAAATATAACATTAATACACGAAAACAACAAATCTCCAAACCAATGTTCATGTGCATAATTAAAAGAAATTTATTGATTTTATAATTATTACTACTGGGGAACTGGCAGATCGACTACATAAATGTAGTCATCTGGTGTACCCACACAAATTAATTTCCATAAATTTCCCAGTCCATTGTTAGCGTTCTACATACACATTATTTGGCATGGCACATTATCAGCTTTCTATTCCTTATACTGTAGATATAAATATATTAGGTGGCCGTCAACCTTGTTGACGGCCACCAATTTGGGAAGCACTGTCGTAGACAACAGTAAAAACATTATTAAAAATAAAAACATCCTGCAATCTCTAAACAAAGAACAGGATCTCATTTTTGAAACGCGGCTGATAAAATGGTTTTCAAATAACGCGAGAAAAAAATTAATTCCCAATTATCACTTGCTATAAATATCACGCCTCGTCAAACAATTCAGTTTTGATAAATACATAAACAATACATAAGATATTACAGATACTGTACTTACTTGATAACAAAAAAATACTCCTACACTAAAACACCAAACACTAGTAATTTGTAACAGATTCGTGAGTGAAATATTAGTTCCGAAAGCTATTAAAAAAGACGATGCTCCGTTACATGTGAGCCAGTGCAGTAGTGATTTCAGAGGCTTTAAAAGACTACTGCGCTTGCTTATTGGTTCCCAATTAGTTGCGAATAGTTTTGAACTGCCTCCGCGAACAAATCTAATATCGTTTCTTGAGCAATATCGTCACAGGGTTCTTCACTCGTGGAATTACCTCCACCAGGAAAAAACTGAAAGTGTTTAATTTAAGCATTAATGATAATATGTATTCTACTTCAGATTCACTTAGTTCGCATAGATATTTCATATAATATGTAGGGATATTCGCATAAGAGTTTACTAACTTCTCATATTAAATTATAGTTTTATTCAGTAACGGTAATAAAGATGAGTACTTTAAAATGAAACAATTTTATTATTTTTTTGAGGCCCCCCTCGATTTAAGAGGCCCCAGGCGCGCGCCTCGTGCGCCTGTGTGGAAATCCACCACTGGTGTAGCCCCTCGATCGTCCAACTTCACTCCTTGCGGCCTTTTGCCTACTCGAAAGAGTGTGTATCGAGGACATTCCTGACCTAGCAACTCTGAAAGATAGTATTACATGGCACGCGAGAAACACATGATCACCCCCGAAAGTTACGTTCTGCAGTTGACCATGCCGTTACTCGGTTCGAGATTTTGTAAGAGTCAATACTGTACTACCTTTTGATTAGCCGGACATCTGTTTTATGTAATTTTAAGAGGTTGCAGGGAACAACAAAAAATAAAATAAAAATAATAATAATAAATAAATAAAAATAATAAAGAATAAACATTTAGTAAATACACGAGTGCGTGTATGTGTCAGCCGAACCATTAGTACATTTGTATTTGCACAAAGTATGGACCGTTGATGCCGAAAGCAGACATCTCACACCAAATGGTAACTTTTTGGCTGTGAAGTGGTTGTCCATGAATGTGTCGGGAATTTTTGGCTGCCCAATATCTAAAATTTTGTTTATTTACATGCCCATCTAAATAAAAGTGTAATCGTTATTCATAATTAAGCGATTAAGTGTGGATCATCGTTCCGATCAACGTTCCATCGTTCCAGGCACTAATCAACGGACGCGCGGTCTATTTGATATTTGTTTCTTTTCAGGTTTCTCTCTCCGATAGTGAAGATAACGCACAAATACGGCATTAAAAAAAAATAATAATAAATAAATTTTCTGTTTATACTGAAAGACGACCACACAGTGATAGGAGTTCACGAGAGAGAGAGAGAGAGAGAGAGAGAGTGTACCAGAAACAGCACCGTATTTAACAGTCACGGGCTTGAACGCTGGACACTCAAGGCACATCTACTTATTATTATTATTATTATCTGTTTATTTCCTTATGGAAATAAACAGATTATGCACTGAAGTCTGACCACTCTGCTATAGCGGACTACATGTACGAAAAATTGCATGTGTGAGTCGGGTCAGAGGGGGATGGAGAGATTTATTTTAAAAAAATAATTAAAAATATACTTTCTCAATATAAAAAAATGGATTGTTCCCAGTTTGTTCATAAAAGATTGAAAATTGACATGCCTTAAAAGTGAACAAATTTGAATTATTTCATGCTTTATTCTGAGCAGGCAAGAGGTGGACTTTTCCACCTCTTGCCTAACGTTTATAATTTTCACGTGCCTAGTAAAGGGTTAATATTATTATTTATTTTATTATTATTGTTATTGATGTTGCTCTTATATTATTTCTCCCTGACTGGGTTTCCTCCCCGTGACGGGTATTGCTACCATGTACACAGGGTGGTTGTTATGTCTGGTGTTATTATTATTATTTGTTACTGTTGGTCGAGGAACTCCTTGACTATCCTACAGGTGTTCAAGATTGCGACTTTCTGTATTTCCTTGTAGGTGTTCTCTGGGAGACCTATTACTGCTAGGCTGTTAAGTAAGGTGTTTGGCATCATACCGGTGGTTGACACGATGATCGGGTCAACAACATCTCGTTGATCTCCTGTCTAAGGTTCGTGTACTTCCTGATCTTTTCCTCGTGGAATTTCTGGAGATTACCAATGTTGAGCACCGCTTTGCTAATCAGATAGGTAGCCATTTCCTTCTTGTCGGCAAGGGTTATGCCCGGTCTATTGTGCGGAACTTTCTTGTTCGTTATTATGTGGTCCCCGTACAGCTTGTGGGTTGGGGGTCTCTAGTACTGCCTGGGGTTCGTACTTGTAATACTGTACACTTTCTTTGATCAACGGGTGTTTACTTGCTAGCCTCTGATGTACACTGGTGTGCAAAATTTAAGGACCAGTCAGGTTTTCACCTGTAGCTTCTCATAGGAGTAACCTGGATATGGGAAGAGCATACCAAAGGAACCTCGTGAGGTATAGAAATGATGAAAGAAACGACACCGACACAACAACGGAAACAAAATGGTACAGAGGGACTTTATTCAGAAATGGCAACATAGCACTGCTGCCGTGATACAGATGCATCACTGCCAAAGATGGAACAAAGGGAAGAGGTGGTCCTCAGTAGGAGATATGGCCACCCCTAACGTCGATGCAGACTTTGCACCGCCTGCCCATACTTATAACAATGTTGTTGATAAGTTGTTCTTGCGGTAACATCGTCCATTCCTCTGTCAGCGCCATCTTCAGCTGGTGAACATTTTCTGGTGGGTGTGGACGTGCCGCTAGGCGTCTCCCAAGAGCGCCCCATATGTAGTCGATGGGATTTAGATCGACGAAACGGCCATGCCAATCCATACGAACAATGTCCTCACTTTCCAAAAGCATATCAACAGCTGCAATGCGATGGGGTGTGGCGTTATCATCCATAAACACGAACTCGGAGCCAATGGCACTTTGGAACAGACGCACATGAGGAAGGATTACCTCAGTATAATAGCGTGCACCGGTTACAGTACCGCCTTTCAGTATCTGGAGTTATGTACGTCCATCCAAGATAACGCCTCCCCAAACGAGAACACCTCGACCGCCATATCGATCCCTTTCAGTGATGTTTACGAGGTGATACTGTGTGCCAACCTCTCGCCATATTAGCTGACGTCCAGAATCGCTGCTGAGACTGAACCTACTCTCATCAGTAAAGAGTACCTTAAGTAAAGATTCTGTGGTTGTAACCTTTAGAAATAGTGTTTTGGTCTTTAATTTTGCACACCAGTGTATTACCCTGGCTGCTTGTTCATGTCTACGAGCGTACCAGTCTGGGTACGCTCGTAGACATGAACTTGCATCCCGCAGTGATGTGTTCGTTCGTTTCTGAGACCAGGTGGTATCGTCAACATGTGTACTTATTCATGACTGTGATTGGCATAGTCATGAATAAGTACAATGAACAGTTGTACAGAGAAATAGAGTGGGCTAGTAAATCAGAATGTCTTATAATGGAGGATTTTAACTTCCCAGATATTGACAGGAACTTGTGGGTTGGTCACTCACACACTAGTAAGACTTTTGTGGATTTATTGGATGATTGTTTTCTGCAGCAGCATGTTCGAGAGGCAACCAGAGAGGGTAATATTCTTGATCTGGTTATCAGCAGTGATCATTTGTGTATTAAGAATTTGCAGATAAAGGAACCACTAGGTAGCAGTGATCACAGTGTACTGATGTGGGATTTACTTAAAGATTTAATTACCATCAGGGGTAAAGGAAAGGGTTTTTGCTTCCGTAAAGGTGAGTACAGTGGTCTCAGACAGTTTTTAAATTCTGTACAGTGGGATAAACTGACGATGTTACCAACAGTAAATTCTAAGTGGGAAGAATTCAAGGAATTAAAAGTGGAAGCTACTAAAAGTTTCATACCTATTAAGAAATATTGTTCAAGATTTAGGACTAAATGGTTATCAAAAAGAACTAATGAGACTTGTGACAGAGAAGAAAAATGCACGGGATGCATATAAATTATCAAGCGACTCAGAAGCCTATGGCAGATATAAGCTAGTCTGTAATCAGGTCACAAAAGAGGTTAGGCAGCCGAAGGTACATTATGAGAAATCTTTGGCAAAAGATGCTAAGAAAAACAGCAAGGATTTCTTTTCTTATATAAACTCTAAAAGGAAGGGGATGAATCTGATTGGTCCACTTGATATCGATGATTCCACTGTTGATGATCCTGCTTAGATAGCAAACAAACTGAATGAGTATTTTGCATCTACATTCACACATGAGGAGTTATTAAGGTTTGAAAATGCTACAAGGTTATCAAATTGTAGCAGAGTGCTTAATGATTTTGTAATAACTGAGAGCAAAGTGGAGGAGAAATTGTTGAAGTGAAACATAAGAAAGGCACCTGCGGTGGATGGGATCCATCCAGTTATATTAAAGGAAGCGGCAAAGCAACTAAGCAAACCCTTAGCTATAATTATGATATCATCCTTGGACTCAGGGGAAGTCCCCACGGACTGGAGGTGTTCAAATGTATCCCCAATTCACAAAGGGTGATCGAAGGGTGACACGAGTAATTATAGACCAGTTAGTTTAACTTCTGATCCGGGTAAAATAATGGAGTCACTGGTTAAAGATGCATTGCAGGATCATCTAGACAAGACTGCAGCAATAATTCAGACATAGCATGGGTTTGTTAAGGGAAAGTCTTGTCTGACAAATTTGATAGGATATTATGATGTGGTTACAAAGGAACTGGATGCAAAAAATAATTTTGATATCATATACTGTATTTGGATTTCATGAAAGCTTTTGACACTGTTGCGCATGGAAGACTATTGTACAGATTGGAGCAGGATGGTATTAAGGGTAAGTTGCTAAAATGGATAAAAGGATGGTTGAGTGGGAGAAGAAAGAGGGTGGTAATTAATGGGTGCTGCTCTTCGTGGACTAATGTTATTAGTGGAGTTCCACAAGGATCGGTGTTGGGTCCTCTGTTGTTTTGTATATTTATCAGTGATATTGATGAAGGTATATCAGGCTTAATGTCGAAATTTGCAGATGATACAAAGGTTGGAAGGGTTGTTAATGACAGTAATGGCAGTGTGCTACTGCAACAGGATCTAGATAATTTGGGCAGATGGGCTAAGAAGTGCCAACTGAAGTTTAACTTTGACAAATGCAAAGTATTGCATATGGGTAGAAGTAACCCCAGAGAAACGTACCAACTGTGTGGTACTACACTTAAGGTGGTAGAAAATGAAAAATACCTGGGAGTAATTGTGCAGTCAGATATGAAGTTTTCTGAGCAATGCAGACAGGCTGCCAGGACATGTCATGGGGTTTTGTCAATGATATATAGGAATTTTGCTAGCAGGGAAAAGGAGGTGATTGTCCTTCTGTATAAGGCAATGGTCAGGCCACGCCTTGAGTACTGTGTACAGGTCTGGAGGCCTCATTTTAGGAAGGATGTAGATTTGCTTGAGCATGTACAGAGAAGGACAACAAGATTGGTGAGGGGAATGAAGGGATCCTCTTACCAAGAGAGGCTTAAGTTTTGCAAATTGCAGTGGCTGGAGACTAGGCACCTGCACGGTGATCTGATTGAGGTGTATAAGGCCTTGAATGGGCTGAGCACGCTGAATTCTGATGGGATCCTTCCTCTTGTTCAGATTACGAACCTAAGGGGGCATAAAGTCAAATTAAGAAAAGACAGATGTAGAATAAATGTGCGGAAATTTGCTTTTAGCCAGCGGGTGGTTAATTGCTGGAACAAACTTCCATCTGTCGTTGTGGAAGTTGATAGGTTAAATAAATTTAAGGAGGAACTGGACAGGCATTTGGAGGTAATGGTGTGATTTTTTTTTTTTTTTTTTGGCTGATGCTGCATAAGCTCATACACTTGCTTTCTTGCATCACATACCACTACTACTACTACTACTACTACTAGTCATGCTCCTTGGCATGACTATGAATAAAAAATCTTTCACAAGGAAAGTTTGTGTAGGTGTTCCCCACGGCGGAGTTCTTTCAGGGCTCCTCTTTATGGCTGCCATCCACCCATTCCTGTGCCAGCAAACAGAATTTATCAGTTATGCAGACGACTTGAAGCTCCTCTATCGGATACCCATGATCTCCCGACCTGATTCTGTTTCTGAAACCTTAATTAACATCCTTAAGAATCTGATTATATACTTGGCACAATTTTCTCTTAAGATAAATCCAAACAAATCTGCACAAATGGTGTTCTCACTAAAATCAAACTAAACGCAACTAAACCTGGAAATCCATGGAACCCCATCACCCCAGTAACCAAGCATAGAGATCTCGGCGTTATCCTAGACTCAAAACTCAGTTTCAAGCACCATGTTGCAGATATTCACAAAAAGGTCTGCAGATCCAGATGGCTTGCCAAACAACACCTCCTTCATGTCACAGAGCCTGAGTACACGTTCCAATACATATACTGTACCGGTTTCTGCAGCCAGTCATCACCTACGGTTCAGAAATCTGGGCGTCGGCAACGAAAACCACGCTAAAAACCATTGCATCTGATGAGTACTGGCTTCTTCGGTGGGTCTTCTTCAAGCATAAACTGCCACCACTCACGCATACTTCGGATATTACCAAACTACCTAATTACAGAAAAGTCACCAAACGGATATTCGCCCTCCGCTTTCTCGTGTCAATTAAAATGATAGCGGATGAAATCACTACGCCAAGTTTTTGGCAGATGTGCAATTGGAGGACCTCCCCCCCGAAACCTTTAAGAGCCCTACCCTTTCTGCAGTCTGTGGCGTGGAGGCTCAGGATAGGGGATAGGTTCCTGCCAATAGAGATGCTTCACAACGTCCAGGAGATGGACGTGGACTACAAAAAGTACATAGAAGAATATCCTACAGAAGACGCATCATCGGGGAACAGCTTTCATCTTCAGCCGAGTGACTGCCATCACTTTTTCATTGCTTTTCATGTTCTTTCATTTCCCATGTTAATATTAATTTTATATGTAAAATATATAATTATAAGTTGCATGTTTTAATATATGTTTTATATAATTTTTCCTGTATTAGTTTTTTATGTTAAACCCCTAGCATTGTCGCTGTTATGGGTATAATTGCATCAGGCAATCATGTAACCAATTACTGCCTGCCATAAAGATATTACTTAGGTACAGTGTATTGCTTATTTTCTATAGTTTTTGGTGTTAATTACCGGTCTTGGATGGCGAACATGAATCCCTCAGTCTCGGAGGAATTGAAGAGCGAATCCAACCCATATTGAACGATCTTTCGGTTTGGGCACAAGTGAATAAACTAAAAATCTCTACCAGCAAACAAATTTTATGATTTTCCGATCTCATTCGGGCTACAATAGACCTCCAAAAGTTCTAATGAATAACTCTCAAATTCCCAATTCCAAATTCAGGCAACAAATATTTAGGTGTAACATTGGATGACAGATTACGATTCTTGCCGCGTCCATTAAAACTGTTAGAAAAAATCAGGAACTCTTCTTACTCTGTGATCAGAACCTCTAAAAAAGAATGGGGGTTGACGAAGAAAACCCTTTCATTATACTATAGGACAATATTCTTACCGATCGTGTCTTATGCCGCCAGTGTATGGTTCAGAAACGTTATTAAAGTGAAAATACGTACCAAACTGATACGGTTGGTACGTATTTATGGTATCTTTCTTGGAAAGGATTACGAATGTTGGAGACCATTATAGGATTTTTAGCAGATCCTATATCCTTACAACGCTCTGTTCTTTTGACTCTTGGAACAGTACCTAATAATGCTTTACAGGTGTTAGGTGGTATGATTCCCCTTGACCTGTTTATTGTATCAGAGCAATGACTCACCGTGTGAGGAAGTGCCTTGCTACGGAAATATTGGGGATTTCCTCAGATCCAGCAAACAACTTAAAGATAGAAAAGACCAGAATTTGGGAGGAACTTGTAAGGGTGTGGCAAATCCGTTGGGATGAAAGTGAGCACGGATTGGTTACTAGGAAATTTGTTTCTAAAGCTGATTTTGGTTCAAAGATTCAAGTTTCCCCGTGGTTTTCACCATCTAAGACCACACCTTATTTACTCACAGGTCATGGTTTCCTCTGTTCTAAGCTCTTCGAATGAGGACCGCAGGTGCAATGAGGAACCTGATCCTCATTGCACCTGCGGAGGCTTGTAAACGTGGGACCATGTACTTTTCCATTGCCTGTTATACAGTATGTACTAACATGCCAGAATGGACCTAGTAACTGCAGTTGTAGATCTTACGGAGGTTAATGTAAACATACTTGTGGAAAATAAAACTAATTTCACGGAATTACAGATTTTCTCCCCCTTGGCTTACAAGAAGAGGAGTGAGCTCAGAGCTCAAACTGCTAGGCAATTTTCTTAATTGATCTTGAAAATCTATAATAATACTTGGAAATCAGCTTTTAGGCATAGTTACCAAACTATGCCTCGAAGCTGATTAGTTATGGAATTAGATAAATTAGTTATCTAATTTCATTTGGGACCAAATGGAATTAGAAGCTTGGAACTATTACACGATTGAATTAATCCCATATATAATTGTATAATCATGGTTTTTATGAAACTTAGTTTTGTTACTATACTAACGATGTCATTTTTTACTCTATTAACAATGCCAATATCGGGCGGGAAGCTAATTTTGATGCATGGGGATCTATTATCTCGGTTTCAGCGCGTTCTGGATATATTGTATGTTAAATGGAAATAGTTAGTTAAAAAGAAATAAATAGAGTAAAAACATTTTCTGGGAAAGGATTACGAGTGTTGGAGACCACTATAGGATTATAGGATTTTTATCAGACCTAGGTAAAAATATACTGTATTTGGGCAAAGAGTCAACTGCCCATGCTTCCTGATTGGACATTTAGACTAAAGAAAAGTACCAATTGAATCTTTGAGAAATTACTTATTTTTGGAATTTTTATTACGCTTTCTGGTGGTCTGATTGATTTGACCAGGAGCATGAATATCTAGAAATTCTGCCTTTACATGCGGATTTTTCATCCCGGGTTTGCTTCATCTCCTTGTTTTACACCTTTCTTATAGAAACTCATAGAAGAATTTTAGGCATATACTGTAAATACTAATAAAAGCATCACTTTTCTTCACTGTGGAAGTGGTTGATGAATTAGGATGCTACGGGGGGGTCGGTAGATTTTCCTCTGTTTTTACAAGAAACGTTTTGATGAATCAAAACGTTTGACTCATCAAAACGTCATGGAGCCTTACCTCGGCGTCTTGGTAACTTGAACCTTTACTTTCTGGACTTCTTGACTCGGACTTTTCTTTTGGGACCAAATGGCTGTTATTACAGAATAATACAACTGTTATATGCAATTTTTGAACTAAAACACCTTAAATAAAGGATTGAGGAGAAACAACACGTGATGCTTACAAGAAGATAAGTAAATGAGAATTTGGAACTAAAGATGATTAGTGGAACAAACTCAATATATTTTCCAACGTAGGATATTTAATTAAAAACTCTAGTTTTTCAGAATGTTTCTTGAAAGTTAAGACTTCTGATTTATAAAAATTGTGATACTTCACCTAACCTAGAACCACAATATAAAACAACGGGTGTGATTTCTAGATCTTATGTGACTAGGGCTCTGTTCATAGTGACTTCTTGGACGTGGACTTAGGCGAAACGCGTTCGACGACTCTGTATACTATCAACATTGCTGTTTTGGACAAACCCTGAGACAAACGAACTTTCTGCTGTTTCTGTGTTGGATATTACCCATTGGACACATCTGAATCGCTTTGGAGACTGTAGCAAGCATGTACTAATTACAATTAAACTACAACTATGACTTTGTGTAAGTATATGGCTTTGAGGTTAGGATTTGTAAAGAATCCTTCAGTTTTAGAGAAGACACTAAACGTAACATGCTACGTTGGTTGCTGTTGTGTTTGCCCGTGTTGGGCATTGGCAAGAACTAAATGTTTATATTATGAATAGTGTACTGTATAATGTAATATTAAACGCAATACCGGTTTTGGTGCAACTCCGGGCTTTGTTTGCCCTCGGAACTGTTATGATTAAATTTAGTAAGTATTTAAGTAGTCATAAATGTTAAATTGCTATATTTTAAGCATTGAGTGCCATGTTTGCCTAAAATATGCCACTAGTTTTTTGTTTTTTTGTGTTTTTTGCTGGCTCCCAGGTCAGGGCAACCTGCGAGAGGTATTACCGACACCCACCGATATTGCCCTACCTGGTGGTGAAGTGGCCCGACACAAACAGCATAACATACACTACTCTTTACACACAAACGCTGACACTTTTTCGGGCCCGCTATGTAGAGTTTCTGCACCATCAGAGAGAACTAAGTTGGAGATGGGCTATTGCCTTGGAGCCACCACGACACACACACACACACACACACACACTCTCTCTCTCTCTCTCTCTCTCTCTCTCTCTCTCTCTCTCTCTCTCTCTCTCTCTCGCCATGCATTGGAAGCTGTTTTATCTATGTGGTCTTGATGGAGATCATTGTAGTGTCCGCCATGGAGTCTCTTCTTTGCCCATCTTTCTGTCTCTTCTTCTGTGTTGTCTGGGCGGGATGGGACACCTCGCTGTTAATCGGAGTATATCGCCTGTATACCTTCCTTACGGCCTGGTAGAGTGCTGCTGCGTTTTTCTGGAAGTAATCCTTCAGGTTAGCTATCGCTGTTTTTTGTTGCTCGATGAGGTCTATCAGGCCACCACTTCCTCCCTCTTTCCGAGCTATTATCAGTCTCTCTACAGCTGACGTTGGGTGGTGTTGGCGGCTCTTGGTCATCATTGTCCTTGTTTTTCTCATGGTATCCTCCAGCTCGATGTTAGTCCAATCCCGAAGGAGTTTGGTAGCACTGGGACTGCATAGGTGTTTATGGCTTTAATTGTGTTCCCTCCGTTCACTTTTGCATTCAGCAGGCTTCTGAGTCTCTGTTAATATTTTTCGGTTAGACAGGACTTGATTTCCTTGTGCTGTAGCTACTGAGCCTGTATCATTGCCAGGTATTTGTAAGTCTCTCCCTCTATCACGGCTTCGATTTCTTGACCAGTCTGAACTTCTTAGTTTCGGCCAACAAATTTCCCCCGGATGAAATCCATGGATCTTGCATATGTCTAGATTAAATTCCATCCTGATATTATTGCTGAATTGTTCAGTAATCCTCAGTAGGTGCTGAAGTTGCTTCTCGTTTGCAGCGTAGAACATGATGTCATTCCTCTACATTAGATCGGTGAGGATATACAGGTTTTCCCCTTCCTTTAAGTTTATGTCGATACTTGCTGCTGCTGAGCATAGTGGACAGCGGGTTGAGCGCTAGACAGAACTGCAGTGGGCTCGTCCTCTCCTTGAAAGATTCATCTCCTGGTGGGGATCGGTCTGGTTGTGATATTCTCGACCTTAATGGTGGTACTCCATTTCGCCATCGTTGCTTCTAGGAAGTTTTTCACTACTCGGATTGACCTTCAGCGCCTCTATTAGCCAGCTATGAGGCACGGAGTCGAAGACCTTGCGGTAATCGATGTAGTCAGTGTACTGGTTGCGCTGCTTCTTGTAGGTTTAGCAGTTAATCTATAACTGCGTCATCTATGGTTAATTGCTCCTTGCATCCTTTGCTCATCCACTTGCATCCTTTCGGCAGTTCAGTCATTATGTTCTGGCTCTCCAAGTGGTCTGATATCTTCTTCTTGGTTATGCAGCTGGTCAGAATCTTGTATATCGTTGGGAGACATGTGATTGGCCTGTATCTCGCCGGGCCTTAGTCTTTAGGCTTCAAATATGTGATTCCTTGAGTGAGAAACTTCGGGACTGTCTCTGGGCGCATTACACTAGCCAACAAAAAATATTTTGTCATACTTCCGCAATGAAAATACAGTATGTGATTCTGGAGTAAATAAACGCGCTGATTCCGAAAATAACCATAAAAAGTATCTATCACGTATACATCAAAATATGCGCCAACGTTTAATGCTAAAAGAAAATTCAAGCTTGTAATAAAAGTGTAAAAATATATATATTTTTTATTACACTTGCAGTCGAATTGCAGAAGGTATATTTGGATATAGTGGCATAGTATTTAGGGCTAGGCGCCACCTGTGGTTCCCCACATCTACGCCGTATGTACTCTGTGATGGAATGCAAAACTACTGCATAAGCCAGAAAAAGCGTAGTGTCTGGTTTATGCAGTATTGGGTTATGTTCTGTAGTTTTGTCTCTGGCTAATACCGGCTGCATGGCCCCTAGTGGGACCCTACGTTGCCCGCCACCACCACCACCACACTGGGAGGTGAGGCAGGTTGCCGTCATACTCTGGCTGATCTCCGCCAGGGTCGCCTGAGCTTTCTGGACGGAGACCAAAAAAAAGGGGGGGGGGAAGAGAGTGTGGAAGATAGTACAAGTGGTGGAGTCAAAGTAGTCAAAAGGAGGAGGATGAGAAAAGAAGGCATCCTCCAGCGGAAAGAAGAGGTGGGAAAGGAGAAGTAGGAATCACCCCTAGTCTGGGAATCCACCGAAGGCCAGGAGGGAAAGGAAGACAGCTTGCAGAACAAGGGAGGTCTGCAAAGTTGGGTAGGTGCAATGGGAAGTGGTCTGAGTTGATTGCTATCAGTTCAGTTACTTCATTCTTACGAGCAAGATGTCCAGTTGTGTGTTCATTCAGTTCTGATGAGGAAAGGAGCAGAGATTGTAGCGGTTTCAGGAACGTCCGGTCTGGAGATGTCTACGTTGTGGGGTCCGACGTGGAGAGATGATACCAACGCCTTTTGAAGACTGCTGAGGCATATCTGCTAAAAGCTAAAAACCCTTCTTTTGATTTTAGCAAGTTGCTTTCCGGACTGAGTGTGATTAAATTTAGATCCAGTAACAGTTGATTACGTAGGTCCAGGTAAATGTTACACGAGTACATTACGTGGTGCCAGTTCTCCACATACACAGTGGGCATCGTTTACAAGTCCAAAGTTCTGAACTCTCTTTTTGAATGCCCCATGTCCTGTAAGAAGAAAGTTAGTATGTAAATTAGGGAAGAACCAGCCAAGTCTTTGTTTGTTGAGGTAGGAGACACTAGGTAAAAATAGCTTGGTGGTACTGCCTTTGGTGGAATCATCCCAACGGATTTGCCAGAGAAGTTCCTGCCAAGTATGCCGGAGTTCTTGTTTCGGATCTACATCGACAACAGTTTTTATCCCCACCAATTCAGTTTCTTTGTTCTTTCTGATAGAATGTGAAAGCCCTGTTAAGACCGCGTGGAGGTCAAGGGGGATACAGCCTGTTAACACTTGTAGTGCTGCTGTTGATGCAGCCCGAGTCATTTTTAATAACATCAACCGTTGTATCTGCAGAACAACGTTCCTAGTGCTGATGATGGACAAACTATGGAACCATACGGCAGTGCCGTATGTTACGGACGGTACAAAAACAGCTGAATAACGAAGCTGGAGTGCAGGTCCCTTAAGACCCCAGTCTTTGCGGGTGAAGTGAGCAAGCATATTGATATACAGTACTGTAATTTTTGGCCTTCTCTTTCATGGACTTTAAATGTGGCATGAAAGTTCTGCGATCATTTAGGATAACACCTAAATATTTGAATGAACGTTGATTCTTAATTGCATGTCCTTTTTAACGAATGGTTGGTGGTCTGTTGATGTCAAGTAAGATTATACTTTTATCTGTAGAGATTTCCAGCGTATTCTCTTCAGCCCAAACCGACAGGGCATTCAAGATTGTGTTGGTCATCTGCATATGAGAGCTGTGTGGTATAGGGGAAGTCGTGCAGAAGCCATTCATTTAAATCATTCCAAACAGCTGGCCCCAGAACAGAGCCCTCGGGCAGCCTCTGGTGAGTTGGCGGGTGATACTATGAAATTTTGTTTTCATGGTAACTTTTCTGTTAGAGAAGTAATCTGTAAGACATTTGAAGATGTTGAAGGAGCAGCCAGATATTCTGGCTCGCCACAGGATCCTTGGCCACCAGACGGTGTCAAAAGCTCTCTTAAAATCTATAAAAAGCACCAGTACGTAACGGGCATCAGATTTATCTGCTAACTCAGTGGTTTTCAGTAGTGAGTGCACCAATAGTTGAGCACCCCTGCTTGAAGCCAAACTGGAGTGTGGAGGCAAGTCCTTTGGTTTCATAGACAGACTAAAGGCGGGTGAGAAGTAACCTCTCAAATACTTTTCCTATTGGTAATAGAGCATTTGGGCGGTATGCTTTGGCAGTATCAGTGGGACGATTTGGATCTTTTTTGGTAAAAGCCTGAGGTTGGCGTGTTTCCAACGTCTAGGCCTTCATTAAGACACCTGTTGAATAGTTGTACTAGAACATCAGGTGCAACACCAAAGGTGTTTGACGGAGTCCCCCTCGATGAGGTCCAGTCCGGGAGCTTTTCCATTTTTGATTTTATTTATGGCTAATGCAACCTCCTGTTCCGTGAAGGGTTCTTCTGTGGCCGAGGGCGAGTTGCCCTGATTCTCAGTGATGACGTTTCTGTGTACGTCGGTGTTGCGATCGGGATTGTCTTGGTAGATTATTCCATCTAGAATCTTGTTCATTGTCTCTTCCCAGGAAAGCGTTTCCGAGGAGCCCTCAGAACGGATAGAATTTATGATATCCTTGGACCTTACTTTTTTCCTTATGAGCTTGTGAACCAAACCCAAAGTGTTTTTATTGCCTTCCTTTGTTTGCATGATAAATTTTGTTCGACTATTTTCTCCGGATTGCATTGCTTCTTTCCTTTTACTGTACTATTGTTTTCGGTGGGTGTGTTCTTCGTTTTGTTTGAAACTCTTTCCTTGCACGCTGGAGAGAGGAGCGGAGATCTGTTAATTCTTCTGACCACCATGTATATTTGGATATATTATAGCGTGTTTGTCCTTTTTAGACATAACATATATATTTGCTGGTTAAGCCATCAGAGGCAGATATTGTTGGGATTTCAGAGACATGGTGTCACACAGACGTAAGCAGTACAGAACAGAAATTTGGGGAGTACAATGTGTACATGAAGGATAGACAGGACAGAAAGGGAGGAGGGGTTATGCTGTTAGTTAAGAAAGACATAAAATCTAAAGTGCATCCAATTGATGTTGGTGGACAATGCAATGTTGAGTCTGTTTGGTGTGACTTAAGCACTGGGAAAGGAAAAATGAGACTAGGTGTGTGTTATAAGCCCAATGAATCTGATGAGTGTAATGAGCAATGGTGCATAGAAATAGAGTGGGCCAGTAAATCAGAGTGGGAGATTTTAATTTTCCAGAGATTGACTGGAATTTGTGGGTTGGTCACTCACACACTAGCAAGGCTTTTGTGGATTTATTGGATGATTGTTTTCTACAGCAGCATATTCGGGAGGCAACTACAGGGAGTAATACTCTTGATCTGATTATCAGCAGTGATTCTTCATCATGCATCAAGAATCTGCAGATAAAGAAACCACTAGGTGGCAGTGATCACAGTGTGCTGAAGTGGGATTTACTCAAAGAGGTAACTACCATCAAGAGTAAAGGGAAGGTTTTTTGCTTTCGTAAAGGTGACTACGGTGGTCTGAGACAGTATTTAAAATCTATACGGTGGGACCAACTGATGATGTTACCAAGAGCAAATTCAAAACGGGAAGCATTCAAAGAATTAATCTTGGAAGCTACTAGGCTTTTCATGCCAACAAAGAAATATTATTCAAGGTTTATGCCTAAATGGATATAAGATGAACTAATTAGACATGAGACAGAGAAGAAAAATTCATGGGATACATATAAATTAACATGTAACACAGAAGCCTATGATAGATATAAGCTGGTCTGTAACCAAGTTACAAAGGATGTTAGGCAGGCGAAGGAAGATTACGAGAAATCTTTGGAAAAGGATGCAAAGAAAAACGGCAAAGAGTTCTTTACTTATGTAAACTCTAGAAGGCAGGGGATGAATCAGATTGGTCCACTTGATATCGATGGTTCAACTATTGATGATCCTGCTCAGGTAGGATCATCAACTGAATGAATATTTTGCATCTACATTCACACATGAGGAGTTATTCAGGGAGGGGAATGCTAGAGGTGTATTCAACTCTGGCAGTAAGCTAGATAATCTTGTAATAATTGAGAGTAAAATGGAGGAGAAATTTTGAAGATAAACATAAGAAAGGCACCTGTGTGGATGGAATCTATCCAGTTATATTAAAGGAGGCGGCAAAGGAAGTAAACAAAACCTTAGCCTTAATTATGAGAGCTTCCCTGGACTCAGGGGAGGTACACATGGACTGGAGATGTGCAAATGCGACCCCAATCCACAAAGGTGGACAAAGGGAGACACATGTAATTACAGACCTGTTAGTTTAACTTTTGTTCCAGGGAAATTAATGGAGGCACTGGTTAAAGAAGCTTTGCAGGATCATCTCGACAAGACTTCAGTTGTAGCTCGGACACGGCATGGGTTTGTTAAGGGGAAGTCTTGTCTGTCTAATTTGATTGGATACTATGATGTAGTCACAAAGTAACTGGATGCAAAAAATAACTTTGATATCATATATTTGGATCTTAGAAAGGCCTTTGATACTGTTGCACATGGAAAACTGTTGCACAAATTGGAGCAGTGTGGCATTGGAGGGAAATTGCTGCTATGGATAAAGGGATGGTTGAGAGAGAAGACAGAGAGTGGTAATCAATGGACACTGCTCTTCATGGACTAATGTTATTAGTGGAGTCCCTCAGGGTTCAGTGTTGGGTCCGTTGTTGTTTTCTGTATTTATAAATGATATTGATGATGGTATATCAGGCTTAATGTCCAAGTTTGCAGACGATACGAAGGTTGACAGGGTTGTTAATGATACTAATGACAGTACACTGCTTTAACAGGATCTAGAAAAGTTGAGCAGATGGGCTGAGAAGTGGGAAATGAAGTTTAACATTGACAAATGTAAAGTACTACATGTGGGAAGCAGTAATCTCAGAGTAACGTATCAACTCTGTGGTACCACACTGACATAGTGTGCATAGTATTAGGGTCAGGCGCCACCTGTGGTTTCCCACATCTGCGCCATATGTTCGCTGTGAAGGAATACAGTACTGCTGTAAATGCCAGAAAAGTGTTGTGTGTTGTATATGACATATTGTGTTAGGTTCTGTTGTGCGTCCTGGCATTTGGCCGCAGGGCCGTTAGTGGGACTCCACGTTGCCCGCACACACCACTAGGAGGTAGCCAGTCTGCCCATTATTCTCTGGCTTGTCTCCGCCAGGGTCGCCAGATCCATATGTTATGAAGGGAAGGAAGATTGATTTGTACCGAATCTTAAGGGTGCGTCGGTTCAATCCCCAAAGGTAGAGTCGGGGAAGTACAGAGTGTATGCAAGAAAGGAGGGTATAGCTAGAAATATGGAGGATGTAGGCGAAGGTATCCTCCAGGTTATCAATGGAGCAATAAGCGCCATCAGTTGAAAGGGAAACCCGGGAAGGACGATAAATAAGACACAGCAAGAGAGTCGTGTGAAAGTTGCCACTGAGGAATGAGGTGGTCCATACGCCAGTTGATCCTATCCAGGTTAAGATAGGTTGGCCAGTTAAGTTAGGATCAGATATTTGGGTTGTTCCTATTTTGTGTTGGCAACAGGGTGCTCCGTCTTGTGAAGAGGGCTTGTGCAAACTTGGTAAACTCATAGTAGTAGTTTTCTTCTGTGATGAATAAGTGTTCATTTCCTTGAGGGTTATCATGTATACGAGTAAACAGGATGCTGCGGAGGTCCTCGTAGTGTTGACAGGTATATACTAGATGGTTCCAGTCTTCTATTTCACCACATGCACAGTAGGGGTTGTCAATGATTCCCATGGATGTTAATTTATTGATCCGTGTCCAGTAATGAGGTAGGTGGTATAAAGACCAGGAGGAAACCAAGTGGGAGATTTAGGACATACGGCATTCACATACGGTATAAATTTCTTGATGATTGGGCCCTTGTCGGTAGCAGTCCATCTGACTTGCCAGGTCTGAAGTACTAGGATGGCAATTTTTTTCTTTTCCTGCCTGATTTCATTCAGGTTATTGATGGAGTGTCCAAGGATAGTTGCTGGTATACCCCAGGATAGACAGTAGTGGAGGCCCCTTCGAATAACCTCCAGATCAAACGGAAGGACGCCCGCAAGAACCTGAAGGGCTGGGTTGCTAACTGTGCAGCATGCCCTTGTAATAGTAAGGTGGTGCGCTGGATGGTTTTCAGTTTACGTTTGTTGTTGTAAATTTCCCTTGCGAAACCAGGCCCCAGATCCATATGTTATGAAGGGAAGGAAGATTGATTTGTACCGAATCTTAAGGGTGCGTCGGTTCAATCCCCAATCGCGAAGACTTACCCGTGCGATGAGAGCAGTGCAGTTTACCACTTTCGCGTGGAGGTGTGCAAGATGAGAGAAAGTGAGCTTAGAGTCAAGTACTATTCCCAGTCGTTTTAACGTAGAAACTAGCTTGACGGTTTGGCCTTGAAGCTTGATAGTGGGGTTTCTAGTAGGCTGCAGTGATCCCTTCAGGAGAATGGATTGTGTCTTTTGGGGTGAGAGTCTTAGTTTGTGTAGGGCTGCCCAGTTCTGAAGGATTTGAAGTGCCTGGTTTCCTCTGGCTTCCAGAGAAGCTCTGCTGTCAGCCTCAATCGAGATGGTCACATCATCAGCAAAGGCTTGTATAGCTACAGGACCTAGGTCCAGTCCAAGGAGTTCATCCAGGACAATGTTCCACAAAAAAGGACCAAGGACTGAACCCTGGAGGCAACCTTTGTGGATTGACCTGGTAATTCTTCGGTATGTTGAGGAGATTGTAATTTTCCTATTTGATAAGTAGTTTTCGATGCATTTGTATAAATTTAATGGTATATTTGCTTGCCTAAGTCTGCGAAGGATACTTGCCCACCAGAGCCTGTCAAATGCTCCTGCGAAATCTATTGCTATTAGTAGGTAGTAATTGGAGGTAGAAGTTGAGACTGCAGAGATGATCCTTTGCAGTGCATCTTCTGTGCAATGCCCCGGTCGAAATCCAAACTGGAAGTTGGACTGGAGCCCAGCTTTGGTGTAATGGTCTTGGAGCCGTACTAGGAGGTAGTCGTTCAAACAGTTTACTGACCATGGATAAAAGGGCAATGGGTCGATATGATTCTGGTTGTTGGAGCGGTTTAGACGGATTTTTTATGATCAGTTTTACATTGGCGTTTTTCCATTCTTCTGGGAAAGATCCATGGGACAAGCACTTACTGAAGAGGTCGAGTAGAAACTGGTTGTTAATTTGGGCGGTCTTTTTAAAGACTTCGGGTTCAATGAGATCTGGTCCGGGAGATTTCCTCTCTTTCATTTTGGTAAGAGCCTGCTGCAGTTCATCGGTGGTAAATTGGTCTTCTACAGCATTGTTGAAGTAGATGTTGTTTGCCTGGCATATTTCTTGCTGTTGTACTGTCAGAGGATCAGTATCTGTACCAAAAAGTGTGTCCAGAATATTGGCCATAGACTGCTCCCACGATGTAGTCATCGTGCCGTTTGGTGTGAGAGTGGATTGGATAACTTCGCCCCTCGAGAGCTTGTTGGTGGTGATGCGGTACACCACCCCCCAGGGTTCAGTATTGCTAGTCGTTTTGACGAGTCGTTCCCAAGATGATCTTTTACACTGCCTGATAAGGGAGGTGTAGTCGTTTCTGACTCTTCGATATTCTTCACGGAGGGTGTTGACCTCATTTGGGGGCCAAGAGGTACGATCTCTCTGAAAGGCTTTTCTTTTGGAGTGTACAATTCGGCGAAGGTGCTCCAGCTCTGGGGACCACCATGGGACGGCATTAGGCATTGGTCTTTTCTTTCTAATTGATTGATTGCAGGCCTGGATGATGATTTCTGTTGTGAGCTTTTGATGTTAGTTGGGGTCCAGTGCTGGAAGATCAGAAGAATTGTGGTTCTGGATCATGGTCTACAGCGTGGGGCAAAATATTTCCCAATTGGCCTTGTTCATGGCATAGCGACTAATATTGTAGTGAGGTGGTGGAGTTGGATCAATGGATCTTGTGAGTTGAAATGTAATAGCTCTGTGATCTGAGGTGGTCCAGGCTTCATTGACCTGCCACCCAGAAATTTTGCTGGAAATGGATCGTGTAGCTATGGAGTTATCTATTGTGGATTCCCACAGAGTGCTGGAATAGGTAGGCAGGTTACTGGGCTTGTTCAGAACCAGGAAGGGAGAAGTGGCCAGGAAATCTTCAAGAAGCTGCCTATTGTGGCACCCAGAGCGATCAGTGGTCAGGCTGTACCAGGTAGGAGAGCGGCAATTTACATCTGCCCCAAGGATAATCTTGCTGTTGGGAAGTGTAGCAAGGACTGTACGTAGATAATTTATTGTTGGAGTGATATTTTGGCCAGGTCTGCAGTAGAGGGAGATGAGGTAAAAGGCTCCCAATGGGCAAATTACATGGGCACACGCCGCCCATGCAGTGCATAGGGAGGAAATCCTTGTAACCATGATGTTAGGGTTACGGACAGCTATGGCAGCCCAGGGCGTGTCTTCATCTGTATGTATGATTTTGAAAGTCAGGGGGTATCCCCTGACTAGCTTTGAATGGGTATATGGCTCCTGTAGAATTAATATGTTGGCATTTTCCTCTTCGGCCCTGATTCTAATCTGGGCACTTACTGCATGGGCTCGCTGGGCGTTTAGTTGGATAAACTTTATGATATTGCTGTTGAATGATTTAGGGCATGCTGCCATAATCGGTCTTTATTTGTGGTTCCTCTTAGCTTTTAGATAAACAGGGCACTTACTGTCCCTGAGAGAATGTGCTGCATCGAGCTTTGCTGCTTTACAGTTTGCACAAATTGCTTCTGTGGATCTGTTTGGGCAAGAATTATAGTCATGCCCTTTTTGGGCACAGTGCCCACAGGTAGACACGGTTTGCATGCATGTGTAGGTGGTGTGCCCAAAATGGCAGCATCGTAAGCATTTTGGAACAGGCACGTGCTCCTTGAAGTGGTGACTGCTCCAACCCATAAAGACTCTGTCCTGTAGTTTGAGGATGTTCCATGCCTGTGGAGAAAGCTCCACCACCCAATTGTATAGCTGGGGAGACTTGAAGCTAGTGTGATATTTTGGTTTGATGTGTTCCTTGGCATTACTTATGTCAGTTAATTCTTGGAAGTTTCTGTTGAAGAGTTCATCTGCGATGTTCTCTGGAATGATATCCTTGCCCACATCAAATATACGTATGGATGGGCCTCTCTTTTTAGGGAGTTCTGCTGTAAGACCTAGGATACTGACTGTTGGATTGGTGATGATAGAGTGAGCCTCTTGCTTGGTTGTTGTTTCAATGATTACTCCAACATTTCTTGTTTTTCGGATGGACTTTATTCTTGTGGTTTTAAAGTCCTTGGCCAGTTTCTGGACAACAGTAGTTTTTACTGCTTCGCTACTGTCTATTGTCGAGTTTTCCACTGGCTTTATTATGACCAGATGTGGCGTGCTGAGTAGTGTTTTCTTCTTTGTTCATAGTAGTTTGATGCTTGCGGTTGTATCTGTAGTTGTCCTCAGCGCTTGGGCATAGGATAGGGGGCACTGTGGCATTTCTTTCCCTCTTCCTTCAAGGTAAGCTTCTAGCTTAGCCTTCGTTCTCTCATGTTCTACATGAAGATTTACCAGAACATGCTCCATTCGGGACCATACTTCTATGATTTCTCCTCTGACAATGGTAGTGATTTGATTGCTCTGCTCTGCCATTATTGCCTCCAGGTTTAGGGGCAGTGAATGAATTTGTTCTGTTATAGATCCATCTAGTGACTGTACGGTGTTAGCATCTGTATTCAGTGATGTAGAGTCTTTGGGGTCGTCATTCTGCTCTGGCAGCATGTTAGCTTCTGTGGCGACCCTCGCGGCAGGTTTGCACTGGCATCGGGCACAAACGTAACGCTCTTTAGCTACCTTTGTCATTTTAGAAATTTGTGACCGTCCTGAGCAATTTCCGCATAGGGATCGGCTGCAGTCGCCATTGCAGATTATTACGTGTTTTACCTTCTTTAGGCAGGCCTGACAGGTGTGTAAACAATCTTCTGACGATATATTGCTCATAGAGTGATTTTGGTCAGTTGTAGTGCTGTCTCTCTCTGCGTTGTTTTTTCCAGCACTTGAAATGCCGCTTTTGCATTGGCTGCAGTAGTATCTAGATCGAGCTGTGGAACTTATCTTTGGAATCGTAGATCTTCCAGAACAGCACTCCCCTAGGGTTCTTTTGCAGGGGCCATTACAAATCAAAAAGACTAATATTTTTGCCGCAGCAATCACAAGTTTTTTGGCTTGCGTAACCAGGCATGATGATGATTATTAAAAGGAGGGAGAATTGGCAAAGAACAAATGTTTAAGGTAGCACTACAGTTGGGGCGGAAGGCTTCTGCAATTTTTTATTATTTTTGTTTATTTATTATTATTATTTTTAATTTATTAGAAAAATTACTGCAAATTCTATTTAGTTTCTGAAGTTCCTTATTTTTAAAGTGTTCAACTTTAAAAATAAGGAACATTAGTACGTTGGCATTCGAGGTGAGCGGACGCGCTTAGACAGGGCTCCTCAGTTAAGTGGTTTACTTTTGGATAGTGCTTTTAAATATTTGATTTATTTAAATATTGTTGGATTATTTTGTTATAGGTTTTCCTGTAACTGTTTGATTTTAATAATATTATAGATATAATTTTTTAAAGTTACTTTCATTGATATTTATTTAATTTTATAATGGTTGTTACGAGATCTGCCTTAAACACGTCACAGGGTATCGTGAGTCACACGGAAATAGCAGATGGCGAATTACGGGTGAGTCATGATTTAATCCATTGTGGAACCTGTGGAATGTTTTCCAAGGTCGACCTGGTGACTAATCCTACCTCACCTGGGGATTCTTTTCTTTGTGATCGATGTAAGGAGTGCACCGATCTTAAATTACAATTTGGTGCACTGATGGAACAATTTGAGTCCCTGAAAAAACAAGTGCTTGCCCTCGAAAATAATGCTTCTGGGAGCTCGTCAGGGACTCAAAACTCCAGCAATCTACCAAGTGATGCACACCCGATTCGAGCCTCAAAACAGAAAAACCAAGTGCAAACTACCCTGGTTAGAAAGGACATTGTTTTATTAGGAGACTCCATTGTCAGGGAAACGGGGAATATTTTTTGTAATAAAGATAGGTGGAGCAGAACCAGGGTATGTCTGCCGGGAGCAACTATTGATGATGTCACCAACAGACTGTCAGATTTTAAAGGGGGTAAAGAAAATATTATTATTCATGTGGGGACAAACGATATTAAACGTACACGATCTGACGATTTGTTGGAAAAATACAGGACCATGCTGAGGAAATGTCGCGAGCTAGGCCATAATGTCTATGTGTCTGCAATTCTGCCCAGACACGATAGGAGGGATTATATGTTAAGAGCCTTGTGAATTAACTCAAGACTTGAAGGAATCTGCAAGGCTTTAGGGGGTAAATTTCTATCAGCATGGCCCACACTTGTAGGTAGAAGGAATTTGTTTTGTAGAGACGGGATACACTTAAACAAAGGTGGTGCAAACGTTTTTGCCAGTATTATTGAGGATACCTTAAAGGCTCAGGGAAACTGCTAGTTAGGGGGGATGTGGGTAATACTGACACGCGTTTATCTGATAATATTGGTCAATGTAACTCTTGCACATACCTTAAGAGTTCTTATCTGTTACCCCAACTGGACGTATTATCTAGATGTTCTGGGGCCAAAGACGTTTCACGTGAGCAGGTAGCTAATATCAGGGAAGAGAGCCTAAAAAACTTCAAGGGTTGTGTTAGGGTTGTTAAATATACAAGAACAGTAAATCTTAATTGTTTATACAGTAACGTTAGAAGTGTCGTCAATAAAATGAGCGAATTCGAACTGCTGGTTAAAACAAGTAACGCGGACATAATAGGGCTTACGGAGACGTGGTGCCACCCGGAAATTGGGGATGATGAGTTTCAGTACGGCTTGTATAATGCATTTAGGAAGGATAGAGTAGATAGAAGGGGTGGTGGGGTAATGCTTCTTATCAGAAGCAGCCTGAGTGCGACGATAGCTTTCCCAGATTCAGACATTTCACATGCTAGTATAGAGTCTGTATGGTGTGAGATAGTTGGAAACAAAGGTACAATGCGAGTAGGCGTAATCTACAGACCAGGTGATTGTGAAGACTATGACAAAAGCCTCTACATGCAAATGGAATGGGCAAGTAAGCGTCAATGCCTTATTATGGGTGATTTCAATTTGCCTCTAATTGATTGGAGTAAATGGGAAGGAAACTCGACATGGGGAACAAAATTTTTAAATCAACTAGATTACTGTTATTTGTATCAACATGTCAGGGAAAGTACTAGAGAAAAGAATATCCTAGACCTCATCATCACACATGAATCAGATGACATAACAGGGCTGACAGTAGAGGAACCAGTAGCAGGAAGTGATCACGGAGTTCTACGGTGGATGATGACGAGAGAGGTAGCAGAAGTAAAAGGCAAAGGAATGGGTTTTAATTTCAGAAAAGGAAATTACGATGCCTTAAGGTACTACATGGCCTCTATTAACTGGGTAGATATCGCGCAGAGAATGAATACATTTGAACTGTGGTACGCTTTTAAAACATTAATCACCGATGCCTTGAATGCGTATATACCATTAAAAAAATACTCCACGAGAAGGGTTCCAAGTTGGATGAATAGTGAAGTTGCCGCATTACTTGAGCAGAAAAAGGTGGCATGGAAACGTTACAAAGCAATAAAAAGTACTGAAGCCTATAACAGCTACAAGGTGATGTGTAATAGAGCCACAGAAAACGTTCGACAGGCAAAGGCAGTTTATGAGAAATCACTAGCAAACAGAGCAAAGAGGGGGGATAAAGAATTCTTCACATATATAAATGCCAAGAAGAGCAGGACAAACCAGATCGGACCTTTACGTAAGGGAAAGGGGATAGTAATAAATACACCAGCTGCCGTTGCAGATGAACTCAACAGTTATTTTGCATCGATATTTACAAATGAAAAGCCTTTTGTGGCAATGGGAAATTGTGGGAGCGAAGTTAAAAAATATGTAATTAATGATATTGAAATTTCGCAAGATTATTTAATGAAAAAACTTTCAAGCCTACAGACTAGTAAGGCTCCTGGAGTTGATGGAATATACCCTATAATCTTGAGAGAGGCGGCAAGCGAGTGCATTGAACCACTGAGGCTGGTTATGCGAGCATCACTAGACTCTGGGGAGATTCCCTTGGATTGGAAAAGTGCAAATGTATCTCCCATACATAAGGGTGGCTCTAAAAGTGAAGTGGGAAATTATCGACCTGTCAGTCTGACTTCAGTAGTAGGGAAAATCATGGAGGCATTGATCAAGGGTGGAATTCAGGATCATTTGGATCGAATTGAAATTCTCAAGGATACTCAGCATGGTTTTGTAAAGGGAAAATCATGTTTAACAAATCTGGTTCGCTATTTCGAAAGGGTCACTCACGAGCTGGATTTAGGGAATAATTTCGACATTGTTTATTTAGATTTCAGCAAAGCTTTTGACTCAGTCCCACATGAGCGGTTGCTTTATAAGCTGGAACAGGTTGGAATCACTGGAAAAATCCTTAGATGGATAGAAGGATGGCTTGAGGGCAGGAGGCAGAGGGTTGTGATAAATGGCTATTCCTCAGATTGGGTTGATGTAAGAAGTGGGGTTCCCCAAGGATCAGTATTAGGACCACTGTTGTTTTTAATTTTCATAAACGACATTGATGAAGGGATAGAGGGCGTGATGTCTAAATTTGCAGATGATGTTAAAATTGGTAGAGTAGTTAATGATCACTGTCAAGCTGAGCTTCTTCAGAGAGACCTAGATAGACTTCAAGAATGGTCAGAAAAATGGCAGCTGTGCTTTAATCCAACAAAGTGTAAGGTATTACACCTGGGAAACAGTAATCCCAAAATAACTTATTCACTTGGTGGAGTTCAACTGAACCCAGTACTGGAGGAAAGGGACTTGGGTGTTACGATACGGTCAGACATGAAATTCTCTGAGCATTGTAAACAGGTTGCAAGGAAGGCCCATGGTGTCCTATCGATGATCTATCGAACTTTTGCAAGTAGAGATAGGGACGTGATAATCCCATTATATAAGGCCTATGTTAGACCACACTTGGAATACTGTGTTCAAGTATGGAGACCGCACCTAAAGAAAGACATCGAGCTTCTTGAAAGGGTGCAAAGAAGGGTAACTCGCCTGGTGAGATCGGCAAAAGGGCGTCCGTATGAAGAAAGACTTCGAATATGTGGGTTGCAGAGTTTGGAAACTAGACACCTTAGGGGAGATTTGATTGAGGTGTTTAAGGCTCTGAGAGGCATCAGTAAAATGAATGATGACAAAATTTTCAAGATTATAAATGATGCTAGAACTAGGGGACATAAATTCAAGTTACAGGGGGGAAATGTTTAGATTGGACTGCAGGAAGTTTTATTTTAGGCAGCGAGTTATAAATTACTGGAATAAGTTGCCTTCATGGGTGGTAGAGGCCGACAGTTTGGGGAAATTCAAAGGTCATCTGGATAGTACTTTCGGGTAAGGGAAGCGCATAGGATGATAGGATTAATTTCCTTTTTATTTAATTTTTAATTTCATTTTTATTTAATTTTTAATTTCATTTTATTATTTTTATTTATTTATTAATTATTATTATTTATTTATTTATTTAATTTTTGTTTTTATCATTGTTTTGTTCGGATTTTTTTTTTTTTTTTTTGGCTGGTGCAGCATAAGCCATAGGCTTTCTTGCACCATACGGCCGTTACTAATACTAATACTAATACTAACTGCTAGGCAATAAAAGCACTTCCTACTATGTGAGGAGTGTTTGTGTTCAGTTATATTTAGCGTTTGCACGACTTTCCCTTCTTTAAGTGCCCCAGCGGGTAGCCGATGTCCGCTTCTGTAAGACAAAGTATACAGACCACCTGCCGGTTGACCTAATTTAGGTGATCTCTAAAATGCTGGTCAACCTGACCTTGTGCTGGAAAGCATTCCGCTGGCTATATGCTTGGCTGAACAAAATAAGATATGCATTCAAGTGTTTAAATTGAGAATAAAGTTGTTTACCTGATCATTTAGTGAGTACAACTTGCCTCAGGAAAAAGCACACCAGAAACTGATTCGCTGGATATCAGAAACTCGACAAGATGTTGAGCATAATCATTTAAACTATTCATTGAACAGGAGCCTGAAAGCATGCGACCGCACAGTGGAAAACCTTCGACGGACCTATTCGGTACCACACTGACAGTGGTAGAGAATGAAAAGGACCTGGGGGTAATTGTGCAGGCAGATATGAAGTTTTCTGAGCAGTGCAGACGGTCTGCATGTATAGCTAATGGTGTCTTGTCAATGATATACAGGAATTTTTCTAGCATGGATAAGGAGGTGATTATCCCCTTGTATAAGGCAATGGTCAGGCCACACTTTGAGTACTGTATACAGGTATGGAGGCCTCATTTCAAGAAGGATGTAGAGATGCTGGAACGAGTACAGAGAAGGGCAGCAAGATTAGTGAATAGAACAAAGGGTTGCTCTTACGAAGAAAGACTCTAAGTTTTGCAAATTATAGTGTCTGGAGACTAATCACCTGTGAGGTGATCTGATTCAGGTGTATAAAGCCTTGAATGGTTTGAGCATGCTCAGTGCTGATGGGATTTTTCCTCTTGCTTAGAATAATCGCCTGAGAGGGCATAATTTGAAATTGAGGAAAGACGGTTGTAGGGATAGATGTGCGGAAGTTTGCCTTTAGCCAGCGGGTGGTTGATTGCTGGAACAAACTTCCATCTGTCGTTGTAGAAGTTGATAGCTTAAATAGATTCAAGGTAGAACTTGACAAACATTTGGAGCGAGGGGATGGGTGACATAAGGTTTTTTTTTTTTTTTTTTGGGCTGATGCTATATAAGCTTGCTTTCTTGCACATGTACCCTTACTAATGCTAATGCTAATTTGTCATACAGAAGTAGCAATCATTAATGTGGTTAGATGGTTCTTGCCGAACCATAGGGACTGCAAAAGGTAACGCTTTGAATTTGTCATATAGCCACTTCCTAAGGTTTGTCTTGATCACCAATTTTACATCCGAAATATGAACCGTCCACAAACATAACAAAAATTGTCTGGATGATTGATACACTTCCTGTGTGTCTGGTTATTCATTGTAGCACTAAATGAATTTCTGAAAACGTAACTTCCGTTTTGAACACTACAAATAAAAACAACAGAAATTCAATTTTTATCACTACACAGTACACCTCTGTGTACTGTGTAGTGATTATTCTAGCTCCAAATTAAAATTCTTAATAAGAAAATTTTTGATACTCAATTATACAGTAGATTAGAATTGCTATGCAGATAAATTGCTATCTCTGTTTGCAGTGCGGATTGAAATTATCACCATCAAATTAACTTTAAACATTTATTTACTTAAACTGATTTTATTTTATTTTAACTTACTTATTTTAACTTATTCAAACCTACCTAAACTTATATAAACCTACCTAAAATAATTTCACCTGTACCACGTGTGGCGTATATTTAATGTCAGAATCAGAGGCTATACCCACTTATTGCCATTTCCTCCTTTGATTTAGGCGGCTGGCCCTAGGGCGCCTCCGTAGCCAGGTGGGAAGGAGCAGTAGTGCGTAGCACACGCTTCTTGATTAGACCGGGGTTCGAGCCCGTCACCACCAAATACGGAGGATGCATAAAGGTCAAGGAATGACCACCGCATATTCCCGGAGCAATATGGCCTTAGTTGCTAATGCTCCTAAAAACCAAATAACAACAACAACAGCTGGCCCTAGAAAAAGGCGCAGAGATCACAGGACGAACAGCACTAAGTTATTATTATTAATATTTTTATTCTTATATATTTTAATTTTATTAATTCTTACTATTATCTCAGCTCCCTTATTTGTTCACCGTGATAGCGATCACCGTTCCGTTAGCCCTTTGTTCTCCATAATTAGCGTCATACAAATCGCACTCAAACACTAGTAACGTAACGAAAATATATTGTATTATATATAAACAGTATTATGAGTAGCAATATAGTTAACATTGAAAGAAATCCAATGTATCTAATCAAATCAAATATAGAGTTTATTTTAATGCCAATTAGTATATTATGTATATCCTTCCACAATATGAAGCATTTACTGTTATTAAGTTAAATACTAGCAAAAGTGTTTGCATATAGCATCTAACATACATGTAAACATTTTAAGCAAATTGGTGTCAATCGGATTGAATTAAATCAATCAAATGTATATATTTAGTCTCCATTATCATTACTTGATTAGATTCTCTTCAGTATGTAAGTAAGAAATTAGTAATGATAACTAATTTCTTTTTAGTCATTTACTTGAAACAGTGATTGCTATAATTTATTCTGATTACCTTTTTACGTTGTATTGATTGTATGTTTCACTGTACATTGCATGGATTTCATTATGAATCCTATTTTACCTCGTATGTACCATATCCACATTTTAACCTAATTTTGATTTTATTAATACATTGATTATTCTTCGCCTCGCCTATTTCATAAATAAAGAAAAAACAGGCAGCTGCTTCCGTGTTGATGTTTATAATGGTGCGAAATTCCCCATAAAAATTCGTCCTGTTGTAATGGGAATTGAACCCATCCATTTTCCATACGGTGTGGAAGGACAGCGATCGTTACCGCTGTGCTACCGCAAAGATGCCTTATGTTATCTCGAACGAGATGTTGCGTTCTTTAGCAAAGAGACGTCTATCCAAGAAAGGCTATCCCATCGATGACCAACACATGTAGTCTACTGTTTCAGAAGCCTTCAGTTACTAAGATGACATCAACTGTCTTGATTCTCCCATTGCATAGATTTGCAAGACTCGTAACAGTGAAGCGTCACACGAGAGAGAGAAATAGTTTGACCACGTTACCAAATGACGAGCGGTAATAACAGGCCGACGCCGGGCCCCCCCAGTGGGACCCGACGTTACCATACCTAGAGGCGGGGACGCCGGTCTGGTGTACCAAGAGACTAATTATACTCTGGCAGGTCTTGCCACTTACTTTCTTGGGATTTCGGTGACTAGGACCTAAAATAAAGGTTGTAGTTATCGCTGTTGATTTAAGTAAAATTGCATTTAGAAAGCGCGTGTGGTTTTACGCTGAAAGAGCTATTTCTAGAGAGCCTAAAAAAGGTCGGGCAAAATTTGATGTGATTTAAATTTGGACATGTGGGGCAGTCGCTGTACAAGAGAAAGTGATAGGAGGGAGGGAGGGTGAAGACGGGAGGGGTGAAATAGGAAGAAGAGAGGTCGGATAGGAAGGTGATCCCCCATTTTCAGTGGAGCATGCCCATGCCTCACGACAGAGAAAATATGGGGAAGCGAGAAGAGGAGAAGAGCAAATACCCCCCCCCCCCCCCCCAAAAAAAAAAAAGCAAACCGCACAAGGGAGTACAGTTTTGGGTCACCAGTAGGCCATCCAAATCACCCTAAAGTCTTGTCTTTCTGTGGTATGGTGAGTCTTTTTACTTGTTTGACCTCCTGCATTCTTTCTAGTCGGGTTGCCTTTGGTGTATTTCTATCATTGTTTTCCTTCTAGAAAATAGATCCTGAGCATATTGACTGAGTGCCTTGTAGTCCTCTTGAGTGTATAACAGTCTGGGTTCTTTGTTGTCTGGAATGTATTGGATCGCCGTTATTAGGCGTAGTCGTAGGTCGTCATACAAATCGCACTCAAACATTAAGTGTCTCCAGGACTCCGGGTTGGCACAGGGACAGTCAGCGTTATTTATGATGCCAAGTTGGTGAAGTTTAGCTTTAAACGGGCCGTGTCCTGTAAGGAGGAAGGTGGTATTTCGACCAGGGTGAAACCACGCTGGCGCCTTAGGGTACAGCTTGGTGACAGTGGGGAGGATCTTCTGCTCACTGTACCTTTTTCTGTGTTGCTCCATCTCCTCTGCCAAATCTGGACGAGGTGGTCGGTGATTCTTTTCTTCTCATAGTTGCGGTCATTTGTGATGTCAGTGGTGAGGTCATACATTGTAGCCGATGTGTTTCTGGCAAGATGGCAGAGCAGACCACAGCGGGTAGCTTCGAGATCCCGGGGGCAGAACTCCTACCAGGACTTGGAGGGTAGCCGTGCGTTCTAGTTGCTCTCGACATGGTAAGGAGGATGGTTTCGAGGATCCGTTTATTCACTTCTAGTCCCGCCCTCGCGTACCAGACAGGGCAGCCATATGTGATGGCAGGGATGAAGAGAGCTTTGTAGTACAGAGACAGGGTAGTACGTCTGAGTCCCCAGTCTGTGCGAGTGACTCTAGCGACGAGGGCCGCGTATCTTCTTATCTTTTGTTTAATGTATTCTAGGTGTGGCTTGAAATTTAATTTTCTGTCCAGAATTATTCCTAGGTATTTAATCTGTTCGCACAACTTAACTGTTTTGTTCTCAATCTTAATTTGTGGTGGTCTCCTTAAGTCTAGCGTACCTTTTAACAGCACCGACTTTGTCTTGTCGGGGGCTAGTTTGAGCAAGTGTAGCTTCGTCCAAAGCGGCCCCAGAACAGAACCCTGGGGACAGCCCCTGCGGACTGGGCGACTTAGACATTTATGTGGTGTGGTAACTTGCACTTCTCTATCAGCCAGGTAGTCCTTCATGCAATTATAAAGATTCAGTGGAAGGTTGGCAGCTCTCAGTTTCGCCAAGACGCTCGGCCACCAGAGGGTGTCGAACGCCCCGGCGAAATCCACTGCGTTGACGAGGAAGTATTTCCTTTTACAATGGGTGACTCTAGAGAGGAGGTTCTGTATTGCTTCGATAGTGGATTTGCCAGGAGTAAATCCGTATTGCTTTGTCATGTTAGGATTTACTTCATTATAATGCCCTGTGATTCTTGTATTTAGCAGCCTTTCCAATATTTTACTTGGTAGCAGGGCTATGGGTCTGTAGAAACTAAGTGTCTCTGGTGGCCTTGTTGGGTTTTTTTAGGAGCAGTTTTAAATTTGCCTTTTTCCACTGTAGTGGAAATTTACCTGCTTCCAGGCAGCAATTGAATAGTTTTAGCAGTAATTCCGGTATATGTTCCGTTGCTTCTTTTGCCATCTCCGGTTCAATTAGGTCCAGGCCAGTGCATTTCTTATTTTTCGCTCGGCTTGCTGCATCCTGAATTTCTTCTAAGGTGAAGGGGGATTCTATTTGGTCATTATTATAGGAATTGTTTGCTTGGCAGATAGCCTGCTGCTCATCTGTTAGTGTTGTTGGCAGCTCCTGGAGGATGTTGTCCAGGATGTTCCCAATCGACTCCTCCCAGGTTATGGTTAAATTTCCTTGTGCTATTTTGGTGGCTGTCACGACTTCCCCCCCTGGGGAGTTTGTGAGTGGTAATTTTGTATACCGCCCCCCAGGGGGTTGCTCTTCCCTGACCCTTGTGCCAACCTCTCCCATGATTCTCTTTTCTTTTTCTTTATCTGTTCAGTATAACAATTTCTAGCGATTCTATATTGGTTCCTGAGTTCAGTGACTTCTTTTTGCGGCCAATTCCTCCTAGCCCTCTGAAATTGTTTCCTTCTGTGCTGTACTAATTTCCTCATTAGTGTGAGCTCTGGAGTCCACCAGGGCGTGGCCCCTGCAATGGGGTTTCTTCTCTTCATGGCTTTCTCTGCTGCTTCTGTTATTATTTTTGTTAAATCCTTCTGGAATCGTTCCGCGTTTTCGCTCCCGCATTCCTGCTCTCTCAGTGTGTGTGCAGGTATTGCTGGCCTGCTGTGCGTAGAGTCTCTCGGAAGGTGTCCCGTTTTGCCTTGCTGAGGGCGAATCTATTTAGCATGTGCCTGTCGGCAGTTGTTCTTGTCAGGTTCCTTTTTAATGTGAAGGTTATTGCACGATG
The DNA here is from genome assembly GCF_048544385.1 of Mastigoproctus giganteus. Lineage (NCBI taxonomy): Eukaryota > Metazoa > Arthropoda > Arachnida > Uropygi > Thelyphonidae > Mastigoproctus > Mastigoproctus giganteus. The sequence continues at coordinate 163,004,329 of NC_143575.1, forward strand.
GTCCGAGGTCGTCCAGGCGTTTCTAACCGTCCAATTTGTGATGTGGGTGTCTATGTTTCTTGTGGCTAATGTTATGTCAATCTCTGCTTCCCATAAGGTGTTGCAGAAGGTCGGGAGGCAGAAGGGTTGGTTTTTAACAACAAATATGGAGTTGGCCAGGTGCTCCTCGAGCCTTTGCCCATTCGTTGAGCCTCTTCTTTCAGGCGTGGTACTGTGCCAGAGGGGGACGTGCAGTTGACGTCTGCCCCCACTAGTATCTTGTGTCGGCTTAGTGCAGTTTGAAGATTCTCCAGGTATGTTATCGCATAGTCAATTTCTGCCCCTGGCCTGCAGTATAGAGCAACCACATAAAGACTTCCCAGGGAGGTGACAAGGTTGGCACATGTTGCCCAGGGAGTGCAGAATTGTGGGATTTTTGTGACCGTGATATGGGGGTTTCTGATTATCACAGTTGTCCATGGGGTTTCATCTGTGTACTGCACAATTTTGTATTTAATAGGATATCCCCGTACTTGCTTTTGGTGCGTGTACGGTTCCAATATTATGAGGATGTCAGCGTTTTCATCGTCAGTTTTTAGTCGGACTTGCTCTGCCATCGCCCTAGCACGCTGTGCATTGAGCTGGTGGAATGTCAGACCGCTGGAGTTGAATTGTTTATGGTGTGTGGCCATAATCTATTCTCTGTTGGTAGGAACTCTTGATTTTTTGGTATGTCGGACACCCAGTATCGCGGATGGAATGTGAGTGCTCCAGTTTCAGACTCTTACAGTTTGTGCAGGTTGGTGCATCGGTTTTGTTGGGGAAGATATTGTACTCGTGCCCTTTGCCAGAGCAGTGGCTGCAGGTCGGCTCTCTTTGTGTGCAAGTATGGGTGGTGTAGCCATATCTGCAGCAGCGAAAGCACTTGGGAATGGGTATATGTTCCCAGTATCTCAGGCTGCTCCATTCTATATAAATTCTGTTTTGAGTGCTTAAGATTTGCCAAGCAGATGGCGCCAGTTCCACCGTCCAATTTACTCCCATCCCGGTCTTTGCTTTTATTTTGAACTTTGGAAAAATCAGCTCAAAGGGTTCTAACTCTGGGAAGTGGTTCTGTAAGTTCTTTCTATAAATCTCGTTGGTTAATTGCTGCGGATCCATGTCATACTCTACATCGAATATTAGTATAGTTGGGCCTTTCTGTTTCGGTAATTCTGCCTTTAGCCCTAATGTGATTATTTTCTCATTTCTTTTATTTCTTCTATCTACTTCTCGCTCTCAGTCTAAATCACGATCCCTGGGTTCCTATTTTTGCGGATAGACTTTATCCTGGTGTTTTGAAAGTATTCCTTAATATTATCTATGCCTTTTTGTTTGATTTGCTCACTTGATTGGTTGCTGTTCCCGTTAGGTCTCAGTATCACTATATTTGGAGTTTTTGCGAGTACTTTCTTCTTTTGCACTTGTAATTCGCTGGTTCCCTCCCACTTGGGGTGTGCCTCAGCGCTTGGGCATATGATGGGGCGCGCTGTAGCATTTGTTTGCCACCATCAGCATCTTCATATGCTTCTAGGGCTGCAAGCGTCCTCTGGTGCTCCACATTTGTTTGCGGGAGGATTGTTTCTAATTTAGTCCATTGAAGGACTATGTCTGCTCGTAAGGTTGAAGAAATTCTGCTACTGTTATCTTTCATTATGTTTTCTAGAGTGGATCCAGGGGGGAGATTTTTCCCCCTTGTTTTTGCTCTTCTGTGTTTTTGCTTGGTTCCTGTCGATCTCTTGCTTCACTATTGCTCCTCATTTCCCGGTCTGGTTTTTCAATATTGTACCCCTTGTTTCTCCTCTTTGCAGGTGCCTTGCAGGTCTGGTGAGGTGTAAAGTGTAAAGTGTATGCGTGTCAAACGGCACCAGGGGTTTTCCCCCATCTCCGCGTTGTATACATTGTCATGTGAAACAGAGCACTGTTGAGGCCAGAGATTTAAGTGTATGGATTTTGTACATGTGTACTGTCGTGTACCGTTGTTCATCTGGTCATTTAGCCGCTGGACCCCTACTGAGGCCCAACGTTGCCCACACTTGGCCCCGTGTAGGCAGACCAGGTACACCAGTATTACAATTATTTACTATGGCAGGCCCTGCCACCTAATTTCCTGAGATTTCAGTGGCTAGGGCCTATGTAAAAAAAAAAAAAAAAAAATGGGGTTGACACTAGAGGTTTAGGTAAGGCCGAGATAGGTTTTAAATGAAGGTTACGTTAATTTTTCACATTGAAGTTTAGCAGCTTGCAGTGGGACATTCACGGTCGGTAAAGGTAGAGTGGGGGAAGACTGAAAGATTGGGGGAAACAGGTAGAAGTAGGGGAACGAAAGAGAAGACGATCCCAGGAGTGTCAATGGAGCAAGCCCCACCAGGGAGAAAAGGGGGACAGGGGACAGGCCCATCTCTTCCCCTTCCCTGCCTAGGGGTGGGGTTTTAAAAGTGAACTGAGAAAAGGTGCCCAGTTCAGAACGCCAGGCGACGTGCTGCAGCAGAGTTGCTGTATTCATATGGTCCAGTCTTTGCATCGCACATGGGAGAAAGAGTGAGGTGTTAGCCAGGCTTGAGAGGTAACATACAATATTGTCGGCGTAGGCCGTAAACGCAGGTATTTCATTCATTAGTGGAATAAATATCGCTGAAAAAAGCAGTGCCGACAACGATCCACCTTGGGGTATACCTACTTTCACCTGTTTTGTGATGCAGTTATTCCCTTGCTGGAAGGTAAGGCACCTCTTGGTTATCAAATTTCTGAGAAGCTTCGAGACATTACCCGTGAAACCGTAGTAGTTCTCCAGGAGGCACATAAGTGGCTTAACTTGCACTGAGTCAAAGGCCGCTTTCAGATCCAGAAAAACAGCATGAACAACGTAGCCTTTCTCCCAGGCTTGAAGGGTTTTCAAATTCAGAGCCTGTATGCATGTTATCGGCGACCTTTGTGACAGCACTTAATGTGTATGCCGAGGTCTCTGCATACACATTGCCAATCAGATCCTGGGAAAGGATCTGATTGGCAACCACTTTAAACAAGCACTTCTCCAAGAGCATTTGAGAAAATAAGGTTATGCATTTGAGGACCAGAAATCCCTGAGTCACATTTAAGCTGGCGCAGAGGAACTAAAAGCGGCTCATTTTGAACCACTATTAGGGAGAATGACGTTATTATTCCACTTTACAAGGAGATGGTTACACCGCACCTAGAAAAAGACAGAACTTCTGGATAGGGTTCAGAGCAGGGGATTAGACTGGTGATAAATGCAAGGTGACGCACATACGAAGAACAGCTCAGAAGGAGTGAACTTTAAAGTTTTACAACTAGACATCTAAGAGGAGACCTAATTGAGGTTTATAAGGCGCTGAAGGGGTTGATTAAAAGGAATGAGGCTCTCCCTCATAAGTGAATGTAGACACGAATATAAAATCTCAGGGAATAAGAAAAGGTTGGATTGCATGACGTTCACCTATACTCAGCGGGTTAGCGAATATTGTAATAAATTTCCTCCCAACGTGATGGAGGCAGGGAGTCTGGCTAAGTTTAAAAAAAAAAATGGATGATTACCTTGAAGGAATAGGAACAGTATGAATTTTCTGTTTTACTTTAATTATAATAATTATTTTATTTTATTATTATTTTTTATTCTAATTGCAGAAAAAGTTTGCTTCCTTGCATCGTTTGGCCTTACTAATAATAATACTATCAGGAAACAGAAAAAAGTAAACTGGAAAGTAAAAACACAAAGAAATAGTTAAAACATTTAAAGCAGTCAAGACATGAAAAAAGAAAAGAACGAATAATGAGAGGGAAAGGAAATGGAACATAAAAAAGGGAGTAAACAAGGCAACTGCTTTCTGCTTTTTAGTAAGTGCGAATAAAGTACATCCATCTAACCCCCTTGCGTTCAATTAGCGTCCAGACTGTTCTTGTAGCCACAAGACAGTGAGACAAATTTAACATGAATTCTCTCTGGGCCACAGTAATGGATGATGCTACCCAATTACGTTTATAACTTGAAAGCAATTGCTGTCCACCGAGACCTCGAAGCAGAGTACTGCTCGTACGACATTAATCTGCCGACCGGGCTAGCCGAGTGGGTAAAGTACCTGCCCGGCAACCCAAAGGTCGCGGGTTCGATTCCCGCCTCGGGCTTGGATCAAAGTACTGCAAAAACGTTGGGAGGTGCAATATGGCCACAGAAGCCGATGCGCCAACAACTACCAAAAATCAAATCAATCAAATCACGACATTAATCTGTAAACGTTCAACCTGTGATAGTCTCAATCTCTAGATGAGCCGCAGGCAGAAATGCGTAAAGCATCGGCCACGTGTTGTTGATACTTTACCAGCCTTTACGTAACTACTGAAAAAAATAATATAGAATCTTTTCAAGAATGTTGTGTCGAGGACAAAGGGAAGAAACAGGAACGATCCTTTCAAGGCAGTTTTATAGTTCAACTAGGAAGTCATCTGATTGTAATTAATCAAATGAAAACGTCAAGCAAGGGAGAAGTACAAAAAGAATACTAACGTGACAAGCCGTACAAGCTTAATAATAAAAATCACAATGATCTTTTTGAGAGAGAGAGAGAGAGAGAGAGAGAGCGAGCGAGCGCAGCTATAAAATACTAGTGTATTATGCGTAATGTTCCTACAGAAATTGTGAACCGATATCGAAACGTTAGCTTTGTTTTTTTTTGTGTTGTGTAGATGTCATTCTGACATCTACACAACACAAAAAAAAATTGTGGGTTGTGTAGATGTCATTCTGACATCTACACAACCCACAATGGCCCACAATGCACAGTGTAATTTTTTTTTCATATTTTTTTAATCAAATTTTTCTTTCGCACATCAACAAGTACTGGTACATCAAGGGTTTTCTTTTATCAAATGTTTTATTTGGTTGACATGTTTTTCGTGATGTTAGTCTACTATTGAAAAGGAGGAAATGAGTTGGTAGTAGTCAGGAGGGCCCGATGGTTGCGTTGCGGATAGTAAGGTTATTAAAGAGCAAAGAGACCCGTTGGAATATCTCACCGGGTGGGGAAGGGGGTTAAAGTTTCTTCCCTGGTAAAGAAATAAATGTAAAAATTTAAAAATGGGAAAGACCTCACGGCAGTTCTAAGCAAGTAAAAATAAATCAGCCTAATATACTGAAATCATTCCTAGAGGAGTGAAGTAATTCAACTAAATATAAACATAATTTATACCTGTAAAACAAAATTCCCAAATCATTCTTTTGATATAATCAGTGGATGTCTTACTGGACAGAAGGGGCATGATGACTAGATAATGGATAAACCCCCCTCTCCCTCAAAAAAGAAAAAATATATATATAAATACTGAGCAGGGTTAATGTTAAGGGAATGCAAACCGGGTGATCACCCGAAGTGTCAGTGTCAGGAACCATTCAGTGGAAACTCTCGGCCAATAAAGGATGTGTCTCTCGCTTGCGGGACGATATTCACTCTAGTGTCCTGATAGTACTAATGGATATGGCCGGCATAAATTAAATGAATAAGACCAAATGGAAACTGCAGTAAGTTTGGGAATAATAAAACTAGTAAGTTTTTATGCATCATAGCTACTACATGAGGTAAAAAAAAAATAACGTACTTCGGAAGTATTTACAGTATGGCTTAATGAGCTGTAAACAAGACAATGAAAAGATGCAAGTCTACTCGAACTATGACAGTTACTACCAAAAAGGAAAATTGGCAGTGATATTCGACTTATACCGAAAGTGTAATGCAACTACTTAACCATATTAGAAGCAAACAATAGTCATTTACCATGACCTTTCTTAATACGTGTTTGGGTCGAGATGATATTATAGATCGAAAATGCATTACGCTGTATCTATATATAATTTGACCACTAGTGTGAATATGTTTGCGGCTTCAAGGGTGAATCCATTGAACATTTCCCCTTGCGTATTTGTATCCATCATCATACAGCAGTCATTCCAACTAACCGAGCCCAAGAAATGTTCCATTATAGTCCCCTTTTTTTAAATTACTTTTCTTTTGCCTACGAATCTATCGCAATCACCTTGCCTATATAGGTTTCTTTAGTTATAGCTCATTTTATGATATTGTGATCACGGCTTATTATTGGTGACTAATTGTAACCTAGAATATTATAGTGCGTTGTACTCTCTCAGACATGATGGGATGAGTAGCAATCATCCAGTTTGTTTGAAAAACCTGTATCATACATAGTGTATTTTCGATCCAGGTATTCCAGTCTATTAGAGGTGTAGGCGCCATATCTCAGTACACCTAAGTACATTCGCATTAGCTGACTTGATAAAATGCCCAAAATCATTTAATTTTTTTTAAAGTACTGCTTTTCAGAACCCTTGTACATTACTCAAAATGTTTTTCCATGTAGACGTCGGCGATGGATTTTGCTTCTGTTAAGCTTTCAGTTTTAGTGTTTGTAATCTTTAATGGTTGCACACAAGTGCTATCGGAGAGGGTGAAAATGTAGTTTTGTCCCCTGCCACCAGAGCCGATTATGTGTCGACTTCTCAACCCGTCGAACTAGCTATTTCCCAGAACCTCTAATGCAAGGGTGCTTAACCTTTTGAAAGTCGCGGGCCAATTTGAAAATTTGGTACACGTCGCGGGCCATATAATAGAAAAGTCTTATATACCGCTTTTAGGTTCGAATTCAGGAGCAACGCTTAAGGGAAAATTTGGTGAGTAAAAACACTTAAAACCAATTGCAGTGTTGATCCATGCACTTTACTATAATGTGATTCTTTTAATTTTTCTACTTGAAAATATTGTCCTTAAGAGTAGTTTCTGAATTAGACTTCATGTAATAACTTTATTTTGTAAACCCAGTTTCGCAATAACTGCACAATCCGACACCAACCGTTATAAAGGATCGTGCAGTTATTATGTGCCGACCGGGCTAGCCAGGTGGGTAAAGTGCCTGCCTGGCAACTCAAAGGTCGCGGCTTCGAATCCCACCTCCGGGATTCAAAGGGTGAATATTTTTTGGATCAAAGTACTGCAAAAAAAATCTTGGGAGGTGCATTATGGCCACAGAAGCCGATTCGCCAACAACTACCAAAAAAAAAAAAGTTATTATGTAAAGATTTGTAAACCTAGTGATCGTTTAAACTTTAAAAGAACGAAACCAACTGCATTTATAAGCAAATTTTATTACAATACAATAGCAACGAAAG